>NC_067400.1:461047823-462247823 GCF_016432865.1 Antechinus flavipes
TTTAGTGGCAATTAGTAGAGAATTCTATAAAACTAAATGTAGCAATACACCATACATAAAAACCATATCATGCTTACATTGACAATAATAGTCCTTGCTCAAAAATCCTCAGTGGCTCCTTTATGTTTCTTTGACCAAGAAAAGTTCCTCAGCTTAGCATTAAAAGCCATTTACAGTCTGGCTCCCACCTGGCTTTTTATTCTTTTTCTTTTTCTGGTTTTTTATTCTTACTTCAAATTATTCCTCTTCAAAACTCTATACCAAAGCCTCTATTCCAGACAAACTGGTCTATCTAGGGTCATCGAAGGAAGCTTAGAGGGCTTCTCTTATAGTACTGAGATCCACAGAGTTAAAGAACTTACTCACAATTATGTTATTGTGTTGTTTCAATTGTATGTAACTCCTCATGAATCCATTTGGGTCTAAACTACAGAGTTTAGTGGATGAACTCCAAACCTGTTCAGAAAGTCTCATCTTCCTGTGTTCAAAGCTGATCTCAGACACTTACTAGCCGAGTGGCCCTGGACAAATCACTTAATCCTATTTGCCTCAGTTTCCTCATCTGTAAAATGAGCCGGAGTAGGAAACAGCAAACCACTCCCACATCTTTGTCAAGAAAACCCAAAATGGGGTCAATAAAGGGTTGGACATGATTAAACATGACCAAACAACAAACATCTTAAGATTAAGAATTCATCATATGGGGCAGTTAGATGGTGCAATGGATAGAGCACCAGCTCTGAAATCAGGAGAACCTGAGTTCAAAACTGGTCTCAGACTCTTAACATTTCCTAGCTGTGTGACCTTGGGCAATTACATCAGCCACCCCTCGCCCCCAAAAAAAAGAATTCATCATATTCCAGGACCCTAAAAGTTTGGGATGAGCCAACAAGCATTTATTAAGCACCTACTATGTGACAATAGTTATTAGCTAAGAATTAGAAAAAGAAAAAAAACAACAACAGAAATAATCCCTGTAATCATGCTGATTGGGGAGACAATATGTATATATGAATATATTTATATATATGTGTACATATGTAGAATATACACACATATATACTGTACATCTCTTTGTGATATATGTATATATTTGTTTATATATAATATATACACATATATATCTCTGTGTGATATATATATACATGTATACATTTATATATGTGAGTATATATGTATAAAATATACACATATACACATACATCTCTGTGTGGCATATGTATATATTTGTATATATAATACATAGACATACACATATACATGTCTCTGTGTGATATATATGTAGACATATGTGTATATATAATATACATACAAACATACATATATCTATGTGTGAAATATTTGCAGATGGATATTTATATGTGTATATATATATTAAATATATATACACATAAATATCACTGTGCATATGTGTTTATATGTATGAACAAAATAAATTCAGAATATATATGAAGTAACTTTAGAAATGAAGGCACTAGCAGCTAGGGAAGCAAGAAAGGCCTCTTGAGCTGAATGTTGAAAGAATCCAGAAATTCTGTGAGGTGGAAGTGAGGAGGGAGGGCATTCTAGGCCTGGAGGACAACTATAGCAAAGGGATAGAGAGAGTAGATAGATTGTCATGTGGGAAGAATGGAGAGTAAAGAGGACACTGAATCCTAGTTCCTGGTTTCTAGGCCATGATTTTTCTCAGAGCCACCCTAAAGATGGTCAGATCCATTTGAGATAAAGATCTAGTTTGGAGAAGTTCTGGGAAGTTTAACATATTTTAGTCTTAAGGGGTTGGGTGTGTGGGTGGGAAGCAGAGCTAGATCTGATCTGGAGAACAACTCAGAATGTTAAATCTTGTTTTGTCTCTGGCACTAGGGTTTGGTTTTATGGAAGAATTTGTGCACTGATCCAGGGTCACTTCAGGACAAGACATCCAGAGTCTGTTCCCAATTGGAATCTCTTCTCCAGATCCCTCTAAGATTTCCCTCATTTAATTCCAAACATCCCAAGGGTGAAGATTTTATTTGTCATTTATTCTTAGGAGTACCTTGGGGGTCACTAGGTTCCCTGAGGCAATGAGAGACTTTGGAGGTACAGTCTCAGCCTGTCCTGGAACTTCAGGACCTTAGACTATACCCACTGATGTCCCCCAGTTTTGTGCTACTCCCTTCCGGGCACTGCACATCAACATCCAAACTCCATTTGTTAGGAAAATGGAACTGAGAGGATGGGAGAGAGGACCCGTTTCCTATTCCTTATCCTTAATTTCCTGCTAAGGGTTAAAGTTTGCCTACTGGGCTTTCTGGTAACTCCCTGTCTCTGAGGTAAATTGAGCCTTTTCCAGCTAACAGTCTTAATAAACAGCAACCACACTAAATGATTCATCCTAATCTCTGCCTGGAGCACAGGTGATAAAAGAGGCTCACTCTGGGGTGCTAATGAAAAATGAAACCAGTGAACTAACAGCTTCCTCCATTCCCTCCTGGGTGAGCTATGGCGCCTCGCTTCACCACCGCATCTGCCTCCTGCGAAATGCCTTATTTCCCTCACAAACATCCCTTTTTTTCTGATATTGTCCCAGCTGCTAGTGGCACCCACTCTTCAATCACTCACTTTCCCATATTTATCTTGCACTTTCTCCCTCACTATCCATATCTACTGAATTATCAAAATCTTAGTTTCACTTTGCAAATCTCTTTCACCTTTTTCAATCAATCAATATTGATTATGACTTATTCCGTTTATTATGATTATTTATTATTGTTGCTTAGTCATTTTCTAGGTATGTCCAACTCTTTGTGAACCCATATGGGGTTTTCTCAGCAAAGATACCAGAGTTATTTGTCTTTTTATCTTTCAGATCATTTTATAGGTGAGACAACTGAGGCAAAAAAAACATTAAATGATTTAAATTAGTGTCTGAGGCTGAATTTGAATTCAGTTCTCCCTGACTCCAGACCTGGTACTCTATCCACTCTATCCACTTCTCTGCCTTATTTTATGTCATAATATCAGCTTAATTTGTCTTTTCATTTCCCAAAGCCCCTATGTGCTCTTCTTTCTCTGTAAATATTTTCCTCATGCTATTCCTTATACCTAGAATCTCACACTCTTCCCATCTTGTTCCCTGCTTCTGCCTGTTGAATTTTTGTTCATCCTTTAAAAGGTATTCATGAAACCTTCTCTCATCTTCCTGGTCAATATTGGACTTAAAAAATTCTAATGTATATATTATATGTTCAAGTGATGTGTTTTATTGTCAATTTAATACAATGCAATTAGGGCCAATTAAATTAAAACATAAATATTTAATAAATGCCTACTATGTTTAAGACATTGACTGTGTCAGGTTATGGGATACAATGACAAAAGACAAATAACTCTGGCCTTCTCCATCCTCATTTCTGTCTTCTGGCTTCCCTGGCTCCCTTTAAGACTCCATTCAAATCTCACATTCTGCAAGACTTCTTATCTGGTCTCCCAGCTGCTATTGCTTTTTCTCCTTCCATGTACACTTTCTATATTTTGTATATGCACAGTTATTTACATGTTGTGTCCATTAGAATGTAAGTTTGTTGGGGTTAAGGACCATGTTTTAGCCTTTCTTTTTATCCCCAGCTCTAATTATAGTGCATGGCATGAACTAAGTGCTTAGTGACTGATTGACAGAGAGTAAAAACAATAGGATCATACATCTAGACCTGGAAGGAATCAAAGAGTCCATTTAGTCCAAGTCTTTCTTTTTGTAGATGAAAAACAACAATAAAAACAACTACTATTACTACCACCTCCACCCTCACTAGCTCCATCACTGCTACTACTACTATTGCTATTACCACTATTACTACTGTTACTACTATTACAACCACTACTACTACTACTTGTACTTGTACTTCTACTACTATTACTATTACCTCTACTACTTCTATTAATATTTCTCCTCCTCCTCTTCCTCCTCCTCCTCTTCCTCTTCCTTCTCCTCCTTTTACTGCTACTACAAATTGAAACCCATAGAGGTAAAATGACTTGTCTATACTTGCACAAATAGTAAGCATCAGAAATGAGATTTAGAGTCATCTAAATGGATGTGTATATCTCAGCAATTCCTGAAGAAAATCACTGAATAGTACATTTCCTTTATTCTTGTTATGACTAGGTTTTCTTCTGCTGGAAACTGAATGATTATCATCATTGGTGAGATTAATACTCAGTGAGAAGAGTCTATAGCTTAGTAGCTTTGATATTTCAGTGGCCCTTCTCTCTTCTTCTTCTTCTTCTTCTTCTTCTTCTTTTTTGTCATATTCTTCTATCTTCCCATCCCATGATTTCATTAGGATCAGAATTAACTTAATTAGATTAGGATTCTCTTCAGCCTCTTCAAATTGTTTTTCTTCTTAAAGCTTTTATTTCATTAAAAAAAACCAACCACCCCCTAAAAAACCCTTCTGAATTGTTTGAATGACCTGGCCCAACAGACTAGTCACTAGATTATATAATTTTGAAAGGAAAGTCTCTGCTAGATTGTCCCACAAAAGTGACCTTGTCCCTGTGCTATTCAGCAACTTTATCAATTCATCATAATTGTCATAAAGCAGGAAAAGTAAAGTCAGAATTGACACAAACTGGAAAAGTGAAGTAATTTACTGAATGACAAGATGCATATATACAAAGACTTCAACAGGTGAGACTAGTGGTCTGCATTTAATAAAACTAATAGGGATAAATGCAAAGTTCTATGTTTGGGTTCAAAAAATCAACCACACAAGTACATGATAAAGGATCAGCAAAGGAATTTATATTTTATCCAACAGGCAACAGGCAGACAATGGAATTTATTGAGTAGAAGAGTGACATCATATCTACTCTCAAGAAAGATCACTTTGGCAGCTGAAGTGAACAGAGGTCTGAGTCAGGAAAACCAATTATGAGACTAATTATTGTAAAACTTAATCCAGATAAGGGGGGATGAGACTCTGAATGAAAGTGGTAACTCTAAATATAGAAAAGTGGCTGGATTCAAGAAATATTGAGGGAATAGAAATAGCAAGATCTGGCAACTGATTAGCTATATGGAGTGAAGAAGAATGAGGAGTTGAGAATTTCACAAAGGTGGAAACATAGGAGATGAATGATGATAATGATTTTAACAGAAATGAGGAAGTTTAGAAAGGGGTAAATTATGAAAGATAATGAGTTCTCTTTTGGACATGTTTTTATTTAAGATGTCTATGGGTCAGAAATATAACACATCTAAATTTTTCATCTGATTGCACATCTAGCACATTACTCTAGTGTAGCAGGCATTTAATAAATTTTGGTTAAATATATGATTTTTTAACAAGATGAAAATGCCCACCCCTAGAGATTACACAATTCCAGAATTTGAGAGTTGGAAATAACCTCAGTAATCATGAACTCTAGACCAAAGAAATTCCTACTTTAATGTACCTGAAAAGTAGTTGTTCAGTCTCTGCTGAATTTCATTTTAAAGAATAATAAGAAAAACTAATTTCATCAAACACATCAACATTAGTTTCTCACTTCAGGGAAGGGAGTATATTTTCTTTCCTCTTTTTCACAATCATGCTTGGTCATTAAAATTACAGGGTATTTAATTCCTTTATTTTCTTTCTGGTCACATTGTTGCAATCATTGTATAGATTGTTTCCTTGTTCTGTTTTCCTCACTTTGACTCAATTCATACAAATCTTCCCATATTTCTCTGAATTCATCATAATCATCTTTCTTATGCTAGAATAACATTCAATTACACTTCTATATTTTAATTTGTTTATCTATTCCAAAATTGATGTACATGCAAAGTGAAAATCAGATTAAGTGACTTGCCCAGAATCACATAGCTAGTAAGTACCTGAGGTTGGTCCTTCTGATTTCAAGGTAATTGTTTTATCTACTGCTGTCCACTTAGCTGCACCCCAATACCAAAGTGATTACTTTTAAGGAGACCAATGTTTATTACAAATCCCATGGGAATAGGAGTTATGTTTTATTTGCATTTTCCATTTGTCCTAGTGCCTAGTGCTATATTGTATAGGATTTACTTATTAAATCTTTGTTAAATAAATGAATGATTGGATTTATATATGTACATTCTAATATATTTGTTTAAAAAAAAAAACCTTCTCATTACTTTATATAAACCCCTGAGGGGTCAACAGGAGAATCTATTTTTGAGAGCTGTTTTAAGAGATAATTTTTTATCCTGAGCCTAGGACCTAGGCATTTTCTAAATCACTTTCTTTCTTGTTCATGGTATTATACCTGACTCTGTGCATTTGAAATTAAGCAGACTCAGGCTCTGCCTTTTAGTACTAATAATAATGAGGACTGCAGTGTTGCAGGCTTCCTTCCTGTGCGGGGTGGGCATGGCCAAGTCCTACTTATTTAACTGGGGTTCAGGGACTCACTATTTGCCTTCCATAGTTGCATTGGAGGTCTCACAGTTGCTCTGCTGATCCCCTGGCTTCCGAACCAGGACAGAATAGCCAACACTGCTGTATTTTGGCTAAGAGAGTTCCACTAGATCTCCCCAGCATTTAGACCTTTCTAAAGTTCTTGCAGAAGATATTTTGGACAGACTTTGAGAGTGTCTTTGTATAACTTTTTCTAACCACCTTGTGAGCCCTTGCTATGGATGAGTTCTCTATAAAATAATCTTTTCAAGCTCATATGCCTTTCAAAAGGAGTGAGCACAGGCTCATGGCAATGTGATTGCCACCTGCAGGAAATCTATGTTCCCACCACGATGAACCTCATGAAGTCAAAATTCAAGTGCTGCTTTCTACTTGATGTCTTTCCTGATTCATGACCCTACCCAGAGAAATCCTGGAAATCCTATTCTGTCTTGTTTTGATCTCTCTAAAGAATTCTTAATTCCTTTGCAAGCACTCAGTTTATTTCAACAGTAAAAATATGGAAAAGACACATATTTGAGCACATACAGAGAAGAAAACTCTCACATTTCCTATCTGAGATGTTCTTTGTGACACTAAAAATTCCAGCTTCCCTCTCTGTTTCTATATAGTCCAAATGACTCACAGAATCCACAAAGGGAATTGAGGAGGTACAACTTGCTCTGTGTTACATTTGATTCCTGTTGTGCTGGTCACTCTTTATCTATCTTAGCTCCTTCCTGAATAGGTCTCATGTGAGGTTTTATCTTCTTGCCTTTTTTCCTCAAGAAGGCTTATTTATCAAGGTGGAAATGAGGGGAAGAGATGCGGGGACCATCCCTCTCTTCATCTGACCTGACCCTACTTTAAGTCCAAATAATGGACTCTCCACCTATGTCACCTTCAGTTTTCAGCACCTCTGTTTGACATTTGGTCTTTTAGTGGATGTTGTTCCTTGAAGGGATGTAATGGATGCATAGGCCTCATTCCATATCTCCACAAAGCTTGGAAATATGGTATGTGGTCTGAGGATTCATTCATGGTCATCTATGTATACATCCCTGGGAAGTGTACTAGTAAGGTAAGTGAACATATCCACAACATTCAAAATTTTTCCATTTACTATAATTGATTTTCCACATATGGATTGTGTGGTTTTGACTGGTGGAGAACCTGTGTTTTCTTGGAATTGATTGTTAGGCCAAAATTAGCAGAAGCAATAGAGAATCAGTCTATACTTTGTGGCCTTAAAGGAAAACAATAACTATCTTTCTGAATCTCCTCATCCTAAATGTATATAGCACAAAAGAAACAAGCTTCTCTAATTGTCAAATTGTAAATTTAAATCTGGAAAGTATCAGATCATTAAATCCAACCTCCTAATTTTATAGATGAAAAAATGGTGGCAAATAAAGGATAAATAACTTGCTAAAGATTCTATATTTGTATTTTAGACAGAATCTGAAGCTTGATTTTTCTGCCTCCAAGCTCAATACCTTAACTATTCTGCCAAAGCAACAAGTCACTCTTCTGAGTGGCTTCAGGCACAGACCCCTGGATGGTATAGTAAACCATAAATATTCTCAAGCAGACCCTGTCTTCAAGGAGTTTACATTCTGATGGAAGAAGTTAATGCATAAAATGAAGCTGATAACTGGAACAGGGCAGAGAGAGAGGAGGGACTCATTCCAAGGACCTGGTAGGGAAAGTCCTGAGTGTAGTGTGGAGAGAAATGGATGCAACAGTTTGGCTATAACAGGATAGGAGTTTGATATAGAAGAGTTGGACAGTACAAGATGAATAACAATTGTTGAGGCACAATTGGTGCCTCTTAAAAGCCACTTTACCTTGACTAATTTCTTTAAACTATTAATTGCTGGTAAAGGGAATGTATTCTTTGGGGAGCATCCTCTCCCAATTAAATCATCATGAATTTTTTTTTCCATTTCTTCTTTCTCTTCTTATCTCCTCCCCACCTCCTCCCAATCCTTCAAGATTGAATGTTCTGGGGAGATCTGGAATCAGTTTAAAATCTTCAAATTCATGAAGAAGTCTCAAATACATGGTAGCATTGACAGAGAGACCCAAATCTCCTAATTGTGAAGCAGAGAGAGTGCCAAGAAAGCATTTCAGAGCTTTTGTTTTATTTATATTATCAACAAAGAACAGAGGCCTAAGAGGAAAATCCCTCTGACTGAGCTCTGCCTAGAGTTAACTTCAGCCCCAACTCACCCTACAGAATACAACCATTCCAGTCTTAAGTAGGGATGATTGGTTAATGCCATGAGAAAGTTTCTTAAGTTCAAAGCTCAGTGTATTCACTGACTAATAATTTGATTTCTAAACAGTGGAAGCTGCTTGTAGAGACCACCCGTGTTTCCACAGAAAAGATGTCTCCCTGCCTGATTGGTTCTGAAATGAAGGTTTTATTAGCTGAGTTTCACCCTTTGGCTTGTTTCCCTTGCCTTAGAAAGCAAGCCAAAATGAAATAAATGTGATATCAGAGGCAGTTTAAGAAATGTTATGGTACAGTTTCTTCATGATCTTGAATGGAAACTGAATTCACTGGTTGGTCCAATTGTGGCTAAATGATCACTCAAAGTAACTTACCAGCTAATAATGCCATAAACCAAAGACCCTGTTCATGGTGTTTGCAGAACTATGTACAGGCAATCTGTCACTATATACTAAATTCCACGAAGAACAGTTAAGAATTAAAGATGATTTGCCCACTTAAAAGCTCATAGACTACCATTTGGTTTCAAGATGGCAGAATGAATCACTTGAACTTCACAGAATATCTAGATATCATCAATATGGAAATCAATCTATCAAGAAGCATTTATTGATGATATATTTTAAGAAATACAATAATAATTGACATTTATTTACTATTTCAAAGTTTACAGAATGCATTACCAACTTTACCCAAGCTCTGTCACTTACAACCTATACACTAAATCTCTGTGGGTCTCAGTTTCTCCATCTGTGAAATAATGGTTTTATGATCTTATTTAAATCTCACATGAATTCTATGAATTAGTGCTGCTTAACCCTTGGTGTTCACATGACTCCAAGACTTAGAAGGATTATTAAATGGCTTGCCCATTATTATGATAACTAGGCAGAGGCTGGATTGATTTGTCTCCTTAACTCCAAGTCCATGACTTTATTTCAGTATGTGCCATTTTGTGTGCCCAGTTTTGTGCCAAGGGCATCTAAGGATACCCAGTGAGTACTATATAACACATGATTTCTGCTGTCAAAGGGATTGTTTGGTTGAAGAAAATTAAAACATGTTAACTAGTTGGAGAATAATAGAATTCTAAATTCAGTGGTATTAGATCTAAGTAGAGAGGAGACAGATCAGAATATGAAGGAAAAGCTAGAGAGAAGGCAAACTGAGCCTAGCCTTGAAGGATGGGTATTTAGATACATGTGAATAAAGCACTAGCTACTATAGATAGGGGAAGGATGTTTGGGGGAGGAAAGGCAGACAATAGGAGCAAAAGGCACAAAGAGAGGGAATGAGTGTGTTGTGTGTGTGTGTGTGTACGTACACGTATGTATGTTGTGTATGTGCATATGGGGGTTGGAAAACCACCTAGCTCTGTCATCTTAGGGTGGTATTGTGGAAAGAGCAATCACTACAGAGTTTTTCTCAGGGTTCAAATCTGGAATTGGGAAACTCCTTTGAGATCCTTCTCGCTCCAATCTGGTTCTGACTAGCCTTCCAGTTTTAGTTCCCTTTATTCATTGTCACATGTGTTACTTTCCAGTTCAACTCTTCTTGTACTTCTTGATCTTTCTTTCAGGTTTCTCTCCTCTTTGCATTCAGACACTCCACCATCTCTAGAATGCAGTCTTCCTCTGTTGAAATCCTCTTCCTTCAAAGCCCAATTCAGGTCCATTGTTTCACCATGAAATCTTCTCATCCTTCTACTTTAAAACAATTTCTCCCTTCCTACATTTTCTTCCTTTAAACCTCTCCTTTGCTCTTATCACATTTTATCTTCTTATCATATATTTTTGTGTACACCATATAACCACAAATATGCAGTTTTAAGTTATTAAAAGCTTAGGGTTACACTAAGACTTTTAGGTTTCTTTATATTATAAGTATCTTGAAGGGAGAGATGTTTTTCACATTTGTCTAGATTATTAGTTGTGTGACCTTGGATAAATCACTTAATCCTAATTACTTCAGTTCCTCATCTGTAAAATGATCTAGAGAAGGAAATGGCAAACCATTCCAGTATCTTTGCCAAAAAACTCCCCAAAAGCAAAAAACCCAAATAGGGCCACATAGAGTCAGATGCATCTGACATCTCCATTACCTAACAATGAAATAAGTATTTATTTCTTAAGTTAGAGAGCACCCTTGTATAATTGTGAATACATCATTGAACCATAGAAAAAATACTGAATCCCACTTTATGTGATTGAATATAATAAATAAAAATACCAAATTAAAGAGTTTACTACAAGGAGTCCCTAATACATAAATCAAAACTATACAAGATTCTTTTGAAGACATAATAACAGAGATAACCTTGATAACCTATAATTATGGATGTTCAACTAGGCAAAAACAAGCAGACATATATGCTTGCCAGACGTTTTAGCTACTGCCATGGAGCAGATTCAGAGTATTTCCCCATAAATAGTAAGGTCCTTTTAGAGAGGACTCTTTTCACATGACATGTATAAAGCCTCAAGAAATTACAAAGTCTTCTAAAGAGATTCATAAACCCTGAAAAGTATTTGGCATAACTAGGAATACCCAAACATAATTAGGAATAACCAAATGGATGAAAAGAGTCTATTGTTAAGATTATGATATGAAGTTGGATAATCTATAAAGCTCATCTTTATGGACAATGAGTTTTGCCCAAAATTGAGTAGAAGCAGTCATGTGAATTGGATTTCAGCTGAGAATTTGCAAAGAGCTTTTAATGCCTTCAAGCTTCTTTCTGAATATAAAAAGCCCTTATTTCTAACACTAGTATCCTTCTCATGATATTGGATAGCTGTAAGCCATGATATGCTTCAATTTCTGGAGAGTTAAAGTTGAGTCTCACCCAAAAGACAATGGCAACAGGCCATGATGAAAGGAATAAGCCACTGCATGTTGAAAATGAAGAGTCAGGAAGAGCTGTGGAGTAAAGAATGCCATTGACAGGAGTGGATGATGAGAAAAAAAGGTTACATCATGAGATGAAATGGATAGTTCATATGCCCTATTGATAATCATTCAAAATCAAGAGAATTTGAGAAAGAACCCATCACTTTGAGTGGACCTCCTGTGGCAGATTTATGGGCAAACATTCCAGGATGGCATGAACATGATATGATCTGTACCATGGAAGAGAGTTCTCAAACTGATGAGATCATAGGTCTGTTGAGGTCATGAAGAACATCTTTATTCTCTTTATAGTATGGAGAGGAAGGAAAAAAATATTGCAATCAGCTAAAAATTCATGCATGTTGAAATGTAGAGAGCAACAAATTTGGAGTCAATGAATTTGAGTTTCAACATCAACATTCCCCTTTGTAAATCTCAGTTTCTTTACCTATAAAATTAAAGGGTTTGGATTAGATCAGGGCTTCTTAAACTTTTTCCAATCATGACTCTTTTTTTTTTTTTTGTCTGAGAAAACTTCATGTGACCTCAGTTATATAGATATATAAAATAGGTATACAAATCAAACATTTTCTCATAATAAATCATAATTTCACCATCCCTATATTGTTACATGACCCCATATGGGGAAGCAAACCACAGTTTAGGAAATTTTGGACTAGATGTTCCCTGAGATTCCTTTCAATTCTAAACTTTAGACCCTGGGAACTATAAATTTCTCCCTTTCAAGATCTAAATCTTATCATTCCATGAAATGACTTCTTCATTGGACACACAAATAAGAACAATTTAAGTAACAATTTTATTCACAAATAAAAAAGCATCACACACACATCTATTTATACAAGAAAACTATAATTTACGGAATTTTAAAAAAAGTTTCATATGCAAAAAAAGCAATGACGCAACCTAAATTCATTCAAGCTGACGCCCTTAAAGTGGCAATGGACGTTTTCTACTGGCACAGACCACAGTGCTTGACCTAAGCAATATAAACAATAGCAATTCAAAGTAGAAAAGTCTATTTAAAAAAAATATATGTACAATTTACATTAAAGGGGAGGGGAAAAATCCTATGCTTTAATTCAGTGATCTTATTAGACACTTCATTCTTTGAATGAATTTCATACATATTAATGTTCAAAGGTATACTAGTAAATGTTTAACAGCCAGCTCTCCAAAACAAAAAAAGTATGTGTGACATACTTTTAAATTTAATTAATCTGCATTACATTTCCTCCCATCAGTTTATTAGGTCTGGACAATCATCAGAACAATAAATCAAGTCCTGATTTGTAACATTTGCTAATTCCCAATGTGTAAATTCTCACACTGAATATTTAATAATCAGCTCTTGAGAACTGGTTCAAATTGGCTAGAGCATATCCCCGAAGCTGTTGAACCAAAAATGATCATACTGACTGTAAACTCCAGCAGGCTACATGTTTTACATCATGGTTTCTTGGCACACTTATCCTGAAAGGTCAGTCTGTTGACTGTTAGGCAACATTCAAAAAATATCTTTAGGAATATGAACTGAGCACTGAGTTTCTCTAAAATATTAACCAACCTTAGAGAGTCAGCAGAACATCATATGCTTCTTCAGCAGGTAATAATGAAATGTCCTTGCAGCAACCTTTCTCCACAGATCACAAGTGATGTTTTGAAATGCAAGATCAAAATTTCATTCACATTATTGAGAGTTCTCTTGCAGGTGTTTGTCTTTGAAGTCAATTAAAAGTTCTTCACATGGAAAAAAAATACTGAAGCTACACAAGGATGATTTAAAAAACCTAACAGTTCCATTGCTCTCTTTGTCATAACAAAAGTCGCAGGATGTAGAGGAAAAATATTGAATTGGGAGGCAGAAGACTTGGGTTCTGCCCTTGCCTATGTCATCAGCTAGTCATGTGATCTTGGGCAAGTTTCTTAAAGACATTGGGACTTAGTTTCCTCACCTGTAAAATGAGGAGTTTGAATCAAGATGGTTTCTGAGATTTTTTCTATTTGTAAATCTCTGAATAGATAGAAAATAACTGAAATTGATTACATGTAGTCTTGAGTTATAATGTCATTAAAATGTCAGAAAGCATTCAAATTGATGATGCTCCTTACTATATATTTTTTGGATACCTTGCTTTGTTGATCTAAATAAATTATGACTGGTTTGTGGTGACTCTGACTACACTTTCAAAAGTTTTTTTTTTAAGGATTTATGCAAATTGTCCACAAAAGAGGTTTTCCTGAAGATGATTTTCATACAAGTCAAAGGTATTTACATGAGTAAAATAAGCCCTAGACTTTTGATTCGATGAATTTCACAATACCCGCCATGTGTAGTCCCTTTAACATGAAAACCAAGTTTCTTTTCATGTTTGTGCTAATAACATTCCTGTTTTTGGTTTGCAAAGTGTCCTGTACAATAACACACATTAGATTTTCTTTCTAATGGGTATAATATTTTTCTTAATACTGAAAAATACAAGATTGCTCTGATGCAAATATTTGACTAAACTGATAGTAATGTTTATACTTTAAAAAATCAACTCTGTCCACGTGGTAGACATGGAAGATTATAGACTATGAGAAACCCTATAATTTCCTATTACAGCTGGAAGGAAGTGAAGTAATGAGATGGGAGAGCAAACAAGACAAGCTAACAAAGATGTAGCTCAACCCCACACTGACTGGTGAGAGGCAAAGCTATTTGGGAGAGGACACATTACGTCTTCTACTGTTGTTGAATTAACAGTGTACTAAATGAGAGGGAGAAACCTTTTTGAAAAGATAGGATTAACAAGACTGAGGGAAAAATGAATGTCAACTTAAAATCTTAAATACACAAAAGGACCGGAAAAATAGGGTCAATGATGATGAGATAAAAATCAATGTTTAAAAAGTGCAAGTATGGCCAAGAGTTAACAAGAGGAGTTGGTTAAAAGACACAGAGCAAACCTGATTGTGTAGGCTCTAGTAATGAAAAGGGGAGCCCCTTTTTAACATCTCCTTAGCCAAAGAAAAAGGGAATAAACTCCCCAAACAGGCACATTTCTTTTTTACCCTGTCAGGGCTATTTTTTTCATTAGCAAATCACTTCAGAGTATCCAGTGCATAAATCTAGAGGCAATAAGGGATGGAGTGAGTGCCTTTATGATTCTTCTATTCTCCTACAGGTAAGTTAGTAATTCTGTGGGGGGCAGAAAGAGGCTTCAGCACCATAACACACTGATGCAGGTAACCCTTTTTAATGTAACTACAAACTGCCAGCCTTGAATACTGAACTGTGAATTCTCTTCTGTTTTTAATGTATTGTGGAGTTTTATCAAAGGATACTAACAAACTTTACCACTCTAATGGTGGATGAACCTGCTATGTTACAGTTTATTAAGCCTTCAATACAAAAGGCACTACTTTAATAAAAGCTCTTTATCCTAGAAATACTGTTTAACTATGACACAGACATTTCTGAACTTTGGAAGCTCAGCCTTGGAAACAGATATAACATAATAAAAAGCTTCCTCATCAATACATACATAAGTGCATTATCCTTTGTACACAAAGAACCACTACTGATAAGATATCCATTGTTACTTTTTTTTTTTTTTGGCAGTAATGGTGCTAGATCCACTCTCTTGTGCACTCTACATTATGACCAAGAGTATACATTTGTCAAAAACCTTGTTACCATTGAGGATGCCGTCTATGTATGAATTCTTTTTTATAAGAAGCTAACCAGCCAGGGTAGAGATCACCCCAAGACTTTGGACTCATTAGCACTCTAACCCCCTGGGCAAGGGAACTTAGACTATCAAAAAAGGACCTTTGCACAAGCAGAACTCACTTCTGAATTCCTTCTACATCAAAACTAAACAATTTAAGCCAACGTCCAGTATGATGCCATTTGCGGTGTGCTTTTGAAAACAAAATGTGGGTATCCACATATGTGCCATCTCTTCAGTCTCATGCAGTCATTTGAGAGAGGAATATAAATCTTAACTCAATTCTTTTCCCTGCTATAGGGACATAATCTCTTTAGCTTCAAGTTCAGTCCTTTAGTGATTTCAGTCACAAATGTGGCATAGAAACTGCTTGTTTGGAAGAGATGCAAAGTATCATGAATCTCTCTTTAATCTTTTTCTCAAATTATGCTTGGGGTTTCAGCTCCCAGCTGGTCTGGCTCAGACACAATTGGCTGAAAGATTTGAAATGGGACCAGTTCTATTCAGCTTTGTCAGAAACCATCCAAGGTCCAGACACAGTTCGGTTCCCCAGTGTTAGCAGAGTAGCATTAGGATTATGTACACTTCCATTCCTGGTAGAAAAGAGTCCTTTAGGCTTCCTAAAATCGCAACAGAAGAAAAAAAAGTTTGTTAAATACAAACTAAAGGAAATACAAGGTAGATCATAGACTCAGAGCAATTTCATTTTCAAATGTCCCTTTTGCTAAAGTTTTGTGATGGCATCATATTATATATTATGTTGATAATGTAGATATCCACACTGTACATACTGTGACATTGCTCATTCTTTGAGGTTAGATGATGTTAGCTTCAAACAGTGAGCAGCATAGAAATCTGGGCACAAAGTGATCTAATATTTGCAAATTCTAACTAAAAGGTTCTAACTTTATAAACAATAAAAGACAGGTGCAGATTTTCTCTCATTCTCCAAAAAAATGACACAAGGGCCATATTCCACCAGGATCATCTCCAGTTATTCTGATAATATTATCTCAGTTTATCTTCACTACAACCATGGGAGATAAACTTCCACAAAATGAGGATAATTTAATAGCATCTATCAGTTGGAGGATGGCTGAATAAGTTATGATATATAGATATTATTGTCTATAAGAAATGATCAGCAGGATGATTACAGAGAAGCCTGCAGAGACTTACATGAACTGATGCTATTAAGTGAAATGAGCAGAACCAATAGAACATTGTACACAGCAATAACAAGATTATACGAAAATCAATTCTGATGTACATGGCTCTTTTCCAATGATCTTGTGATGAAGAGAGCCATTTACCCCCATGAGAGGATTGTGGGAACTGAGTGTGGATCACAACATAGTATTTTCACTCTTTTTGTTGCTGTTCGCTTGCATTTTGCTTTCTTTCTCATTTTTTTTCTTTTTGATCTGATTTTTCTTGTAAACAAGATAATTATATAAATATGTATGCATATATTGGATTTAACATATATATTTTTAACATGTTTAATATATATTGGATTATCTACTATCTAGGGGAGGAAAATTTGGAACACAAGATTTTGCGAGTGTTAATGTTGAAAAATTATCCATGCATATGTTTTGAAAATAAAAAGCTTTAATAAAAAACAAAATAAAAAATGATCTTCATTTTACAGAGGAGGACATTGAAGAAGGCAGAAATGAAATGATTTGGCCTAGAGTTACACAACTAAGTATCAAAGGTAGGATTTGCTTCTGTCTTCTTGATTATTGGTCCAATTCTCTAACTAACCTTAACCCACTTTAACAGTTCCACCTAGCTGCTAACATTGCAAATTATTGTTGTTGTTGTTTGTCCTTTATTCTCAAAGAACATCATGACTCAGGAAGGGGATGCCATGGCATGAAAGTGAGTTGGATTTAAGTGAGGGAGGCTGGGCAAGGTCACCTGCCTCACTTTCCCCTTCAGAGCCATCTGGGTCCAGTGACCAGATACAGATCAAGTTGACTGAAGATGGCCCTCAACGTTGCAAATAGGTGGCATTTATCATTCCTGTATGTTGGGCTCTTAAAGTATAAATAAGTCATACTGAAGGGAGGGACGGTTATATATTGCTTGTTTTCTACAAAAATAGAAAGGAATCTATATACAGTGCCTTATTGCTGGAAGATACTGTCATCAATTAAGCAACAGGACAAAGTTTGCGGATAATTGTGGAGGATAAGAAGACTTTTTTTCCCTCAATTGTCTCAAGGGAATATGCACAATCAGCCTCTAACAGATTTTTCTAGCAGGAAGAAACCTCTGACCTCTTGAGGGCAGTTTGAGGAATAGACACTCCAGGGGGAAAGAAAGCATTATGTTTTGCCTTGTCAAAATAGGACATTGATTTCCCGAAATCACAAAGCAAAGGTACTTTAGGCCAAA
Source organism: Antechinus flavipes (assembly GCF_016432865.1). NCBI lineage: Eukaryota > Metazoa > Chordata > Mammalia > Dasyuromorphia > Dasyuridae > Antechinus > Antechinus flavipes. The sequence goes on from NC_067400.1 coordinate 461,065,493, forward strand.
AGGAATGTGTATATATACACACACATATAATTATATATATATATATCATAAGTTGCATTAAATATAGTAAAATCATATTAGTTCAGATATTACTAATGTATTGTCTATTCTGGCAGACCTTTCTTTATCAGGCAACATGTTGTGATAGAAGAAAAGGGCTTCTTAACTTTTTCCACTTCCCTTTTTGCCCAAGAAAACTTTATGTGATCCTGGGCATGTGGATATATTAATTAGGTATACAATTATATACAATACAAAGGAATCTAGGATGATTCAGACAGGACCAAGGCTTAAAAATCAATTTTTTTGGCAATCTATAAAGAGATTTGCTGAGCAAAACATTCCTGTATACAAGAATGAAAGGGGGATAGAAACAGATATTTTCAAAGTACTGATGGTTGTCCTGAAAGTTTGTTTTCTTAAGTAATTAAAGTTATTGACAGGGTAATTATAAGTCAGTCTTATCTGCTTATTAAGGAAAATCCCTAGAGATATATCCTAGCAACTCTAGTATATTAAGTTAACATGTCTATATAAATTACTCAAAATAATAGCAAGTATTTATATATAGCTTTAAAATTTGCAACTGTTTTTACATGTATCATTTCATTTTGTTCTTGTTAGGACCTAGGAAGTAGGTACTGATGCTATTTCCATTTTACAGAGGAGCAAACTGAGAGGATAGTTAAGTAACTTGCCCAGAGTCACACAATTAATAAATGTCTGAGGTAGGATTTGAATTTAGGCTTTCTGACTTTAGGTGAAGAGCTCTATCTACTCCACCACTTATGAAAGGAATGATTGATTGTATTAGGAAGAAAAAGGAAAAGGTGAAATATTGCCTATAATTCAGATTTTTCATTGATTCATATGAACTAATAAATTTGACAACCAAGTCAACAACCCTGACTTTCTCTGAAATTAGCCTAAGTCAGTGAAGGTTTACATCTCTAATATTTTCAGTAGGTCAGAAGGTCTGCTTTCATTGGTGGGGGCACTCCATGCACTGATATAAATGGTGAATCTTCTACACTTTATTAAAGATGATTTGCTTGGGCCAAAAGATGAATTCCCTGTAGTAATGAGCCTCTGGGCACTCAGTTGGCCTGGTCCAGAGCGGGCCAATCTGTTAGCAGGTTTCTTCCACTCAAGGCCTTTTCTATTTGATAATTCTTGCCAAGGCTTGTGCTTCCTCTGTCAATGGCCTTACAGATCTCAGGGTCACATTTCAGGATGAGGCCCTAGAGGAAGAGCTTAGAGAAGGAAGTTTACTCTGCAATCAAATTCAGCCTCCCAGTAATTTGGGTTTAAAGAATTTTTCCTGGGCTGGAGTGAAGTATACAAATATACAGAGAAAGTAATTTGCTAAATACATTAATTACAGTAAGCAAGAGTCCAAGAAGGATGTCTAGCCCATTTAAGGAAACTTGAGAACTTTACTATATTAATTGTTTGAATGCTAATAGATAATATTAAATACAAATGAAGTGTGGATTTTTCTGGTCATTAAGGCAAACTCAATGTGTTCACAGTAATCCTATTACCATATAACAAGAGTTTACAGGTAAATCAACAAATATTAATAACAAGATGTTTCTGTTTGTAAGGCCCTACATCACTAAACATTCAGGGAAGAGACAGGCCTGGGATAATACTGAGAAGACCAATAGACTCAGACTTTCCTGGAGATGAAATATTCTGGCAGACTTTTCTTTATCAGGCAACATGCTGTAGTAGAATAGAAAAGGGCTTCTTAAACTTTTTCCACTTCCCTTTTTGCCCAAGAAATCTTTACGTGATCCTGGGCATGTAGATATATTAATTATGTATGTAAATCAAACATTTACTGATAATAAATTATAATTTTGCATTCCCTCACATTCAGTTCCATATAAGAAGTTTTGGAATAGAATGGTAAATTTGAGATTAAGAAGACCTGGATTGGAAGCATTTCTCAGGTACTTGCTAGTTATTTAACCCTAGATAAGTCTTTGTGACTCAGTTCCCTAATATATAAAACAAAGTAATTGGACTGAATGAGTTGAGGTTTCTTCAAGGCTTAATTTATTATCTTAAAATATTCACAAATTATATATAAAAGATTTTTCATTAATAATATATATATGAATTGACTCTAATATGACATTTATACATAAGATATGATGTTAGTATTACAATTATATCTGTTTATGTTGAAAGTTTTGTTGTCTAATACTAATAACTAGAAGCAGGTACAAGGCACAGAGAGTTTTAAATCTGGAACTTGGAAGATATAAATTCAAATCCAGCTTAAGACATTTACTGGCTATGTAACTGTCAGCAAGTCACTTAATCTCTGTCTCAATTTCCTCAAATACAAAACGAGCACCTATCTCAAAAAGTTGCAAGGATCAAATAAGGTAATATTCATAAAATGTTTAGCACAGAGGCTAACAAGTAGGCATTTAACAAATGCTTGTTTCCCTTCTTCCTTCCACATTTTTATAATTTTCTTATTTGAGTAAGGGTAAATTAGTACAAAAACAATCACACCATTTGCTGCATAGTCTAAGGGTAATATTATCAATTAATTAAAAAAAATCTTTAACATTCCCAAAAGCATGACAATAATTCTTTTATACTACCACCAACAAAATAACATGAAAGGAAAATGAGACAAAAAATTCCTATAGAGAAAACTCATACAGACTTTTCACTGAAATATTTATTTTTCAGAACTCTCATAGAATTAAGTTGAGGTCAGAATATGGAGAGTACCCACAAATATATTAAAATTGTTGATGAAAGCCATTAAATGGTTTATAACTAATAATTTCATGTACTGTCAACATTCTTGGTTAAAAAAAAAGTTCTGCTTAAGAGTTTATACTTGTTTAAATTATTCACTCTCTCCCCTAACAAAGGTTAACAATAAAAGGAATAATCAAAATCAGTCAGTGGAAGAGTCACAGACTGATAGAATTTAGTGCTGGGAGGGACTTCAGATAACATCTACGTGAAATCCTTTATTTGATAGCTGAAGGAGCAGAGGCCCAATGACTTTTTTAATGCCATATAATGTTAGTTAAAAAGAAATCATTAATGAAAATTCAGTATATTAAAGGTAATTTAATAACTGAAAATTCAGTCTGCAATTAGAATTGTAGCATTTAGAGACATAGGGGATGTTAAAGACCTTTTAGACCTATCTTCTCATTTTATAGATGAGGGAATTAAGGCTAATGACTCCCTCAAGATCATATAAATAGTAAACAAAATAGCTGAAATTCAAACATAGATATTTTAATTTTAAGTCCTCCAGATATTCTAATATAATAGTTATTATTCAAATTTAATTTTCAAGGTATCATGATTCACTATAAAAAGCCTGAGAAAATAGATCTAATTAACACAAGCTACAAGGAGTCCAATTTTCTCTCTAAAAATGCATATTGGATAAAATGGGAGCCTATTCCGTCTTGCTGACCTCCCTTTCTGATTATTATGTACTGCCTGTTCTCAGAAACTGAATTCTCTCAAAGCACACATTTGGTGAATACAGGGAGGGCATTATATGAACAGGCTGGGATGGCCACTGGCATAACTCAGAGAACTTGGGATGGACTCACTTTCTGGCCCCACTCCCTTCTCTGGCTCCCAGCCGGGGAAAGGTCACATCTGTCCTCTTCTGCTAATATGCTGACCATTCAGAAACAAAAGTCCACACTTTCCTCACTCCAGAAAGGAACACACACACACACACACACACACACACACCCCTAATACATAAACTATTTCCATTCAGCAAACATTTATTAAAAGCCTCAAAAATCAAAGGCCTTACATCCAGAAAAGATGTTAAGGGATCATCTATTTTGATTTACTTTTTTTCATTATTCATCTAGGGCCCAAGTGCATTATCTCTAGCATCTCACTGAAGCCTCCAAACAATCCCACGAAGTATGTCATAGAATTGTTATCTCTGTTTTTCAGCAAGGAAACATGCTCAGAGAGTTAAACTGACTTGCTCAACATCATGGAACTACTAATGAGAGGAACTGGGATTCAATTTCAAGTCTTCTGGACTCTAGTCTAAAAGTATTCTGTACTAAGCACTCTGCCTCAACTCTACTTCAAAATACTGGATAACACATTAGCCTCTTAGTACAAACAGAACCCTATTTATGACCAATACAGGATTTTCCAGTTTGAAACAGGCTTTTAGTAATGAAAAGCTTACCAATGGAATATGTTATAAATTTTGATATACAGGAATTTAATATACTCAGAATCCTTCCAGAAACCAATTCCCACTAATTTTTTTTTTAAGAAAATGAATATCAAATTCTCATCAAGTGTACTGTGAGAACTGTAATTTCCCAATTACTAACTCAGAACCAGCATTTCATTTCAAGGTCGATCTAGTACATGCAGATGCTGAATAAACACTGATATTAATCATCTTTTCTTACCTGGAGGGAAGGTTGGGGAACCATAGTCATGTTTTCCTTGTTTTCTTGCTCCAGTTGGTTTCTAAAAGATAAAGTCTCCTGAGTTAGTGATGGATCTGTAATTGTGTTTTGTTGAGACCATTCAGTAGTTTCTGCCAAGTTTTCAGGATGAGAATGAAGTGGAGCCACTGTTCCAACCAGATCCTGGCTACTGTTTGAATCCAATGTGTCTGAGTTTTCGATTTCCAGGTTGAGTGAATTTCTCTCGCCTCTATTCAGTTCCAAGTAAGATTCAGAGAGAGAGAGTGTGTCACTGCAAATGGGATTCTGCATGAGTGGCCAGGCATCTGAAAGCTCGCCGCAGGTAGAATGGGAAATGGAACCAAAGAATGTTGGAAGCATTTCCCCCACTGAACTTGCATTCCTGGGAGGGCAACAAAGCAAAAGTAAAATTAAATTAAAAAAAAAAAGAACATCAGTAAAAACAAAATGGAAAAAATTTATAGAAAACTGATGTCTAGAGATATGAGAAATGATTACCAAATTCTTAGAAGAACTTGTATATAGTTCTCCAAATCGCACCTTTAGTGCTGTCTGCTATCCTAATTTACTTACCTCATCAATTTAAGCTAATATAGTTCATTTGCTTTAAAATAGATCAGTTGACGAATCAGTGGAGTAATAATCATTTTTAAAATTCCTACTATGTGTCAGGTACTATATTAGGACCTAAGGATACAAAGATGAAATGAAAAAATCCCTGCCCTCAAGGTGCTTCCATTCTATTAGATATCTAGAAAGCCATAAAAACCATATAGTCACCTGGAAAATCCATCTCCAGTAAAAACATATTTGGCTTTAAATCATAGTCCTGCATAGGGAGTAATTAAGTGTATTCAACTGGTAGAAATCAGAAAAGTATAGAAAGAGTGCTGGATTGTAAAGCAACTCTAAGTGAATCTGCCTAATTTGGGGACATTTCACAGGAAAGTCATTAGACATGTCACATGTGACTTCTCTTTCAAATTCAGCATTTAGAAACAGAGCTGTCTATTTTGGCATTGGTAAGTCAATCAATTGATTAATTTCTTGTCCTTGGAGATGCCTCAACTTACCGTTCATGAAGGGTGGTCCTGGAGTGAAGAGCACAGCCCCGAGTGCCATGATCCATGCTACAGGTCTCATCACAGCACAAAGAGGGAATCAAGTGAACTGGCCCTGAGATGAATACAAGTGTTTTGAAAATAGGGTCATGACTAATATGGAAATATGTTTAAAATTATTGTACAAGTAAAACCCAAATGAGATTGTTTGGTGTCTTGGGAAGGAGGTAGAGAAGGAAGGGAGGAAGGAAGAAAAAAATTTGGAATTCAAAATCTTTCAAAAGTGAATGCTGAATGTTTAACATGTATGAGACTGCCTAACATCTAGGGGAGGGAGTGAAGGGAAGGAAGGGAAAAGTTGGAACAGAAGTGATTGCAAGGGTCAATGTTGAAAAATTACCCATGCATATGTTGTCAATAAAAAGCTATAATAAATTTTTTTAAATAAAATTTTTAAAAAGTGAATGTTGGAAACTATCTCTAGATATAATTGGAAAAAAGTAAACTATTATTAAGTGGAAAAAAAAGAAAAGAAAAGAAGGTCACGAGATTTCTTCACATTATTCCCATTGTAACATTATTCAGTTTAGCAACTTAATATGTATTTCTTAGAACACTAGGATTACAACAGCAAACCCCAAAAAGTCTCTTTCCTCAGGAAATTTGAAGGGAATTCAATATGCACATGAAAATGTAAATACACAGGACATACACTGTAATACAAAATAATTTCAAGAGGAAGAGAGGGCTAATAATTGGGAGCACCAAGAAAGGACACAATGGTGGGTATGTGATAGAGAATTAGAAGGAAGTGCATTCCAGATATAAGAGATGAACTGTCATGTATGGAAAATAACTTTATTCTTCTTAAAAATTTGGTTTTATTTTTTCAGGGTTTTTTTCTTTCTTTCTTCCTTTCCCCATCATCAATTCAAAATATATATGGATTCTCCAGTCTATGTGGTAGCCAAACTAGGCTCCTCCCCATCCACAAGATGCTATCTCTTAGAGTAGCTAGGTGGCACAGTGGATAAAGTACCAGCTCTGCAGTTAAGAGGACCTGAGTTCAAATCCGACTTGAGACACAGCACTGTCTAGCTGTGTGATTCTGGGCAAGTCACTTAATTCCCATTGCTTCAACAAAAGAAAAAGAAAAAAAGAAAAGAAAAAAGATGCTACTTCTTATTTCCCAGTCTTATCAAAAGTCGGCTGCCATGTTTGAAATGTGCTTCTCTTGCCTTTGTTTCTCAGACTCTTTGTCTCCTAGTCTCTTCATCTTCTAGCTCCCTTATTGTTTAAGAGCCACCCAATTTCCCAGATTTTTCTTGATTCTCTTGTAATTAATTACTAGTGAATATGTATTTCCCCAGTGAAACAAACTCCTTGAGGGTTGGAACTGTCTGGTTTTTGTAAGTACCTGGCACAAAATATGATACATAACCCTTAACAAATGCTTCTTGGCTCACTGATTTATTTGGTTCCTATAATAGTATTTATCTTCTTTATTAAGAATCAAATGCAAACTAGTGCATTCTACTAAGGCCACCTATCAATTCTTCACCTTAATAGTCCACAAATCAGAGCATTCAGAACAGGCAGCAGTTCTTAAACTTTTTGGTCCTAGGAGCTCTTTATGCTTTTCAAAATTATTGAAAACACTTGAAAGAGCTTTTGTTTATGTGGATTATATCTATCTATATTTACTGTATTAGAAATTGAAATGTCTTAGTATTATTATGAAAATAGTTTTGACCTAGGATATTCCCTTGACAAGAATCTTGAAGATTCTCAAGGGTCCCCACAATATACTTTGAGAACTATTGTATAGGAGTGAGGGATGTCGGGAATTTCCAGGTAAAGAAACTTCCCCTATCAATACAATCTGTGCCTACTTGTAGTCTTGGAGAGTGATGTGATTTATTCAGAGTCCCACAGTGATCATGTATCAAAGATGGGACTTGAACTCGGGTTTTCCTGATTTTGATCCACTTTGCCTTTCTGTCTCCATCTAGAGTGGGTACTGATATTATGCCATTCCTGAGTCCCTCTCTCATTTACTCATCATAGAAAAATGACTGAACATATGCTCATTGTTATGCCAAACACTATAGAGAATACAAAGATAAATAAAGTTTCTATATAGCACGTATTTAATAAGCTCAATGCCTTCTACTGAAGATCAATATATTTCGATTTGTAAGCAACTGCATAATTTCAAAAGAAGAAATTAAAATACTTAGGAAAAGTTATATTCTCACATTTTCAATTTAATGCATATAATTTTATGTTCAACTTGTAAACTTTGTTCCCTCATGAACTTCAAACAGATATTTTAATTTGGTGCTTTACATTTGAATCCTAGATAGGATCCTATGAAACACTTTCCACTTATCCCTTTGATAGGAGCAAAACTCAATCTTTTGTAAGAATTTGAGATTCTTGAACTCCCCTCATCATGTTAATGTGATTTTAGAGAGTTATATCCTTTCTCTAGGATTTTTCTAGTTGCCTTGCTTGGTATGATTGATAGTTACCATCGATATGGTAATTAGAATTCTTGGGAGAAAACATTTTCGTATGAACATTTCTAAAAATCATTTGGTTCTTCAAGGTTTTCTAGGATAGAGATCCATGTACACAATTCCTGGGTTCAAGGCAAGCAGATCTCACACATCAATTTAACTGCCAACAATTGAATTCTCAGAACTATTTTACAGGGAAGTCAGGAAACAAACACTTGTCTAAACAGGCAGGGTGTCAGGTTGTTTAAATGAAGGCTCCATTGACCCCAAGCAATGAAGATGAACTCACCCAGACATTCTAGGGTTTTAATGAGGGTGGCAATTTTCTTTAACACTTAGAATCAGAACCAAAGCATCAGCGAGAAAGGAGGGAAAATGTGACAATATTATTTTTAACAAATCATTTGACCAAATAAAGCATCTCAATTCCTAGGTAAAAGGGCCAGTTCCTTCTGTTCCCACTTCCTTTGGGCTACTCTGATTCCTCTCATATGCTCATAATGAGGCCTTACTTACCACAAGTCTGTGCTGAATCTTGATGGCATTGACAACAAGTTCTATGAGGATATTCATTAAGTCGAGGTCTGTCAAAACATGACAGCTCTGACCCATTGTACTGGATATCCTGTGATCTCATAGACCCTGTTGGTAAAAAGGGAAGAAGAAGAATGCATCAAACTAACTCTTTGTTTCTGCACTTTCCTTTATGAAGGCATAAATTAACATGAGAATGTGGAAAATTCCAAGCTAACCTTTTCTAGTTTTTTAAGATGAAAGGTCAAACATTTTTAATTACTGGTAAATTTAATCTTAAAACAACAAATGGTTTTCCATGTTAAATGATCTCAAATGAGAGCCATTAAACATGGAAAACCATTTGTCAAGAAATCTAGAAGTGGTAAGATACTCAGGTTACAAAGAATTTAATTGTTCATGTTTATCTAGTGGCATTAAAGTATTTCATACTTATCAACATTTCTATAAAAATGCCATTCATTTTCTTCTGTACCTCGTCCTTCTCTCTATTCTCGGGCCTCCCTGAGACTAATAGATTAGGATTTATTTTCACTAATCTCCGATTACTTAAACAGTTCACTGATACTCATTTTAGTCAGGTTTCCTGTCAAAACCTTTAATAGCCTTAGTTCACTTTTCCATAAATTTACTTCTCCATATTCACTTCTCGATAAATAAATATAAATAATTATAGACTTACAGCGGGGCTTCTTCTCCATAAACTGCCTCTTACAATAGATAACGCAAAGAATAAGGAGAGCCAACAGAACAGTGGCCAGCGCGCTACAGATCACAGCTGCCAAAGCCGTGTCCCGTGGACTGGAGGTCGTAGATGGGATCTTCACAAGGTTTACTTTGGTTGTACCTGAAATAGAGAGGAAAAACCATTATTAATATTATAATAAGCAAAACAAAGCTTCTGACTCTGCAATGGTCAGACCACATTTGGAATACTGGATTCAGTTATGGGTGCCACACTGGAGGAAGGGAAGAAATGAACTAGAATGTAACCAAATGGAAAGAAATCAATATGGTGGATGGCTTCAGGATAATGCCATCTGAGGATTGCTTGAATGAACCAGCGAGGCTCAGCTCCTGCCATCCCAAGGACACTTAGCCAGCGAGGGACATGATAATGTGATATTTGGGGTCAAAAGACCTCAGTTCTAACTCCAGCTTGTCTTTTACATATCATATACAATAAGGTTATGAAAAATGAAAAAAAAACCTCCTGTCATATTTGCAGGTTATGCTGAGAGAAATATACATTTAAAAATTTCAAGAAAAAATAAAATCCTTGGATCATTCTCAATCACATGTCGTATCTCAAAAATTCAAAGATCATCATTGCTATATTGGCAAATTACAGGAATGCCTCCACTTGTTGAACTTTGGAGAAAAAACTAGCATAGCATGAAATGATCACCATAACAAAACCCAAGTAAGCAACATTGCCAAGTAAAAGAAACTACTTCTAGTACAACTAAGGAACATCTACATTTTTCCTTTACCTCTACCAAATTCTACCTTATATTATACTTATCTCTAGATCTTATCCCTCTGTCTACAAGAATAAATTGTAAGTTCCTTGTAGAACAAAGTATTTGACACCAAAAACTATCCTGAACATAATTTTATAGTAATTGGTGAATGAATTTGGGATGAATATTTGAAGAAAGGAAACAAGTGTTTATTAAGCACCTACTATGTGTCAGTAGCTATTTCTATATGCTTTACAGATATCTCCTTTGATTCTCACAACAACTATATACCTGCAGTATAGCTGCTACTATAATCCCCATTACATATGAGGAAGCTGAGGCAGAGAGATAAAACAACTAGTCCAGGATCATACAGCTAGGAAGTATCTAAGGCCAGATTTGAACTCAGGTGTCCTTGATTGCAGATAGAATGCCTGACCCTTTATCCATTGTACTCTCTGAAGGCATACCAAGCTGGTAGAACAGCTGAAATTTACTAGGGCTCAGTCTTCTTGATTCTTACCCTAAAATTCCACCAAACACTGGGCTAATTCCATGAAACACAAGAGACAAGACTATTTCATTAGTTCAAACTTGATAGAATAAATAAGTGATTAAGCAAATTAAGCTCCTACTATGTGGTAGGTATACTTATATTGATACCTGCAATAAAGATTAAGGAAGGTTTCATGAAGAAGGTAGTGTCTGAATTCCAATATACGTGGGATGGAAAATGCCATTCACAAACACAGAGAGTTAACTATGGAGACTGATTGAAGTATAGTATTTTCACATCTTTTTAAAAATTTAGTTTTTCTTTCTCATTTTTCCCCCATTTAGTTTGATTTATCTTTCATAACATGATAAATATGGAAATAAGTCATGTACAACAAATCAAGTTGCTTGTTGTCTTGGAAAGAGAATGAAAAAAATTTGGAACACAAAATCTTACAAAAATGTTGAAAACTATCTTTGAATGTATTTGGAAAAATAAAATATTATTGAGAAAAAAAGGAGGTTGTGTTTGAGTTGCATGCTGATGAAACAAAGAGATTCCATGAACCAGAAGTGAGGAACAGGTTCATTCTAGGCACTTGCCAATCAATTCAAGTGGCTACTCCAAAGCTCTAGAGATGAGAGCTGGAGTATCATATATGGAAAACATGAGGAAAATGTGAGAGATGATCACTTGACTGGATGGTAGAGTATGGGAGGAAGGAAATGTACAATAAAGTTGAAAAGACAGTTGGGGCTAGATTTTGAAGGGTTTTCATGATCCAATAAGAGTTTACTTTTCATCCTAGGGGATTTAGGGAGCAAGTGGTAGTAAATGGGTAAGGAAGTCACACCGTCAGATTTGTGCTTAAAGAAAAATGTTTTTTGTTACCATTGTGAAATAAGAAGTGGCTTGGAGTGGGGAGACCCTTTGGGAGGCTGTTGTCTAAGTAAGAGGTTATTAAGATTAAAAGAAGGCAGTAGCTGTGTGAAAAGAGAAAAGGTGTCATATTGGAGAGATGTAGAAGTAGAAACAGCAAGATTTGGTGATTAGATGTGCTGTATGAAGAACAGTGGGGATGGGAATCAAGAAACATGACTATTAGACTGGAAAGATGGCCTTTTCTTTGAAGGAAGTAAGGACATTTGGAAAAGAAAAGGGTTTGGGGCATGGAGACAGATAATAAATAATGTTTTAGACATACTGAGTTTGGGGCAATTGATAATGTAAAATTGAAGCTCAACGGAGGGATTGGGACTGCATACATAAATCTGTATTACTAAAGAACTGGCCATTTTAGATCCTAAATGCTTATTTCCCAAGATCTGAGCAGTATCTTAATGTGGTAAAAGGAACTAGATTAGCAATGACTCCTAGAATAATCTGGACAAATCTGATTTGGGAATCCACTAACATTGCTAACAAGTATTTTAGATAACATTTACTTCCAAAGATGCCTGGTATTTACAAGGTATTTTATCACATAAAACACTATGACGATATCATCATCAATAAAAAAATCATATTAAAACTCTTACCATTTTATGGTGCAAATTAAGCAAGCATTGTCCCTGACCTCTCAGAGTTAGAAGTCTATAATGATTCATGTCAATATGGACAAATAAATAAAAAGATAGACATTGTGGCAGCTGCACAAACATGGAAAAAGAAATAACAACCAACATTTACATCTCAATTAAAGCAAATAAAGTTATAGGATTGAAACTGAACAGAAGCAGAGGATTGTTTGTTGGGGGCATAGCAATAGGTGAAGTCAAGATAGTGGAGAAAATCAGTGACTTGCCTGAGTTCTCCCCCAAATCCCTTCAAACACTTATAAATAAAGTCATAAAACAATTCCTGGAGTGGCAGAACCCCCATAAGGACAGGGTGAAGAATTTTCCAAAGACAATTTAGAAGTTCAGCAGGAAATATTTCTCACATACACAGAGTGGTGCACCAATGCAGATTGGGACCAAGTAAACTAGAATCAAATCTTGGGAGCCACTGAATTAGCAAGGGCAATGACAACTTCCAGAGCTCTCAGACTACAAATGGTAAAGAGGTTGAACAAATAATAAGAAGGAGATTATAGAGTTTTGTTTTGTTTTTGCTGGCACTAGGGGCAAGATCCCGTTTCTTTACCCATATGTGGATCTGGGTCATAATCCTGGGTGGCAGTTCCAGGATGAGGAGGAGCACTAGCACACCAGAGTTTGAAGCCACAGTGGAAAAGGAACCCTCATCACAATTTCAGAGCAGAAAAGAATGCTTGTGTCACTCACAGACCAGAGAACAGGTTAAGAGAACAGTAAATATACCTCTCCTCAGATCATACCACCTTGAAAGAATTGAAAACTTAGAAATCCTTAGAAGTATCTCTGAAAATAGCTGCTCATAATCCTTGAAATTTTGGACAATTATATCCAGCCCCATTTTAACAAAAAATTAAAAGACAAGAAATAAACTATAAAAATGAGCAAACAGACAAAATTCTAATCACAGAGAGTTACTAAAGTGACAAGAAAGATCAAAATACACATTCAGAAGAGGATAAAAAAGTCAAAGCTTCAACATCCAAAGCCACCATGAAAAATATGAATTGCTCTTAGGTCATGGAAGACTTCAAAAAGAATTCTGAAAATCAAGAGAGGTAGGAGAAACATTGCAAAGAGAAATGAGAGTCTTGCAAGAAAATCATGGGAAAAGAGTCAATAGGAGGTAAGGAGACACACAAAAATACTGAAGAAAATAACATCTTAAAGAAACAGAATAGGCTAAATGGTTTAAAAAAAAAAAAGGTAAAAAAAGCCAATGGAAAGAAGAATGCTTTGAAAAGCAAAAATGACCAAATGGAAAAGAAGATAAAAAAAGTTCATGAAGAAAACAATTCCTTAAAAATCATTAATGGGCAAATGGAAGGTAGTGATTTTGAGAGATATCAAGAAACAATAAAATAAGACCAAAAGAATGAAAAAAAAAAAAGAGAAGACAATGTAAAATATCTCAATTAAAAAAAAACTGATCTGGAAAGTAGAGCAGGAGAGATAATTTTAAAATTATTGGACTACCTGAAAGCTATAATTTAAAAAAAAGAGCCTAGACATCATCCTTCAAGACATTATCAAGGAAAACTGTACTGTTGTTTTAGAGTCAGAGGGTAAAATAGAAATTGAAATAGTCTTTCAATCACTAATCATTTCCTGAAAGACAACCAAGAATCACCTACCCAGCAAAACCGAATATAATGCTTCTGGGGAAAAAATGGATATTAAGTGAAATAAAGGACTTATCGAGCATTCTTGATGAAAAGACCAGAACTGAATAGAAAATTTGACTTTTAAATACGGGACTCAAGAGAAGCATAAAAAGATAAACAGAAAAGGGAAATCATAAAGGACTTAATAATGTAAAACATTCCCACATGGGAAGGTGATACTTGTAACCCATAAAAAGTTTCTCATTTTTAGAGTAGTTGGAAGGAGTATAAAGTCCTCATAAGTTTATACACACACACACACACACACACAAGACACAGGTATGAGTTAAACATGAAGGGATAATATCTAAAAAAAAAATAAAGTATTTAGAAAGAGAAATGCACTGGGAGAAAAGGAAAGGATAGAATGGCATAAATTATTTTACTTAAAAGAGGGAAGAAAAAGCTTTTACAATGGAGGGAAAGATGGGAGATATGGATGAAGGAGAGGCGGAAAGAGTGAACCTTACTCTTAGAATTGGTTCAAAGAAGAAATAACATATACACTCAATTGAACATAAATCTAACTTACCCTACAGGAAGGTAGGAGGGAAAGGAGATAAGAGAAGGGGATAGGTAATAGAATAAAGAGCAGATTAAGTGGTAAGTCAGAAGCAAAACACTTTTGATGAGGAACAGGTTGAAAGGCTAGAGAGAGAGAAGATAGAATAAATGGGGTGGGGGAAATAGAATGGAGGAAATTACATTTAGTAACCATAAAGGTGAAAAAATTTTGAAGCAAATTTCTCTGAGTAAAGGCCGCATTTCTCAAAGAGAGAACAGAGTAAAATTTATAAAAATAAAAGCTGTTCCCTAACTGATAAATGATCAAAAGTTAGGAAGTTTTCAGATGAAGTAATCAAAGCTATTTACAGCCATATGAAAAAATCCTCTAGCTCACTACTGATTAGAGAAATGCAAATTAGACCAATTCTGAGGTAGATTGACTTAAGCAGAAAAGAAAAATGATAAATGTTGGGGAGGGGATGTGGGAAAAATGAAACATTAATGTATTCTTGGAGTAGTTGTGAACTGATTCAGCTATTTTTTGGAGTAATTTGGAACTAAGTCCAAAGGGCTAAAAAGCAATGCATATCCTTTGACTTAATAATTACCACTACTAGGGATATATCAAAGAAGCAATTAAAAAAAGAAAAGGAAAAAGATCGATATGTACAAAATATTTATATGAGCTTTTTAATTGTGGAAAAGAATTGGAAATTAAAGGGGATGCCCATTAATTGGGGAATGGCTGAACAAATTGTGATATATGGTTATATATATCTACTGTGCTATAAGAAATGATAAACAGGACACTGTCAGAAAAACCTGAAATGACTTATATGAGCTGATGCAAAGTGAAATGTAGTGTGTATAAAGTAATGGTAATAATGTAAATGATCAGCTGTGAATGACATAACTATTCTCAGCAACAAAATGATCCAAGACAACTTGGAAGAACTTATGATGAAAATGCTATCCATGATGTCTGAATACAAATGAAGCATACTTTTTTAATCTTTATTTTTCTTGAGGGTTTTTTTTTGGGGGGGTCTCTGTTTTCTTTTGCAACATGACTAATATGGTATATGTTTTGCAGAATTATACATTGTATAACCTATATCAAATTGCTCATTTTCTGAATCAGGGGGATTGAGAGGGAACAAAAGAGAGAATTTGGAACTCTTTTAAAAATACATGATGAAAATTATTTTTACATGTAATTTTATAAGGAGAAAAACAAAATACTAAATGAAAGTGAACCAGAAAATGTCAAAGCACTGCAAATGGTGATAGTAGGTCCAGTAAAAGAGAATTCCTGCTATATGAAAGTAAATTCTACTCCAAATTAAACAGTTTTAAATAGCTATCTTATTAAAGAAAATGTAATATCTTAAAAACAGCTGGTCTAGGGGAATATAATTGACCATTTTTGATAGTGTTAGTTGCCATACAACGTCAATAATCAGTTGTCTTCTAGCTATCAATTATCAAACATTTATTAAGTGTCAACAATGTGCCATGTACTGTGCTGGGCACCAAAGATACAAATATCAACATGATCTCTGGCTCCAAGGAACTTGTATTCGCTAGGGGTAGACACAGTATTAACTATTATGTTAAGATCACTGATAGTCTGTAATGAATTCAATGAGACTGAAATTAAGTGGAACTCAATGGAGAATGGGAATATATATTTTTTTAAATTTATTTTGTTATGGCTTTTTATTTACAAAACATACATGGGTAATCTTTCAACACTGACTCTTGCGAAACCTTCTGTTCCAAATTTTCCCCTCCTTCTCCTCACCCTCTCCCCTAGATAGCAGGTAGTCTAATATATGTTAAAATATATGTTAAATCTAATATATGTATACATATTTATACAGTTATCTTGCTGCATAAAAAAAAATCAGATCTAGAAAGAAAAAAAAACCTGAGAAGAAAAACAAAAATGCAAGCAAACAATAATAGAAAGAGTGAAAATGCTATGGACCACACTCATTTCTCATAGTTCTTTCTCTGAGTGTAGATGGCTCTCTTCATTATTGAACAATTGGAACTGGTTTGAATCATCTCATTGTTGAAGAGAACCACGTCCATCCGAACTGATCATTGTATAGTCTTGCTGTTTCCATGTATAATGATCTCCTGGTTCTGCTCATTTCACTCAGCATCAATTCATATAAGTCTCTCCAAGCCTCTCTGAAATCATTCTCTTGGTCATTTCTTACAGAACAATAATGAGAATAGGACTATTCTAATTGAATTTTCAGATTAAAAATTACTAATTGTGGCATGTTGGAGTCAAAAGACACCTCAGATATCTAATTCCTTCATGCAACAGATGAGAAAAGAGGTAGGTAGGTGACACGGTGGATAGCACAGTGGTTCTGGATTCAGAAAGATCCGAGTTCAAATGCAACCTCAAAAATTTACTAACTGTGTGAATCCTGGCAAGTCACTTAATCTGTTTGCCTTAATCCACTGGAGAAGGAAACGGTAAACCATTCTAGTATCTTTGCCAAGAAAATCCCATATTGGGTTATGAAGAGTTGGACAGCTAGCTCGTAGTGTTAAATCAAAAGTGACCAGAAAACTCTTTTTATTTCAGCCCTTGTTGAAAATCTAACATTTATAAATCAAACATTTATTAGTTTGCTTTCTTTCTGATATAGTAAATTTAATGTAACTCGATTAATCTTTCATGATTATTTATGGTATTGTAGGCTCATTTAAAAAATGTTTTATTTTCGTTCCTTGTTTTTCCACAATCATTTTTGGATATACCCTCACTTACCCACCCATTGAGCCTCCTGTCATTACACAGAAAATTAGTTAAACAACACCAATGTTTCCAGAGACTGCATGTGACAATATAGCAGGCTTATTCTGAACATCAATTCTAACTACAAAATTCTCCCTATATGGAAGGTATTCATAAGACTGTGCACTGACCTCAGAATATACCCAGAAAATGGTTTCTTAGAATAAATTCTTAAGTATCAACTTGGATTCTTGGCATTCCCTGAAGTCAAGCATTGGGATGGCAAATAAAACTTGCAGTCAGGAGGATCTGAATCCAAATTTGGTCTCAGATACTTCCTAGCTGTGTGACTCTGAGCAAACAACTTGATTCTTGTCTGCCTCATCTGTAAAATGGGGACAAAGAACATCTACTTTCCAGGATGGCTTGAAGGTCAAATGAGATAATAACTGTAAAGCACTTAGCTCAGCCTGACACATTCTAAACAGCATATAAATGTTATCTGCCACTAATCATCATCATTATTATTAATGGGTTGAGGAGTGTGCATATGCAGAAATCTGGTCCTCTGGTTATCTGATAGGTTTGTCTTAGGATGGTTCCAGTTGTTTTTAATCAGAAATCTTTAGGAAATGAATGCCTCAGAAAAATTCAAGCACTGTTTTCCTCATCTGTGGGTTTTGTTAAGACTATAATGAAACAGAGATTTCCAGTTCTTTCACTCTAAGTGATATCTGCTACATATCTCTGCTAAATTCCTTTTCAGTAATTTATTGGGTATCTTGGATGCTACTAGTTAATTTCTCTGCTACCCAATCTCCATTTCCTCTATGTTTTATTAGGGTTCTGATGATGTTTTGAAGGAATGAGGTATGTAAATTTGTACATCCTTTGGAAAGTTTTACATTTTCCGAAAATGATAGTAATCTCTTGATTAAACAATAATTGAAGGTCCTTTGTTGTTCTGAGCACAACAGGGGCTACAGGGGAATATCTATAAACAATAGATAGAGTTTGTGCCCTCACAAATTCACTATCTGATAATCTGAGCAGGTATAATGAGTGCACAAAAATAAATTGGAAGTAACTGGCAAAATACATGCAATATCCTGTATGTTCAATTCTTTGCCCTTACACAGAAATCTAAATAATAGATATGCCCCTCTCTCCAGCCAACTTCTTTCTTGCCCATAAAAAAAAAAAGTCCAGGCAAGCCAACCATATGTTTATTCTCACTCCCTTTTATTCTTAGTTACATAGACTATCAAAATAGAATTGGAAAAATGTGGCTTGGAGCAAACAGTGTGTTTGCCTAACACTGAGTTTTGTAAGATTATAACATCATTATGAGTGAAGGTCTCCACCTGTTGAAATTTTACCCATTCTTTAAGACCAAAATGCTACATCCTTTGTAAAGCCTGAAACACCAAATAAATGTCTTAGTTTAAAGGCTAGTCTGATTTTCATAGGATTTTTTCTTGGTTTTGAAAATATATCACTATTATCTCAAATAATGATTATCTTTAAGAACAAAAAAGCATACAAAATTTATATATCTTTGAATCTTTTCTAAAGTTCTTTATATTTTAATATCTTTTATATAAATAGCAATTAATTCTTTGATGTTCTTCCAGCATAAAATTATATCTAATAAAATTTTCAGAAAACCGAAAACTAAATGAACCTATTTCTACTGACATTTTCAAGTGAAAAATGTTAATGAACAGCTCTTTTGCAATATCAAATGAGACAAGAGATACAGTTTTAGAGTGGAAGAAAGCCCTTTGTTAATCCACACTGGTTAAACAAAAATATCTATGGCAACATTAAACATATGAAATCCAGATGTGCCACTAAGGAGCTGCCAACAAACAAAAAGAAATGGATTTTTTCAGTAGATTTGTACCTGACACCAGATAAATGTAAAATGAATGCCTTCCTCATTTACTGCATCTTCTCAAGATTTTGGTTATAAAACTGTTTTGTAATTTAAGAACCTCTGGAAACTCTTTGACTAAAATGATTTTTTGAGAGCTGGTCTATCTAAATGTAACCATTTCAGTTACTTCTCCATAAACCAATCACAGTTACCTTATTAACACCAATGGATCGATAAATTAAAAAGAATTTTTTGATTTTTTAATACAGTAGAACAAAAGTCAATGATGGTTTTTTTTTTTTTTTTGGTGGAGATTCTTTTTTGTTGTTGTGGAGATTAGGTACCAACATCAACTTTAACATAAAGTAAAGAACCATCCTAAGACAAACTCACTAGCTTAGAAGGGTATCTAAGTGACACTGGGGATAGAATACCAGGACTGGTATCAGGAAGACCTGAAATAAAATCTGGTCTTAGATTCTTATTAGCTCTGTGACCCTAGACAAGTCACTTTACTCTGCTCAGTTTCTTCATCTATAAAAATGAACTAGAGAAGGAAATAGCAAATCACTCTAGTAATTCTTGCCATGAAAATCCCAGTGGGATTATGAACTAAAATATGACTAGACAACAAAATTCTCTTAGAACTAAACAATTTATGACAAATCATGACAAATAATATTTGACTATGTGAAATCACAAATTGACAAACTCCTTGCTAATACTCAACTAATTTTTTAAAAATTACTTAATATGGGAATGTTTTTTCAAATGAAAAGGAATTTAGATATTAATAGTGTTGGGATAGTTTTTGTTTTTTAAGAAAAAAAGGTAGTCTGTACAAAACAAAACAAAATATTAGGTTTAGTCAGAAGATCTGGGATTGAATCTCAACTCGTTTACTACATAATCTTGAGAAAACCTGAATCTATCTTGTGTAATTTAATCTTTCTATACCTTAGCTTCCACATTGGTAAAATGGGGATGGGTTTAAGTTGGGGGATGGTGCTTAACTGAACAAAGTACTTCCCAAGTCTAAATCTTTGATGCTATGGTAATTTCTAACTCTAAAATCTGTGATCCATTACCATCTTGACCTCATTTTTAAAAAACAACCCAACAAAATGATTTTCCTTTTTATCCTGACATTTTCTGACAGGTAGTAAAGAGCTATCCTCCACTGTGGTAAACACTGGAGATATTGTCTCCTAACATCTGTAATAGACTGTCAGTTGTGTGGTGTGGCCTAAATCCAAAAGTTCATCATGTCAGACCACAGTTTTCAAATCTGCTCCAAGTGCTGACTTTGAAGCATTTAGTTTCCAAGGTGATGTCCTATAGTGTTTTTAGAAGGATTCCCCCCCCTCTAGAACTTTTAAGTGCAGCTATGCAAGTATCTTCATTTGTTTAAAAATCTTGCCACACTTGTTTATAAATACAGGACTTCAGAGCTTGATTTCTTCTTTTCAAGTATACTACTTTGACATAGTTATAATTACTGGCACTTTGATGGTTTAAATTTAAGTGAATCACCTCAGAGCCCCGAGGTAGTCTTCAATTTTCATTATTTTAACACTAAAAGTGAAGATCCAGACAGTTACTTTATCATGAGCAAAAACTCCCCAGGGAGTATTTTTCGAGTCTTTGATTTCCATTTGAACTTGAATTTGCTCATCATTCATTTCCTCTCTTAAAGGCTTTCCCTGGTGTTCCATCAGGGCAAAGAGATGACCCTGACTTTTTGAAGCTACTGCCAGGGAAGTGTGCAAGCTCTGACAAGTCCAACCAAAGGACAAAGGCTTCAAGTCTGGGCCTGGTGACTGGCTCAGTTCAGAGGGATTCAGCACCAACTTGGCCACAGAGTACTGATTTTTTCAGCCACAGAAACTCTCCAGGAGCAGTTGCTAAGGTATAAAAGGGTTGTAATTGTGGTTACTGAAAAGAGTAGCCACCTAATGAACCATAGTTTTTTGAAGTATTAAATTTTATTCTCATTTTATTATGTCTTACTCAAGGATTGAGTAGTTAGGTGGTTCAGCAGGTAGAGAATTGGGCCTGGAGTTAGGAAGATGATCTGGTCTCAAACTCTCAGTAATCATGAGACCATAAGCAAGTTACTTAACATTTTTGCCTCAGTCCTTATCTGTAAAAATGAACTGGAGAAGGACAAGACAAACCACACCAACAATTTTGCCAAGAAAACACCAAATGGGATTACAAAGAGTCAGACATGAATGAAATGATTGAACAACAACTTAAGAGTAAATGCTGACTCAATAAGTAAGTATTCTTTGGGGGAAAATAGCCACTAAAGAAAACATCTCTATTATGTGACAGGCAACTTTAGGTTATTCATTATATTATACACTGAACAAATGACTGGATTCTTGAGATATCTCCCCAAGTCTGTATCATTAACCTCTATCATTCCCCATTGATCAATTCCATATTTTTTTTAGAGCTGACCTTATATTGCAAATAGTTTGTGAGTTATAAACTACCAAATATGAAGGAGGGAGGATCTTCTAATGGATTTGGTCTTCTATTCTGTACTTTCTTTTTTGGATGGTGATACCATCATTACCTACAAATATTCTAGTTCCATGTTCAAGAACTAGAAAATTCCTCTAATTATAATCTTCTTTCATTCCATCTTTCTGTTAACTTTCCTATTATCCAACTTCTTCTTCTTCTTCCTTACTGGGACCTCCAAGTTCTCCTTCCCTCAATACTTTCTCAGTCATCACCCTAGCTCTGGTTATAATGTCTTCCTTAGTTATGACCCTTTAGGGAACCAGTTCAATTCTGTACTCTCCTTATCAAAAACATGTCCCACATACCAAGAATTGTCCAAACCATATTAAACCATATTAAATGGTCCAATCCCATATAGTTGAGAAATATTTAACAAAATAAATAAAAATACAATAAAAATATTGATAAAATTACATTTTTAAAACTAGGTTAACCTACAGAAAAACTTATGTGTAGTTAAGTGCCCCCCATTTCTATTTGAGTTTCACACCCATGCTTTACATTGAAATCCCTGGTTTCCTTGTGCTATCACCAGATCACTTCCACTATTCACTTCTTTTACTCCTATTCTCAGAGTACTGAAAGGAACTGGAAGTCACATGACAATGTTGACTCTGTCCATCATAAATTAGTGTTAACTAATTTTAACTGTTCCCTCCCTCACTGCTAAAAGGCAATCCTTATACTTCTAATTGGATCTCTATCCTACTCACTACAAGGACTATTCCAAACTGTTTCTCAAGTCTTCTGAGAGCCCACTCCTCTGTTTTCTTAGCTGAGTCCTCAGCTACTCATACTATACCAAGAAAATTGGTTATTTTTTCTCCTTTTTTTCATCTTCTATTCCTGTGGCATCATCTTTCATAATCTGTCTTCCTACAATCTCTGTTGAAAGTAACTTTTCTGTTTGGCAAGGTCACTTGTACACATTATTCCATCAGATTGTCCCCACTATTATTTCCTCACTTCCTAATTTTCCATCTCTTCCTACTTACTGGTTCCTTCTTTGATGCCTAGCTTTAACAAAACAACTGACTATTCAGCACCATTTTTGCTACCTTTCATATCATCTCTCTTTTCCTTTCTCTACTAAACTCCTTAAGAAAAAAAAAAAACACCTATAATTGATGTCTCTACTTCTCTTCTAAATAGTTTATGATCTGTCTTCCACCTCATCATTTAACTTAAAAATGTTTTATTTAAGGTTACCAATGATGGCTTAACTGCAATACCTACTTTTTTTCTTTATCCTTGTATTTATTGATCTTTCTGCTGCATTTGACATTGTCTATCTTCTCTTCCTGAACACCTTTTTTTCTCATTTTCATGATTCAGCTCTCTTCTTCCCTTATCTTTCTAAGCACTCCTCAGTCTCCTTTGCTAGATCTTCATTCTTTTGTATGCTTGTGTAGTTCTGGTTGTCTTCCAAGATTACGACTTGTTTCACTTCTCTTTTCTCTCATATTCCTTTACTTAGGGACTTCATCCATTCCCATGGGTTTAATGATCATATCTGTGCAACTGACCCCCAACTTCACATATACAATAATATCATTTACATAGCTCTTTATGGTTTTTAAAAACACTTTACAGATATTAAATCCTTTCATCCTCACTTCTCCAGGGAAGTATAGATGAAGAAGCTGAGGCAGAGTTAAATGGCTTGCCCAGGGTCAAAAGTTAGTAAATGTCTGAGGCCATATTTGAAATCAAATTTTCCTAACTCCAGGCCCAGCATTTCATCTACTGTTCCACCTAGAACTAGGCTTATATCCCAGTTATAAACTCTCTCCTGAACCCAGATCCATATCACAAATTGCCATTTTATTTTGCAAATCCTTCAAACTTCACATACAAAACTCATTATCTTTTCCCTCAGAACCCACTTCTCTAAACTTCCTTCCTTCTGTTAAAGGCACTGCTATATTTTTAGTCACCCATGTTCACAATGTTAGAATCAACCACAAATATGGTTTCTGATTCGAATTAACTGTGTGACATTGGGTAACTCACAATGTCTTTATGAGCCTCATTTCCCTTATCTGTAAAATGAAGAGGCTGCCCTCAAGAGGCTTCTGGTTCTAAATCTATGATCTTTATTCTATGATTACAAATGAAATATATAAACAGATATTAAAATGTAAATGTAATATGTAAAGAGATATACAATCAAGGAGGTATCAGGAGCATTTTATAAAGGTTACTTCTAATATTTTAGAATATTCACATTTTGAAGATGAAATGCTGGATATTCAAAATAAAACCTTATATTTTATTTCTGAATACTTCTAATTCAACATGATTTCTAATAAAAATCTTTGATGTTTTGAAATTTCAAGTAAACTAAGAAGTTCTGACAAAATGCTTTCTTGTAAAAATATATAGTTTTCCTCTCATGAATGTCAAGCTATTAAGCTTCAGTTTCTACCTGATACATCTGCACTATTAGAAAACCTTAACTAAAGTCAATATTTTTAAATGACTCATTTTTCTTTTCAATGAACAGCATCTTGTAAAGTGAGGGACATAAGTCATAATTCAAGTGTGGTAATTGATTAATAATGGGATATATAACAGACAGAACACTCTTGAAATTCAATAGTTTAAAGATAAGAATACTATAGTTATACCATTTAGATAACAAAAGAGAATCTCTATTCTACTTTTAATTATTACCTCTAGAAAAGACACAAGATACTGCTGCTTGTCTAATATTAATACATCACCAGCATATAAGGGACAACTCTATATAGCATACAACATAAAGAACAATTGCATGATAAATTCCTTATGCATTGAGAACAAATCAAGATTGAGTTTACATGAAGCTATCAGTACCAATGTAATTTTGTCATACAGAACACAAAATCACGCAAATATTTTATCTATATATGTCCAATAATTTATTATTTTTTTTAATGCAACTGATTCATTCTGTTTTGGTTTATCACAGCCTAAACTGGAACATGTTAATGCATAATATTTTTATCACTTTTTCTTTTGAAGGCATATAGATTTGATTTTCAAAAGTTTGAGATACAGACATACCTACATTGGTCCAATAAAGCATCCTTTAAAAATATCTCTTTATGATTATATCCAAATAATCTGATTAAGTTGTGATATGAAGCTTACTCCACTGTTCTAGCAACTTCATGCAGTTAATTTGGTTGACAAATTAAAAGTATGGTAAAAATATAAATCCATCTGGGATATTCTTTCAGTCAGATAAAATTATCTTAGCGGTGGGCACTTAACTATGCTGTGACCATAGGACAGCTTGGGGAGCCAAAGGCTTTTGAAGTAATAAGTACTGACTTTTTTTGCTATTTAAATCTGATCATTCATTAATAATCCATCTCTATGTGATCTGATATTAAAGTAGAAATAATACTAAAGTAGAAAATATTAAGTTTCTCTCCAGACAAGCTTAAATTCCACTTCAAGACAAATGTATTCTATTATTATGATTGTTAGTTTTCATTGATAGAGCACCTCACAGTCTGAGAGTGGAAATGGCATTGTGGAAAGAACACTGGACTTGGAGTTTGACAACATATGTTTTAGACAAATACTATATATCTTCATACTTTATTCTTACTTCATACTTTAAAAGACCTTTGACTTTGATGAGGCAGATATTTCTCTCAGCAATGCAGATCCTATTCATGCCTGAGTAGTATTCTCCACTGCTCTTTTGGTGATAAGGCTTACTTGGGAAGCATACAAGTAGTAGGTGGTAAAGCCCAGGTTCAAACCTAAGTTTTCTTACTCCAACCTCAAGTTTTTTTCTATTACATTGCAATTACGTCAATTACAACTAGCTGAGACTTCAAGGAATTTTGCTTTATGGCCTATATATTAGACCACTATTAAAAAGGGAGGGGGGGACGCTGGGGAAATCAAAATTTCTTTGTTAGGTTGTCTTAATTCTATTAGGCAGGAAATTCTATGTCATCATGGTCAGTTTAATTTGGACTTTAATGTCTGCCTCAATGGTTACAGAGGTATGTAAATAGTAATAATTTATTTGGGAGGCAATTGGGGCTAAATGACTTGCTCAGGGTCACACAGCTACTGAGTATGTGAGGTTAGATTTGAATTCAGGTCCTTCTGATTCCAGGATTGGTGCTCTATTGCATAACCTAGTTGCTCTGACAATAGACTTTAAAAAATGCTTGAACTCAGTCAGTTTTGCTGAATCATCCATTTTGATTATTAAGCATTTTTGCCATCATAGAGAACTTAAACTATGCTGCAGAAATATAATTAGCTACTTCTTTAAAAAGAATACTCACTTCACATGCTCAGTGAAAAAGGAAGAGAAAATATAGATCTTCACTTTGAAAATCTTCCAGTCCCTTTCTGGATCTATTGTACAGAATGTAGCATAAATTTGTACTAGGATAAGCAAATGTGCTCTTTGCACAGGAGTAAAGGATCCCACAGAAAAGCTTAAGTTAAGTACTTGGTAATGTTAGGTGATAAACAAGGTAAAATAAACAACAACGAATTTGAAATTAGGAAGACTAAATTTACATCCCAGCTCTGCTCTTGCTACCTTTGTGACACTGGCCAAAGTCATCCTTATGAGCTTCAGTTCCCTTCTGGGTAAAATGAGTTTTAGATTAGTCTTTAAGGTTCCCTTCCAGCTCCATGAGCCAATGACCATGGCCCCTTGTTGGGTGCAATCTAGAATAATGACATGCAGTTATTGGGACAGTAAAAGGTAAAGAAAAGGACAGATTTGTACCTAGAACAGGTACAAATTCCTCATAGAATTAATAAGTGTTTGACTAATAGATTTGAATACATTCAACACTTAAAGAATATGTAAATTTTAGTGAGTAGTGAATGGGAGAATCATAGGAGTTGTATTTTAGAGGAATTAAGTATGTAATTATATAGAGTCAATATTTTTCCCTGACTCTGTTTTTCTATTTTTAGTTTCATTGTTGACATAAGCTTAAAAAAAGGATAATAAATCCAAATTCAAAGGCAGGGGTCCTCAAACTTTTTAAATAGGGGGCCAGTTCACTGTCCCTCAGACTGTTGGAGGGCCGGATTATAGTAAAAACAAAAACTTTGTTTTGTGGGCCTTTAAATAAAGAAACTTCATAGCCCTGGGTGAGGGGGATAATTGTCCTCAGCTGTTGCATCTGGCCTTTGGGCCGTAGTTTGAGGATCCTGAGCTAGAGCAATAAAAGCACGTAGAAATCATTTAGTCCAGTGAATAAAGTGAGGTCCAGAGAGGTCAACCAACTTCCTTAATGTCACACAGGTAGTAAGTGATATAGCCAGGATTATAACTCAGGTTCCATGATTTTTAACTTCGCTTCTCCCACACTGCCTTCCACTATGAAGTACACTGTGCATATTCTCTCATGAACAAACCTGTTGGATTTAATCCATTAGTGACATTGAGAAATAACATGGTGGCAGGTAAGGCACTAGTCCCAAGGACACTGTATGACCTTAGTTTCAAATCCTGCTTCTGATACCTTGGATGTAGGATCCTAGTACATTACTTAACTCTATATTAGCTCAGACTATGTTCTAACACTGAAAATTGTAGAGCTAGTGAAGATCTCTTGTTAGAAGGAAGTTTTTCACCAGAAATTCCCCGTACAGATACAGAGGTCTAGACCAAAACAAAATCCACATCAGCAAAAATGTATAGTCAGGGAACTTTAGATTAGCATCTTTAAAATTGTTTTATGGAAAGAAGAAAAAAAGAAAGCTAAAGATAGGAAATGGGTAGAAAAATTAGATCAGTACATGGCTTATGAATGAAAAGTTCTCAGAACTTAAGGAAAATTTAATCTATACAAATAATATTGTCTACTGTGTCTCTATATTTCTGCTTTCTTTTATTCCTTATGTCATACATTCAAAGATTTTTAGATCCAGGCTCTTTTTTTTACTTTTTTTAAAAACTTTTTATTTTTTCAAAATACATATAAAGATAATTTTCAGTATTATCCCTTTCAAACCTTGTGTCCCAAGTTTTTTTTTCTTTTTCTTCTCCCTCATTCCAACAGGAAGCAATCCAATATAGATTAAACATGTGTAATTCTTCTAAACATATTTCCACATTTATCATGCTGCACAAGAAAAATCAGATCAATAGGGGAAAAAATGTGAAAGAAAAAAAATGCAAGCACATTACAACAAAAAAGTGAAAATACTATGTTGTGATCCACCCTCAGTCCCCACAGTACTCTCTCTGGATGCAGATGACTCTATCACAAGACCATTGGAACTGGATTGAATCACCTTGCTGTTGAAAAAAGCCACATAGGGACAGCTAGGTGGTGTGGTGGATAGAGCACCAGCCCTGAAGTCAGGAGGATCTGAGTTCAAATGTGATCTCAGACACTTGACATTTCCTAGTTGTTTGACCCTGGGCAAATCATTTACCCCACTTACTTCAGAAAAAAAAAAAAACACATCTATCAGAATTGATCATCATAAAATCTGGTGTTGCTATGTACAGTGTTGTAAAGAGCTGAAACTCTGAGTTGATGCACTGAGTTCAATTTCCAAGGAAACATTCTATATATACAACATAATACAATTGGCCTTAAAGAATCCTGCAAGTTATAGAAAAAAGAAAAGTTTTCAGGACAGCCAGATGAGGAAGTGTGAGGAAAAAGAGGAAGACAAAGAACAGATTAATGGCAATATCACCAGAGGGCATGAGAATTTAAGTGAAGTTGAAGGGTGTGGTGAAGGGTGTGGTGATTCTCCTTCTCACAAGGCAGCTTCAACCCGCCTAAACCGGAACTGGTTCTTGACAGGTTCCCATCAACTTCACCTTCCGAGATGGAGAGAGGAGGAGTAGTGAGAGGGGCAGTGACACCACCAGTACCTCCCCCCAAAAAATCACCCTCTCCTATGACTAGAATGCAAAAGGCACTACTTAAAGCCACAGAAGAAGGGCAGGATTTAGCTGATTTGAAAATAGGAATTTATCCTGTGATTCAACAGTTTAACTCTTCAGGTCAAGAAAGTAGAAGATACACTGCTTTTGATACAGAAATTCTCAAAGACCTGAAAAAGGCTTGCACTCTTTATAAGGCTACATCAGCTTTTGTTAAGATGTTATTACAGAATTTGGCTTATGAAATCTTAACCCCTAGAGACTGGAAATCTATAGCAAGGACATGCTTAGAACCTGGACAAAACATGTTGTGGCTTTCTGAATATAGTGAGCTCTGTAGGATGCAAGCCCAACAAATAGTCAAAGTGGAGTTAATACTCCAATCATCTAGGACCAACTAACAGGTGTAGGTTCTTATGCAGAAATTTCAGTACAGATTAATTACTCCATAGCAGCATATAAGCAAATTGCTGCTGCTGCTATCAAAGCATGGGCTTTTCTCCCCAGTCAAAACAACAAGGGTGAATAAAGCCTTCACAAAAGTTGCACAAAGGCCAAATGAACTCTTTGCTGATTTTGTGGGACAGTTGCAGATAGCTGTCATACAAACTAATGGTGAAAATGCAGTAACAGACATTATGATAAGGCAACTTGCCAAAGAAAATGTTAATGAGGTTTGTAGAAGAATTATACCAGGACTACGCAAGGATGCTCCTTTAGAGGAGATCATAACACACTGTGCCACAGTGGGCACAAAAGTAGGCCAGGCTATGATGCAGATTTTCCAAGATTTGAATATGGGAAAACAGGGTCCCTTTTGGCAAAGGGCTTCCAGAGAGACTAGTCAATGCTTTCAATGTGGTAAAGTAGGGCATCTGAAAGCTCAATGTTGGCATAGAGACAGAGTGAGAAAACAGGGTGGGAGAAGAAGACCCAAAACCCCATGTCCAAAATACAACAGAGGCTTCCGTTGGGCAAAAGAATGTAGACTGATTCAGGGAAATGGGATGAGGGGCCCAGACCCAGGGCCCAAGGCAAAAAATACTTGGGGAATGATGGCAACTGATACTACACCCAGAGAGTGCCTAGAAGTTCAGTACCCAGACATGACCAATCAGCCAAGAAGCATTCTGATGGGACAAGAGGATTACAATTGGGAAGAATAGAGCTGTATGCAGCTGGGACAACTGAGATACCTCCTGGAGAGATGAATTCTGTTCCTCTCCAGCCTATGGAGAGGCACAGTAGGCTTGACCATTTCACCTCCTGAGAGTACTTACAAAACAGTGCCCATCCATACACTGATGTGGGAAACTGGGGAATGTGTAGATAATATCCCAGTCACTAATACAGATAGACAATGTGAGACTTATCAACTAGGAGAAGTAGTAGCATCAGGTTTTTTGATACAGACTCCTAATAAGCAATCTGGTGATAGTCACTCAGATTCTGTCTCCCAGAAACAAAATGCAGGAATATACTAGACAGCAGCTGTAACAGCTGACCTATACTCACTGTCTATATAAATGGCTTACCATTAGAAGGATTGGTAGACACAGGTGCAGATTGTACAGTCATTAGAGGTGCCAATTGGCCCAGTCACTGGCCAAAGATTAAGGCAAACACCTACATGTCTGACATAGAAGGATCAATAGCAGCTGAAGTTAGTGCTACACCTTTGAGATGGATATTCGAAGGTGAAACAGGAGTTTTTACTCCTTTTATAGTTGAAAAAATCCCCATCAATCTGTGGGGAAGAGACATTTTACAACAATTAGGATTAAAAATGAGTACTTTGTTTTTTTAGGCAGGGCTGCTGTTGAAGGCCTGCCAATACTTTCATCTGTTCCTATCCATTGGAAAACTGATATACTAGTGTGGATAGAACAGTGGCCCTTAGGTAGCAATAAAATTCAGGCCTTATTAGATATAGTACAGGAGCAACTTGACCACGGACACTTACAACCTTCTCTAAGTCTTTGGAATTCCCCAGTATTTGCTATAAGAAAGAAATCTGGAAAATGGAGTATGTTGACTGATTTAAGAAAGGTAAATGAACAGATGGAAACTATGGGAACTCTTCAGCCTGGGCTCCTACTCAATTGCCTAGCGAATGGCCTCTTTGAGTTGTAGGCATTAAGAATTGTTTCTATTCTATCCCTCTAGATAAGGAGGATATGAAAAGATTTGCCTTTTTAGTGCCCAGAATTAACTTATCTGAGCTTTATAAAAGATATGAATGGACAGTTTTGCCACAGGGAATGAAAAACAGCCCTACTATGTGTCAAATGTATGTTGCTGCTGCTCTTACTCCAGAAAGACAGCATCTTTCTTACTCCAGTAAGAAAAGCATTTCCAAAAGTAATGTTATTACATTACATGGATGATATATTGATTGGGATGTGCACCTGAGGAACAAATGTTAGAAGCATGTCTACAAAAGACCACAGAAACACTAAGGAACTACAAATTGCACATAGCTCCAGAAAAACTTCAAAGACATGTTTCTTTTCAATATTTAGGATATGAAGTATACCCTAAGGTGCTTACAGTACAAAAACTTTCCTTAAGAACAGAGAAGCTAAACACCTTAAATGACTTTCAGAAATTGATAGGAGATATCCAATGGATGTGTCCAGTGTTAGGCTTGACTACCCATCAATTACAATTATTATATGACATTTTAAGGGGAGATAGTGCTTTAAACTTACCACACCAGCTTACAAAAGAAGCTCAAGAGGCTTTGAGAGAAGTTGAACTGTTTTTATCCAATGTGATTGAAAGAGTCACTCAAAAACCTTTGGAAATATCAGTTTTTGTTATACAAGAGGCACCCACAACAGTCCTTCATCAAGGAGACAGTGTGATAGAGTAGATGAACCTCCCAGCACAACCAGAACAAAGCCTTACTCCTTACCCAGTGCTTGTAGCTAAATTTTTATTAAAGGCCATTAAGTGAGTAGTACAATTATCTGGGGAAAGACCTGACAAGATATACATCTTTTATACTAATGCACAAATTAATGTATGATGTGAAACCATCCCAGAGTGACAAATTTTATTGGCTACAGCTCCAAATTTTATACAAGGCTCTCCATTAAAGATAACCAAACTATTACATAATTAGTCATGGATTCTTGAAGAAAAAGTTTCTAAAGTTCCTTTTAAAGACCCAACTATCTTTACAGATCCATCAAAACATAATATTTGTGCTGCAAACTCTTGTGACTTAACTATAAAGAGAGTAGTCAGAACTCCTTTTCAGTCCACTCAGCAGAATGAAGTGTATGTGATCATTATAGTTCTCACTTATTATCCAGGAGATATAAATATAATATCTTATTCAGCCTCTTCAGTAGGTGTGGTACAAAGAATTGCCACAACCCAAATAAAATTTGTAGCCTCTAATATATATCAGCTCTTTAAGGAACTTCAAGAGCAAGTGAGAAAACATCCAGGTAGGATTTATTTCTTCCATGTCCACTCTCATAGTGGACTTCCAGGTCCTATTTTTGATAGTAATTCAAAGACAGATAGCCTTTAACTATGTTGACCAATACTCCTTTATTTCAAGAAGCCCAAGAATCTCATTTTAAATATCATCTGGCTGCTCAAGCTTTATATTTACAATTTGGAATAACAAGAGAGGAAGCTAGGAAGATAGTAAAAGCCTGTACAGTTTGCCTTTCTTTCCACACTCCTATGATCCCCCCAGGGAAGAACCCTCATGGTTTGACACCCAATAAAAATTGGCAAATGGATGTGACCCATTATAAATGTTTTGGTCGTCTGTCTTTTATCCATGTTGTGGTAGACACCTTTTCAGGATTCACTTTTGCAATACCAGCAGCAAAAGAGACAGTGGTCACTGAATTCCTCATACAAGTATTTGCAATTATGGGTGTGCCACAAGCCATAAAAACAGATAATGGACCTGCATATACTTCTAAACATTTTGCACACTTTTGTGCACAGTATAACATTTTACCACTAGCATACCCTTTAATCCTCAAGGACAGGTGATAGTAGAGAGGAGAAACAGAGACATTAAGACACCCTCCCAAAAATAAAAGAAAGGGGGAGCCACAGGTAACCCTAGAGAACTTCTAAATGTAGCTCTTTATACTATTAACTTCTTGATTTTTGACAAAGATGCACTGGCTCTGGCAGACAGGTTTTATAATCCACTGGAAGGGCAGTGTCCAGTGCGAACAGCTCCATTATCTTTAGATAATCGCTAGATGATGTGGAGAGACCCAGAAAGTGGTGAATGGAAGGGACCAGATAGGTTAACTGCTTGGGAGAGAGGATTTGCTTGTATTTCTACAGATGGAAAGGGAATCAGATGGGTGCCAACAAGCCGTATTAGCCTTGTCTATTGGAGAGAGACCCCTAAAGACCAAGAATAAAAACCAAGGACTTTTGCTTATCCTGGCTCTGACTGATTCTAAGGTATCCAGGGTGCTAATTTGGTCATCATACAATGTTTTCTTGGTTCTACTCACTTCACTTAGCATCAGTTCATGTAAGTCTTTACAAGCTTTTCTGAAATCATTCTGTCAATTGTTTCTTACAGGACAATAATATTCCATTACATTCATATACAATAACTTATTTAGCCATTCTCCAACTGATGAGCATCCACTCAGTTTTCAGTTCTTTGTCACTACAAAAAGGGCTCCTACAAACATTTTTGTGCATTTGAGTCCTTTTCCCTTTTTTATGATCTCTTTGGATACAGACTCAGTAGAGACACTGCTGGATCAAAGGGTATACACAGTTTGATAGCCTTTTGGATATAGTTCCAAATTGCTTTCCAGAATGGTGGCCCAGCCAGCCTCTTTCTGATGAAGAAAGGAAGGAGCAGAGAAGGTTTTTCCTAGGTCATACTGCTAATTAGTAACAAAGTTGTGATGAGAACTCAAGACTTCTGGCAAAGACTTGGAGTGTAAAGAAAAACCACCATTTTCCAGTGTAAGCCTTCTCAGAAGCCACTAGCTTCCATACCATTCTTAACCAAAAAAATCTTAGCTGACCAAAATGGTTTCCTATCTGAGACAGTGCTACCCAGGACTGCTTGGCTCCTTATAAAAAGAGAATAGTAATATAACATAAATAAAAATTTAAAACCATAAAGAAATCAGAATCTACAACTTCAACAAAAAGTATTATAGCTGTAACTGTGTGGATTTGTTCCTTAAAAAACAAAACCCACATACACTCATAACTACATGATCATAATTCATTCCTTTCCATAGTTATGAGTGCTTTAGATTTAAGTGGACAATCAAGTATGATTTTTAAATATACTTCTAAGTAAATAATATGTTTGAAAATATAGGACAATCTAAACTCTCTAAGGACAAGACTTGATTGACATTGATAACTCTCGAACTGAACAGAGTACCTGGCACATCACAGGCCCTCAATAAGAGTTGTTGATTGTTTAATAAGAATAAATATATGGGTAGGAAATGGCCTCATTCTTGGGGGAATCTCTTCTTATCCCCAGCAATGGCTTACATATTAAGGATACTCAATGGATGCTAATTGATGGTCAGATATTAATATCTCCTCCCATATTATCTAAAGAAATGGACTAAGAACGGTCATCAAAACCATTTGTTATTGGCTTAGAAATAGAGTAGTGGATCATTGGAATAGGTTAGGTCAAAGACTATAGTAATCTAATGTTTAATAGACCCAAAGAGTCCACCTTCTAAGATATAAACTCACTACTTGACAAAAATTGTTGAAAAAATTGGAAATAGCATGGCAGAAACTAGGCATTGGTGAACATCTAATACCCTTTATCAAAATAATGTTGAAATGGGTTCATGTTTTAGACATAAAGGGTGACACGAACACCAAATTAGGACACTAAGGGATAGTCTATCTGTGAGATTTTTGGAGAAGAGAAGAATTTAATACCAAAGAAGAACTAGAGAACATTATAAAATGCAAAATGGATAACTTTGATTATGTTCAATTAAAAGTTTTTGCACAAATAAAACCAATTTAGCCAAGATTAGAAGAGAAACAAAACTGAGGAAAATTTTTATAGCAAAAGTTTCTGATAAAGTTTTTATTTCTAAAATATATGGAGAATTGAGTCAAATTTATAAATCATTTCCCCAGTGCATATACAGTCAAAGGAGATTAACAGACAATTTTCAGACAAAAACAATTAAAGCTATTTCTAGGCACATGAAAAAAAAATGCACTAAATCACCAATTAAGAAATTACAAATTAAGACAACTGTGAAGTACCACATCACACTTCTCAGACTGGCAGAAAAAGATAATGATAAATGTTGAATGGGAGGTGGGAAAACTGGGACATTAATGCATTGTTGGTGGAATTATGGAATGATACAACTATTCTGAAGAGCAATTTGAAATTATGGCCAAAGGGCTATAAGATTGTGCATATCTCTAGATCCAGCTGTATATTGAGTCTGTATCTCAAAGAGATCATAAAAAGGATCAACATGTGCAAAAATGTTTGTAACAGCCTTTTTTTTTTTTTTTTTTTTTTTTTTTTTTGGTAATGGCAAGGAAATGGAAATTGAGTGGATATCCATCTATTGAGGAATGGCTAAATAGGTTATGGTATATGAATTTAATGGAATATCATTGCCCTATAAGAAACGATCAGCAGGCTGATTTTAGAAAAGCCTAGAAAAGACTCACCTGAACTGATGCTGAGTGAAGTGAGCAGAACCAAGAAAACATTACACATTATATAACAGTAATAACATTGTGCGATGATCAACTGTGATGGACTTGGCACTTTTTAACATGGCAATGACTCAAGGCAATTTCAATAAACTTGGGATGGAATATGCCTTCTGCACCCAGAAAATGGTGATTGAATGTGGACTGAAGCATAGTATTTTCACTTTTTTGTTGTTGTTTGTTTGTTTTTCTTTATTATGCCTTTTCCTCTTTTGGTCTGCTTTTTTTTTTCTTGCACAACATATTAAATAAGGAAATATGTTTAAAAGAATTGTACATATTTAACCAATATCAGATTATTTACTATTTTGGAGTGGGGGAAGATGAGAGGAAAAAAAATTGTAATATAAAGTCTTACAAAAATGAGTGCTGAAAAACTACCTTTGCATATATTTGGAAAAATAAAATAATATTGAAAATTTTAAAAAACAAAAACAAAGAAAAAGACCAAGTTAGAAAAAAAATTAACTAAAAAAAAGTGACAAAATAAAGAAACATGACAAGACTTATATGCAAGATGAAGAAAACAAAATGAAGAAACAATATTCATAATACTCACCACAAATTAAAATATATAAAGTCAATATTGAAAGATAAGTAAACTCTGGTTATATACAATAGACAACATTGGCACACCCTTATGAAATTTAAACCATATGCTATTCCTTTCTTTTACCAAACCATAAATGACACAGTAAAATATGGGCTTAGCTATACTATCATACACAATAATTCTTTTATACGTTTTTCTGTAATTGTTTTAGAGTACTATACTTTGATACCTTTAATGGTTAGGTTTTTTTTTGTTTGTTTGTTTTGTTTGTATGTTTGTGTATTGTGTCAAAACAAAATTTCTCAACTAAGAGGAATATTGGTGTCTCCCTCAAAACTGTCCCTGAAGCCCTATAGCTAATAATGTCCTCTCCCTTCTGAGTCCTTCACTCTTATATACTCTACACACTCTATTTTGTATTATAGGCATTTGTGTGTCTATATTCAATTTCTCTAAGTATATTGTAGGTTCCTTGGGTTTCTAAACCTCATCCTCTTCATTTCTATATCTCTTACAGCATTCAGCATAGTGTTTTTCATGACAGGTGGTGTTTAATAAATGGTTTATTCAGACTGAATTAGTTCTACCATAGTAAATTTGATAAGATTGCTTCATTCTCAATTTTAAGAAATATGAAAGGTACAGTACCAATGAATGTCTTTAGGCAGCCAGATTTTTCTTGGGCGAATTAAGTAGCACATTGGATAGAGAAAGGAAACTCTAACTTCAAATCTAACTTTAGAGGCTTACTGTGTGACCTGGGAAAGTTATTTAGCCTATTTTTCTCAGCTACCAAGTGCAAAATTTGAGTAATAGCACCTCATTAAATTGTCCATGAGGATCAAATAAGATATTTGTAAAGTCCTTAGTAGAGTGCCTGGCATATAAGTTATTACATAAATGTTTATTCTCTTTCCCTTTTATTCCCTAAATCAGCA
Source organism: Antechinus flavipes (assembly GCF_016432865.1). NCBI lineage: Eukaryota > Metazoa > Chordata > Mammalia > Dasyuromorphia > Dasyuridae > Antechinus > Antechinus flavipes. The sequence continues at coordinate 461,102,094 of NC_067400.1, forward strand.
TCTTGTGATTCCTAGTGACCTTCATTTGTAAAAATACATTAAAACTTTCTTTTTAAATCTACATTTTAAAATCATTGCTCAGTCTCCAAATTACAATTTTTAAATTTGTGATTTTCATACTCATACGTATTAAAATACTATATACAAATGAGCACAGCGATCTACAAGGCTCTGCAACTCTAGTCTAATCAATTCTCAAAATAATGTTCAATCACAATCTGTGCCAATGAAAATAACTTCATCACATATTTTATTCATTTTTTAAGAAATAAAAAAAAGTGTATCTAAAAAAAAGAACGATTAAAGGATATCCTTCTATATATAGTGAGCTCATATTACCATATCAATTCTACCTTATTTTCTTGAATTCATGAAAGAAAATTGGAAGGCATTTTAATGTGTCTTAGGTTCATCAACAATTTAACAATCTTTCTGTTGCTCACAACTTATTGAATTGAAACAAAATGTTTCTCATTAAGAGAGCTTAAAACATTTTTTGATACAGTTCCAAACATAGTGGGACAGCATACCAACATTATTTTTGGGGGAAAGGGGAATTAGATACTTTCACATTCTGGTCCTAGTTGGAAAAGGATAAAGAGTATGGGAATTGTGATACATTCTTATTTTTCCCTGACAACACCTTGCACTTGCACTTATGTATCTCATCCCCTTCTCCCCAACCATAAGGAATCCTTAAAAAATGATCAATAAAGAAAACCCACCCATCCCACCCCTACCCTATGTGGAGCATGTTTATTTAAGAGGTAACTAGGGTTTTTTAACTGATAGGCATTTTGGAATTGATAGTTGAGAGGGACTTACTCTACTTTAAAAATATTTAAATTGTTTTGAGAATTTTAACTTTTAAGGTGTTACCATTTGAGATAATGGGATATACAGCTAAGTGTTATAGGTTTTAAGATTAGATTTCTAATTTAGCCCACTTAGTTACCTGTTCATTATTCCCTGTGATTGGTTGATTTTTGAAATCAATCCACAGACTGTTCTGTTTTGACTCTTATCAGTAAATTTCACAACAGGGCACATATATTACTACAAAGTCAGCAAGATGGCTTAGTGGATAGATCACCAGCCCTGGAATCAGGAAGACCTCAGACATTTAATAAGTAGCTAAGTGACTCTGGGCAAGTGATTTAACCTATTTTTTCTTTAATCCACTGGAGAGTTTCATTGATAGATTTCCAGGTCAGCTCTCACTTCATTAGACTAGTGATAATCAAGGCTAGTTATTTCAAATGTTACAACAGATTTCTAAAAAATTATATGGGAACTGGAAAACATATTAGAATTTAAGAAAAATAAGCTTTCTCTTTCCACTGGTCATCTATCTTTTTTTCACAATCAATCCACAAAAACACATATTTAATATATAAATGGTCAAAGGACATGAGCAAGCAGTTCTCAGAGGAAAAAATCCAAACTACCATCAATTATATACAAAAATACTCCAGATCACTAATAACTGGGGAAATGCAAATTAAAATAACAAATGTGAATTTAAATACTTCATAAGAATCATATTGGAAAAGATTGGTAAAACAAGTATAATTGTTTAAAAAAAAATGTAGGTAGATTATTTCTATTATTAATTTTGGCCTATAATGTTAAGTACTAAGTACAGTATAATTTCACTTACATTATGAAAATTAAGTCCTTTTTAAAACTTTAACATACAGTTTCCATCCAGTTTGATGATTTAGAATATTGAGAGGAAAAAGGCCCATATGTATAAAAAAAAGATAAATCTTTTTAAGATTAAGATTAGTTAAGATAGGCCTTTTTTTAATGGGAAAGAATTGGAAACCAAGTGGATGCTCATCAATTGGGTAATGGTCAAAATTGGAAACCTGGTATGTCAAAATATTAAGAACTTGCTTTTCATAACATAAATGAAATAAATTAATACTATATATATTTAATACTTAATATTATAGGCCAAAATTATTAAATAGAAATATATTGTGTTTTTTTAAAGCATAATGAGAACTATAAAGGCATTCTTTTCCAATTCCAGGGTTATTTCATTTTTTTATTGTGAAAATCTTCATGGGATACATTACTGACATTTACTGACTCATGATGCAATGAAGCCTCTAAAATTTGACACCAATAAACTAAAAATGCCATTTAACAGAACTCCAGCATTATAGCCTCTTCAACATCTGTGCTGAGGGATGTGCTAGCTCAAAAATAGTTTTTGTGTATCCACTGGGACTAACAAACAAGACTGCCAGCTGGGAGTTAGAACAAAGATACGGAACTTGGGCTTTTGCCCTTCACATTTCTGTGTCCTAGCTCTCCTTAACCTTTTGAATACCAGAGCCAAACCTCTCAGCTGCAATCTTTTATACTCCTGATGGACAAATGACTTTGCTGATAGTAATTCATAGATGGAATAAGGTGCTACTATTTTATAGCATAAACTTTGAGATAGAAAAATTTATAACTCTTAGATTCCCTATTAGATGATTTTTACTTACCTCAGAGAGTAATCAGTTAATCTTTTATGACTTCACATTAGGTGATAAATCTACAATTATCATTATCAAACAACCTCTCTGAGAAAATAAGGACTGGTATTTAAGAATCATATTAATTTTTTCTTAATGGTATGTATTTTTTGATCTGCCCATTCTATGGCTAGCTTTGTTTAAAGTCACCTGGCTCTCATTCAGCTGCTTTTAGTAAATGATCAGTCAGCTCAATGGGGGCAGGGGAAAAGATTACTTCATTTGATAAAAGATGAACGACCAAAGTGAATTAGACAGGTGTTCTGATTTAATGGAGAATTTGATCAGATCAGTTAGGAGTGGTGACTCAAGTGTGTATGATGACACAATCAGCTTTTCTATTGCATGATCATGAAAAACTTTCAGTTCTGTTCCCTAGGCTCACACCATGTGTGTCTCTTTTATTTGGACCCCTCTTGACTAGTATCTAAATGTCTCCAAATTAACCCATTCAACCCTAATGACTGGCTAAAGACACCACATCTCATTTCACTTTCCCATTTCATTCAACCATGCACCCAGGTATCTTCCCACCTGCCTGTCTCAGAGTTTGTAAACATCTGCTGTCTACTTCTCCAGAATATTGCTTTTCCTGGTTATTTCTTCCCATGTATTGCCTTCTTCTACATAAGCTCCTAAATTAATGGTTGTCTTTTAAAAAAAAAAAAAGTATTCCTAGCTGTTAGTGCCTAGCACACTGTACACCCTTCATAAATGCTTTTCCATTTATTTATTCTGATAGAAAGATTTCCTCCTCCCAAACATAAAAATAATGTCAGAGCAAATGAACAAGGCTAAGAGAAAAAAAAATGACTCGTTATGCATGTCCTATGTTATCTTAGTATATAGAATTTTTTTTTCCCCTGAGGCAATTGGGGTTAAGTGACTTGCCCAGGGTCACACAGCTAGACAGTGTCTGAGATCAGATTTGAACTCGGGTCCTCCTGAATTCAGGGCTGGTGCTCTATCCACTGCGCCACCTAGCTGCCCCTAGTATATAGAATTTTTTAAATTTGGTTATATACTTGGGGTGGAAAATGCTATTCACATCCAGACAAAGAATTATGGAAACTAAATATGGATCAAAGCATGCATTTTTACCTTTTTTGGGTAGTTTTGTTTGTTTTTTCCTGATTTTTCTTGCACAATATGACAAATAAGGAAATATGTTTAAAAGAATAATCTACAGCAAATTACTTGCAGTCTTGGGAAGAGGGAGAAAAAATTTGGAATGTTGAAAACTATCTTTACATGTATTTGGAGAATAAAATACTGTTGAAAAATTAAAAAAAACCAAACAATTGATTACTTCTGAAAGTTGCTTATTAATGACTCTATAGACAGCAGAGAAAAATGAATTATAATGGCTAGGTTTGGAGTTGCATTTGAGTCCTGTCTATAAGACTTACTCCTTGAGGCTCTCAAAGTCTCAGCTTTTTTATCTGTTATGGGGATTAGAATACACCTACATCTCAGAATTATTGCTAGGCAGAGGCTTTATAGACTTTAAGGTGTATGATCATTCATTTGATCATAAAGCATTTTAACAGTTAACATAAAAAGCCAATAGTGGGAATTCTACATTTCAAAACTTTTGAACTAATCTTGTAGGTAGGGGGAAACCACACACAGTGTTTAGATAAGTACAGCTAATAGTTATTTTCCAATTTTTAATATCTATAAAAGGTATCCATATGATATCAAGTCTAGGTCTGTATATATAGTAAGGTTCAATAAATGTTTTTTTGGATGAACTTAATGAATGGTTGTTACATATACATCAATCTCAAGCATGAAAAAATAAATGTAATTAGTCTCATTTGGTGGTGGTAGGATCACTGGTATGGAATTTGAGGAATTTATGACTTTCAATAGTCATCTGATATTTTAAATCTCAAAACAATTTGTACTTTGCAAGAAAGCATATGTTGTTTGTTTTCAGTTGTGCCTGGCTCTGTGTGCCTCTTTTTTGCAAGGATACTAATATGGGTTTGCCATTTCCTTCTCCAGCTCATTTTACAGTGAAAAAAAAAAAAACTGAGGCAAATAGGTTAAGTGACTTGTTCAGGATCACACAGCTAGTAAGGGTCTGAAGTCAGATATGAATTTAGGAAAATAAGTCTTGTTGATTCCAGAGCTGTGTCATCTAGCTGCCAAAGAAATAAAATTCATAAAACAGTCTTTGGAATTCTTGAGAAGTGAAATATTGATAGAACTAACTATCAAATATAAAAAAGAGACAAAAAAATCTCCAAGGGAACTACCTGACTTTAGAGATTAGTTATGATTTTATGATCCTGCAGATTTTTCATAAAAACAACCTTTACAAGATCACGAAACTTTAATTAATGCTTAAATTACCCTCTCCCTCTTATGCCACTTCTATAAGAAATTCTAGAAGAAAAAATATTTTTCATGTTTACAGTTAATAAATATGATATACTGATTCATAATTCTTGAATTGTTGCAAATTAGTGATTTTTTTTTCCTCTATGTTCATCAAAAAAGCAATCTAAATGCACAATCTAAAAATGCTTCAACAGTATGGATAAATAGTCCCACTTCCTTTAAATTGGCCTTAAGGATTTATTTTTTTCCTTGTACAATCTCGAATTATCCCTTCCTAATGTCTCTTCTTTTTTATTCTTTGGTCACACAACTGGTAAGTGTCTGGTAGTCTTCCTGACTCCAGGCCCAGCACTTGATCCACTGAATGTCTTTTCTACCTTGCAAATTATTTTCTGTTATTTTCCAGTCAGAAGTCAATGACATTCCATTTCTGATCCCAAGTTTTTTAGTGTGCTTCTCCTATAAGTTCTTCTGTCACTTCTTTTTCTCCTTTCTAAGTCTTTTCACAAGTAAATGAAAGTTGAGGTGAGGAAGACTCCTATTATCAGCATGCAACAATGCAAATAGACAATTCAAACCATTCCCTCTCAACCCAATCAATTGTTTTAGAATAGGAACTTCCTGAATGAGGGCGAAGGTTTTCTCCACAGTTGTTCTATCCAATTTCAGGCACAGTATTGGAGTTCAAATATTTCATGATCTGGGCTCTTTACTGGATTGTAAGCAAAAGAATACCTTTTAGAAGGCTCTTTCAATTCAGAATAGGATTCTTCTTGCCATTCCATAGTCTTCATTTACAATGTTTGCCTCTTTCATCACTGTTTGTATTTTTTATAACTGTTTAAAACAAGTGAATGTAATTCACTCTTCCTTTTTTAAATTCCAGAAAAACAGGATGAGTGGACTTCATTTTTCCCCCCAAACTTATCCCATTTCTCAATATAAAATATTTTAAATTCTGGATGGCTTTAATAAGCTACAACCTGTTTCTTCATAAGTAAATATTTAAACCCGGTCACTGTTTTAAATGTCTACAACAGACAGAAGATGAAAGCCATAGTAGTTAGATTTATAGCTAACTAGGTAATAATCAACTGTTGCTAGTTCTCTGAGGTCCTGATCAAAGTTTCAAAGCCTTACTATGAGCAAAGGAAGTTCATGCCCTCCTGCTAATGCTCCCAGGCAAACAAAAACTTTCCAAAGCATCTCCCAGATACAAAGGATAATGTCAATTTACTGAGTTGAAACATTTAAACTTTTCCTTTTCACCTGTAACAGTCAAATAGAGTTAATGGCCTGCAAATATTTAGACTATTTCATATTAGAAGAAAAGAAGAGCAGTCCAAAAAATGTGATGCAACTCTTTCATTCTTTGGAATTTTTACAGGTTTCCCCAGTAGTGGTGGGCGGTAATGCTAGGAAATGTTTGGGAAAGGAAATAATTTTAGACATTGGTAATTTATTTAGAGTGCCCTTTCCTTCAAAGGCTTGAACACAGAACACAAAATCTATATTTACATCTGAGATGTCAATAACAGCATCTGTCTTACAGGGAGATTGGAAGAATCTCAAATAAAACATTTTGCAAATCTTAAAGCACTACATAAATGCTATTATTAATATAATAGGGGGCATAGTAGGTCAAGCATAGGTATTAGAGTCAAAAGTCCTGAATTCAAACCCAGTCTCAGATATTTACCAATGGTCTTATTAGTTGTATGATCATGAGCAAGTCATTTAATCTCTTCCTGCCTCAGTTTTCCTCATCTGTAAGATGTGAAATGTAATAGCACTTACTCTTTAGGATTGTTATGAGGATAAAATGAGATAATATTTATAAAGCATTTTGTAAATCTTAATGGGCTACATAAATGGGAGGTAATAGTTATAGTTAATAGTGAAAGTAGTAATAGTAATAGTAGTAGTAGAGCACTTAGGTTTTACAGCAGATCGAATGCTGGACTCATGAAGACTCATCTTCCCAAGTTCAAATTCAATTTTAGATATTAATTATGTAACTCTGGACATTTTACTTAATTCTATTTGCCTCAATCTTCTCATCTGTAAAAAAAGCTGGAGAAGGAAATGACAAATCAGCATCTTTGCCCCCAAAACCCCAAATGAGGTAAAGAAGAGTTGGAAATGACTGAAAATTATTATTATTATTATTGCATCAAGCAGCATGGCCTCCTTTTCTAGTTATCTTCAGGCTAAAACATAGGAAAAACAGGAGACTAATTTTTAAGAAATGTCTATTTTAAGCTTCCGGATTCTCTTACTGCACTGTTCTCTGCTCTCCTTATTCCACACTCTCAATAGCTTTCAAAATACCAATTAGGAGATGGATGCATTCATTTAAAAACACTTTTAGTCAAGAAATTTGTCATTTGCACTACTCTGATGGTGATTCTCCAGGATAGGTGCCCAAGGGAGGCAAGCATGGTGGATAGCAGTAATTCATGGGATTAATTCAATGCTGGTAACTAGACACAAGTACATTAACAATCCCAGGTAAGATTTACTTAATCAGGTCAAATTCTTCACTAGATCAAAGGTGTAACCTTTAGCATAAAGTATGTCATATTTATTAATTAAATGTGATAAAAGTTCATTCTATTTGCAGCTAATTGAAACTCTCAGTTATTCCATATTATGTGTTTTGTAAACCTTAAGGCAATCAGTTATTATGATTGTTAATTACATAAATATCAGTTACTGTTTTTCTTATTCAAATATGCACATTTTGGAGAAGCATAATTTGCTACATTATAAAGAGTTATTATTAAAGGTTACTAAATGCTATCTTAAATTATTCATTTCCCCTTCTCCAGATACTCTTAGTATTGTTGGTCTTGCTTTAACAAATGCCTTTCTTCCATTTTCAAAAAGTGTTTGCTTTTTAATTGACTGTTTTTGTTTCTTAATTGGAATGAAAAACAGTACTGTCAAATCCTCCTCCCCCCAAGATTATTATAGCTTTATGCTAAGGTTATTCATTCCTTGGTGCAAAGAATTGCTGTTTTCTGAAGTATTTGTTTAAAAGTTAGCATCTCTTCTACTTCCCACACATATGCTTTATCTTATTTCTTATCGATTTAGGATCATATGACTTGTTTTTCAAAAACCCAAAGAGAAAAGCAAACATCTAAATTAAAGGCACTTAAATAATATATGACTCTGAGAGATAAAGTTTTGAATTTTTTTAGCTCCTATTTTATTTAGCCAGTTTTTTCATGTGCCTAGGGGAAAAAAAATACAAAAACTTCAGCAATAACAAAACGATCTAGAACAAAAAAAGGATGTTTTCAGCAAACTCATTCTATTAACTGTTCATATCATACAGAAATTTAGGTTTACAATTACTTGTCCTTCCCTTGCTTTTTTCAACATTTTTAATGGAACTACACTTATTTTTTTTATAACAGTTAATATTCATTTTTTTAAAAAAGACCACATGGAAGAATGCATGAAGTCTTAAAAAATCTGGATTTGAATCCTTTACTGACATGTAATAGATATCCAAAAGCCAAGTCACTTAATCTCTCATTCCTCCAAGGTAATTCTAAGACTAGAACCTGACAGCTCATCTATATCAAAGGTAGTTTCCACTCTGGGCATTTCCTCTTCAGAATGGAATTCAAAGGTCCAGACCATTCAGTGCCTCAACTCTTCCCCATTTTCATTCTCATGCCCCCCCCCCCCCAATCTAATTTCCATTAAGAATAAATGAAGCAGGGCAGCTACGTGGCACAGTGGATAGAACAGAACCTGAGTTCAAATGTGGCCTCAGATACTCAATACTTCCTAGCTGTGTGACCCTGGGCAAGTCACTTAACCCCAATTGCCTCAGCAAAAAAGAAAAAAAAAAGAATAAATGAAGCCCTTCATGGACATGTAACAATGCTGCAAACCTACCACTCACAAGAAATGGGCTTTGGACTGTTTTACTTAGAATCTGTACTGATAATAGATATATCCACACTCTTTTACCTGTTTCTCTTGTGAAATTTTTGTTTTATTTTTAAGAAAATTTTCTGAGGCAATTAGGAAATGATAAGTCTAAGTAGGAATCAAGAAATGGCGATAATACTGCTCTTTTACACATTCTGTTCTTTTGTGAATGATACATCTTAAAGAGTCACTTTGATGCTATTCACAAAGAGACAATTCAAAATTTCTACCAAATACCAAATTCCGAAATAAGCATTGTCCTTAGAATCAGAAGACTTGGATTCAAGTCTCTGTCATGCCTCTCAATAGCACAGTTATTAAGATATAAAGGAAAACTATGCAACAGACAAACTCCTTGGTAATTGGAAATTTATATATTATTAATAAATTGATTTCAGATGGTTCTTTAAGGTTAGCAGAATCTCAAAATACATTATCTTGTTTAATCCTTGCAACAGGTCTGAGGAGTTGGACTAGTAGGCATTATTTCTGCTTTACAGATGAGAAAACTGAGCCATAGAGAAATTAAATGGCATGCCTAAAACCACACAGGTTACTCGGCACACACAAGATTCAAAGCCAGGTCTCTTAGCACCAAAGCCAGTGATCTTTACATAGCGTCCGTATACATAAAACTAGTTATCAATGGCTAAGAAGAATGGAGGAGAAGGAGCAGGGAGGGAAGGAAGCACTGAAGATGGTTACTCTCAGTGTATGAAATGTCAAAGCATTATGTAAAAAATGATCAAACTATGTCACATCATTTTCCCCAAAACTCTTTATATTTTATTGACAGAAATTATCCTTGGTTTAGATCTAGTATTATTCTTTAGACTAAGCTAGAGAGAGTGTTTTTCTATTTGGAGATAAGAACTACTATTTCCCAAGGACCATGAAATCTCTAAATCTATTATCTTAGTCTGGGTGAACATTTTCTTTGAAAGATCAATAACTAAGTAAATTGTCTCAATTATGCCAAATAAATTATTCTTTACTACATAAAGAACTCTTAAGTATGAGAAATTCAGGAACCATTATGCATTACTCTCATTTTAATTTTCAGTATTATAAATCAGAAATTTTCTTTTAAAAGTTAATTTTGACTTGTGCTGTACAGGGATCCATACTTTCTTCATATATGCTTTTTTAAAAGACATCTGTATTTGGGGTATTACCATGATTCCCCTTAAAAAGGGACATGTCATTTTCATATCATACTATTGATATATTTAAATAAACTATAAAATATATAAATATATTTTAATAAACTCTTTTCCCTTCCTTCTTTTCTCTCTTGTCCCCTCCTCTCTTGTCTTCTCTTTTAAGAGTTAGATAAATGAAAGGCATTTAAAAAAAATATTATAAAAAAGTAAAGCAATACAGAACTTTAAAATAAAAGGGACATATTATCCAATTGTCATTCCTATCTGGAAGTGAACTAGCAATATATGAGAGGAAAAAATAATTTCTTTTGATTGTCTTGAATGTTTTCCTTTGATCAGGGCCAATGATTAGAATTCTTTTCCAGTTGTTAGTAGTCTTCCCAGATGCCAATAGTAGAACATCTTTTGTTCCTTTCATACTCTGGCACCACATGAAAGACCTGTGGGGGCATGTGGGAACCAATATACATGTTTCAAGCATATTGGTAAGTCTATTTGGTGGTCTTATTTATGCCTATCCCATTCCCTATAATGTTCACTCTGGGAGATGGAGAATTTTCTAAGAAGTTATGTTAAAATTACATTTGTTCTATTATAAAATGTGATTAGTTCACCAAATCAGAATTGACTGATGGTAAGCATAAAACAAAATAGCAAATGGGAACAGAATACAAATACATGAAAGTAGTTGTGATTGTCAGTGTGGGTAATTCTCTATAGAGACGCTCTTCAAAATGGAGGGTCTCTCTCCAGCAACACAGATTGTAATCCATCTAGAATTTAATAGAGATCAGGGATGTTATTTAAAAAACACAAAGCTTAAGTGACTTGTCCAGGATTATACATAAAATTGAAGAGGCAGAATCTGAACCCAGTTTTTCCTAACTACAGGTCTACTACACTATCTATTACAACTTGCTCCCTCTTTTGAATGAAATATAATAGAAAAATAGGTTTATAATTATTTTATATTTAATTATCAGAATAAAACATACATAATATAATAAAAACATGGTTGCACAGGAAACTGCAATTCTATTACATAAAACTTGCTATTCCTTTTAAATATATAACAAAGTTATCATGTACATTTCTTTTTTCCTCCTTTCCTTTTTTATTCCTTCCCCCCTCCCCAGATGGTTATCATTAGACACACACAAACACACATACACACACATAAATACACACACACACATATATTTATTATACATACACACAAATATATACATATTTCTTTATCATTTAAATGCAGATAGTGTCTTTCTTCCTATGTCCTTTATTTTTAATTTATGCATTTATACACTAACAGCAAAATATAGTTTTCTTTAAGATCTTATGAATCAAGAGGTTTTCTCTAAAACACTAACAAATGATCATTAATATCCTGGTAGGGAACTTGATAAAAGTTCATGCCTCCTGCTCAGTTTCACAGTGAAAAAAAATTTACTTCATTTCTCAAGTAATGAAAGCAAGTAAGAAGGTTAAGGAGAACTCTAGTCCTATTTTTAAGCAAAGTTAACTCACAGTGAGGTTCATATGGAGGTGGTGGATCTCCACAAGGTACACATTCCATGTCTTGGAAACCAACAAGTTTTGTCTTCCTGTAAAATCTAGAAAAGGAAGGAGAATTCACTTTTATGATCTTTTTCTCCTAAGCTAATAGACAGAACAACAGATTTCTGCTAGAAAACATTAGATGCTGCTATTATTATTCCAAATGAAAACTTAATTTAAACATTAAAATATAATTATATCTCAGGCATTATACCATCAAATAAAACACAGTTCTGACCATATTGTAGGCTTTCAATAAGGTTTGCTCAACATGCTTATACATCACAGGTTCTAAATCAATCCAAAACAGAAAAGGAAAAAAAAAATAAAGAAACTAATGGCTCCTTGCTTTTCAGCCATAATTCAAATCAAGCCTATTATAAAGAACTTTAATAATATTCAGAATTCGAGTGTTATTCTCCATAGCATCAATTATAATGAAACCAGTATTTTTTTCTGATGAATTTGGACAATGTACCAGAAATATGCCTATATGAATAAAAGTAAAGGTTACATTTGGACCTAAATTGGATAAATAGTTTATCTATTAATGATTGTCAATTTTAGTGTTTTACCCCTGATTTTGCTTTTTTTTTTAGGGGTGGGGGATGGTACCATGAAAGTCACTTCCTATGCCTCAATTTGACTATTAAAACCTATCACCCACTTCAGAGATACAGTAAAATTAAAGTGTTTTTGTAAAAATATTTGAAAAACCTTTTGAATAAAAGCCACTATGTAAGTGACATCTACCAAATGCATTGATCTGGTTTGAAAAGGCCATAATATTAAAAATAATCATGCAATTAAACCATGAAACCACAGTTAAACATTTCTCTGAAACAAACAAAAAAAAAATCTGTGGTTTAAGCAGAGAGAAAATGAAACTGGAGAATTCATTGTCCTCCTTTTCTCAGTCTATTCATTGGTACTTTGTCCCCTACTCTCTACTTTTTCTCAACCTATCACATTTGTTCCGTAATTTTTCTTTCTTTCTTTCTTTCTTTCTTTCTTTCTTTCTTTCTTTCTTTCTTTCTTTCTTTCTTTCTTTCTTTCTTTCTTTCTTTCTTTCTGCTGAGGCAATTGGGGTTAGGTGACTTGCCCAGGGTCTTACAGCTAGGAAGTATTAAGTGTCTGAGATCAAATTTGAACTCAGATCTTCCTGACTTCGGTGCTGGTGCTCTATCCACTGCACCACCTAGCTGTCCTCTGTGTCATAATTTTTAAAAAGTGCCTTTCAGTTATTCAATAATTCATTCCTCTCATCTGAAAAACTTCCTTTTCCCCTCAATCTGAGTCACCATATTCCTGATCTAGTGTTTTATATTACACACCTGCAGTAAAATATACCTCAAATTTTGAAATAGTTAAGACTCTATATTTACATTTTAAGAGACATTCAAGGTCTTGGGTTTGAGGTTATCCTTAAGACCAGTCACTTTTAAAGAAAGGTTGTATTTTTCCATAATCCTTCAATGAGTATGTAAATAATAGAAAAGAATAGACAATTGGAGAGATTCTGCATTGAGGAATAGAAAATAATCTAGAAATATATCACATGAAAAATAGGAACTGAAAAAAAGGGAATGATTGGTATATGGTATACTATTAAAAATGGTGAAGGATAAGGATAATAACCTGGGAAGATTTGTGTGAACTGATGCAGAGTAAAGAAAACAGAACCAGAAGGCTATTTATATAGTCACAATAATGTAAAAACAAAAGATCTAAAAGACTGAAGAACTCTGATTGATGCAAAGATCAACTATCATTCCAGAGCACTGATGAAAAATGATACCCACTAAGGACGTAAGTGATGGATTAAATATACAGAATGAAACATATGATCTTAGACAAGGAATATAGAAATTTGATTTGCTTAATTATGCATTTGTTATAAGTTCCCCCCCCCCTTTTTTTTTTTTTCAGTTAGAGGAGAGGTGGAAGCATAAGAAAAAATAAATGCTTAATTGGAAAAAATTTTTTTTCAAATTAGGGAAAGAAATGTGGGACAAAGGGAGGCCATGATAGTCATCTTCAAATATATGAAGAGAAATAACACAGAATATGGATTAAACTTGTTCTGTGTATCTCCAGAGAGCAGAACAGGATAAAAATGAGGAGAGTATAATTAGCAAAACTACCGAAAAACTAACAGAAAGTACCAAAAGTGAAAAATGAATTGCCTCAAGAGGTGATGGTTCTCCCTCTTTAGAGATTTTCAAGCAATGTCTGGATGACTGTTTTTCAGAGACATATAGAACATACAGACATATTTCTATTCAGATACAGAATGAACCACAGTAGTTCTGAGATCCTTTCTGATTCTAATTGTGTTAACACAGATAGTTTGAAGTAAATGTTTTATCTATCGAGTTATTTAGGTACATTAGAAAGAACATGGGGCTAGAAGTTTAGGATATGTGAATCTTGGTTCTGTCTTGTTACACTCTGTCTCTATCATTTTGGTAATTTTCCCTCTAGGCCTCAGTTTCTTATATGTAAGGTGAACAGGTGAGATTAAATTCTCTCTAGCTCTAACACTGCAGGTTTATGAGTCAGACTGAATTCATTCACTTACAAGTCATATTCACCATGTTATAACTTCCAATATGTGAGCTTTTGATATTAGCAAAAATGCAACCATTAGGATAAATGCAAATAAATTCAGGTTATGAGACTTTGGACCTTGCTTTTAAATTGAATTCTATATAATGAAGTTCAAATCAAATGTTGATTTAAGTTTTTACTATAAACAAGATACTGTTCTAGGTGCTGAGGACACAAGACAAAAATAACAGATGATGTCCTCATAAGGAACTTATTGGTGGGGAAAAGGTGTGTGTGTGTGTGTATGCGTGTGTGTATAGTAGAATATTACATGTACCTGAGTTAAAAGTAATCCAAGAAAATTATGAAAAGAAAGTTAATCAATTGGAAAAAGAGATACAAAATCTTAAGAAAGAGAGTAATTCCTTGAAAACTAGATTTGGGGAAGACAAATTGACTGATGTTATAAGAAACCAACAAATGCAAAGTAATTTCAAGATGGAATCTAGAGCTACCACCTGGTAGGATGAGGAAGGATTTCATCTAGGAGGTGGCACTTGAGTAGTGCTTTTGAGGAAAGCAAGGATTCTATGAGATAAAGGTGAGGACAAAGTCCATTCTGGACATGGAGCATAATGTGTAATGATTTAGCTGTGAAAGCACAAAAGGACTAAATGGCAAAGCACTGAAATGACAAATCCAGCAAATTGAATTAAATACCTCATATATGCAAGATATTACTGGGGCCTCAAAGAAGTATAAAACATGGATCCTACATTCACAGAACCTATAATCTAATTCACAGTCATAGTTAAGGCTGAAAGGATCTCAGCCACCTAATCCAATGCTCTTTTTTTAATAGATGAAAAAACTGAGACCCAGAGAGGTAAAGTGATATGCCCAAGTAACAGATCGTTCCAATTTCCAATCTAGAATAGTTTACAAAATATTTTATTGACACAAAACATGACAAATAATTTGAGTTAATATTAGCATATCAATTTAGTAATTAAATAGCAAAATGTAAAAGTTATAACAGTAATTAATTCAATTAACATGATTTGAATTAATATTAACATATTAATTTAACAACATAATATTAACTAATTTGGGAGCTAATATTGGCAAATATAAAATTAAGGTTTAAAAAAAAAGGAGAAATAGTTTTTTAGAACAATGAAAGGACAGGAAAATTTAACTTACCCTGGCAAGCAGTCTCCACAAACAGCATCATTGGTGACAGAACAGTTGGCCTTCTGAAATCGGTTCACTAATGCACAATCCAGACAGGGTTTGCATTTCTGAAAGCCCCAGTCCTCCTTGAATCTGTGCGGCCTGCATGTCATGCACTGTGCATCCTCCCCATAACCAAAGCCACATTCCTGTGGGGATTAACAAGCAATAGAAAGCTATTCAGACATTGCAAGCGTGAATAAGGAGGGACTGCTGGGATAAAATGAAGACCTAGTATAATAATTACTGAGAGTAGGCCTTCCTCGATACAAAAGCAGTTCTTTCAGCAAGTTCAAATGTGTCTTCCACTGCTAATAATCTCTCTTACTTCTATAAGTATACTTAGTCATCCACTTTATTCAAGAAACTACTGAGTATTTGAATAATAAAGAACCGCAAGGACTCCCACTGGCACATTATTACTAGCTTATGGTAGAATTATTGAGCTTTCTTGTTTTCTAATTAAACCAGTCATGTGAATGTTCAGATTCTAAAGTGAATGGACTATTCAGTAATTCAGTAGTAAAGGCATAAAAACAAGTACTTTGATATTAGGGTTCATATCTTGAGTGAAGAAAGATAATAGCATGTAAAATTTCACACGAAATTTGCATAGTTACAAAAATAACCAAATATACACTTAACTAATGACTGAAAAAATGTTAAGTTTTATTACCTAATTACATCTAGCAACTTAATAAGTTCAAATTTTATTTAATAAGGTATTCACATACTTCTTAAAATCACCCAAACAATGAAACTTATGATGAACATGCATTGTAACTAGCTTCTTAAAATTTCTGATTTGAATGCCAAGAAAAGTATTTTACATATTGTAATCTTAAGAGGTCCAAGAGTTGCAAGCTAGATCATGCTGAGAATGTGACCATAGATATGTGGCCAATCTAAGAGGTTGGAGAAGTGGGGCTTTTTAAAAACTTTCTTAGATTCTTTATCTGCAAAATAGAAGTCTACAATCCTTTGGAGTTTGAAAATTCTATGATTTCATATCATATTTACCTTTTCACTAATTTAATAAAATTTGTTGTTTTCTTACAAATTCTAAATCATTACCTAAAATAAATGAATTATAAAGCATCCATTAAAGTGCTTACTACATGCTAAATACTGTGTCAAACCATGGTAATACCAATACAAAGGCAAAGATGTCCCTATTCTTAGAGAATTACATTCTTACGTAGAGAACATACTGATAAGAGTAGCATTCAGAGAAGGAGAATTTTGTTTGGAAATTTTTTCATCTCAAGATTTCTTTATAGTAAGAATGCTAAAGAACTCTTGCTTTTGTGAGTTGTATCTGTCAATATTAAGCATATCAGAAATTAAAACTGACATTTAAAAATAGTTATTCATTTAAAATACCAGTAATAAACCCATAACATGTGATGTAATAGATTTTTAAGAAAAATAATCATTTTCAAAAACAAAAAAAAAAATTAGTGAGAAGAGTAATATTTTTTAAAACTTATTTTTGCAATCCTCTGTACTATATGGCTTATTATAAAACGGCTAGATTCTCATACCTGTGTCTGCATTTAATCAGTTGTGATATATTATTTTGGTTAAAGTATATAAAGAAAACCCAGCCTCCTGCAGATATATGGTTGAAAAGGGAGAATTATAATAGGCAAATAATGTATTAGTATTATTATTAAAACAGTCTTGACCTTGCAGACCTCCTGAAAAGGTCTTGGAACCTCCCTGGGACAATAATTTGAGAACCACTTAGTTACAGAGATCATAATCAGAGTCACAGGAATAGACTGATATATTCTTTCTAGAAGAAAAGCCATCTAGACAAAGTACCTACACTTTTCTTACTTTCCCCTTAATTGTCTGCAATCTGGTTTTAGACTTCATCATTCAATTAAAATCAATCTCTCCAAATTTACAGATTGCGTATCTCCCTGCTCCAATCCATCTTCCAGTTACTTTTCAAGACTCAGGTCAAATTTTCCTTTCTATGGGAAGTCTATCCTAGTTCCCCTGGCTTCTAGAGTTGCTCTGAGCTGATTCCAATTATTCTTTGTCTTTTATGTCTTTAGTTATTTTCATATTTGTTTCCCCCATTAGAATATGCGCTCTTTGAAGGCAGGAACTGTTTGTGTCTTTCTTTGTATGCTAATTGCTAAAAAGAATACTTGACACATAGCAAATATGGTAAATACTTGTTGACAAGGGCAGAATTGAATTTATCATGGTTACTGAAGAAGATAGCATAGGGATTGGGGCAAAGAAATAAATGTGGTTTAAGCTAGGTATCAAAGTAAGAGATGACTGTGGCAATTACTGGTCAGGACTGTGGAGCCCTAGGCAGGAATTCAAGAGATAACAGAGTTCAGAGTACATGGCATGACCCTGAATAAGGCAGTTACCCTTTTTTGTGCCCCAAGCAATTCTAAGGCTATAAATTGTGGAGCAATGATCAGCTGGCAAAGATCAAGGGACTTTCTTCACTGGGAACTTCTTGTATTAAATAAACTCATAGTTCCAGTAAAAAAAGATCACTACCAACAAAGGAGCATACAGCAAGCTAAAATGGAGCACATTTGGACGTGATAGATATTTTGAACTTGATTTCATTAGAGGAAGATGATTTCAATCTAATTTTTATAGGAATCAGGATGAAAATCTTACAAAATGGGCAATAGTTGAATTCCTTCTTTTCCTTAGATTTTTCACATGCCCCTTCAAATGCCTATTCACAACTACATTAAATGGTTCTTTGCTCCTATTATTTTCCCACTCATATCTATTCTGTATAATTTCTCTGTGTCTCCCCTCCTCATTAGCCTGCCAGCACTCAGATTTTGTTGCTTCCTTATACACTTTAATAACAGTTTTTCATTTACTTCTGCAATATATATCTGCAATATATGTTTTAAGAAATTATATGTTTCCAATCTATGCTTCAACATACTCAATGAGCTCCATTTTGCTTAATTCAGCAAGCACTTATTAAACACTTACTATGTATAGCTCTGTTCTAGATGTTAGAAATATATTGAGATTTAGGAAAAAAAATGAAACAGTTCTTGCCCTTAAGGAGCTTACATTCTAGAAGAGGAGAAAATATATACATAACAAATAGATATAACACTATGGTAAATTACAAGTTGGCCCTAGGAATTGTGAAGGGTTCAGAAAGGCTTCATGTGGAAGCTGCTGATTGAATAAAGGTTTGAAAGAAACAAGGAATTCTAAGAAATCAAGATACTTTCCAGATGTGGAAGATGGTCATCCCAAAGGCAGACCGGAGCTCAGGTGTCATGTCTGATAAATAGCAAGAGAGATAATATGCTTTCCATTAGTACCTGTTCTAATCCTTCGAGGTGAAGGTAAAGTTAACATTTGTAGTAAATAGCCTTTGAGCAAAGTTCTAAGAGATTCTCCTAAAAATAAAAATCACAGACTTTATGACCTAGAGTTTAATATCTTCAGCAGCCTTCTTGCTTCCTTTTAAATCATCAATTGAATTCCATGTTACTGAAATAATTAATGATATGACTTTTGGAGAAGTGAGGTTTTAGGTATCAATGCCATCTTTAGATGATTACTTTTGTGATAAACTTTGGAGAAATAATGTTTGTAACACACTGGCCAGTTTTTAAAAGGCCAAATTTTAAAAATTAAACAATTTCAATATTTCTAGGCCATGAATGTCTCACATTGGGCCCTGACTATCTGGATATTATTTTAATATTTCAGACAGAGCTTAGTTTGCCTTTTTATTGCCTGTTAGAAGATTCAGAGGCGAGGACTAGGGTTGTTTGTACCCACTAATTTTCAGGGAGTATTTAAGAAAATTTCAAGAAGATGACACTGGAAAGCCATTGTAATTTAAAATGTCACCACAACTACTACCACTACCACCACCATTACCACTTAAAAAAATCTAATCCAGCTGGCAGATCATAAAATTCTGGGAACTCTATGTAGCCCCTGTTCAACCCAATCCCATAAATCTTGAAAAGACTAAAATTTCAGAGAAGTTGTTTTCAATTATCCAAAGAAGTAAATTATAGTGTGTAGGATATGATTGTTTGGGGCACAACAAAGAAAACTTATCAAAGCATTTAAAACTTGCAGACTTGATCTGTCACATTTCTGATGCATCATAAACATCAGAGCCACTGTAATTACTTTAGATGCCTCTAATAAAGTAAACAGCATATAAATATTAAATTGCTTACAATATAAAAATTTTAAAACTCCAATGTCTTCTTTGATATAGTCTCATTAAATTAAATAAAACTATTGGTTAAAAGTGCTTTAAAATTCTTCACAGTAGAATCAAAAAGAAGCTAAAAGATGTGAATGACAAAAGCAGAAGGGAAATACATAGGAAAACAAGATTTTAAAAATAAGAATACAAAAAGAAAATAAGAAGGTGTTATTCTGTTTAGACCAAATGGGCTCATTCTAAATAGCATATCTGTAACTTTTCCATATAAAATTAGCAGATAAGTAAGTGCAATTATTGGAGATGGTTTCTTACAAAATGTCAAGATATCCTTAAATGATCTCTCTTACTAGGATTTCAATTCACTATTGTGATGTTAAACGTCCATGGGTAGTAAAATTTTTAAACTGAGAATCCAACTAAAATTACCTGGTGTGAGATTCTGATTACATCTATTTGTCTTTCACTAAACTGACTTACTGTTGTTCTGAATGAGAAAAACAGTAGGATTTATTAGTGGCATATCAATTATTCTGAAGTCTGAGTTTCTGTACTGCTTCTGGGAAGCTGAGCTTATGGAATGAGCTCAATATTTTTTGGTGAAAGTGCTCTTTTACCAGCCCACTGTTGACTTTTCTGTAAAATAATTTTATACTGGCAGGAACAGAAGGCAGAACATGATGCAGGGTTGGAGATGTAGGCTCTTAGTCATACTGTTCAGTTAGGTTTTCTATATATACAATTTCTCCTTCCCATCTTCTTATATTCCTTCAAGGCTCAGCTCAAATCCGCCCTTTGATAGGTCTTCCACGTATGTGTACATGTACGTGTGTGTGTGCGTGTGTGTGTGTGAGTGTGTGTGTTTATGTATCTAGGGCACTTGGGTGGCACAGTGGATAGAATGCTAACATTGAAGTCTGAAGACCTCAGTTCAAATCTGACCTCTGACATTTCCTAACCATAAAATCATGAGCACTTCAGTTTTCTCATCTGTAATATGAGCTGGAAAAGGAAATGGCAAACCACTCCAGTATCTTTGCCAAGAAAACCCTGAGGTCACAAAGAGATGGACACAATTGAAATGATTCAACAACATATCTATCTATTCATAACATTGCTACTTACAAGTTATCTAGCCCATTAAAATGTAAGCTATTGAAAACAAAAACCAGTGTTTTTACCTTTCTCCATATCTGAATCATTTTTCAGAGTTCCTGGCATGTAGTATGTGCTTATTAAATGCTTGTTGATTAGCTTCCTAAGAGCATCTTCCTTTAACCTTGACATGGATTCAAGATTTGATGGGATCCAATTGCTTCATTATGTTCTCCACCCAACCCTCAAAAGCCCCAGTTGGTGAGTTTCCTTCAGTAAAATCATTCATAGTAAATCAGCTACAATCATCTTTTGTTTTTTCTCCTTCTAACAATTAAGTATCATGCTAGTACATATTTACAATGATCTAGAACTAGTACATATATACCATGAAGGGTATAGCACTCTCCAAAATATAAAGAAATAAGGGCTGGAGAAGTGGAAGGAGGTCAAGCAAAGGGTGGTAGAAGAAGATAAAGAAGAGACATGAGTGGAAAGAGATTAAGTAATAGAAAGCTAGATTAAAGAGCAGAATTAAAGTACAAGAGTTAGCAGGAATAAGAAAAAAGATATCTGTGCAAACACTACAAAGATCAGGAGTAGAATATATTAGAAAAAAAACAGGGCTAGTAATCATTGATCTTAGATAAAGTCAAATTTAAAGATTTAATCAAAAGAAAAATCTACATTATATGTCAACCATACTAATATTGTTTTAAATGCATATTTATATATGGGCAAATGCATGTGGATGGATATGTAGCTATGTATGCATGTAGCTCTATGTATGTATGTATATAGATATATGTATATGTGCTGGAAGAACTGGAAGGGACCTTGGAGTCCATCTTTTCCAATACTTTTATCTCAGAGATGAGCAAAATGAGGCCCAGAGAGTCTAATTAATTTGGCCACGGTCACTCAGGTTGCAAAAGTCAGCAGTTGAACTCAGTCCCATGACTAAGCTCAGAACTGTTCCTACTTTCACTTTTCACTATAGATAAGGCCATAGATGACCTAAAACAGCTTCACCAAGTAGCAATAATGCATTGCTTATAATTTCAGGACTAGTGAGTGGTCTATAATAGTCTTTATTATATGTCTACTAAAGCAAAATTCACAAAATTTCAAAGTGATCAGTTTCATACTTGGACCTGTTAAGAGTATCAAAATGAAAAACATAAATTAGATTCATGTCAGTGGTATTCAGAAATTGGCTTTTTTCCCCTTTCCTTTAATAAAACAGCCAAGGAGTTTTCTCCAGCTTCCAGTTTGTAATATTCTGGATTTGGTTGGACTTTTGTTTTTTGGGTTTGTGTTTTCTTTTCTTTTCTTTTCTTTTCTTTTTTTTGTATTGTTGTTA
This sequence comes from Antechinus flavipes, assembly GCF_016432865.1. NCBI lineage: Eukaryota > Metazoa > Chordata > Mammalia > Dasyuromorphia > Dasyuridae > Antechinus > Antechinus flavipes. The sequence goes on from NC_067400.1 coordinate 461,124,090, forward strand.
TTGTTGCTTTTAGAAAATAAATGCTGGAGCTTGTTAGTATATGTCAAACATCATTCAGTTCCATCAAGTATAATCAAGCAACACTTGATAAGTAAAATGAGCAACACTTTAATTAAATGGTGGGAATAAATAGCTTTTATGCCTACAAATTACATTAACATTTTTCTTGCATCTCTTCACATGAAATATAGCTACCTCCAAGAGAAGTAAACTGAAAAAGTATGAAAATAGATAGACATCCACCTAAGTAAGAGAAGGAATGCTGTTGTTTATGAGTTAATTTTTTACATTAACAAGTTATCCCAATAATTGGTTAGAAAAGCTGACTTTGAAAACAGTGCCAAAGACTCAAAGCCCAACTGTTTCCAGTGGTTCATGCAAAACTAGTTTCCTGATTTACAGCTGGAAGATGCTCATGTTAAAAGTACACTGCTGGCACTTAGGACTTAAAATGGAATACTTGCTGAAGAGGCACAGTCATGGCTGGGCAAATTCTAGACAGTGAAAATTAAAAGTCTAATGTGGTTACTTTAAGAAAACAATATCATGCTCTCCCACAAATCCCAAAATTTTGTTTATTTTCTTGAATTGAAAGGATGCCCAATGGCTTCCTTAAATCTTGCCAATTCACTTATACAGAAAGTTGTACAAACTATATGTTCTGCTTGTAGAACAATTTATACATCTTTTCATATTCTTAATCTTTAGATAAACACCAGATCCACATTTATCAAAAAGAAAAAATATTAATGATTAGTTCTGTAAATAATTATAAACTATAGGGCAGTTAGGAGGCATGGTTAATATAGTAATGGGTCTGGAATCAAGCAGATTCATTTTCCTGAATTTAAATTTGGTCTCAAATGCGAACTAGCATTTGTGTGGCCCTGGGCAAGTCACTTTACCCTGTTTGGCTCAATTTCCTCATCTATAAATGAGATAGAGAAAGAAATGGCAAGCACTCCAATATCCTTGCCAAGAAAACCCCAACTAGGGTCCCAAAGAGTTGGACATGACTGAAAAGCAACTCACACTCCCTCACTGGTCAAATATGGAATACATTAGTTAAGCTAGACTTCATTGGGCCAAAAATCTGTAATGTATTTTTTGAGTAACAACGGCAAATTAATTTGGTTTATTAATATAGTGTGGCTTATCACTTTTTAAAAAGCATCATCATTTTTCTTTTCAGAATCTAGAAACTAGACAGATTGAAGTGAATTGGCTTCTTAGAAAAATTTGGTTTCTGCAAGAGGCAGTGTTGTATTGTAAATCAATAAGCATTTATTAAGCACCATTTGTGTTCCAAACCATGTATTAAGCTCAGAAGACACAAAGGAAGGCTCTGAAACAAAGTAGTCACTTCTCTAAGACTCCAGTTTTGTCTTCTATAAAATGAGGGATAATGCTGGCAAACTATTTGAAATTTTTATTGTGGAGAGAGCATTTTGTAAATCTTCAAGTATTGTTTAAGTGAATTATATATACATAGTCTTTACATGTGAAAATATTTAATTTGTAATTATTGTGATTTGGAAGTCCTTTTCTTGTAGAATACTAATTCTGAATTGTTATTAAGCAAATTTCTTGGGAAAAGGTCTTTGGTAAGATGCAGAATGAAACCAGAAACAACTCATGACCCTTAAAGATCTATTGAAATCACATCATCAAAGGGTATAATAGGAAAAGTGAAAAGGCAAAACTTTGGACTTCTTCCAATTGGTCATCATCAAACTGTATGGTCTTAGAATAGAGCAAGCGATTTTTTAATCCTGAATTTTGTAAACTTGGTTGTTTTGCTTTGTTTTAAACTGCAAATCAACATACTTGTTTTCTTTGTAATCATATTTGTGTTGTTATTTTATGCATTAAAATATATTCTAAGAAGTGATTTAAAAGCTTCACCAGACTGCCAAAGTGGTTAAAGACACAAAAATGATTAGAAACCTCAGATCAAGGGGAATTTTAAGAAGTAAAGACTATATAATGAGAGATAATAATGAAAATAAAAGAAAATTGGAAAATTCCAAAAGAGGGAGGAAATCATTTGCCCAAAGCAAAATGTTGAAGGAGGAAGCCATGCAGGACTTAACATGCTTCTTCATTTGATGAAACAAGACCTCCAACCAATTTTGGGAGAACTTTAAGGTTTGCTAAATAATAAGAGACACCTTTTGAATTCATATAACTCTGCAAGCTGGAATATATATTCCTCAAAGTACTTTTTTCATAATTAAAAAATGTATTGGAAGTAGCAAAGATTAATTTTTTAAATAATCAAAAAAAACTAAGTTTAAAATCAGGAACTGCTGCTGAGGTTTCTTACTACCTAGTAATTGAAAAGAAAGGGGAAGAAGTATGGGAAAAACCACTGACCATGAAGGGTAGTGGGATACCAAAGCTCCCACTTCCTCCAAAGAAGAATGGTATACCAGTAGCATAAAAAAAGCCAACTCAACCCTGCTACTAAGAACCCTAAAGGCAGAAACCCAAGAGTAAAAATTTAATCCTAGACACCTTGAAAGAAAATAAAGACTTGAAAAACTTCCAAAGAAAATAATAATTAGGAGTAATAAAACCACAGATGGAAATTTTAGGTATACCTAGCTCTCACCTGCAAGATGTTTATGACCTATGTTTAAGCTATAGGCATAAACTTTGAATTAAAAAATAATCAGACTATAATTGTAAGCAGAAAAGCTGATGTTACTATAGATAGAGAAGCATGGTTTAGGACAAGAAAATGAAGCAAAGAAAGCTTATTCTGTAAGCTTTCCATGTTGTCTGAAATGTGCTGTCTTTTTCATGTCAAAGTAACTTTAGTTGTGGGACTTCAGTAATTGGATCCAGTACTTCCACTTTCCCATAAATTACTTAAAGATGCTGCTGTTTACTGTACTTTTTAGATTCAAAACACTTAGCCTAACCATAATCTCAAGCTTCAATCGAAAAGTTAAAAGAGTTCTTTCTTTTTGTACTTCATAAAAAGGAAATAAGAAGACCTCTCTTATAACTACATATTTAGTTTTTTAAGTAAAAATCTCATTTAGGATGTTATCCATAGAATCATTTTTTTTAAATCAGAAATTTAAAAGATGTACAGATGTTATAAAACTGCTAAACTGTTATAAAACTTAGCTAAAAAAGCTAAGGCTTTTTTTTTTTTTTAGTAAGAGGACTTATTCTTTTATACCTAAAGCCTGAAAGTAATAATTAACCAAATTAAATAAAGCTGATCTTTTAAATGTTTTCACCTACATAAAAATACTTATACTTTATTTTTCTTTCATAGGAAAGTCATATGTAGTAGATAAAACCCTAGTCTGAGGAACAGAGAAGAAAAATGAACAAATTAATTAATTATAGATTTCTCTTCCTTAGAGTGATTAAGAGAAATTTTTTACCTTGATTTTAAGTTAACTAGTAAATAAAAATGTATTTTGCATTTTCTCAACTGTCTTTGAATTTCACAAGTTTTTCATTTAACATCAGTAGTAGGGCTCACTTACCACTTTAATTTATTAAGAACAGAAACTAAGATATGAAAGTTAAAAATCTTTTGAAGAGGAGGCATGAAATAAAAATAATTTATGGATTCATGTATTACTTCGGCTTTGGCCTTTAATCTTGACATACAATTTTTTAAAAAATTGCTTAGTACTAATGAAGATGCCCATAGACTCTCTAACACTGATAACAAAACCCATGGAAACACTTTAAAAAAAATAACTACTCTATGAAGCAAACATTATATTCTAAGAAACATAAAATAATATGGAATATATTTGTACATTCCATTGAAACCTAACACTCAAGTCTTTAAAGTTATTACTGTTCTTACAAAACATGGAAAAACCAAACCTTTCCAATTTATCCTGTTGTTTCCAAATTCAGAAAATGTTAGTAAATATTCCACATCGCTCTCCCACCCCCACCCCCCACCTTTGTTTTTGTTCTATGAGTTCACATGACTGAAGAACTCATCACCTAGTAGCCAGCCTATGGTTAAAAACCTCTCTGTACCCATTTATTTTGGTCTTTGGAAGAGATTGAGTCTGTGATCTGATTAAGATTCAAAGATTCTTCAATCAAGATGGAAACTCGTGCTCTATAGATACAATCTTCAAGATACCAGGATCATTTCTTTGCTATAATGAAGCATTGAAGTAAAACTTTTATCTAGAAATGCATTACAAAAGTCCCAAGATTTGTAATGATTTCCCTTTTTGTCATTTCCACCCAAAAATATTGCATGAAACAATATATATATATACACACACACACATACATATAAGATTAAATAAAATGCAGAAGTATAATTTTCCAAAAGCGATTATTTTATTCAATATAACAACTTTGATCTAATATAAAGTTACAGAGATTTCAAAATTTCATTGTGCTTTTTTTTAGAAGTCTTTTGTCAAAGTTTTATGGAGATGTTCAGTAGTAAAAGTTAATAAATTTAATTCAAATTGTAAAGGTGGACTTTAAATTGTTTAGGTTTCATTTCTATTAGCTGCTTCTCATATCTTAGATAAAAATTATTTTTATTTTTTTTGTTTATTATTATAGCTTTTTATTTACAAAACATATGCATGTGTAATTTTTCAACATTGACTCTTGCAAAACCTTCTATTCCAACTTTTCCCCTCCTTCCCCCATCTCCTCCCCTAGATGTCAGGTAGTTTAATACATGTTAGATATGTTAAAGTATATATTAAATCCAATATATGTATACATGTTTATACAGTTATTAGATAAAAATTATTATCAGACATAGTCGATGTAAAATATCTTTCAGTCATCCACTTCCTTTCTTATCCTAAGTGTATTTATGTTTGTACAAAAACTTTCTAATTTTATTGATCAAAAATACATATTGCATTTCTTGTAATTGAGTATATTCCCCATTTAATTAAAAATTCATCTTCTAGCAATCAGTCAAGCATTTACTAAGTACCTACTATATGCCAGGCACTGTGTTAAGTACTCGAAGTACAAAGAAAGGCAAAAGATTGTCTCTGCTCTTGAGGAACTTACAAGCTATTATGAGAAAATACATGAAAACCATTATGTAAAACAAATTATACACAGGATAAATAGGAAATAAATAAAAGATGTATACTCTATTTTTCTTTTAATTTTTTTACTATTTAAATTTTAAAATTTAGGTCATGTATCCATTTTGAATTTATCATAGAATATGGCATAGTATTTTGATTTAAACCTACTTTCTGCCAAACTGGTTTCCAGTTTTCCCAGCAGTTCTTATCAAATAGAGAGATCTAGTCTGAATAATTTATATGTTTTCAGAATTTTTTTGAGTTAAATTATTTCTGTTTATTCTTTGTTTATTCTGTTCTAGTGATGTACATTTTTATTTTTTAACCATTACCAAATGGGACTGGTGATTGAGTTTGAGGTTTGGAGGTCTGGAAGTGCTATTTCCTCTTCATTTGTGCCTTTTCCCATTATATTTTTTGATATTCTATATCTTTTCTTCCTCCAAATGAATTCTGTAGTTAATTCCACAAGGGACCCATTTGGTAAGTTTGACTGGCATAGCACAGAGTTTGTAAATGAATTGGTCTCATTCATTATTATTCAATAGAATCCAGCAATAAATGTTTTCCCCCCACCCCAGCAATAACTCTTTACACTGATCTTTCTTACTTTTGGAACTATTTTGTAATTGAATCTTTACAGTTATTGGTAGGATGATTCCCAAATATTTTGTGTATTTTAAATATATTTTTACAAAATACTTCGGTATTTTTTAGCCAGAATTTATGAAAATTTGACTCCCACCTTACTAAGAGGGAATGTTTTCCTGAGGAACACCTTAAGTAATTGGATTCTCAAGTCTTCTCTTCCTATCTGATAAAAAACAAAGCAACTTCCTGATCAAATTTACTCTTCAAATATTACATGTCTACATATTATACACAATATCAAAATGTATATCTGAACATATATTTTTGAGAATTGGAAGAGGAAAATTATCTATTGGAAATGCTACTGGATTTCACAGAGTTCAAAGAACGCATAATTCGAAACCAAATGTAAAACACAGGATGTTTAAATCACCCTACTTATTTAACACACCAATTCCAAAGAAGCTGCCTCCCATGAAACTACTAGTTCAATGCATAATTCTTTGTTTCCTGCTGTTTGTAGATCATTGATCAAAAATCTATGAATGACAAAACCAGTCTTTGAACAATAGTCAAGCCGGTGGGTAGAGAGCACTTCTCTTTGGAGGAGCCAGACTTAGTCACTTTTAACAAAGGAAAAACTCTATTGTTTGTGTCTTTTTGAATAAGAAGACTTTGATGCTTTCTACTGCACAAGAAGATACATCAATGACTTAAAAGCTCCCCAACTAGCTAGTCAGTCTCCCAAAGAGTCAAGGAAAAGAACTATGCCCTACCTTTTTTAATATGCATCCAGGAGAATGGAGAATCAAAATTTTTTGCTGGTCTATATTTTCCCTAAATACTATTATACCTCAAAATTGTCAAAAAAGCTTCATTTACAAAATGCTTTTGATTCAATTTTAATTTTAAAAAATGAAAGCAAATATGTTTATTTTAATTATAATATAAAACAGTTATGGTAAATTCAATAGACTTTTTTTAATTTTAAAAAAAATGTTTACCCTCATCTAGTTTGGATGGAATGTACTACTGAAGGGATCCTTCAATTCCACAAATAAAATAATTTTTTACTATACATAGCTTATTATTGAGCCCTGAAGCTCAAAGTAGAATGTAGATTATTCATTTCTCATTTCTACTACCATCAAAAACATTTACCTTAGGAGAAAAGCTGACAATTATATCACTGAATACATGTCTATATTTATTTACTTTGTGTTTATTTTAAAGATTGTATTTATAACATATCAACAAAATGATGTTACCTAAAAAAATTATTTTTAATCTTATAACTTTTATTTGATGGGAGGGCCTATTTTGCAATTAAAATTGAACAAAAAAAAAATCTTCCTCCAAAACTCATATCTTGTATATGTTTGATGCACAGAAAAATAATTTCTGTTCTTAAAAACTGTGGTGTTTGGTTAAAAAACACAGGATAAATTGATCACATTTATATAAATTTCCAGAATACTTGCATTTTGGGGAAAGAAAACTGATGAAGAGTTTAGCTATCATTCTATTATAGATGTAATAAATGTACCTTAGACAGCTCCATTCCTGGGCCACATTGCTTGCAGGGGATACAGTTTCCAGAGCGATCCCTAAATTCTTGTTGTCTGCAGTCTCCTGTTTCAGACATTATTCTATGTGGCTAAAAGGAAAAAAAAATACACACAAAATTCAGAGTGAATTGTTCTCAAAGATACATCTCACAGTAAAGTATCTAGAGCCCTTCTGCATAGAAAATAAAAAAAAAAAAATTCAAGGCATTGTTGTAATAAAGCTGTCTGAAATAACTACAGTCACACCCAGAAATGCTAATTGAGAAAGAAATAAAGCTCATTTTCACTTTTTGAAAAGAGGCCAATTTAGGATGGGCTGAATAAGTCAATGAGCCTAATTCTTCAGGGTACTTGAAAGACCATTCTTTCCCCTTAACATAGAAGAAGGAAAGTTTCTCTCCTTGGAAGCCAGTTTATTCAACTCCAGAGCAGAATTGCTACTTTCCTCAGACAATTTTCAGACAATTTGGGTGAAAAGTGATATATTATGTCCTTAAGGGCTCTACAGCCTAAGGAGAATGTCTGGAGCCTAGGAAATGTCTAGGAAAGGAATGGGGCATGCAGAGAGAGCTATTCTTCCCTGGCTCTGGGGGTTTCAGCATTCTTCTGCTCTGTAATCTTCCAAGTTAACAGCAGCCCTATTCTCTGATCTGCAAGTAAGAGGATACATTTGCAAATATAATGAATTTGGATGGCCAGTTACACAGGATTTTGCAATGACTCATTAGAAATTTCCAAGTGGATTCAATGTAACTGCCATTAGTTTTGCTGAAACAAATTCAATCCTTTCCAAGTGTACAAAGTGTACATTTTACTGAGAATTCATGAAAGAACAATATATACTTGCCCTTGTGGATTTGGGTGCTGGCTTTGGGAAATAATTTCTGAAAATTACTGGATAAAAAGTTGAAATCTGTAAAGTGTTTTAAAGTTTGCAGAGTACTTTACACATATGATTTCATTTAAACCTCATAATAACTCTTTGAGGTAAGTGTGATTAATATGCCCATTCCAAAGGTGAGGAAACCTAGGTTAAGAAAAGATAAAATGACTTGTCCAAGGTTCCTCAGCTAGTAAGTGTCCCAAGACCGGATTAGAACTCAGGTCTTTCTTATTTTTCTCCAGTGTTGTCCACTACTCCTGCCTATTCTAGTTGGGTGAAAAATTATTGGTTTTGAAATAGTTTGAGTTCTTCATAAAATGTTATATAAATATGAAATTATATTCTCATCATTATTGAGTTATCGTACTAATTTACTTTGAGATAAATAGAATGTTTGGGAAGGGTAAGTCTTTTTTTTTTTTTAATAATTATAACTTTTTATTGACAGAGCCCATGCCTGGGTAATTTTGTACATTATCCCTTGCACTCACTTCTGTTCCGACTTTTCTCCTCCCTCCCTCCACCCCCTCCCCCAGATGGCAAGCAGTCCTATACATGTTAAATATGTCACAGTATATCCTAGATACAACATATGTGTGCAGAACCGAATAGTTCTCTTGTTGCACAGGAAGAACTGGTAAAAATAACCCGGGAAGAAAAACAAAAAATGCAAACAGTTTACATTCATTTCCCAGTGTTCTTTCTTTGGGTGTAGCTGCTTCTGTCCATCATTGATCAGTTGGAACTGAGTTAGATCTCTTTGTCAAAGAAATCCACTTCCATCAGAATATATCCTCATATAATATCGTTGTTGAAGTATATAATGATCTCCTGGTTCTGCTCATTTCACTTAGCATCAGTTCATGTAAGTCTCTCCAAGCCTCTCTGTATTCATCCTGCTGGTCATTTCTTACAGAATAATAATATTCCATAACATTCATATACCACAATTTAGGGTAAGTCTTAAATTAAGAAACTTTCAATCAAGGCAATTTGGTTTCTATGCCATTTTCAAAAGGAGGACTCTATTAGCTCTAAATCTGTGTGATCAAAAATTAAATCAGACTTGAAAGTCTCAGAGAAAACTAGGATAACAGAGTACTCAGCTGTGATATGAATTAACTTTATATTGGTCATCCCCTGAAAGTCAATAATTATGTTCATATATTTTTGTTCCCCTCTGATTATATTTAATATAGGGGTGATTTCTTCAAATGCATTTTTCATTTTTACACAGGATCATGGATATTTGAAGAGGGCAAGGTCTATGTTCACTTATTTGGTATAATGCCTCATTGAAATGCCATGTATCAAAAGATACTCAATGAATGCTTTTAGGCAGAAGCCTTATTATTTAAAACCTCTGTCATCTTGGACAAGTCATTCTCCAGGCCTCAGTTTTCTGACTTGTAAAATCAGCCTTTTGACCAAAAACACCTTCAAGATCTGTGATCCTATAACAGATGGGCTGTCATTTTGTTTAAGGCGAGTGACTTAGTTTCATCTAAATTTAGATGAAAAAAGGCTATGTTTCAAAGATATTCAGAGAGAAAAGTTCCACACAGCCTCCCTTTTTAACTGCTTATGCTTAACAGCTTTATGCAAATTTTCCATATGTCTACCTGAATTTTTTATAGTAGCTTAACCCCCTTTCTTCATTCTCTGTTCTCCAAGGAGGACAGTTACTATCCTCTGTATAATAACCCTTCATATATTCAAAGATCATTATTAAGCTTTGCTTTATTATGTCTCCAGATGAAATAAATTTCAGTTCCTTTTAACTTCCCTCATAGGGTCTATTTTCCAACACTTTTAATCATCTTAATGGTTCTTCTTTGAACCTTTTCCAAGTCCTCCACAAACCTTATAAGTCTTGTAGTCCGGAACTGGAAATAATACTCTAGTCAGGAAGGGTCTGACTCGTGCTGAGTATGGCACATTTCTATGAGCCACAAGATAATTTATCATTGTCATGGGGCTAAAAATGTTGTTACTCCAATTATTTGATTTCCTCTATATTTCAAAGAAAAGAATTTAAATAATGTCTTCCAAAGTCAAGATTGGACATTTCTGTCCATTTTTTATTCATTCATGTCTACCACAGAAGTAAAAAAAAAAAAAAAAAAATTAAAATAACGACAAAAGAATCTGAGGCAATAATAGAAAATACTCTAGACCACATTATATTAATTATGTTTCTTTCATCACATTCAAATGAAAAAGTTGAATGAACATTTACTTACCAAATGTGCTAGTAAAAATGCTATGGTGAATAATATTTCTTTTGAAGATCTTTTAGATTCCATCTCTTTTGATGAAATATATCCCCAATATCTTTTGATGAACTATATTCCCAATCTGAAAACTAAAATCAAAGAAAATAAAAATTTTAAATTTTAAATATGATCAGATTTACTTTGAATAATCATTTCAAATTCAACAATATGATTGCTAGTCATCATTTAAAAGAGACCATTTTAAAAAGTCAACATGAACAAATGTCCAAAGTTTATTTTTAAAACATAGCAATGAAAAGTTGACTTTATTCTGCCAACAATATTTATTCAAAACTCCAATTGGTTTTAACCTTCGTTTTCATTTTCTGTTTTAAATCACTATTGAGCATAGGGCACTTAATAGACAATCACATCTCAAACAGGGACAAAGAAAAGTACTACTGACTTCAAAGGCAATTCATCCCCCATGTAAGGATGAACTTAGGCTATGCCTCTGGGATGTCAGAACAATCAATTAATGAAGTCACTGGAGTCAAACAACCAGTCAATTCACTAGTGAAAAAAAGACAGTCAAACAACTTGTTTGACTTGTCCATTTGGACATAACAGTCAATGGAAGTAAATCTGTACAGTGGGCATTTGTGAAATTTGATGCACAACATAAGTATGTGAATTAAGTATATATGAAAATTAAGGAATATAAGAATCATAAGATAATTGGATTTAGAGTTAGAAGGGACCCCAGAAATGATCAACTCAATTCTTTCACCCTTTCTTTTTACAAATGTGGAAGTAAAGGGATATAGGAAGATAAATCATTAAGGCATTAAAAATTTTTGGTAAACTGAGTGTTTTCATAGACAACTTGAAGCTGAGACACTGACCTGTGTAATTCAGAAAGAGAAAACAATCTAATTTAAAAGAAAGAAAGACAGACAGGCAAGAAAGAGAAAGAGAGAGAGAGAGAGAGAGAGAGAGAGAGAGAGAGAGAGAGAGAGAGAGAGAGAGAGAGAGAGAGAGAGAGAGAGAGAGAGAGATTTTTCTCTTTTCCAGAATGCTTAGAATACTAATTTGCAAAGCAAATCAAGCTAATTTGTTCACATCTACACGGTGGCAAAAGAAGATGAGATCTTCTTAAAGGGAAAAAAAAAATTGTTTAACAGATAGCTCCTAGGTGTCCATCTAGTTGCAATATTGAAAAAGAAGCTGAGAAAGAAAGTCCAGGTTTTCTTTGAAGCAGAGGCTTTTAAAACAAATAGATCCAGAAAAGATGATCCTATGTTCCAAAAAAAGAATAAAGTTCATACCTTAAGCAAAGTATCCTGTTTAGTTTTCTTCCTCCCCACATAAAGCAAATTATACAAGCATAGAAAGAAAAGGTCATTTTTTTAGCTGTGGCTAGTTAGCCAGGGGACATCACAACAAGGCAGCACGAATTCAGAGAAAAAAGCAGAATCAAGTTGGCAGTCTTAACAAGTCAAATAGAGTGTGAAAACTACGTAGGATAGTTAACAGGTATTTTTTGATCAGAACTTGAGATAAATTAATTTATCTTCCCTTAGGAGACCTTTAGTAATAGTGTTTAGAAAAGAACAAGCTTTGCATCCAACTCTGATGCTTTAATTGCTTAATCACCTAGTTCCCTAAGGTTGTTAATACACAAGTAGAAAAACAAGCAAACAAACAAACAAACAAACAAACAAAACAAATCACAATGCCTTAAAATTCAACTTCGAGATTACTAACATTTCTTTAGCATCACAAGATAACAAGATTATAGCCTAGAGATGGAAGAGACCTTGAGGATCTAAATTTTCATTTGAAAAAGAAAAAAAAAAAAAAAAAACTGAGATCCAAAGAAGCTGACTTAGCCAAGTTCACACAAATCAAAGAATCAGGATTTGAACCAGGGCCCCTGATTCCAAGTCCAGGATTCCCCTCACTAATCCAACTTTATTAAAAAGTACCAACAAGTTAATGAAATAACAAATTTTTAACAATTAAAAATATTTGTCATTTTAATTTTGAAAAAATCTTTTAAGAATAAAAATTTAAAATTTGTATATAAAGATCCTAATATCAAAAGAGTTGGTTTTATAGAATGAGACAAAAGAATTAATAAAATCAATCAGTGAGGCAGTCAATTGAGCACTCACTTTGTATAGAGTATTATCCTGGGTTCTGTGGGGAGTGGACGGGCAGGATCAGTGGAGGGGGAAATACTAACGATCACGAACCAATTCTAAAACCTGGTTTTGGCCCTTGCTCTTGAAAGCTAATGGGGGTACCAACACACACACATGCACATCATACTTATACACATACATCCCCAAACACCCTCGCCTGCTAAAATGATAGCCTATATGGATCCAAATTAAGGTAATGCCTTATTTTAGAAGAGATTTTTTTTAACAAAGTTATTTTATTATTTTGAAACATCTTCTCTTATTTCATTAACACATGCCAAATTGGACCAAAATAGAGAGCTGAATGAAGAATTCAAAACTAGCTATTCATGCCTAACATTTTAAGGAGACAGGCATTTCTCCCAAAAAAGAAAATCTTCCAGTAATAGCATTGGGCGGGAAAAAGCAAAAAATAAAACTAACCCTATCCTATTTATCATTCTCTTATTCTTTTACTAGTTATACCACTTTTAGCTAGGTGATCTTGGGTAAAACACTTAGCATCTTTATACCTGTTTCTTTTTCTCTAGAGAGGGGAGAAAGCCCTATTAATCATCCTTAATTCATTAGATTGCTATAAGGCCCAACAGAGATAATGCATATGAAAGTATTATGAAAATTGTTCTCTACAGATATAAGGTATTATTATTATTAGAATCCTTTGGAAGGCAATCAGATAATTACTCCTCCCAAAGGACACAGAATAGAAGCTCAAAGGTGATGTGCTTACTTAAGACAGTAAAAATGGATTTTCATGAAAGGACATTGGACTATTACAGTGACTACTCTACTTTCTAGTTCCTCACTTTCCTCATATGTAAAATGAAGGGATTGAATTGAATTTTCTATACTATCCTTTCTTGAATGAGATAGATTATAAAAAGGACATTTTAACAAATGCATATATATATACATATATGTATATATATATATATGTATATAACATTTCCATAAGAGACTGATGTCTTAAGAGAAAACCAAGGGACACTTTGCAAGTAATTCAGCTATGATGAAGTGTCAGGAGTATGAACTTGAATTTCCTGGAATAAAATGAAATGCAGTATGAATTTCTTTGGCATTCAAAACAGAGGGAAAACTGGGCAAAAAAAGTCAAGCATTTTTAAAGTAATAATACTGAAAGTTAAAAATGAAGCAAAAAATTACTGAAATGCCTTTAGCTGCTAGACATCTTTCTCAAACACTTTATATATATATAATTGTTCAGTGTCCATTTGATGACATCAAAAGTGAAGTTATAAAGAATTATAGGGTAAGAAAGGATTGTGATTATGTAGAATTGGGCAGCTGGTTAGAAGTGCAGCTGTGTGGGTGGATCCTGCAAATCCACATTCATCCTGTATGATGCCTCTCCTAATCAGTCTACTCTTTTCTTGGGGAGAGAGGGGTTGTGAAGAATAATAGTCTTTGCTAGGTGGTGCAGTAGATGGAGTGCTAAGCCTGGAATCAGGAAAACTCATCTTCATGAGTTCAAATGCCTCCTCAGTCCCCAGCTGTATGATCCTGGGTAAATCACTTAATTCTATTTGACTCAGTTTTCTGTAAAATGGACTTGAGAAAGAAATGGCCACCTACTTCAGTATCCTTGCCAAAAAAATGCCCAAAAGGAGATGGAAATGACACAAAACCAATAATAATCTATGTATGGAATCAGTACCAATGATATGAGTGAGAGAGGTTGGACTAATCTTAAAACAATTGTATTCAAAGAGCAAATAGTTGCGACTGGAAGTGTCAATGACTTAGAGATGTCACACATCTCCTAATTCCTTAAAACCTTGTGCATTTATTATTCCTTTATGACTAGGAACAAAGCAGCAGTAAGTATTGTAGGTCATTGGAAAAATCTTTTCCTTCCTGAAGCCAATCCTTCTGATTATGCTTTGTTGCTTCTGTTAGATATTTGTTTGTCTGTTATTGTACTAAGCAATCACATCAAAAAGAGATTAGAAGAGCAAGATTGGAAGACTTGATTTACATAAGCCAGAATGTAATCATAATAATATTATTTATATGGTAATTTTAATATATTATTCAATCCTCCCAACAACTCTGGAAATAGTTGCATTATTATTCTCATTTATAAATTAGTTAACTGGGGTGGACAGAGAGTTCTAGCTATTTACCCAGGATCATTGGCAGCTAAATGGCACTGTAGATAGGACTGGAATCAGGAAAATTCATCTTCCTGAGTTCAAATCCAGTCTCAGACATTTACTGACTGTGTGACCCTGGGTAAGTCAATTAACCCTGTTTGCCTCAGTTTTTTCATCTGTAAAATGAGCTGGAGATAAAAATGGCAAAACACTTCAGTATCTTTGCCAAGAAAATCCCAAATTGAGATCACAAAGAGTCAGACCTGACTGACTCATCAACATAAATAAAGTAGGTATGCATCTGAGCCAGGATTTGAATTAAGATCTTCCTGCCTTCTGAAAGCATTCTCCTGCGCTTATCTACCTAGTAAATAAGTCATCCAGATTTCCCATCATTATAACTTGGGCTGATAATGCATCTATTTCCCATTACCACATTTTTTAAACGGGAAAAGAACAAGACTTTTTTTTTTTATTTTAAAAAATTTATACCTCCAACTCCCTTACTTAAATATACAAATACCTATAAGCCACCCAAGAAAAAGGGACATAAAACACATTTACTGACTGACTGATCCTTAGCTGATTTGTGAAGAGCTAAACTATTTAAGAGAGCAAAGTTATTGATGCTTAACATTTATATTTATTTTTTATTTTGACAGCATCTTTTCCTTCATAGTCTTTTGATTTCATATTTCCAAGAATGAACTGTACATAATAATTTTGCCAGTGACCCAAAATGTGAATCTTAAAAGAGTATTTCAAATAGCCAGGATAATTTTCAGAACAAATCATTTACTTTATTTTCCATCCTTTCTTTAAAAAAAAAAAAAACAAACAAAAAACAAACAAACACTTGATTTATTAGCCACTAGATGCAGTCCATGTTAGAGGTAACCATTTTAATGTAATAATCATATATTAACTTTATATATTGAAGCCATATTCATCCCTTACATTTTTTCCAATATGCAATAACCTGAAATATTTTTTTAAAATCAACTTTAATGTAAACTGGCATGCTCACAATTTATAAAAACCAGTGTTGAGGTAAAGCCAGTGCTATAAATACAGGCTTTAGTATTTTAATACCTAGACTGTAATCATAAATGGATTAAAAACAAATGTCAGTCCTAAATGTCAAGTGATGCAAAATGAATCATAAATATAGGGTACTCCTATCTTCAGGAGGGATTACAACCACTAGCATCTCCTATGGTCTCTACTGTCATATTTTAGCTTTCAATTTCACTCTATTCAGCTATAAAACGTTCTTGTGGCATTGTGTAACTAGCAAATATGTATGCAGCCTAGGAACTCTTATAGAGGTGTGCTGTATTACACATATTGATGTTGGCCTAGAGATGGAAATGATTTTCCTTTTTGCAATCATGAAATATTTCTACAAGCTTTAAAATTTTCTACTGCCAAATGCAATATCTTCAAACACTCAAAGTTCAAAAATGTTAAGACCTAATGTCAAGTTCCAAAAATCATGCCAATTTGGGGGAAAAAATCAAATCAGTACAAGGTTTTTCAAGTCTAACTCTCTTCCCTATTACTCTATCCCTCCAATGATGAATGAGTTTCCTAGGTTAATGAGTAGATATCATTTTTACACTATAGGATACATTGATGTTTTCAAAATTGTGGCCCAATGATGATAAAATCACTAAAATACCAAAAGAATTTATGAACCTACCCTACCTAAATTCTGAGCAAACATCAATTTGAATGTGAAAGGGGCTTTAAAAGACCACATCTCCCTTTTTGGAGAAAATTGCACTCTTCCATTCTCCAAATATAGCTATCTAAACTATTCTTTTAAAATATATCCTGAGGAGATTACAAAACTTTCTTTCATAACCCCCTGCTGTCTTCTCTTGAGGCTAAATACTCACCATTCCTTTAAAACTTAGACAAGCTGATTGAGGAGCCCCTTAATAATACTCACTTAGGCTGATTAGTGTTCATGACAATTTTGCTTCATATACATGCTAGGGCATTTTTACCTTAAATTGAAAAATCTTTTTAAAAGGCTAGAGAGAGCCACAAGTAAACTTTTGAGGCTCCAGAAGAAAATATGATTCCTTTCAATTACCCTAATTATTATTGTCAGAATCTCTAAAAGATAACAGGCTGGGAATGAACTGTCATGGAAAAGAAATACATTGCACAATCTACCGGTTTTGGATTTTTGTCTTCAGCTTTGAAATTTATTTTTAAGTCTCTAACTAGTAATAATATTGCTATAGGGCAAACTTTTTTCAAGTGATTTTATAATGCAGACCAATGCAATGGGAAAGCTGAACTTGTCTGTCATTTGTCTATCATTTACTGCTTATGTGACCTTGGGACAGCTAAGTGACACAGTGGGAAGAGTACAGAGCCTAAAGCCAGGAAGATTCATCTTCCTGAGTTCAAAACTGGACTCAAACATTTACTAGCTGTGGAACCCTGAGTAAGACACATAACCCTGTTTGAGTCATTCTCTCATCTGTAAAATGAGCGGGAATCGGAAATGACAAGGGACTTTACCAGGGAAACAAGACATGGTCACAAAAAATCAGACCTAACAATAAATTTGGACATTTCACTTTTATTTTCTGACTCTCAGTTTCCCCACCTGTAAACAGGATTTGCACCAGATGGCCTCTAAAATTCCTTTGAGCACTTAGTTTATAATCCTATAACTGTGGAATCAAAAGGCAATCATCAATTCATTGACTTGGTATATACAATTATTCTAGTTAGGCATAATTATTTAAAATGCATTAAATGAAAACAAAATACGAACTTTTTGCTATATTTTGAATATTTCTCTTTAAATATTTGTTCATTAGGTTTAGAATCAAATAGGTTTTTTTCAAACTTTGAAAGGTTATTATTAGATGATGAGAGGTATAGGTTGACTAAAATAAATTGGAAAATGAGGAGTCAAATTCTATTTTAACCTTAAATCTACCTCTAACTTTATTCATGAGTACGAATGGAACTTTTTTGCTTTTGATTAAAAGTTCATTCAATAAGCTCTAAGCTCATGAAGTAGAATTATAAGTGAGATAGGCTAACATTCATCTAGTATGGGCAGTATGTGGCTATTACAAATTCTATAATCTATGTAAACTATAGATCATAATCATCTGAAGTGATCAGGCTGTATGCATCTCTTCCATAGATATGTAGCCCATGATCCTAATGCAAAACCTTTACATAAGGGACTTTACCAAGTAAAAAAAGGAAAGACAAATTTTCATGTTCCAAAATTCAGATTCATGTGCAAGACTAATTTCAAATTTTAATAAAATCTACTTTGTGATCCTCTAGCTAAAGAAAAAAAAAATAACTTCTATGATTATCCAGAAACATGCAGACAGTAAATCATCTAGCACTTAATATGGAAAGAAAATAATATAAATAAACTCACGTTATATACTCTATGGAAGCAAAAGTAGCAAAGAAGTTATTTTTATTAAAGGATAAGTAAATAACTATAAGAAACAGAGCATTGCTGCATATTTAATAGTAATTTTAATTACCCTTCAAGGGTAAGAAAAAAAATACTTTAAAAAGAAGACAAACTTCACATTAAAATGGAATTTGAGTCATTAAAAATTCTTTTTAGCATAAATTGGTGAAGAGAATGCCAAGAATGGCCTTCTAATGTTCTCATATTCTGTATTATGATAACTAATTAAAGTTACACATGTCTTTCTGGAATTAGTTCAACAAGGAACAATGACATTAAGTAACCCAATATTTTCCTCTTCTGTCTCAAATGTGTTCATTATTTTCCTACCTATACCTCCCATTTACACATTCCTTTTGTTTTAAAATAGTTCTTTGCACCAAGCTACTGATGAATAGTTTTGAGAAGGATGATAGCTTTTGGCAGAAGGACTCAGTTACTCCCAATTACCAAATCTAAATTCCACTTAAAAGCTGGTCAGTAAGTGACATGTGAAACCTCACCTACTTGAAAAGCAGCACAGGAAAAAAAATGCCTAGGATATATAATTACCAACATAAAAGATGTACAATGTAAAGATGCTGAAGAAATCCTTCCTAAATGCAATATAATCTGCCCCTTGCAAAAAAAGTATCTGATTTATGAAATAACTACATTAAATTCTTCAGCATATCCTTTTCAACAACCGTTGCTGTCAATATAGTGGAATCTAAGTCAAGTAAAACTTTGCAAGAAAAAAGGATACATCTCAGCCAATATACATTTATTAATTGCTTATTATGTGCTCTGTCACTGTCCTAAGCCCTGAGGATGTGTGAACTTTACACAGATCTACTGCAGTGAACAAAAACTATATTCTGTCTGGGGTTTTGTTTACAAAATTAATGTTTTTGTTCATGTAAAATTAAAGTGATCCTATTAAAGTCTTTTTACGTGCTAAATGCAGACAAGATAAAAAGTGTCCCATAATCAAGGCAGTATCTCATTTCAACTCACCCAAACCTTTATTACCCAGGTTATAATTAACTCCATGTTATATTTATGTCCAGAGAATATCACCGGCAAACTTAAAAAAAGACTTAGAGGTTACGAGGATCAAACCTCTTCCCCTCCCCCCGTTTATAATGGAAAGAAAGAGCAATCACAAATCTGTTAAGCTCTACTACATCATTTTTTTTTTTTTACATTAAAGTCCTTTATAAATGTCAGCCTTCAATAGAAAGCATAGCATATGTTTATGTACCATGTAGGAGGCTTTCCAAAGCCCCTTCTGACTCCCTCCCCTGTTGCAATTGCAGAGACTAAACTTGTTAATATGAGAGGCTGTTTCCAGCTGCTAAAATCACTAAGCAGTTCAGCAGTCTTCAATCCTGGATGCCCATAGGAACAAGCACCCTGGCAGCTCTAGCGTGCAGTTAGTTATTTGGGGTTATTTCCGAGGTGACCACGCGTTTGGACACAGACTAGGCAATATTCTCAACATTTTTCTACGTATCACCCAAATCTTGGGGCACTTCACAAGATCCTTGAGACAAGCCTGTGCTTTTAGAGAGTCAAGTAACCTTCGCCTGAAGAAGAGAATAAAGTTTTCCACTCTTTTATTTGGCTCCTGGGAGCTTACTTGCCCTGACAAATCTCTCAGTTTTCCCCCTTCCCCGAAAAACTTTGCGATTCTGGGCCTTTATCTCTTCCCAAAGCGCCCTGCCATTCAGTGCGCTCTCTGTCTCTCCAAAGGCTGTAAACGCTCACACCTTCTGCTGCACTAGATGCGTTCCCACCCTAGGAGATCAGCGGTCAGCACCCTACTTTTACAGTCAGAGCAGCCTCTCTCCTCCAGCCCCTGCTCACTGGAGTCGCCTCAGGGCGAGCATAGTGAGGAGAAAGGCAGGGCTGAACTGGGTAGCAGGCTAAGCGAAGCAACCATCCTGGGGCAGCTCACCTTCTCCGGTCCTTAAGAGGCCCTTCCCCGAGCGCACTTAAGCTCTCCGGGTTCCCTTCTTCGACGAGGCCCTCCAGGGTTAAGTCTTACGCAGCTCGGCTCCAGGTTGAGGTGCTAAGAGCGTGAAGACAGCAGGCTCGGCGATGGAAGGGGTGGCTAGTTCTGGGGGTTTGGCTCTGGCAGCTGCTGCTCCAAACTATAGCCAGCACACAGCGCCCTCCCGTAGCCCGGGCAACAGCAGCCGCCACTGCCACCGCCTCCGCTTCCCCAGTCCTTCTAGCCAGGCTCACTCTGCACAGCCCCGCCCTTCTCTCCGGTACTCTCCTGTCTCCTCCTCCTCTTTTTTATAGGACCAGCCCTCTTCCCCTTCATAGCCAGCCTAGCCTCTCCAGAGACCAAACATTCACCGAAGGGGCGCTAGTGCCACTCTGCCCGCTCCCGCCCCTCTCTTCCTTATCTGTGCCCCTCACCTGGGGTGATGTCCTACCTTGCTCCATTCTCACAGACTGCAATCGCGGGACCTAGAAGTAACTTGCCCCCGTGACAACACTGGGGGCAGTAAACCTCAAGCTTTCCTTCCTAGGATCTGGGATGGGTAGAGTGTCAGCAATAATCTCCCTCCTAGGACACCAGAGAGACAACCAAAGGCAAGAGATAGTTATCAGCAAGCTGACTTGTGCTACTTGTGCTCTTCTTAAGATAGGAAAAAAAAAAGGAGAAAGGCTGTAGTGGATATAGTGGAAGGAAGGGACCAAACATTTATTAAGCGCCTATTGTGTGCCAAACATTGTGCCAAATCCTTTACAAACATTCCGTTTGATCCTCACAATGACCATGGGAACTAGGTAAGCCTCATAAATCTCTTTTTCTAGTTAGGGAAAAGGAGGTAAATAGATTAAGTGATTTGTTCAGGGTCACTAGGAGGGTGAATTTGAACTCAGGTCTTGCTGACTCCACTATTCACTTCTCTCACCTAACTGCCTGTAGGCAAAAGGCTTCTCTTGTGTTCTTGGCATTTCCCCACTTAATTCCAAAAATATGGAAGGAGTAGTTCCTGCCTCCATGAAGCTCATAATTTAATTGATATAAGACACAAACACTTAACTAATTATAGTAAAACAGTTCTTTCCCCAAAAAATAGGCTACTTCTGAAAAAAAAAACTTTTCAGGTTTACCCTAGCCAGATTTCAGATCTTACTATCCTGTGAGTCCAATTCTAGTAGCAAGAGCTCAAATGTTGCATTTAGATACTCTTGACTGAGGAAAGTCTGTATAGGCAAATGTATGTTCCATGAAAGAGGGATCAAGGAGATCATTGTTATTATTCAAAAAATAATTTTGAGCATTTATTATAAATGCATTGCACTGTGTAGTGTCTTAGTGGGGGTGGGGGAGGAGGAAGAAAGGAAGAGGGAATCCAAATACCTATATGTGGCACAGTGGATAGAGCGTGGAATCAAGTAGATTCATCTTCTTGTGTTCAAATCTAATTTCAGACAAGTTCTAATTGTGTAACCCTGGGCAAATCATTTAACCCTATTGCTTTAATTTCCTCATCTGTAAACTGCAAGATGAAAGAAATAAAATGGCAAACCATTTCACTATCTTTGCCAAGAAAACCCCAAATGGAGTTATGAAGAATGTAGAATGACTGAATAATAGCAACAAGACTAGCATCAGGGGTTCTTAAGACAAGATATATGAATGGATTTTTATAACTATTTCAATATATTTAATCTTATGTAATTTATTTTATGTATTTACAAATATTATTCTGAGAAAGTTTCACCAGAGTCCCAAAGGACATACACATGTACTAATTAAGAACTCTTGAATTAACTCCTTGCAGTTTGATGTGTGCTAGTCAAAGCTTTCCAGATACTTTTTAGAATTTTTGAAGTCAAAGGCCATACCTTATACTTCTTTACTTAGGGAGCACATAACTCAGCATTTCTTGGCACCTTCTCCCTTCTCATCTGTGTCTCCTACAATCCTTTGGTCCCAGCTAAAATCCCCCATTCTACAGAAGGCCTTTTCTAGTGCTCCTTAATTCTAGTTCTTTCCTGTAATGGACTGAAGCTCAAGTTGATGCACTGAGGTCCCAAGCATGTGAGGCTAAATAGTAATTGGACCATACTCTATTAATATATATGTTGTACAAAGAATGGAGCCCGGCTAGCTCAGTCGCTAGAGCATGAGACTCTTAATCTCAGGGTCATGGGTTCCCCACGTTGGGCACCAAATGTGATGACTGCCTATTTTAAAATCAGCTGGAGTCAGGAATTCAGGTTAAGGGAAAATCTTCAATCTTTATTCTTTTTGGAAGAGAAGGGGCATTAGGAATGTGAGCAGCTGCAACAGGAACCGGCCAGCAGTCTCTTTTCCCTCTCTCTCTGCCCCTCTGCCTCCACCCACCAAAATCATCATTTCCTATACAACACATGAAGACTTGCACAAAGAGTGGGTGGGGACCATTCTTTTCCAAGCTTATATATTAATAGAGTATGGTCCAATTACTATTTAGCCTCGCGTGCTTGGGACCTCAGTGCATCAACTCGAGCTTCAGCCCATTACACTTTCCCTCTTGAGGTTATTCACATTTTATTCTGAAAAGAGATCGATATCTAGTTGTTTGTTCTCTGCCCCATTAGACTTGAGTTTCTTGAGGACAGGGACTATCTTTTGTCCTTTTTTGTATCCCCAGTGTTTAACACAGTGCCTGGTGCACAGTAGGTCCTTAACAAATGTTTACTAACTATCCAAATATTTATTGAATCACTGGCTGGTTGACTGAAAAAAATGACTTACTACAACCATACATGGAAATGTTGAGAATTCAGAAGAGCCTTTCATAATTTTATGGCTTTTGAAAGTTCCTTTCTGCTCTGGATCCATGATTTTATAATATAGATAGACTATTCAAAGGGCAGTGAGTCCAACTCTCTCATTTTACAGATTATGAAACTAGGTTAAGAGAAGCTAAGCAATTTTTTTTCCCCAACATCACATTGAAATCAAGTATAAAGTTACATTTGAATCCATACCCTCTGATTCCAGCCACTGCTCTTTCCATTATATCACATACTACCTGTCCTATATTTATAGCAGGACATATATATTTAAATATCAGAACCATAGCTTCCTTTTATGGAGGACCTGAGTCAATTTTGGAAATTTTTGAATAAGTGTAATCAGTTTGCTTCTGTCTCCTGAGACTCAGAGAACATCTGAATTTGGCTAATTTCTAGATTTCTAGGTGTTCTTATTTCTCTTTCAAACTCACACTAATAAGTAATCAAAAATAAAACACATTGATTAATTCAATCATGAAAACAAAAAGGCCATAGATGGGCAAAAAAAGAGCAACCTCTTTAGTAAGTTTCATGTTCTAGGTTCACATCATGGCTCTAATCTTATGGTGGCATCCTATAGTTAATCTCTCCCTATTTTACCCCTCAAAGCACAGAAAGAACCCTCCTAAGTCCTTCACAATCTACATCATCCACAATACCAATTAAGGACATTATCTAAATTTGTTTTTCCACTTTGTGCCTGTATGCTTCATCATCCTACCCCCTTCTCTGATCTTTGCCTGGATTCTTTTTTTCCTTGTTCTATTTGAGTTGTAGCTTCTGTTGTGAATCAGAAACTCCTCAATTTCATCAAAATAAGGCCTCTTTTATTATTCTGCTGCTGCCAACTTGTGTTCCTATAGCAAATGATTTTGTCCAAGAGCTCCTCACTTTTCCATTGTTTCTACGGTCACCACCTCCATCTGCTGCCTTACATTGCTTCTTCCACCATTGCCAAGTGTATCCCTTTTTTTTTTTTTTTTTTTGCAGAACTGCATCCAATGTGTACACATAAAATCCTCTCAGATAGCTAAGAAAACTTTTGCTTTGAACCTTCACTCTTAGCTAAGTGGAGTAAAGTCCATTCAACTTTTCCTACCTTAGAATACAAGTAAAAACCCCAATATGATCAGCACATTTCTAACAAAATTGCATCTCTTTGAGGTTGTGTTGAACACTAAGTCTTTATTCACTTTTTCATTTCTGATCATCTCTCTGTCCTCTACATCTGAGCCCACACACATTATTCAGAGCTGTGAAGAAACCTGAAGAGAGCTCCAGGAACCTAAAAGGTGAATGTGTCAAGCTATCAAACTTATCACAATGGCAAAGACCCACTTGCTCATTACCAATGACCTCATTTGATCCTTACCACAACATTGTAAAAGAGGAAAGACATTATCATCACCAGTTTACAGATGAGAAAACCAAATTTCAGGTTGGGCAGGTAATTTGTCCAAAGTTATAATAATTGTCCAAGTCTGGATGTTAGGTCTTCTGACTCTGTCCTTTCTACCCTATTCATTTTCCATTTTGGTCAGAGTAGTTATATGGCTAAACATATGCATAGAAAGGGTTAGCCTGACATAAATGTGAAGGACTGATTAAGGAAGGAAGGAAAAAATTTATGAAGTACCCAATTGGTGCCTTACACTGTGCTAAGAGATTTACAAATGTTATCAAATTTAATCTTCACAACAACTCTGACAAGTAGATTCTATGATTATCCCCATTTTACAGTTGAGGAAACTGAGGCAGACAGAGGGAAAGTGACTTGCCCAGAATTTTATCATTTAATAAGTATCTGAGGCCATTATTTGAATTCAAGTTTGATTACAGTCCCAGCTCTCTACCCATTGTACCATCTAGCTAATGGGAAACAAGTGGAGGCAAGCCTATTGGTAAAAGGTGATTGTAGTATTACAAGTGGGAGGTAATAAGTACTAAGTGTAGTAGCAGTGGGGATAGAAAGGGACAAATGTAAGGGATATAGCTCAGGTTGGATTAAAAATAAATGAATAGGAGAAGTATGAGTCAAAGGTAGCCCCAAGGTTGTAAACATGAAAGATTGAATGGATTAATGGTAATGCCACTGGTAAAGTCAGAAGGAGGTACCACTTTGAAGGAGAAAATAATAAGGCTGGATTTTGGATGCAGAGAAGTTGAAGTGTGTGGATGATAAGAATCAAGATAGAAAAGGTCTGTAGGCTGCTGGAAGTGCAGAGGTGAAACTCAGGAAGATTAAATTTGGGAATCTTTTAAATAGAGATGAGAGCTGAACCAAGAGAGTAAATGAAACTGGCAATGGAAAGAAAAAATAAGGACAGAATTTTGGAGGACATCCAACTTAGCGATGAAGAGGCAGTAAAAGAAAGATGGCCAGAGAATTAAGAGGACAAGCAGAAGAGAGCATATAGAAAGAGAGAATCATCAAGAATTAAAAAAAAAAAACTGCTGCAGAGAAGGATCTGATGAGGGCAGAGAGCATACCGTTGAATTTAATTATAAGGGGAAGTTTTCTTAGTTGTGAGTGCAGAAGCCATGTGGAAAAGAGGTGAGCAGAGAATGGGTAGTGAGGAGATAAAGATTTTTGGAGATGGATTCTATTTTCAAGAATCTTGTAGTGAAGGAGAGAAAAAATTTGGATAGAAACTGAATAAGATAAAAATGTCAAGGGAAGGCCCTTTTAGGACAGGGAAACCTGACCTTTCCTGAAGTCACAAGCTTTGCCCTCTTTGGTCTGGTATCCTCTCTGTTCCAAACCATAAACCATGATCATTTCTGCATCTGTACTTTTTGGTTCATAGTTTTCCCTGTCTGAAAACAAATCTTGGGGCTGCTTCCTCCATGACTCCACTCTGATTCTTTAGTTCCCATTGATCTCTCTGAATTCCAATTGTATTTATAATTACACACACAATTGAGTAATTAATCTCTAAAAGTCAGAAGGGCTTATTTTGTCTCTTCCTAGAAGACTGGAAGTTCCTTGAGGGCAGCTCTTGTTTCATAGACAATACCAGGTATGTATAAATATATGTTGAGTCAAAACATTTTTGTTGTTCAGTCTTTTCAATGTTGTCCAGTACTTTGTCACCCTATTTGATGGTTTTTTGACATAGGTACTAGAATGGTTTGCCTTTTTTTTTTTCTTCAGCTCATTTACAGATAAGGAAACTGAGGCAAACGGGATTAAGTGATTTGCTCAGAATCACTCGGCTAGGAATTATCTGAGGCTAGATTTGAATTCAGGAAGATGAGTTTTCCTGACTGTCCACTGTGCTAGCTACCCCAATAATTATGTAAATTAATTTAAGGTGGTTTATAACATGAAATTAAAATTTCTATATTGTTTACAACTCTTCTTATAACAATAGAATACATTCAAAGAAAAGGGCATTTTTGTCCTACAGACAATTGGCTGCATGTAATTTTAAAATGCCATGTTATTTAGGGTAGACATTATTTCATTTTTATCTTTATATCCCTAGTACTTAGAATACTTGGCACATAATAAGCACATCGTCAGTAACATTTATGTAGCAATGTCTTAATAAAATACTTCTGTATCAAATTATCTTCCACATTATATCTATATATAGTTTATATTTAAACATTACTTTATGTATGTATATACACATATATGTATATTTTATTTAGATGATTTACCTAGCCATTCATCCATTCAACAAACTATTGAATTGGTGTGCCACAGAGGATACAGGTCAAGGTCTGGAGTCAGGATAATCTGAGTTCAATTTTGGCCTCAAAAACTTACTAGCTGTGTTTCCCCAAGCAAATGAATCTCCTGCTTTCATATAAAAGCATGAGTTTAACCATTCAGGAATACTTGGGGCAATTTTTTTTTTTAAGGGGGTATGTTCTCAGTAGCTAGGTGATACAGTGAATAGAATGCTGGGCCTAAAATTAGGAAGACCCATTTTCCTGTATTCAAATCCAGACTCAAACAATCACTAGATTTGTGACCCTGGTCCTGTCACTTAACCTGTTTGTTTCAGTTTCCTCAACTGTAAAATGTGAATAATAATGGCACTTAATAGTACAGTTGTTGTGAGGACTAAATGAGATGATTTAGCATGGTATCTCATGCCAGACATTGCTATATAAATGCTACTTATGATGATGATGATGATGATGCACTTATTATGTGCTAAGTATTATTCTAAGTACTAGAGGTATAAAGGTAAAAACGACATAATATCTACCATAATATAGCTTTCATTCTAAGGAAACAACATATCCTCATAAATAAATCCAAAGAAAGGCCTACCATATGGGTAAAAATAGGAAAAGCTTTCTATAGGAGGTGGACAGAGATTCTACAGCTTGTGCACAGAATCTAGAGCTGGAATGTTGTCAGGGACTATAGACTAGAGACATCATATTCCAGTTTAGCTGGAATATAAAGTGTATGAGAGGGAATAATATATAATAAGCCTGAAAAGGTAGACTGGAGAAATACTATGACTGTAATCAATACCCTGGAGGTCTAATATATACCCAAGTAGACAAATACTTATGTGTACATTTATATACATATAGATACTTGTATCTATATGTACATGTAGTAAATATACACATTAGCTTATAAATAGGATATAAAGGCTATTTTGGCATTATGCTTTACATATATGATATCTGCTAAACGAAATGATGCAAATAAATTTGTCAAAATTTAGAGCACAGTGCTGATAATATTTTGTTGTTGGTATTCGAGTCATTTCAGTTCTGTCTAATCCTTTATGATCCACATTTGGGGTTTTTTCAGCAGAGATACTGAAATGGTCTGCCATTTCCTTCTCTAGTTCATTTTGCAGATGAGGAAACTGAGGCAAATAGGATTAAATGACTTGCCCAGGATCACACAGCTAGTAAGTGTGGGAATCCAGATTTGAACTCAGGAAAATGAGTGTTCCTGACTTTAGGCTCAGCATTTTATGCATTTTGCCATCTAGCTGCCAAGAACATACTTCCTTAAAAAAAAAAATCTGTGCCCCAAGCATTCCTATATGGTTAAATTCATCCTTTTATATAAAAATAGGAGATTCAAACTTAAGTCAATTCTACTCTTTCTATGGTAGAAAAGTTAGAAGTTAGCAAAAGATAGGCTGGAGTCATCTTTGGTTTAGAAGTTAAAAAGTCTGCCTGTGTTTCCTTTTCTCTTGCTTTTCCCCCTCTCCCGGCCCAATTCTTATCTATTTAGAGGAAGAAGGATGAGGTAGCAGCAGAAGTCTGTGCTATGAATATGAACAGAGATTGTCCTCTCTGGAAGTTCCAACTTTCTCTTAACTCTGATTTAAAAAAAAAAAAAAAAAAAAAACGGTTTCATCACGTTTCACTTTAGGTTGAATTCTTTAAAAATGATTTCTTTCCCTTTCTACCTCAGAATGCTTCAAGTGTGAGTTTTGTGCTTTGGTATTTTTGTGGATACCTGTAGCATCTTCATCTTATCTTGGAGAAGGCTCTCTTTCTCTGTTAAGAGAGGAAAACTTTGGCCAACTTTGTGGCTAAGGGAAAATTCTATACTGAAAAAGAGTTTAAACTCTAAAACTCTAAAATTTTGTGATATTTGTTGGACCTCACTTGTGTCCTATATCTGCTCTTCAATTTATAGAGTTGCTGAAGGATACTGAGAGATTGTCAAGAAACAGGTTTGCACTGCAACAAGGCCAACTCTGCTCACTCTACTACACTGTCCCTGGATTTTATGATAACTGGTAGAATTATGGTACCTATAATTATCTATTCAAATAAGATATACAAAGCTGTTATAAGGGAAGATTTAAAAGAAAAGATCTAAACCATATTAATTTTTAACAATAAGCTTGTTGCCACTTTTTAGTACCTTTAATAAGGAATTTATTACCAATCTGGAATTTTTCTTGAGTTTACATGACCATATGTAATAATCAAATACTAATTGTGGATGATGGCTGTTTTACCTAGAAAAAATGTTGCTTATGGGTCTTAGAAATTAGAGCTAGCAAGAAAATTAGCCACAGTACTTTAACTGGCACTGGCAAGTACCTTAATACATTCCTTATCTAGAGTATTTGCTTTTTCTGCTTAGGCATTTCATTTTCAAGAAAGAAAAAATCAGGAAAGGCTACTGAAAAGTATTCTCAGTAATATGGAGAGTGATTTAAAAAAAATTATAAGTGCTTCTATATATGGAACAGGTAATGACATTTGTCCACAATTGTTTCATAATAATGTCAATGGGACTTTTAGCATTTGCAGCTTTAAGCTAGTGTAAAAGTGTCTGGGGAGCTCACTGGAAAAATTTATGAAAATTCCAAATTCTCCTTAAAACAGAAAGTTGGCTGATTACAATTTCCCATCAATGGCATTTAGAAAATTCACAAAAACTATTTTAAATGTGGTGATAAATCACCATAATGATAATATTTTTAGAAGGCATACTTTTGCTTGCCTTGCTAATCCTACTAACTTGGAGTATCTGATACTCCCTGGTAGGAATGTAGAAATCTATTCATGTGGTAGAGATGCAAAAGACAGGATAGTTGAGAAGTAATTTGGAGTTACCGTGTTGATAGACAAAAGTGCTTGACATAGTTGTCTCAGTAGCAGAAAATGCACGCCAGAGGAAGTTGCTATCTTTATATCTCAAAGACTAACATTGTTCCCCAGTCGGCTACACAATACACTTGTTATAACAGTTGTTAGAAAGTTATGCTACTCAGTAAGCAATCTGGTACATTCACCACTACCACCACAACACAGCCAGGGCAATCTTTGAACAGTTATTAATCACGGTGTACTTTTGTAAACTGAGAATTGCTAGTTCATTGACATGGAAACCTATAATTAAAGCTCCAGCCAATTGTTCTTTCTTAAACATTGTGACTTGTTTAATTTCTCAGCCTAAGGCTGTGTCTATACAAAGTCAGCAGTTATTTATTTAATTTAATTAATTCAGGTAAAATGGTTTGGGGAGGGGAGACCTGAATTGCCTGCTCTGGCCTGAATTAACCACATGTTTGCCAATTTTTTTCCCCCATTTTGTTCTGTGTAGACAGCTCGAGTTTGTTATAATGAGATTAACAAAAGAATAAATCACTATGTGAAGCTGAATTAAAAGAGGGATAAATGATTGAGACAATCCCCAGGGCTAGGGCAAAGTATATCTACATGCTGCTTTCTCAGTTGTGACTTCATAGTCTTTTCTTTGAGTTTTCTTTGCATCCTGGTACAGTTAGTCTGAAGTATATTAAATAAGGTATATAAAAATTAAAAGTGATGCTCTGGGAGGTTATGGTCATAATTTGTTGCATTGTTAGGAAAATGAAATTTTAAATACCTCTCCTGGCATCAGTAAAAGCAACAGTTAAGACTGAAAGATTAAATTCTTACTG
The DNA here is from genome assembly GCF_016432865.1 of Antechinus flavipes. Taxonomy (NCBI): domain Eukaryota; kingdom Metazoa; phylum Chordata; class Mammalia; order Dasyuromorphia; family Dasyuridae; genus Antechinus; species Antechinus flavipes. Next base: position 461,154,386 of record NC_067400.1, read on the forward strand.
ACAGCTCTTTAAATCACAGTCAGCTTGGCATGGGCTTAAATAACCTCCACTGACAACTATCAAAGTAGGGAAATCAAACCTACAGTGCTAATTGCCCTCCTCCTAATATCAGGCAGCTACTTTACAAAGGAATGCAAATTAATTGGTTTGGGAAAATTAATGATAGATGAAATCAGGCCTCATTAGGCCATACTAGTTTCATCAAAATGTCAGGATAAATGGTAACTGGTCCAATCACCATTTAGCCTTATCTTGGTTTTTTTTCTCTTTTTTTCTTTTTTTAGCCAACACAAAATAGAGTATTGTTATGCTAACTGAATAGTCTGCCCAAATAAAACAAGGAATGGGATGGGGGTGAAGTTCTTAATGACTCAATGAGAAAAACTCTGATCTCGCCATTATTTCCCAGAGTCTTATTGTGATTAAGTTCAAAATGAAAAGATTTCAGATATTTTGGTACTTACTAAGCTGATAAGGTACTTGAGATTGTCTTGTTTTGCTAATAATTAACTTTCTCTTTTCAAATTTAGTTCATCAGCTCGGTTAGATCTGTGGTTTGCCACGGTGTATCTAAACTGAACTTGAAGTGAAACTCAAATATTTTATTTAAAATACTAAGTGTTGACATTCAGATAATTTTCATAAACAACTGGCAAATTTTAATGGGAGCAGCTATCACTGTGCATTTGAATGCTAATTTGGCAATTAATATAAAACATTTTTGAGTCCTCTTTTAAATGGGCTTTGATCTTTCCAAATGGCTCATAATATGTACACAGCGCTTCCAACCAAGTTTAGAGCAACCTGGCTTCACTTAAAAAAGAAAAAAAAAGAGACACTTAGTTTTATACATCAAAAGCTTGAATAATTAAATTTTTTCAAATAATCTCGATAAACTACAGGAAGACATGTAATTGCAGTGTTTATGTGTATATATGTACAAATATTCACTTAACATGTATATTTTATATATCACGTATGATTTATATACATATAAAACACACGAACATAACAATTTATGCAAAATATTTAATTTGCTCTTTTATATAAGAAGGAAGTAATTTGTTTTAAATAAACTCTTTCTGCCTTTAAAGAAATCAAATATTGCAATTTATAAACAAGAAAATTAAAACGAACAAAAATCTTTAAATCATACATACTTAATCTACATTTATATTTACCTACATATTTAAAACTACATTTACTCTTTGTATGCGTTACTTCTGCTGCATGCTTAAGTTGTCACAGTCTTTTACTTTGGTTAGCTGGACTTGTCTCTTCTGCTTGCTTGCAACTAAATTTTTCACAGCAAATTGGGCAAAACATACCACTGCAAACAATGCTTGCTGCATAAATCAACTATTACATTTCCTCTGACAAGCATAGTTAGAAGGGTGGCGTTGCATTCGACAGACAGCTTCTGGTCCGAGAGTGTTAAATTTATTTGCTCCAAATATACATACACACACACACACACACACACACACACACACACACACACACATACAGAGAAGAATAATAATAGATCATAATAATAAAAAGCCTGCAACAAAATATAAAATGTAGTACCTGTAACGTGCTGAAATCTCTCCAGTCTCCGCCCTTTCAGTAATTTAGTTTCACACTGGCACCACTTCTGTACCAAATGCTTCTTCCTCCCCCAAAAATGTGTGTCAGCACAAGCCCAGACGAAACTCCAAATCCAGGAAAATAAAATTAACCGTGCAGATCAAAGGCAGACGAGCACGGAGACCAAATGCCTGTAATCTGATCAGTGATCAGATGCCATTACATCAAAGGCAGGCTAAGTTGTTTGGGCTTTTTTTCTTTTTAAAGATATGTTAAAAAGAAAATTCTCTTTTCAGCAGGTAGTTACCTCCCCGCCTTCTGGTCCTTAAATGGCTTTGTTAAGTGTTGCTCACTTTGGCTTCTTCCCTGGGTTTCTGGGCCGGGAGAAAGCGGAGGATTCCTCCTGGGTTCCCCCGAGTTGAGTGGCTGGATCTGTAGCTTTTTCAGTTCCCAAGCTGTGTTGTGGATTGTGTGTTGGGAGTTTTTCCTAGTGCCAGCGGGTTGTGCTTTATCCCTTTCATCTAGGCGAACTGCAGATCCCATGACATCATTCAACGCTGTGGGACTGGTAGGAGAGCTATAATTCAGCCTGTGGGGGAATACATCGAGCGAGCGAGAGAGGAACTAGAGTTTGCAAGATTTCTAATCAGGTTAGTCCATTGTAACCAGCACAGGGCTCATTTCAAAGTTCCTGTTATCTGCTTCCTAGGGAGAAGGGAGAGGGGACTAGTTAGAGCTTTTGTGCTTGATAAGATCCCTGATAAAGTGCTAAATAAGAGTATTTAAAACCTTATCTTTGACAAAAATCACCGTTCCCACAAAGACTAGGCTATCTGACATTCAGAACATTTAATAAAGCTGCCAAGCAATTATGAAAAATGTCTCCAAATCGCCAGATGGACTGGGTGAATGGCAACAATAGCAACCCAAGTGAATGAGAAAGAGATCTCTAAGAATCCAAACAAATTATCCTCTTCTTGAAAGTCAAAATGGAAGAAACCCATTATCAATTAGCTAATGGCATTCAAAATTAAAACGGGGCCGTCTGAACAAGTAATTAAATCAGCAGACAACAGCCTCTTGGATTCTGTTCTCAGATCTGCCACCATCTCACTAAGTGACTTTTGGCTCCTACTCAAGCTTGTCTTTGCCTTAGTTTCTAATTTTGTAAATTGGTTATAATAACACCTCTATATGCTCAGTATTGTTAGGCTTAATTCATTAAGACTTGTTAAATATTTTAGGATTATTACATAATATATAAAAGCGAAGTACTTTCATGTATAATGATGATCCAAAAATATGTTTTCATTGGTCTTTCTAAAGTAATGTACAGCCACGTATGGGTAAAAATAATGTTCAGTCAGGTCAGACTCCTCTTGGCTAAGATACTTGAGTGGTTTGCCATTATCTTTTCCAGCTCATTTTACAGATGAGGCAACTGAGACACATGGAGTTAAGTGACTTGCCCAGGGTCACACAACTAGTAAGTGTCCAGGCTGCTGTGACACTTAGCTGCCTTAATTTTTTTCACATTAGCGTATTTTATTTTCCCCATACATGAAAAGATAGTTTTCAACATTCTTTTTTTTTTAAATTAGATTTTGTGTTTCAAAGTTTTTTCTCTTATTCCTCCCTCCTCAAGACAGCAAGCAATTTGATAGAGGTTATACATGTACAATACTTTTAAACATATTTCTATACTTCCATGTTTTGCAAGAAAAATCAGACCAAAAAGGAAAAAAAAAAAAAACACGAGAAAGAAAAAGCAAGCTAGCAACAACAACAAAAAGTGAAATTATTATGCATTTGTGGATTAAATCACATTCAATCTCGATAGTTCTCCCTCTGGAATTTTCTACTCCAAGTCTATTGTCATTGCTGAGATTAGCTGCCTTTTACTTCACAAATTTATTTAATTAAATGCAATTTATTTATTGATTTAAAATTTGCAAAATATTTCACAAATATCTCATTTATTCATACAACTGCTATAAGTGCTCTATAATTATTTTTAGTTTTAAAGATAAGGAAATTGAGGTTAAATGCTAAGAACAGGACAAGTTAAAAAGTCCCTGAGGCAGTATTTGAACACAGATTTTTCTGAGGGTTGGGCTTTCTATCTATTCTGCACCACCTAGCTGACAGTTCTAAACTGCACCTAGAACTTCATGCTCAGTGACATTTAATAAATAAAAAATTAAACTAAATACCATACTTTAGTTCAATTCTCCCGTGTCAATCTTGAATGAGTATCTAAAATTATATTAAACTTTCCCCTCTTTTGTTTATTTCTTACAATCTATGAACAGAAACTCATGATGGCCTAATTTGACTTCTTTTTATCGTAAAATCTGAAGTAAGATAATGTGGCATTGAAGAGAATCTAATTTTTATCCGACCATGTTTTCTTTTGTAATACAGTACGAGGCAACAGCAAATTGTGGTTTCAAGATCATAGGGTCATAAATTGAGAGCTGGCAGGGATCTTAGAGGTCATCTAGTTCAACTCCCTTATTTACCAATGAGGAATTGGAGACCAAGAGAGGTGACTTACTTGAGTTCTCTACTATTTTTATAATCATGGGAGGAAGGGAAATTATTTTGGTTTTCAAAAATAAAAAATATAACTAAAAATTAATTAATGATATTTTTGCAAAACTGAAAGGGAAAGGTAGAAATCTATTCTTTCCTCTTTGAGAGCAAGAACTATCTTTTGCCTTTCTTAGTATCTTTAGAGTTTGCCACAAGTCTTGGTACATAGTGAGTGCTGAATAAGTATTTATTCAGTTTTTCCTTTCTTATAGGCAGGTTTTTTTTTTTTCATAGAATCTAGAAATGAAAAGGATCTAATTAGAGCTTCTCTTTTACATATGAAGAAACTGAGGCTGGGACAAGTGAAGTAATTTGCTTCTTGAATTCAAACTCAGTTCAGATCTCTAAATATTCTGATTTTTCTGCTCCTTGAAAGATACCCCTTTTATCATAGAATACATTTTAGAAGATAAAGGTTTTTTTTTTTTTAAACAAATTAGTGTTTTGTTTTTTAACATACACTTCTTTATAAATCCTATTAGGAGAAAAAAAATCAGAACAAAAGAGAAAAATCATGAGAAAAAAAGAAACAGAGGAAAAAAATGTGTTGATTTATGTTCAGTCTCCACAGTTCTCTCTCTAAATGCAAATGGGGTTTTCTATCCAAAGTTTATTGGGATTGTCTTGGATCATTGAACTGCTGAGAAGAATCAAGTCTTTCACAGTTGATCATCACATAATCTTGCTGTTACTGTGTTCAATGTATTCTTGACTTTGCTTATTTCACTCCACATCAGTTTATATAAATCTTTCTAGGCTTTTCTAAAATCAGCTTGTTCATATTTTTAATAGAACAATAATATTCCATTACTTTCATATACCATAACTTATTTAGTCATTCCCCAATTGACGGGCATCTACTCATTTTCCAATTTTTTGCCACCACAAAAAGAGTTGCTACAAACATTTTTGCACATGTGGTTCTTTTCCCTCCTTTATGAATGTCTCCTTATTAGTCATAACTTTAAATCAAATTTATTTCTTTTTTTAAAAAATGTTGATATTCTTTGTTTTTACATTAACTTTATTCCCAAATCTATCTCTTCTCCTCTCTTACCTGGAAAACCATCCCCTGTAAGAAAAAAAAAAATTAAAGAGAGAGAGAAAAAAAGCAGTTTAAAAAAAAACTAACCATGATTCTTCATCTTTGTAAAAAAGAGGAAAGGATAGATTTTCTTTTCTTTGAGTTTGATAAATATAATTAAAAAGAGGTGAGTTTCTTTTTTGTTGTAGCTTCTATTTACATTTTTCTAGTCATTGTGTATATGATCTTGCTTCTTTCATTTTGCAACTCATTCATACAAATCTTCCCATACTTCTCTATGTCCTCCATTGTTTCTTCTGGAGCAGTTGAACACTGTCTTCATGCCTAGTAGATAGAATTGCAGGTTGAATACCAGGAGGACATGAGTTCAAGAGATCCCTCTGATACACAATAGCTGCTTGACTCAGACTTAAACTCTCAATGTTGACTTGCAGCTTGAAGTTGTAGAGTGGGGGCCATCTGCACAGAGTGAGCTTCCTCATTGGGAGTTATGTATCAATAAAATATGGTATGAAAATTTAAAATTTACATTGTATTAAAAAAGAAATGACAATAATACTTATGAACATCTCTGAAACTTTAAAAAATAAACTTTATCTTTAATACCCTGTACTCTTTTCAAAGCCACAAATAAAATTGAATAGATGAGCTCAGAATTGCTGAAGTTTCACCAAGAATAGTTAGTATCCTCAGAACAGCCTTTGGAAAACAGTGATCCAAATGAAACCTAGGTATCCATCTGCATACTCCATCTGCACACTCACTCATACCTACACACACAATCAGAAGGGAGAAAAAAGTATTTCAAGACTTAGAGAGAAGCCCAATGTTGGCTGTAATTTAAGAATTTATTTTAAAAATAACTTGAAAAGTTAGCCAGCCTTTCCTTGTGGACCTGATGTGACACTTTCACAATCAGTATACTATTGGACTTAGTTTTCATGTATCTGTCCTCAGTGGCCTAATGGCCCTTGCAGCCAATGACAAACATTTTCAAGATGATGTTAAATTTAGAGATATAATTTGTTGGCACAGAAGTGAAATTAAAAGTCTGCTTTACATATGCAGGGACTGAGTTTATAACTGTGGCCTCATTAGTACTACATTCTAAATGAACTGAGCCTTGTTACTTTGTTTCTGGTCTTACTGTTCTTTTTTGTTTTGTTTTTAAATTTTTTGGTTGGTGCATTGCAATAAAGAAGACTTGGGAGAAAACTTGCTCCAAAGTACCTTAGCTGAGCTAAATTCTGTTGGATAGTATGGTGACAGGAACAATTTAAATACAGGATGCAAAAAATTCTCCCCTTTTAAAAAGCCGAGTTACAGTCTTAAATTGATTGCTTTTAATTCTCTGTTGTCATATCAAATTAACTTCTCCTTCTCCCTTCAATAAATTATACTTCAGTTGTTGTGTCTCCACTTTCTGTGCTAATTTCTCTTGAGAATCTGGAACACATTTCTGCCATTTCTTTACTTTAACATGTTATAGGTCATGTGAATTATGATGACAATGAGTTATTGCTTCAGGTTGGACAAGTTGTTTTGGTATTGAGTTTCATTGTTCATTAAGCTCACTGTATCAACTTGTGAATAATGTGAGGTCTTATTTTCTCTTTACTAAGGACATTTTATGGATTCCGTGAAAAAATAGTTGTGTAATAAGAAACTGGCACATATACAGAGTATATCACTGTCAGGTGGTGCAATTTCTCCAGGTGGGAGAGACTAGAGATGATGATGCATAATGAAATACCTTAGAGAGATGGTAAAGCATGTGTAAGTATTCTATCACTGGCTCTGGTTGGTGAACCCTGCAGTGAATATGTAGCCCTTTGATTGGCAGTGGAGACATTCAGAAAGGCCTGAGGCACTCTGGGCTTGTTATCTGACATTTTGTTTGACTCCTCCATTTTAGTAGATGTTTTTGATTCTTTCCTTCATGGCATTTAGTAAAAGATACTGCTAAGGAAGAAGTCTCAGGCCTTTCTGACGCCTTGAGATCTTGTGAATGTAGACTTGAGTTCTCGTTCAGCCTCAGAATTTGTTCTTTTTCATTTTAAGTGAAAGGAGAATGGGTTATATAGCCACCTCCACTTTAATGTCCCAAGAAGCAAGGGAGTAATATCACAGCCCAGCCTAGTGTGAACTGAGACAAGCTCTCTGTTGATGCCATATTTAGATGAACTTGGTAGGACCAATACCATATAGAAACTGGTTACTTTTCTCCCAAATCCCTAAGAGTTGAGGACATTATGTTCTTGAGGTAAAAGGAAGAAACATTTGTGCTTTTGTTATTGCTATATTTCCAAAGTAAATTTTCCTTTATAAAGACTAATTGACATTAATTTGTTAAATGGAGCTAGAGTACTCCCTACTAACACCTAATAGTCAGGGAAACATAATCAATGCGGACTCAAGGCAATGGTAATAGAGACTTTAGGATCTTGAAAGGGATTTGTAGCTTGCCTGCTACATAGGGAAGAGAATAGTCACATTGGAGAAAATCTGCTATACTTGCATTGGTTATTTTAAAACTTGCTACATTGTTCAAACATTTTTTAAAAAGTGAGTTAAAGGACATTAGAGAGACTATTAACATTTTATTAGGTAAGTAAAACTTGCATGTAAAGTTCATAGGATCAGAGATTTGGAAATGGAAAGATACTTAAAGGTCTTTTAGGAAGATCAAACTGAATTTAGAGATAAGGAAACTGAGTAATAAAAAGGTTACATGCCTTGGAAACCTTGAGGTCCTATGATTACAAATAACATGAAATTTTACTTAATAAGCAGCTCAGTGAAAAGCAGATTTAGAAAATGTACACATGATAAGGTTTCTAAATTCCTAAATTTCTAGACAATCTCGATTTTTAATTCCAATTCATGAATCATGTAACCTTTGATAAGTCAAATGGGAATAGTACTATATAAATCAGAAAATAAGATTCTAACTGCAAAGTTAGAAAGAACCACAAGGTCATTTAGTCTAACTAGATAACAAATCATAAATTCTTATCAGAATGCCCACTTAATTGCTTGTTGGAAAAAATATATTATGTATATACACCTCTCTATATACACACATACATATATATGTATGTATAATGCTATAAATACATGTTTGCATTCATATGTATATTATGCATACATGTACACATAATATACGTACTGTAACATACTACACATCTATAGATATGTATATACCTATGTGTGTATATATACATTTATACACATACATATATTTACACACACATTGTATGTATGTTTGTGAATTTTGGATGAACTACTAGTAACTCAAGTTACTTGACCCATTTCAATGATGAAGACCAGCCTGCTCAGAGGCATTTTGGGGGTTAGCCCACATTTACCAAGGTAGTTATTTTTTCCCACCCAATATAGGGAACTCCCTTAAGACTCTTAGGCAGTTGGCAATATCTAACCCCTAGCTCTTCTTTTGCAGAAGGGAATATGAGCTACTTGTCTCAGTTGTTAAGAGTATGTTATCAATGTGGATTCGTCCAATTACATTCTTGGCTTTAGCCTCCAATGAAGGAAACAGCCCTCCACCTTTTGTGCTTTGTTTTAGTGGACCCTAATTATATGAATATGATTTAATTGTGATAATCACATAATCATGGTTTGACTGGATATCGTTCTTTTCTCACAACTCAAGAAGCAAATAAAAAGTAATCAGAACAAATATGTATTAATCACTATACCTATAGCCACTGTGAGGCTAGCCAGCATTTAACTCATTATAGTATATCCTCACTGCAAAAATTCTTGGACATAATTCATATTTTGAAAGCAAGCTGCTACTTATCAGTCAGTCACCTTGGGAGCTAGGAAATGCCCTCAATGCTGACAAAGACAAATGTTCCTAGCTCCCTGATCCATCCCTCTTACATCTGATTTTCTCATTCAAAGTCTCCTGAAAGTCCCTGCATATAGTCAGCTTCAGACACTAGTTACTTGACCCTGGACAAGTCATTTAATCCTATTTGACTCATTTTCCTCATCTATAAAATGAATGGGAGAAGGAAATGGTAAACTACTCCAATTATCTTTGCAAAAAAAAAAAAAAACCCAAATGGGGTTATGAAGAATCAGATATGACTGAAATGATGGAACAACAACAATAACATTAACTTTTTTTGTTTCTTCCAGTTCCCACTCTTGGATTCTCTGAAAAGTGGAATGGGCAGCCTCAAGGTGTTGTATGATCCACTTCCATAGAGGTATTCAAGCAAAGGTAGATGAATAATATATATTGCAGAGGTATACTTTCAGGTACATGTAGCACTAGATTTCTAAAACCACTTTCTTTCCCATTTTGAGATTCCCAGTCAGTACTTGTCTTTCTCTGCTTCCCTAAAAAAGACAGGAAGTAGACTCCTGCTAGTTTGCACATGCTTTCAGTTCCTTTGTAAGTAGATTATTTGAAATACCACATTTTGCCATGGAAAAGTTTTTTCTAATGGTTAGAAGAATCTCAGGCCAACCCACAAAAAATAACCAAACCTCTCTCCCTCACCCAAAAAACTTTTTCACCCACAATGTGCCAGAAAAATATTACTATTTTTCCCAACAATATCAGAGACCTTAAACGTCACCTCTTACTGATTAGAAACTAAATGTGACAATTCTAACCAAAGCAATTTGTAGGATGGAAAATAAGACAAAAAGAGGAATATTCAATTAATCACATTCATGAAATGGGAGCACATGGGGAACCTTTAGAATAAAGTAATTCATATATATTGTAAATACTTTGATTTCATTGAAAGTTGAATCTGAAGTAGCTAATGCTAAGCTACTTTTAGAAGTATGGACCTTAATTAAAATTATTTAAAGATGAAATAAAATATCTAATTGAGTAGTATGGAGTATATTGTTGATGTACAATAAATAATGAACAGAGTTAAAGCTGTGCAGATATTTTTGAAAGACAGAATTATAAACAAAATCACAGAAAAAATTATTCTAAATAAAACTACTCATCAAAAAGGGTGGTTTTATATTGATTGATCACTTTTAATCAGCTCTTCTTGAATAAAGTAAAGACACCATTTATGAAAATAGCTTTTTGGTCATATGGTATTTTAGAAAAAGGATTAGACTTAAAATTAGATTATGATGGGCAAGACATTTAACATCTCAAACACCTGTAAATGGGGACAATAATCATCCATGCATGCTTACCCCCACTAAGTTGCTGTATCTAATCTTATAACACATGTAAAAGAATTTTCTACCCATCTCAGTCTTACCATGATTATTATTGCTTTTCTTTATTCTCCTCTAGTTTGATGGTGTTTAGATAGAAAACAGTCCTGAGACTGATTATTATTCTGCTATTATTTTGATTTATACTTAATATTCTCTGGATTGTTGCACAGGTAGATAAAATGATTTTTAAAAATTGAATAAGGCTATAAATGCATCTATAGGCTTACCAAAGTGTCCTTTGGAAAAAGCTGATAGTAGATAGCATGATGGGGATAATATTTCCTTCATCTTGCTTCCAGATGGTTTTGATTTCTTCAGGATGTTCCTATATATTATGAAAGCTTTTCATTCCAAGGAGTTTGAAGATTATGAGTATGGTAATATCTATTAAAATTTCTTAAATTTTTATGAAGCAATGTTATTTATGACCAGTTATGGGTAATGGTTTTTATATGATAGTCCTATGGTTTTCAGTATAGTTTAATTCCCATGAATATTTTAAGATTTCTGTAAGGATGGGACTCAATTAAACCTATCTATTGAATACCCCCACCTCATTGAAAGTAAGTGAAATGAGGACATGTCTGTATACATTTATTAGTGAAAAACTAGTGTCAGCCAATCAGTCAATAACTTTAGATTTACCATGAAAATTACTTAGGATAAGTAGATATGATGATAGAAAAAATGTCCAGATTGTCTGAAGAAACAGTCATTTCCTATGGGTCATATAAAAAAATAAATGCTAGTTTATAACTATAGTTATTTGAACTTTTGGTGGGGAAGAGTTATGTGAACCAGAGAAGAGAGAGCATTGAAGCAAAATCTCCGAGAAGGTGAGCACCTCAACTTTGGCCACAGCCTAAGTTTTTACCTCCCCACTCCTTAGCTAGTACAAAACTAGCTAAGATGATAAAGGTCTAGAGGATTTGAGACTTCCCATTGACATCCATCTAACATTCTCCAGGTTGGCAGTGACTTGATACAGTGCAGACACTGGGAGCCAAGAATGAACAATAGGATGTGAGAAGCCAGATTTGTGCCATCACAAGCAAGGAAGCTATATCATGCCAAAGGGGAGCATCTTGAGCACATCATAAAGGGGAGAAGAGGATTTTCATCAATCAAGAACAGCAAGCCACTCTTTTATTCTATAGGTTCTCCTGATTTGAGCCCACTTCTTTTAAGAATCTGCACTGCAGGAGAATGGATCACACAGTTGGGGAGAATGTTTTGTATTAGTTGTTTATATTATGCCACCTTAGAAAGTGCCTCTTTCTAAAACTATTTGAATCTAGCCAATTAAATAAAATCAATCAATAATCATTGGGAGGAGCAGTGGAATTGGGGTACTTGCAGTATTTATGAAATTGAAATTACTCAGTCTTGTCTCTCAGTGCCTTAGGAGGATGTAGTAGCTATTCTCTGACTTTTTCTCGACTTTTGCCATTGGAGGTTGAGAAAATAAGTCTCCCAACTTATCAAATGATAAATTTCTAATGTACAATTCTAGTTACCCATTTGTTTCTTATTAGATAAATGATAGTTGCTAACAGGGTTAAGTGTCTTGTGCTGGGTCACCTTCCTAGTAACTGTGTGAAAATGACTTTAAACTCAGATCTTCCTGACACCAAGCCCAAGGCTCTATTCAATCTAGTTGCCCTAACATAGAATATGAGAACTATACATGTTTCAAAGTATTTTGAACTGAAAATAGATTTCATTTTTAAGTTGTTACTAAAAATATAAGCATTACTTTTATGATAAGAAACGACAGTATAGTGGAAGGAGAGCAGGATTTTGAGTGGGGAATATATAAGTCCAAATTGTATCTCTGACATTATTAACTTTCAACTCTAACCACTCTGTGTCTCAGTTTTCTCATTTGTGAAATGGGAATAATGATAATGCATTTTAGTGCTTATTTCACGGAATTGTGATGAAATTCAAATAAAATTATCAATGAGCACCAAACACACAAAACAAAAATGAGAGTTTGGATCCTCAAAAATGAGAGTCTATATATATTGAACTGGCACAGGATATAGATCACCTGGCCTAGAATTAGAAGAACTTAAGTTCAAATATGGGCTCAAATACGTACTAGCTGTATGACCCTGGGCAAGTCACTTATCCCCAATTGCTTTGCCAAAAAAGAAAAGAAAAGAAAAGAAAAGATAAAACACTCCAATATCTTTGCCAGGAAAAGACCAAAGGTGGGGCCACAAAAAAGTGTAATTGAAAAAGAAAAGTTAAAGACATGATTGAAACAACTGAACAATGAAAGATAAATGAAAACAAAAGGTAATTAGGGAAAAGGACAGTAGCAGCTGGAGAGAGAAAAAAAAAAAGTCTGTTGTAGAAAATGGTACCTTAATTGACCTTTGAAGGAAACTTGATATTATAAGAAAGAAAGTGAGAAAAAAATGCAATTCTATCACTGCCAGGTGCAGGTGGCAAGCAAAAGCATGGGCATGGAAGATGAAGTGTCATATGTGAGCAAGACAGGTAGGCCCTTTTGAGTGGAGTGTAGATTTATGAAGGGGATTAATGTATTATTTGGTGGGAAAGGTAGTATAGAATCAGGCTACTAAGAACTTTAATTGCCAAACACAGATATCTGTGATTGATCACAAAATACTTTGCATCCTTAAGATTTCTATAAATATAGCTATTGCAACATATATAAGTTTTCATAAATATAAAATTATAGCAACTATCATGATAATATCTCAATATAATATAGCATACTATATCAAATGTTAATGCAATTATATCATAATAATATGATTGCAATAAATTAATAGGTTATAATTATATTTATAAATATAAAATTATCATTACAATTTATACTTATGATTATAAATTGTTGAGTGTCTAAATTACATATAAAACTAGAAAATATACAAAATATACAAAATTCTGAAAACGCAAAATGTGCCTTGATTTTGAACAACTCAATATTTCTAATGATAAATTTGATATTAATGACCAAAATAATATTGATGTTTTGCCTCATAATTATAAGATAAAAGATAAAAATAGTTTTTATTCTCTACACATTAAACATTCTTTGCTATGACATTCTGAGGGGAATGGAACATTATATTAATATCATTCCCAATGATTTTTTTCTTTCTTTAGTTATGCACATATATGTGTTTTTTCCTGGGGAGAATGGGACAATCTTGTTTGCGTTGACTTTTTCTTTCTTTTGTCTGGTAGGAAAACAACAGTATTTTGAAGACAGCCTTTTTTTTTTTTTCCTGAAGCTTTGGTAGGTTTCTTTCTTGTCTTGAAAAATAAGCATTCCTCCTTTCAATTTGACCCTTCATTCACCTTTGTCTCCTGTGGAAGTTCAAAAGTATGCAACACTATAAATGCTAAACCACTTACTTTGATGTGAGGCTCAAAAATTCTTTCTCTGTAATGATGAAGTATAATGATCATATGCTCTGAAATCTTTATCACTGTTAAATATGAAAAGGAGGGGTCAATTTTTTATCATACAAGGAAAAGACTATGCAAGTCAGCTAGACATTCGTGGCTTTCTCAAAGTAACTCCTTTATTCCAGCCCTGAGAACATTTTCATAAAAAGCAAAATGCAACTTCAGTTTTAAAATAGTTACTGTTGTTGTTTGTTCTTTGTTTTTGAAGTGGACCAATGATATCACAATGTGATGTCTTGATTTGTGAGTGAATTAGATTTAAATGAGGCAAAGTTTTCAGCCTCACTCTCTCTTCCAGAGTCATTAATGTCCAGGGAGAAGACTGGCCATGACCTAGGATGCAGTAAATCACCTTGACATCTTCATTGTCTGACCAAACTCTAGTGGTCCAGCATCACCTGCTTCAGTTACCTTTATGACCAGAGAAATAAGCCATTCTTGTTTGCCCATTCTGCCTGTGGCGGGGGGAACCTTCACATGCTGGGGATAAAGATCCTCATTCATTGAGAGGTCTGATATATCCCATTTGCTAAAATGGTTTTGCCACCGGTGTGATCCCTGCTCATAACAAAGCTTCTTGTAGCCACAGGTGAGAATTAGGTGACAGGTGGACATCAAAGGTAGATGAGCAGCTCTGAAGGTCTTGACAAGGCTTCACACTAGGAGTGCTAGTCCTCCCTGAAAGAATAATATATCCATAGATAGTTCCTTAAGTCCAAGGTGGTACATTAATTTCAAAGAACTATAGAATTATATGACTAGAAAGATTGTCATGTTTATTTCCCTTGATTAGGCATTCATTTGATCTGTCAACATCAAGAAAAAAGTCGTCTGAATGATCCCAGACAAATAAGGAGCTCTTTCATTTTTAGAAAACTCCAAAGAAGCTCTATAGTCTTTCTGCATAGCATATTTTGTATTTAACAGTTTTTCCTCCCATGAATTTTTCTTTGATTAAGCTAATATTCTAAGAGCATCAACTTATGCCCGTTTCCTCCTGTTCTGATTTTAGTGGAGATGGAGACTCTCTGATGATCATCATCTATAGTTTTGTTTATTTATGATGAATATAAAAAGCATTGTATCTCAAACTCCAAACCTTATGCATTAATTCCTTTTAAAACCCCACTTATACCTGGTCATCTAATTTACACTATCCAAAAGTGGGAAATGATGCACTGCAAATTGTCTCATATTCCATTCTAATCTGCTACCAAATAACTTCCATCCACTGGTTCTGCCTGTTATGTATGTATATGTAAAAGATTAGGGTAACTCACAAATCAAGACCTAGTTCTGGGAGTATGCACAGTGGGGCTCTCCCTAAATGGAGTCTGGAGAACCTATTTCTGGAAGAATATGATAATGTTCAATAAAGGGACTTCCCTGAATCAGAGCATGTGTTTACTATATACTTAGTGCATGGTGAAATAAAGTCATTGCATTGTTTGTTAAGCCAGATTGAGTGTGCATATTAAAATCCAAACGACTCTCTCTTTCCTGGTGGTGATCAAGCCTTCAGATAGGGAAGAGAGGTAGCTACTTCCTTCACCCATTCTGACATATGTTGGGTCATCTTTGAAAGATCAGAAGAGAACGAGGTGAAGAGACAGCAGTTCTAAGGAGCATCCTTGGAATGATGATAGAGTCTTGCTAAGTGATCTCTTTGAACCCAACATTCACGTGTGTGTGTGTGTGTGTGTGTGTGTGTGTGTGAATGTAGCAAACCTCATTACTAAAACATTCTTTAAAGAGTCATTTAAAGTCTATGAATAAAACAAAAATGTTGGTTGAATAAAGGTTGCAATACACAAGAATAAATAAAGTGAAAGACAATTGAAATGGAAGCACCTTCTATTTTGTGGATCCAGAATCAAACAATGCTTTGTATCTTTGTTTTGGAGATTTTTCCAGCCAAAATTTTGAGGCTTTGTTATATTTAAATAGCAATGAGATAAAGAATCAAAGGATAGAATATGTAATGCCTATAAGAATTGGTGCATGCATTTTAAAGGCAGAGATGCCTTGAACAACTTCAAGGTGCAAAAAATGTGGTGAGGATTGTTGAGCAACTTAAGAAAGCAGAAAAACTTTCTGGTTTGAAGATAGAATGTTTAATGACTGGATTGCTTATATCTATTTGCTCCCAGGAGGTTTATAATGAAAGCAAGAAGACAACAAAATACATACCTATGGATCTGATCTTCAAAACAGCCTCAGATGTTTCTGTCTCCTTAAAAAATATCCCCAAATGTCTAAAACTCCTAAAAGAAACCCTACTGAATTCCACAACTTTGCTGAAGGCTTGAGATTTGTAGCAGTAAAAATTGACAGGAGTTACAAAAAGTTTAAAAAAAAAGACTTTCTATGATATATATGTATATATAATATACACATATATACACACACACATATATATAAGAATACACGCATACATGATATGATTAGCTATAGATCAATGAAATGGTTGCCTCAATTGATTTGGATTTTTTAAAGATTGTTTTATACTATTTGTACATTATTTACATATGCATTTATACACATATTTGGATACATAAAATCTTTTTTTTCAGGAATAACCAGTTTTACAATTACTCTTATGGTAAAATCTGATTCAACTCCCAATTTTTATTTAAAGCATTTATATCTAGAACAAACTAGCTATTTGTACACAGAAGAATATTTAACAGGTGACCAGTCTACTTCACAAAGTAGTGAACTCTCTATTACTAGATGTATACAGAGTTAGGAATTTTGTGGGAAATATTCCCCTACCCAGAAGGTGATGTGAGTAAATTATTTCAAGATCACTGAATCAGCCCTTGAAAGAAATCTCAGAGGTCCAGTCTAACTCCCAAAAGGAATAATAAAAATAATAAGTAGTGTTTATATAGTGCTCCTCTCTACATATACAAATATAACTGAAATTTTAAGGTTTAAAGATACAGACTTTTGGAACCCCCTGTATCATGTATATGTACCATTCCCTCCAAAGTTCCAGCCTTTTCTACCTTTTACTGAAGGAGGCAAAGAAGAATAGAACATTTCTCTAGGCAATCCATTTCTCTTTGGGAGAATTCTATTTATTAGAAAGTGTTTCTTGATATTAAATTGAAATTAAACTATCTGTGCCTTCCAGTCATTTTTCCTTGTGCTGCCTCATGGTGCCAAGCTGATCAAATCAAATCTCTCTTTCATATGACTGCCCTTTAAATACTTAAAGTTGTTGTGTTTGTTCTATTTAAATTTCTCTATTCTTCAGACTGTCTCCACTTTGTAATAATAAACCAGAGGATTTAGAGTTAAAGTAGACCTCGGAGGTCATCCATTTCAACCCCTTTATTTTATAAATGAGGAAATCAGGTTCCAGAGTTTCCTTTATGAATCCTGACCTCCAATACTATAATCTCTATTCCTTTTACCATACCATAATTGATGTATAGCTAGCTATCTTGCCTCTCTCATAGATGCCCCCCAACTCAACAATGTCCTTTGTTAATTAAAACACAATCCCTAGAACTGAACAATATTCCAGATATAGTCTGATTAGGTTTGGGTGCAGCAAGGCCATTACCTTCCTTGTTTTGGACACTGGGCTATCAATGCAGATGAAGATTAAATTAGCTTTTTTTTTTTTTTTTTGGCTTCCCTGTCACAGATCTTTTTCACATGATATCTAAGGTTCCTTCCATTCCTTCCAGTTGAAGATGTATATGAATCTGTAGATATTTCTAAAAAGACTAATGAATGATTATATTGTAGAAAACTATTCTTTGGTTTGTTGCTGAAGCTGCTGTTTGTAGAACTTGGATTTGTTTATGACAGTTTTTAGATTCATGTTTTCCCCCATGGCTTTGCTTAAATAATTCTGATTTATTTTGAATTATAGTAGGTAAAAAAGGACAGACTTTATATTTGGGCAGAAGAAAATATATATGGGGACCTTCTGCTGGTCTGTCTTTTGTAAGTATTTGTGCAAAAGCCAAAAGATAGCTTGAAATTTGGCAAGATCTATGTTTTGTAGAATTTGAAAGAAGATAGGTTTGATTTATTTTTTGGAGATATTGCTATATAACATATTGCAGATCTGCAGGATGAAGAAATCCCATCTGAGTTGGGAAAGTTTCAGATGTAATCATGCTGTGCATTCTCTTAGAGGGACTCCTGTTGGAAGGCATCTACTTTTAAAAATTGCTCTATGACATCCCAAGTGACTGTTTCCAAGATGGAAAAAAAGAAAGCAAAAATAGTCATTCAGGTGGTTTTAAAATGAGGAAAAAAATAACTGGGCATTCAAAATGTGCAGCTTAGCCATTACTGTCTATGAAAACTGCCTTTATCATTTTCATTGCTGGCATATACAGTTCAGAAAAAATAGATAATAGAAGCTTCTGCCAAAACTTTTTTTTCCTTTTCTATTTCTTATTTATTTAACCTTATGTTTCATATCTTCACTGCTACCCATGTGTGATGTTTAATACATGAAATATGTTGCTATCTTATCTGAAAATTGCATCTATATGCAAAGTTTTATATAATCAAAGACACTAACAATGGGTTCTCTTATTTTGCTTTCTGAGGACAGCTTTGTACTTTGGTGGAAAGACTGCAAAATAAGAGACTGTTTCCAAATGAGGTCCCTAAAAAAAGATTGGCATTAGAGTGGGATATTACACTAATTCCTTTTTAAAGATATAGTTTGCAGAAAGAAGTCTGGTGCAGTGATCTGATCAGTATGGGTATCTAGAATTTTGTCTATGAAGTTGAAGTAGTTGATTTCTAAGATCCTTCCTGGCTCTGATCCTAAGTAAAGATAAGTCATTGGTTCAAATTGTAATCACCTTAACTTATCTATCTATAAAATGAAAATAGTATCCCTTGCCTCTCTCAATATAAAGTTAAACAATAAAAAATAAATGCTTAGAAATGATTCATAGTTCTTTAGGTGAGAGATACTCCCAAAGTGTTACATGTTATTTTTATTATTGAATTGGTTACTGTTAGCATTTTGTTTACTATTGCTATTAAGGATAGGGATAGGGATAGAGACTGGATTTAGGATTTAATTGGTATAATGAACTTCCAGGTGTAGAAACTCTCTCAAAACAGTGCAGGCTGGAACTTTCTTTGCAACTTGTAGGCTTATCTCCAATTGGGCACACTGCCTCTCTGTTGCTATTATAATTATTGTTCTTGTGATAATAGTAGAAATAATAATAACTCTAGTGAAGCAGCATGCTAGCTGATAAGTGCTGGCTTCTTAGGGAAATCCATATTCAAGTATTGCTTTTGACAGCAGTATAATCAAGACATGTAACTTACACCCTTAGTGGACCATACAGCTTTCTAAGGAGACAAACTTCAGAAGACTTGCCCTTCCTTGGGAGAGGAAATTCCCTACATCAGTGGTGTAGAACCCAAATCAAAATGGAGATCATTAATTTATACATAAGAATTCCTGAGGGCTGCATATTGACTAAATTTTAAATGATGTTATCCATGTTTTATTTTATTTTTAAAATTTAAATTATATTATCCATGTTCTATTGTATTTAAAATTTTTATTTTAAATATTTCCCAATTATACTTTAATGTAATGGTTCAGGAACACATGGGAATATTAAGGACTGCATGAGGGCAGCTTGTTTGATACCTCTGCCCTATGCCAATGACATCACATTTGGATATTCTCCAAAAAGTCTTATTTGCCTATTTCATGCAAAAGTCATGCAAAAGGAAGGGCAAAAGATAGGCAAGCCTTATTCATTAGATTCATATTTCCTGAGATCTCCCAGGAAGCCTAATCCTATGAAGCTGGAATAGGGTTAAAATCACCCAGGAGCTTTTAGCAAAGAAGTAACTTTCAAAACTTTAGGGGAAAAAAAGACTCAGAAAAAAGAAAATACACATTTCAGCTGTAACCTTCAAAGATTATGAAATGAGAAACAATGTCTCAAAGACTGTTGAGGCAATTCAATTTTTAAAATATTTCTGGTCCATGAACCAATTGATTTAGTTGATTTTTATACTTTGTCTTAGATTAGGATGGTGTAAACAAATGAAATATTTATGAATAAAGCAGAACAAAGTGCACTTAAAAGTAGAAGGAATAGATGCTTCTAAGAATCAGAGTTTGTATCTAATTGTTTACATAAATTTATCAAGCTAGATATCATTGAACAATGACTCTCAAACTTTTCATTTTTAGGCTCCTTTGCAATCTAAAAAAAATTATTGAAAACTCAAAGAGCTTTTGTTTAAGTAGGTCATATCTATCAGTAATTTCCATATCAAAAATTAAAACTGATAATTTAAAATACTTATTTCTTAATTTATTTAAAGTTAGTCTAAACAATACATATTAATAGCATATTTTATTTATGAAAAATGAATATATTTTCCAAAACAAAAAATAGCATGTAAAAGCATGCTTTTACATATTTTTACAAATCTCTTTAATATTAATAGCTTAATAAAGGCTAGTGGAATTCTCATATCTGCTGCTATATTGAGTTTGCTGTGAGATGTTATTTCGATTGAAACATATGATGAAAACCCAGTCTCATACAGATCTGCAGTTGGGAAAGGAAAAAGTATCTTAATAGTCAAATAATATGAAAATTATTTTGCCCTTCACATGAACTCTAAAAATGTCTTGGGGACCTTCAGGAATTTGCAGACCACATTTTGAAAACTGCTGTCATAATAAAGAGTAGTTGCAATATTGGAAAAACAGTAATAAGGCCACCCCCAAAAATTCATGGGAGACAAAATCCAAGGAAGAAGAATCCTTCTTTGTCATTGTCATTGGCTCATAACCCCTTGATGTAATCTCAGAGTTGGAAAAGACCTCAGAGGCGATTTAATCCATCCAATTGAATGAAAACTTCCACTAAATCATATCTAGCTAGTGTTCTTTACTTGAAAATTTCCCAAGGAAGACTTAATTTGGATAATTCTGTTAGGGAATTTTTCCTTACATTGAACAGAAATCTGTTTTTCTTCAACTTCTAACCATTGTTTCCAGTTTAGCCCTCTGGGGATGAACAGAACAAATCTAAACATTTTTCACTTCACAAGTCTTCAAACATTTGAAGATAGCTATCACATTCAACTTAAGTCTTTCTGATGAGTTCCTTCAAATGATTCTTGTGTGACTTATACTCAGTCCCCTTTTCCATCCTGACTGCCCTCTCATGGAGTCTTTAAAGTTTTTCCAATAACTTTCCTAAATCATGGTTACAAGACTTTAATGAAAAACTCTAAATGTGCACTAATTAAGGAAGAGTTACATGAAATGATCACAGCTAAGTTCTACAGGCCAATGGTGACTCTCAAAATAGTTTAGGAGTGTGTGAACTTTTGGGGTTGTAGTGTCTCACTGTTAACTTACATTGAGCTTACAGTACATTAAATGCCCCACTTCCTGAATATACCTCCAAGATTGTAATGTTCTTTGTTAATTTTCTGGAGGTCTTGGGAGCTGGCTTTCACTTCAGTAGAGTAATCACCACAAGAATAGCCAGGTGTTAAAGTCCAAATCCTTTGTTATCTCCTTCATAATCTAGTTTCCTTGCCTGGGGCCCAGCTAACTTTCTTGAGAGTCTTTCATACCGGCCTTGATCTCAGAGGGGAAGTGCAGGAAGCCAGCCACCAGGAGCCTGATAGTAGATGTAATGAATTTGTCTCTGGGTCCCTTCCGAGTCTGTCTGGCCCTTTTGAGTCTCTCTCTGAGCCCTTCTGAGTCTGTCTTTGGCTCTCAGTCTTAGGGCCTGGCTTCAACCTCCAGCCACCACAAAGTAGATGATGGGATGAATCTCTCTCCTTGGCTCTGAGAGCCTGAGCTTCTATCTCCAGTCCACTTGTCTTCTCTGGCTCTGAATGAATCTGACTCTTAATCCCCACTTATATTCTCTACACTGAGTATAAACCAATCATTATATCACTGGGAAACCATTATTTGTTGTAAGATTAAATCAATCGTACTGAATTTAGAGAACTATTAATCACCATGCTAAACTAGATAACTATTGTCTTTATCAATTCCACTGACTTAACACCTTGTAAGAATCTTTGTTTCAGAGTTCTGGCCCATAACACAAGATGTTGTCTAATTGTCTATTTCCTGTATTGCCTTTAAAGTTAATTTTTTTATTAATAGTATTGGTTTTAATTTATACTTATTCAGTTTTATGTTATTAGTATCTGTATTCAATTTCATGCTATTAGTCTTAGTCTGTTTTTCTAATTTGTTAAGATTTCATTGGATTCTTTGTAAGATTGTCATATAGCATGCTAGTTTTCCCTGTCAGGTTTATATCATCTGCAAACTTGACAAGTAAGATATCTGTGCTTTTATCCAAGTCATCAATCTAAAGGTTAATTGTCACAGAGCCAAGCACAGATCCCAGGGACCCAACATTAATGACCATATTTTAAGTTGACAGCTAGCCACTAAAGATTACTTTTTGGGTCTGGTCATTCAACTAGTTCTGAATCTACCTTTTTGTGTTGTCATATGGCCCACAACTTCTCATTTTTCCTGTGAAAATAGTATCAAAAGCTTTAGATAAATTCTTACTGGAGTCTAGGAAATGAGATTATTCTGATCGCATCAGTTCATGTTGACAACATGCTGACCTCCAGAAATTAACCCTTTATTTTCTACATGTACACAATGACCATATTTTCTAGGTTGTAGACTGAAGTATTGAAGAGATGGTCCTGAGGTCAAGAAGATTTGAGTTCAAATCCAGTCTCAGATATTTCTAGTGGTGTAACCATGAACAAATCACTTAAACCTCTGTTTGCTTTAATTTCCTCATCTGTAAAATGGGATAGTAATTGTACAATGCGAGATTATTGTAAGGATCAAATGAGAAAATAATTATAGAGTGCTCAGCACAGGACTTGACATGTAGTAGATTTTATATAAATGCTTATTTTCTTACTTTGTCCCTTTTAGGTTATAGAATTTTGAGAGTAATTCAAGTCAATAGTCAATAGTTTGCATTCTTTTCTCTCCTCCCTTTGTTGTACATCAGAACTTCATTTTCCCTTTTCCAGTTCCACAGCAATTTTTTCTTTACTTGAAATCTTCCAAAAATCACAGATGGTAGTTCAGCCATCATGCCTTTAGTACCTCCCTATTACTACAAAGAAAAGTTCAATGATGCTGAATGAAGAAAACAGAACCAGTAAAACATTGTACACAAGATTGTGTCATGATCAATTATGACAGAGTTGGTTCTTAGCAATTCAATGACAATCCTAATAAATTTTGGATGGAAAATGCTATCCACATCCAGAGCGAGAACTATGGAGATTGAATGTAGATCAACACACACTATTTTCATCCTTTTTCTTCTTTTTTTTTTCCTCATGATTTTTCTCTTTTGCTCTAATTTTTTTCTCCCAACATGACTATATATAAATATGTAAAAAAAAGTACATATATGACTTAAAAAATAACAAAAACAAAAAAGAAAGAAAGAAAAGTTCAAGCTCTTCTCCTAGCCTTCAAGAACTTCTTTTCTGGGGTTATTGTATTTTAGAGTCAAACCATACTACTCTCTGCTTTTAAACACTCTGGGCTCTAATGCCTTCATTCCCTTGTTTAGGCTATTTTTGTTCCTAAAACATCCCGCCTTCATCTATTTGTCTTATTACAATTTCCCCTGTTCTTCAGAATTCAACTCAGATTTTACTTATTCTAAGAAACTTTCCTTGTCCAGCTAGAACCTCAGTCCCAACAATTGCTGTGACCTTCCTCTTCATACCTCATGTCAAATTTTGCTTTCATTAACTATGTAATATTGTTCATTATAGATTTGGCATTAATGTATTATTCTCCTGCTGGATTACAAATTGCTTGAGGTCAGGGACAATGTCTAATCTAAAAATTTTACCTTTCCCAATGCTTAGAAATATAATACATGACAAATATTTGCTGTATATACAAATAAAGGCACTTCCATGGCAGTGTATCTATTTCTTTTCTACTGTTGTTTCTGTTGTTCAGTAATATCCAACTCTATGTAACCCCATGTCCATTGGGTTTTTATAATGACAGTGTATTTAAAATCAGCCGGAATCAGGAATTCAGGGTAAGGGAAAAATCTTCAATCTTTATTGAAGTGAAGAAGTGCGATAGCAATA
This sequence comes from Antechinus flavipes, assembly GCF_016432865.1. Lineage (NCBI taxonomy): Eukaryota > Metazoa > Chordata > Mammalia > Dasyuromorphia > Dasyuridae > Antechinus > Antechinus flavipes. Next base: position 461,178,432 of record NC_067400.1, read on the forward strand.
TGGGCAGCTGCGACAGGAAGCCAGCTAACAGAGGGGGATCTGAGCTGAAAAGCCGTCTCAATCACAATGCAAGCAGTCTCTCCTTCCCCTTCCTTTTCCACTCCCCTGCCTCCACCCACCAAAATCGTCATTTCCTATACAACACATCCAGACTTGCACAAAGAGTGAGCGGGGGCCATTCTTTCTCCAAGCATATATATTAATTTAGCCTCATGTGCTTGGGACCTCAGTGCATCAACTCAAGCCTCAACCCATTACAGGTTTTATTGGCAAAAATATTGGAGTGATTTGCTATTTTGTTCTCCAGTGTGTGTCCCTTCCCCATTTTATAGATGGGAACTAAAGCAAATAGGGGTTAAGAACCTTGCCCATGGTCACACTGTTAATAATTGTCTGAGGCCTGATTTGAAATAAAATCATCCTGATTCATTTATTTTTTTATCTCTTAAAAACTTTTTTTTTATTAAAGCTTTTTATTTACAAAAAAATTTTCAACATTGACTCTTGCAAAACCTTTTGTTCCAAATTTTCCCCTCCATCCTCTCACCCCCTCCCCTAGCTGGCAGGTAGTCTAATACATGTTAAATATGTTAAAATACATGTTAAGTCCAATATATGTATACATATTTATACAATTATCTTGCTGTGCAAGAAAAATCAGATTAAGAAAGAAGGAAAAAAAACTGAGAAAGAAAACAAAATGTTAGAAAACAACAGAGAGAGTGAGAATGCTATTTTGGGGTTCACACTCAGTTCCCACAATCCTCTCTCTGGGTGTAGATGGCTCTCTTCATCACTGAATAAGTGGAACTGATTTGAATCATTGCATTATTGAAGAGAGCCACGTCCATCAGAATTGATCGTTGAATAGTCTTATTGTTGCTCTGTATAATGATCTCCTGGTTCTGTTCATGTAAGTCTCTCCAGGTCTCTCTGAAATCATCCTGGTGGTTGTTTCTTACAGAACAATACCATTCCATAACATTTATATACCCTAACTTATTCAGCCTTTCCCCAACTAATGGGCATCCACTCAGTTTCCAGTTTCTAAGCACTACAAAGAGGGCTGCCAGAAAGATTTTTGCACATGTGGGTTCCATTGCTTTCTTTAAGATGTCTTTGGGATATAAGCCCAATAGAAACACTGCTGGATCAAAGGGTATGCACAGTTTGATAACTTTTTGAGCATTGTCCCAAATTGCTCTCCAGAATGGTTGGATCCATTCACAGTTCCACCAACAATGTCTGATTCATTTATTTTGGATGACACATGAGGTCCAGATGAGGTTCAATCTTAGAGGAGCCTGGCATCTAATAAAAACAGTTAAGCTTCATTTCTTCATTCATTTCTTCATATATACATATTTGCTTATTACATCCTCTACCCTGAAAAAATTGCTTTATTCTCAGATTTGGCTCATATTTACTCTTTAGAGAAGGGATTAGAAAAGTCCTCAGTGTACAATACAGATCACTTATGAGACTGATATTTATTCCCTTTATGTAAAACAATCGCTACACACAAAGCACAGGTACACATTGATAGAAAGTCTTAACTAAGCTAAACAAGTACAGTACTTTTTTACTTTTACTGTTACTGTACTCTGCTCAGTATAGAACATAAAGCAATCAGCAGAACTGTTGAATACACATTGCTACATTTCACCAATCCTCCTGACTCTTCAAATCCAATACTACTCACCCTATTCCAGAGCCTGGGCTCTGGATGTTAGTCATTTTCTCTGATGTAGACACTTGCCCTGCTGATAGTAGTCAGTTCCATTCATTGGACCCATGACCAATGACTAAAACTAAGCTTGGACATTCTCATTTCAGAACCAATATTTGGTCGCCTATTCAAAGAAAGAAAATACAAATGAATGAATGAGTCAAGGTCCTAGGCTCAAGTTCAACTCATGGAATCTTTTTACTCTTTTTGCCATATGTGAATGATTGCCATATCACTTATAGAGGGAGAAAGGGTACTATACCTTCTTATTTCCACACAAAAAGTATAGTGAAAATGTACTGCTTGCCACATGGGAAAATTAGAGAGATAGAGACACAGAGAGACAGAAATAGAGAGGGACCTATTTGTACATAGATATTTATAGGATTGAATTTGAATTGAAAATTGAAGGTATGCCCATCAATTGGGCATAATTGAACAAATTGTTGATATATGAATGTAATAGAATATAATTGTGTAATAAGAAATGACAAACAGAATGACTCAGAAAGACTTACATGAACTAATGCAAAGTGAAACAAGCAGAACCAGAACATTGTACTCAGTAATAGTAACACTGTAAGATGAAAAACTTTGAATGATTTAGCTTTCCTCAGCAATACAATGATCCAAGACAATCTCAAAGAACTAATGATGAAGCATACTATCTGCCTCCAGATAAAGAATGGATATTGTTTGAAAACAGTTTGAAATATTCCATTTCTCACTTTCTTTCACTTTCTTTTATTTGAGTCTTCTTGTATAAAATGACTAATGTGGAAATATTTTACATAATTGCACATATACAACCTATATCTGATTGCTTACCATTGTAGGGAGGTAGGAAAAGAGGGAGGAATGCCTAGAATTTGAAATTCAAAATGTTAAAAAAAAAACTTTAAAATTAATTTAACATGTAACTGTGGTCAGATATATTTTGTAAAAAGAGTCAAGGACAGATTCACTTCCTTTTTAAAAGTCCACAGAGTCATTAGTTCTTTCCACTTTGTAGCCAATAAGGACATTGTCATCTGAACATGGAAGCCCTTTAGGATTGAGTCAGTCATAAATAACCAGAAGTAATGAGAACAAAAGATTCACATGCTGAGGTAATAAACATGGTCAGTCAGAATTTGGGCTCTACATATGCTGTTTAACCCCTAGGTATAACTAGAGGATCATTAGGGATTGCTATCCTGCACACCCTGCTCAACTCCTCTCTTTACCTCTAAATCCCTTAATAGCTAACCTTCTGACTGTGAACCTCTTCATAGTTAGGTTAGTCTGTTGCTGGCCTGAACTTGTCACCTTTCCAATTTGATAGGACCTGCCAGCATTTGTGCTCTGTTGGCACAGCCTCCAAGAATCCAAGGTCACCTCCAAGCCACAATAAGGAATCAGAGGTGCTCTGTAGTGGCAGAAGCTAAGAGCATGAACATTGAGGAACAACAGTAATGGTGATAACAAAATTATTTAGAATTAACTTAGTGTTTTCACCTTCTAATTCACTTAATTCTCATAGAAGTCCTTGCACATAATAAGCTATTAATAAATATTTGTGAATTGCCAGGCATATGAAGCAAGTGTCATTGCTCCCATTTTGCAGATGAGAAAACTAAGAATCAGAAAGTTTAAGACTTGCCCTATGTCTAGTGAAACATGTGAGAAGACCTTCATTCCAAAGTCGAGAAAAGGGAAAAGATTTCTTATTGAGGATAATTTTCTAGAACTCATTACAGTCAATGGTTGAGTTTTTAGAGACCTGGAATCTTAAATTCAGAATTTTGTGACAGACAAAAGGCATCATGGAACCTAGTTTCATTAGGAGAAGTTTTCATAGAGACAACAGGTTTTAGTGAAAAGATCACTGAATTTGGGGTCAGAATATTGTTTGAATATCAGCATTGTGGCTGTTTATGTAATCTTGGGCAAATCATTTAACTTTCTACATTTTAGTTCCCTCATCTAGAAAACTAGGCTAATAATGTTTGGCCATTATGCACTTCACAAATTATTATTGACCAATTGTCTCATGAAATTGTTTGGAGAATCAAATGATATTACACTCATTTATGTGTATTTCTAACTGCAAGTTGCCAGCTATTCTTATTGTCACTTAGGTAGAATCCATACACATCAAATAAAAATTGTCCCGAGACAATCTTAGTAGTTTAACTAGTATTAGTTAATTATTCTTTGTTTAGAAAAAAAAATTTAGAATGACATACAAAGACAAATTGCTTTTTAATTCTTGAAAGTAAAGGGTATTGCCATTGGATGTGGTATTATTAGTATCTAAACTAAGTAATTTCATTATTAAATTATTATGATGAAAACATCAAAAGCATTTTGTAATAAAATGTACCTAACCACCACAAAATGTTTTTATTTACTCTGACAAGGAGCCTGCCAGACTAGGAATTGAGAAAACCAAGTTCTAATTCCTGCTCTGCCATTATCTGTGATTCTTATCTCATTTGAACTTCAGTTTCTCATTCTGTAAAGGAGTGGGATTAGTTTATCTATAAAGTTACATTCATCTCTAAAAGTCTATGATTCTTAGGTATATATAGTTGGTTGATTAAAAGAAGTGACAAATATTTCCACATTTCATTGTTATTTTAATATGTATTACATAATTGTGTTAGAACAAGAAATATTCTTTGTCATTAGAGTTTTACCTTTTATGGAAGGTGGTATGGTGGCTCAAGTACAAATTTGGAGTTCAAATCTGATCTCATTTACTACATTTGTATCCTGGCCAAGTCACTTAACTATAGTCTACTTCGGTTTTGTCTGCTGTAAAATGGGGATTTTAAAGCACCTACTTCTCAAGGTTATTGGGATGAAAAAGTGAGATAATATTTGTAAAATCCTTTGTAAATCTTAAGTATTATTAAGATTATGATTATTATAATTTTCACCATCATCACTCATTACATTTTAAGATAAAGCTCACTAAGACACAGAAAAACATTTTTGGAGGATACAAGAGGTATAGGAATAGAAGTATGGTTGACTATAGAATTAGATTGAGGACACAAAAAAGCAGCTAGAAAATAAGAGAATTGTATAGAATGTAGGTTCATACTGATTGACTAGTCTAATTATGTATGACATTTTTTTTTTAATAATAGCAGTAATCTTTCTTTCTCAGGAAAAAAAAAAATTCCTGCTATTTACATTAAATATTCCTTTCCTTACTTGCCTCTTCTGTTCCCAGCTGTGCACCCTCCAAGCAGGCAAAATCAGGAATTCTCCTTCACTAGTGTTAACACCTTTTAAATATTTGTAGACTCTTATCAGTACCCATATATCCCCTCTCCACCATTACTTGGCCACCCTACACCGACCAAGTTCTTTTGATCTTACTACTTAAGTCATTCCCTTTGATCAGTATGGTGCCTGGGATCTGGACCCCCTCAAATATGTCAGCTTACTTCTGTTATCAGATATTGTCCTGATATAAAAACAGAGCATTCCAACTGGTCCCTGGAGAAGTGCATAGTAAAGAAATGTTCCTTTACTGTTCCATGATGTAATTCCTTGGAGAATTTGACCCAACATAAGACCTTTCTCTTGAGCTTTTGCATCAAATTTCAGAGTGATAGTTAATGTTAGGCCTTTTCATCCATCTAACAGGGGCAGCTTCATGAATGGAGTAATTTTTATCAGGGAGCCAGGAAGGGCTCTTTGTTTCTCTTTCCAATCCTCATACTTTTCACCCCAACCTCCAACCAAAGTCTATTTTTAGGTGTTGCTTGTAATTCCTGTGACCAGGGACACAATACTGTATTCCAACATTCATGATTCCTCAAAGAGTGCACAGTTTCCATCCTTATTTATTTGTACTAACTTGCCTCTATTCCCAGAATGATCTGCCCCACTCATCTTCATCTCTTAATTTATCTATCTTTCTTCTCTCAATACTCAGGTCAAAGTCCATCTTCTGCAGAAAGTCTTTCCCAGTTCTCTAACTGATAATTACTTTCCCCTTTAAAATTAGCTTCCATCAACTCTGAAAATATCTCCATATATCTAGTAATTTATATTCTATTTCTCCGAATAGAATATATCCTCTCTGAAAGCAGGAGCTTTTAAAATTTTCTCTTTTGCCATTCTGTGTATTTTTTGGCATATAGTAAAAATTTAGCACTAACATAGTTTTCCTAAAATTCAGCTCCAATCATGTCACCTTTCTACCCAAGAAACTTCAATGGCTCCCTATTACTTCCAGGAGCAAATATAAATTGTTAAATGTTTTGCATTTAAAACCCTTCATAACTTTGCCTCCACCTATCTTTCTAGCCTGTTTATACCTTTCTCCTTGATATATATTCTTTGATCCAGTTACACTGGCCTTCTGGCTGTTCCATGAATAAAATGCTTCATCTCTTGGCTTTCAGCATTTTCTGACTATCCCCTTGCCTGTCATATTCTTTTTACTCCATTCAAACTACTGATCTTCCTAGCTTCCACTAAGTTCTAACTAAAATCCTAACCTCTACCAAACATCTTCCCTAACATTTCTTTATTTTTTTTTAAATTATTATAGCTTTTTATTGACAAAACATATGCATGGTTAATTTTTCCACATTGACCCTTGCAAAAACATCTGTTCCAACTTTTCTCCTCCATCCATTAACTTCCTCCCCTATATGTTAAATATGTTAAAGTATATGCCTAATATTTCTTAATTCCAGTGCTTTCCCTCTGTTGATTACTTCCTATTTCTCCCATATATAGCTTGCTTTGTATATATTTGTTTGTATGTTGTCTCCTCCATTAGACTATAAGCTTCTTGAGGGCAGAAGCAATCTTTTACCTCCTTTGTTTTCCCCATGCTTAGCACAGTGCCTTACAATAGTAGGCACTTTTTGTTATGGTTCACTTGTGTCCAATGCTCCAAAACCCTATATGGGGTTTTCTTGGCAAAATACTGCCATTTCCTTCTCAATTCATTTTACAGATGAGGAAGTGAGGCAAACAAGTTAGGAAGTGTCCAAGGCCAGATTTGAACTCATGAAAATTTCTGATTCCAAGCCCAGTTCTCTATCCACTTGTGCCATCTTGCTGCCTCGGTAGATGCTAAATAAATATTTATTGATTGATTTTTCCCAAAGTGCTATTTTATAATATGTATGCTCTCTATTTTTATTCCGTTTTACCCTATCATTCCTTTTTATGCCTTATAATTCCTCTTGCAAATTTACTTATTGACTCCTCCTACTTCAGTTATTCCAGAGAGCCTTCTCTCTCTCTTTCTCTCTCTCTTTCTCTGTCTCTCTGTTTCTGTCTCTGTCTCTGTCTCTGTCTCTCTGTCTCTCTGTCTCTGTCTCTCTCTCTCTCTCTCTCTCTCTCTCTCTCTCTCTCTCTCTCTCTCCCTGTTTTGCAGACATAGTCCTATCTGACATCTCTAAGATAATGTTGAATGGTTCCTATATGATAGTGTTCTTCAGATTTAAATATTAACTTTAGAGGCAACTTCCTGGGTCTGGATCCCTAAAATTTAAATCTTTATCATTAGCAGAAATATGCTTAAGATCTTAATTGCACAGATAGGGTAAAAGAAAGTGAAACAATTTCAAAGATAATTGTTTCTCAGACAATATAGAGCTTTGTAGATTAAAATCAGCCTCTTTAAATTGGACTCAGCAACAGAGAGGAAATAGCCCTTATAGACCACAGACCACAGGTGCAATACCCTGCATGACTGACTCCTCAGAACAGACAGATTACTACTGAAGTCGTTTAGTCTGCTGCTCAGATTTGTTTCTCAAACAGTTGGCTGTGATGGGATTTATCAGTTAAGTAACGTTAAGCTTTTATTTCAAGTTGAGCTCTATGCTAAATGCTGGGACTGCAGATAGAAAAAAAAAGAAAGTAGTTCCTGCCCTCAGGGAGCTTATATGCTAATGAGAAGACAACTCAGAAAAGGTAACTGAAAAGTGTGTATATATTGGGGAGAAGGTATCAGAAGAATTAAGAGTAGGTCCTTGAGAAGAGTGAAGCAGTGAACATGGTTAGCCTGATCCTTTTTCTTAAAATGGAGTTTCTGGAAAGAAGTGACCAATTAGAGGTAGGATTGGTAAGATTTCAAGACATAGAAGTTTGTCTTTATTAAGACTATTTAAACAACTGAAGGAGTTTGGAGGAAAGAGTTCACACTGTTTCACTCAGCACTTTGCCTAATCCAGATCTCACAGGACTATGAATTTAGAGCTGGAAGGGAATTTTGTGACTGACTTTCTCATCATGAGACCCTGAGAGGCTGTCACACAGGTACTAAGTCCCTTACAGAAGAAGTGAACAGAGTTTTTGACTTCTAATAAACTTTACTCTGTAACTGCCACCTTAAATCTTATTTTGCTCCTTCAAGAACAGTAATATATTTCTGATGGAATATTCTTCTTACTAGATACCTGGAAATGGAAAAGGTAAAAAGTTTGCTTTGAAAATCAAATACAGCTTGCTAAGAGCTGGGTCTCCAGTTAATCTATTTTCATAAATGTTGAAATTATTGGTATTGGTTATAGGCACTTTTCATATGTGGTAGCCTAATATTCTCTATTCTTGATATAATGATTTTCATTTCTACATCCTTTTTTTTTTTTTTTTCTGACACAACAAGAATGGAATAGTGTGGTTGAATTTTAGCTATATTTTGTTCATCAACCATAACATTCATTTCCTTTCCCATTTCTTCTGTGTGATCTTCTCTGTATTTGAGATACTTCTCTAGAACAGTGATCAAATGAGAAAAGTTATTTTTCCCCTCTTTCCCTCTTCCTGAAGTTGATGAAGCAAAGAGTTTTCTTAACTGTGTCCAAAGAATTGACCGTGCACAAAAAACCAGAAACAAAAATATTTATCCTAACATATAAGTGCCTATGTTCTGGGTCTAACTTGGATTTGCGACATACCTCAATCACATGTTCCAAGAAATCTGCTGTCCTGGCATAATCATCCATACTCGGCTCTAGGAAGATAAACTAATTTATTGACCTTTAATATTACTTGTCATGACAACATGTATACAAAAGAAAATATTTCTTTTTACAGCCAATAGATCATTCCATTTTTGCTGGAAAAAATCTTACCTCCTTTATTTAAAAGGTAGCTGTCAAAAGTTCTTAAAATTTAGAGTATGTTAAAGTTGAGAGGAACCCCACAGTTTCAATGCTTGCAATCCCTATCTGATCTCAGGAATCCTTTTTACATCTTGAACAAAATCATTTGATCTCTGCTTAAAGATTGTCAGTGATGGGAAAGTTACTACCATTTTACCTTAGGATACCTCTGATCGTTAGGAAGCTCTTTCTTAAAATCAAGCTTAATATTCTCTCTATCTGTCTCTCTCCAATCCGGGTTAAGTGACTTGCCTCTAGTAACATAGCTAGTAAGTCTTCCTGACTTCAGGGTGAGTGCTCTATCCACTGCACTACCAGGCTGCCCCAGTAAAGCTTAAATCTCCTTTCTTGTGACTTCTAATTGTTCTCTCCTCTTAGGACTAACTGAAGAAAATGGAGTTGCCTTTCTGTGTGACAGTTCCTTTGTATCCAGGCTAAAAGTTCTCAATTTCTTCAGCAGATCATCAGATAGCAATGTCCACTCACCCTTCTGATTGCTCTCTGGAAAAGCCCTTAAGTGGCTACAATGTGGCCCCTTAAAATAGAAAATTGGAAGGAACCTACCAAGTCAAAGGTTTTCAAACTTTTTTGTTCACAACAAAGTATTCTTTACTGTGAGGAATCCCAAAACACCAAATGTTTACATTGGCAACAGTACAGGAGAATCAGGAGATTTTCACATGCACATTTTTCCTTCAATAAGAACAGTCATTTTTGTTGACTTTTTTTTTTGTAAGTTCAAGAACTGATGTCTTTTGAGATTAGTACATGTAGGTAATAAGAAAGTATTATTTACCTTATGTTTATAAATATATATATATATGTGTGTGTGTGTGTGTGTGTGTGTACATATGCATATAAATATGTAGGGTAAATAAAATATTTCAAAATATTTATAAATATCCTTTTATCTACAACATCAAAACATGCAAAATTTTGTGGTGTACATAATGTCACAGGACATATATTTTGAAAATCATGATTCTAGTCCAAACTATCCTAGAAATACTAAGTATTTACAGCCTTGCCTGACTAGATGACTTCTAATTCATCAACAACTTTAAGTTTCTCCACATCTGGTATGGTGTTGAGATAATTCTTTATATCCTAAAGTATTTGTCTTCTTGGGAATTTATTTTTCCTTCATCCAACCTAGCAATATTGTGCAGTGAAAAAAATAGAAAGTAATTGACATAATGGGAAGGTATAACCATAGATGCTTTTTAATCTTTTTGGAAACACAGGGTTTAACCCTAAATGTGGATTACTATTTGCATTGAGTTAGAGAGCTTTTAATATCTCTTTACAGAATCTCATTCTTGCCCTCCTACTGTGTTGAGCAGGTTAAAACTTGCTTAGATAAACTCACTTGGGAGAATTCAAAGTTTAATGTCTTCATTGTGAAGTCTACAATTTAAGTCATAATGGATAGATATAATACATCTTAGGTATGTATGATGACTGTAGTTATCAAATTAAATGATATACTTCAGACTATTATAGTCTCTTTTAAGCCTGGAAGCTCAGGTAAAGATAAAAATGAATGCCTTCTTCAAGTTGGCTCAAGAAAAAAAATGGGGGTTAAAAAAAGATGATGAATCCAAATGTCTAAAGTTATATTCTTCAGAAATGCTCCTGAATCATCTGCTGTTTGCAAAACATTCTGTAAAGCTATAGAGATAGCAACATATGACAGGTATCATCTCTACACAAATTTAATTATCTGGAGAATCATAATAAAGCTGCAATGACATGGAGTCATCTACTTGAGCAAGATTTCAACTTATCATCCCAAATTCTTACTTTACTTTATATGAAACAGTCCCTTTACCAAGTTGAGTCGTATTTTATTTCCTGATTATGAACTTGAAAAACACCAACAAACATGAGTATATATCCATATCCAGTGAAGAACATAAAAGAGGATTGTAAATGACACTGTGAAAGTCTGTTATGTACAACTTGTTTATTTGTTAGATTTAGGTTAAATTTAACCCAGAAGTAATCACAGAAGTCCCCACTGACAATACCCTCTTCTAAATTTTGTTCTCTTTTCTGTGTATTTTTAAAAGTTTCAAATCAGATATAAAATTCTTTCATTTTCTTTGTTTCCTATTATGCCTTCCTCTACTTCTACAACTCTTTCCTAATCCCCCTTGTCTTGTAACAAATAAATATAATCAAGCAAAACAACTCATATATTGTTCAGCTCTGAACATATAGGTCTCATTCTAGACATAAAGAACATCACCATTCTGCAAAGAGCTGGGAACACCCTTTGTTATTGGTCATTTGGAGTTATAATTGGTCATTGAATTTGTAAAAGTTCTCATCTTTCAAAATTGTTTTCTTTTATCATATTGTGGTCATGATATAAATTATTCTCCTAGTTAGGCTTATTTCTCTGTAGCACAATACTATTTCAATTTTATTTGTATAGCATCATTTGTTTGGCTTTTCCTCAGTGTTTCAGCCATTATATTCAATATTACCAGATTGCTTTCCAGAATGGTTAGATCTATTCACAGCTCCACCAAAAGCACTGTAGTATAATCTGTTCCCCCACATTCTTTCCAGGAATAGTTGTTCTTTTTGCTACTGATGTTATTGTTGTTGCCTTTATCAATCGGCTAGATCTGAGATGATGGCTCAGAATTCTTTTAATTTGCATTTCCCTTCTTGTTAGTGTTTTTGCAGGACTATTTTATGTTTGTTGATACCCTGCATTTTTTTTTTTTTTTGAGAACTACCTGTTCCATATCTTTTAACTATTTATCTTTTGGGGAATGACTGCTTACTTACCTTGAAGGCCAAGCAATTATTCCTTAGAGCTAATGTAAAATCTCTTTAGCTATAATTTAAATTATTTTCTCTGGTTTTTATTATCACCACTAAAAAAGTGAGATTCTTGAAAACAAATACTAAAGCAGGATGTCTCTTTTCCTTGTCTTTTCTCCCCATTCCCTTGCATTTTTTTCTTTTTCCTTCCCTCTTTTTTCCTTCCTCTTCTTTTTTCTTTTCTTCTCTTTTTCTTTTTCATTATCTGAAGATGAGGTATCTCACATTTCACCTCTCCCTAAGGGTTCTCCAGTCCTGTAAAAGTGTTTGAGGATATCTAGTATCCATCACTGACAAGCCTCTGCCAGTTTTAGAGATCCCTTGCATCCCTGTTACATTTAATCACATTTATAAAGCAATATATACTTTAAAGTCACAGAAAGAATAAATATATAAATATTCCCTTCAACACCTGGGGAGCATAATTCCCCCTTATACCATGTCAGTCTCTGAGGAGAGGAGGTAGATTAAGTTCACAGCTTAAATTAATTCATTTGTAGCATGGTTGCCACTAAATCGCAAGTCCAATGTATCCCTGGGCTTGCATTTCGCATTGAGACTTCTCCGAGTTTACTGGAAGCAACATCTGGCTTGGGCTCCTGCCTTCAAGGCAAACATGGGCTCCTACCACCTGCATCCAGAATTGAAAAGTTCAAATGAAACAGATCTGAACTTGAAACCCTGCTGCAGTAGGTCAGGTATTTTTTATCTCCATTTTGAGATAAGGAAACTCAAACTGAGACCTTTTAAGTAACTTGCATGGGAGTACACAGATAGTAAATGGTAGAGGAAAGACCCAAACCCAAGGTTGTCCAAGTCTAGCACTCTCTGTATCATGTTCATCATAGATATTATTGCAAAAATAATCATTTTTACTGTTAAAATTATGATGAAACTTAAGTTTACATGTAATTTGAAAATCCATACCCAGCCTGTAAGTCTGAAAATTGTCAGCCTATTCACACTGCACCTGAGTGATTTTTCCCCCTAGTGTAGGCATTTTCTCATGATTATATATTATTATTTCATTCATTATTATTATTATTGTTCACATTTATATGGCATCTGTTGTATACAATGGATAGACTGCTAGTTAGTTAGAGTTAGGAGGACTTGAGCTCAAATTAGTGGCAATGTGACTTGGACAAATCATTTGAAACAGAAGTTTGCCTTAGTTTCTCATCTGTAAAATGAGCTGAAGAAGGAAATGGTAAACCACTGATGTATCTTTGCCAGGAAAACACCAAATGAGGTCATGATGAGCTGGACATGACTGCAAAAGCCTGAATAGCAATGTACACATGGATATATAGCCATATATATATTATGGATATATGTTAATATGAATATATGTGTTTATAGATAGGTAGGCATGAATATAGACATCTAACTAGCTAAATATAGATTAGAAAACAGAATGTAAAAAAGTACCCAGAGTTGGGAATATTAATCTAGAGCTAATTAGGTGAAAGCCAATAAGAATAAAGGTAAAGTAATATACTTGGGGGTCAAAAATTCAACTGTACTAGTACTGCTTAAAAAGAGATTTGAGTGTTTTATCTAGATGAAAGTTTCTTCTCAGGTATAAAAAAAAATATTTTTTAGATGATTCCAAGAGAAGGGAATCTTCTAACTCTAAAATTCTGTAATTCTATTGTCTTCCTAATATTTCTTGCCTGTGTGTGGCCTCTACTTCTTTATTCTATTTTGGCACGTTGTTTCCTAGTGAATTCCACTCATATAGTCATTCTACAAGTCCAAGGACTTCTGGGAGAGGCACAACAAGACAATAATTCCATCTAACATACCCATAAATTGTCTTTAATCAAAATGATGGCCAATTGCAGAAAAGCCAGTAGAGCAGTTAAAAAAAACTAGACATCAAATGGAATAATCACATATTAAAAGAAAGTTTTATAAACCTGAGATTGAATTTTGTTTTCATTACAATGGGGGAATTAATATTACTAACTAATATGGAGTTCTAAGAAAGATTCTCCACATGGTTTTCCCCCATTTTTCTTTAGTTTCAACTGAATCGCCTTGGGCTCTCTTATGCAAAGAGTGTTTACAATGCAATGCTGTTGGGAAATCTGAAGTGATTTCTAGAATCTTCTATGAATAAAATAACTGATTTTATTTAGAGGAGAACATCTAAAAGATGTAAAAGTCATCCAACTCTAAAAAATTCTAAAAAAAATCTAATTCTGAAAAAAATGAAGCATTTATGCATTAATGGTTCCAGAGTGTTGATTAGGAGCAACTTGTAAAAGTTACAGAGAGATAAAATTTCTTTGATGTGGGAGAAAAACTTCACTTCCTTTTCTTTTAAGAAATCATATCTTATCCCCTCCTCTATTACAAGTAAAAACAATTTTAAACATTATTTTTTTAAATTTTTTAATAACTTTTTATTGATAGAACGCATGCCAGGGTAATTTTTTTACAGCATTATCCCTTGCATTCACTTCTGTTCAGATTTTTCCCCTCCCTCCCTCCACCCCTTCCCCCAGATGGCAAGAGTCCTTTACATGTTGAATAGTTGCAGTATATCCTAGATACAATATATGTGTGCAGAACCGAACAGTTTTCTTGTTGCACAGGGAGAATTGAATTCAGAAGGTATAAATAACCCGGGAAGAAAAACAAAAATGCAAGCAGTTTATATTCATTTCCCAATGTTCTTTCTCTGGGTGTAGCTGCTTCTGTCCATCTTTGATCAATTAAGGCTTTCTTTATCGAAGAGATCCATTTCCATCAGAATACATCCTCAAACAGTATCGTTGTTGAGGTATATAATGATCTCCTGGTTCTGCTCATTTCACTCAGCATCAGTTCATGTAAGTCTCGCCAGTCCTCTCTGTATTCATCCTGCTGGTCATTCCTTACAGAACAATAATATTCCATAACATTCATATACCACAATTTACTCAACCATTCTCCAATTGATGGACATCCTTTCATTTTCCAGCTTCTAGCCACTACAAACAGGGCTGCCACAAACATTTTGGCACATACAGGTCCCTTTCCTTTCTTTAGTATCTCTCTGGGGTATAAGCCCAGTAGAAACACTGCTGGATCAAAGGGTATGCACAGTTTGATAACTTTTTGAGCATAGTTCCAAATTGCTCTCCAGAATGGCTGGATGTTAAACATTATTTTTTTTTAAAAAAAGTTTTGAGTTTCAAATTTTATCCCTTCCCTTGGATAGTAAGTAATCTGAAATAGATTATACATGAAAGAAAGTAATAAAGGAAAGAACAAAGGAAGAAAAGAAGGAAGGAAGGAAAGCGGGAAGAAAGAGAGGAATAAATAAGAAAGAAAGAAATGGAAGGAAGGAAGGAAGGAAAGAATGAAGGAAGGAAGGAAGAAAGAATGAAGGAAGGAAGGAAAGAAAGGACCAAGAAAGGAAGGGAAAATAGTATGCTTCATTCTATATTTAGACACCATCAATTCTTTCTCTGAGTAGTATTTTTCTTCATGAGTGCTTTGAGATTGTCTTAGATCATTGTATTGCTGAGAATAGCTAAGTCATTCACAATTGTTCATTATGAAATAATGCTATTATTATGTACACTGTTCTGATTCTGCTCACTTCACTGTATTGGATCATATGAGCCTTTTCAGATTTTCCTGAAATCAGTCTATTTAACAGAAGAAAAACTTCCTAGAAATCAGGGTTATCTAGAAATAGAATTGGCTACCTTGGGAGGCAGTGATTTCCCTTTCATTACAGAGCTTCTAGTAAAGATGAATAACCAGTTGTTGAGGATACTATCCCGGAGATTTTTATTCAGTTACAATGGCTTCTGAGTTGGTTCCTTCCAATCCAGAGATTCTATAGCATTGCAAGGGAATATTATTCAGTACATAAAATCTGTTTATTACCTTGTGATTGATTCTTTGCATGCCTTTCTAGGATTACACAATACTGAAGTACAAGAGGGGAAAGTCTTCTCAGTCATCATGGGTCGTTTACTTTTTCATTCTAATATGTTATTGTCATCATTATGGATAATGCAAGAATGAAATAGTATTGTCTGATCTGGAGCTGATAAAAATAAAGAGCAAGACAAAGAGCTTACTTTTTAATACGGGAAGACAAAATTCAGGGTGTCCCAAAAGTCTTGGTGCAGTTTTAAACTTCAATAATTTTTAAAGTTATGTAAACTCTTAAAGCTAAAAACTATACCAATTCAGATGAAGAAATTAAAACTATATGTAGTCACATGAAAAAGTGCTCCAAATCACTATTGATTAAAGAAATGCAAATTAAGACAACTCTAAGATATCACTACATACCTCTCAGATTGGCTAAAATGACAGGAAAAGATAATGACAAATGTTGGAGAGGATGTGGGAAAACTGGAACACTGATACATTGTTGGTGGAGTTGTAAGGAATCCAACCATTCTGGAGAGCAATTTGGAACTATGCTCAAAAAGTTATCAAACTCTGCATACCCTTTTTGACCCAGCAGTGTTTCTACTGGGTTTATATATATCCCAAAGAGATTTTAAAGAAGGGAAAGGGACCCATATATGCAAAAATGTTTGTGGCAGCCTTTTGTGTAGTGATAAGAAACTGGAAACTGAGTCGATGCCCATCAGTGGGAGAATGGTTTAATAAATTATGGTATATGAATGCTGTAGAATATTATTGTTCTGTAAGAAACGACCAGCAGGATCATTTCAGAGAAGCTTGGAAAGGCTTATATGAACTGATGTTGAGTGAAATGAGCAGAACCAGGAGATCATCATACATGGCAACAAGACTATACAATGATCAAATTCTGATGGACATAACTCTCTTCAACAATGAGAGGATTCAAACCAGTTCCACTTGTTCAGTGATGAAGAGAGCCATCTACATCCAGAGAGAGGCCTGTGGGAACTGAGTGTGGAACACAACATAGCATTCTCACACTTTCTGTTGTTATTTGCTTGCATTTTGTTTTCTTTCCTTCCTTTTTGATCTGATTTTTCTGGTGCAGCAACATAATTGTATACATATGTATGCATATATTGGATTTAATATGTATTTCAACATATTTAATTTGTGTTGGACTACCTGCCAGCTAGAGGAGGGGGTGGGGGAAAGGAGGGGAAAACTTGGAACAAAAAGGTTTTGCATGGGTCAGTGTTAGAAAACTACCCATGCATATGCTTTGCAAATAAATAAATAAATAAAAACTATACCAAGATTTTTGGACAGTTTGATTCATAGGGGAGTGATAGCCAGGGAAGGGTTTTGGTAAGGAGTCACTGAATAGACCCCTAAGAAAATGAACAGCAGACCCATTCCAGGAATGACTTTATTGATTTATTCCAGGGGTAGAGTAAAACAGAGGGAAAGAGGAATGCAAACACAGGTGTTCACCTGCCACCTAACTCACTTATGGCTCCTGAAATCTGTAGCATGTACAATGGCCACACCTTGGTAAAACCATCTTGGCAGATGGACTAAACCAGGTTCAGGATAATTAACAGACTTCAAATCCTTTGGAGAATTGGGGGGAATATGTGCCTTAAGCATGTAAAAACTTCCCTTAGCGGAATGGATGGACGAGGACAATTTGTTCCAATGGTCATAAAGGCAGCTTAGACTTAGAACAAAGTCATCCACTGCATCCCAGGCCATCAAGAGTTGTCTTACCATTTTTGTCACTAGACTTCAGTGACTTTGGAAGAGAAAATAAAGCTGATGACTATGTAACTCTTTTCTCACTTAAATTTAATTCATGCACAAGTCAGCACATCATCCCATGATGACATTGGTCCTCTTAGAAAATGAAGGATGAACAACAACAATGACATGGGAGGCTCTTGAGACATTATAGAGGAAAAATAGGATAGTGAGTGTCTTGAGGATAGGATAGTGAGACATAAGGAGCTTAAAGTCAGTGATGCTAAGGGCCCAGCTCTGAGTTCTGGCCTCAAGGTAGGACTAAATTTAGCAAAGAGGCTAAAGATTGTTATTTTTTTTTAATTTTAAATTTTTATTTAATAATTATTTTATATTGACAGAATCCATGCCAGGGTAATTTTTTTTACAACATTATCCCTTGCACTCATTTCTGTTCCGATTTTCCCCCTCCCTCCCTCCGCCCCCTCCCCTAGATGGCAAGCAGTCCTATATATGTTGGATATGTTGCAGTATATCCTAGATACAATATATGTTTGCAGAACCGAACAGTTCTCTTGTTGCACAGGGAGAATTGAATTCAGAAGGTATAAATAACCCGGGAAAAAAAACAAAAATGTAGATAGTTCACATTCATTTCCCAGTGTTCTTTCTTTGGGTGTAGCTGCTTCTGTCCGTCATTTATCAATTGAAACTCAGGTCTCTTTGTCAAAGAAATCCACTTCCATCAAAATATGTCCTCATACAATATCGTTGTTGAAGTGTATAATGATCTCCTAGTTCTGCTCATTTCACTTAGCATCAGTTCATGTAAGTCTCGCCAGTCCTCTCTGTATTCATCCTGCTGGTCATTTCTTACAGAACAATAATATTCCATAACATTCATATACCACAATTTACCCAGCCATTCTCCAATTGATGGGCATCCATTCATTTTCCAGTTTCTAGCCACTACAAATAGGGCTGCTACAAACATTTTGGCACATACAGGTCCCTTTCCCTTCTTTAGTATTTCTTTGGGATATAAGCCCAATAGAAACACTGCTGGGTCAAAGGGTATGCACAATTTGATAACTTTTTGGGCATAATTCCAGATTGCTCTCCAGAATGGTTGGATTCGTTCACAACTCCACCAACAATGCAATAGTGTCCCAGTTTTCCCGCATCCCCTCCAACATTCATCATTATTTTTTCCTGTCATCTTAGCCAATCTGACAGGTGTGTAGTGGTATCTCAGAGTTGTCATTTGGAACACTCTTTCATATGAGTGGTAATAGTTTCAATTTCATCCTCTGAAAATTGTCTGTTCATATCCTTTGACCATTTATCAATTGGAGAATGGCTTGATTTCTTATAAATTTGAGTCAGTTCTCTATATATTTTGGAAATGAGGCCTTTATCAGAACCTTTAACTGTGAAGATGTTTTCCCAGTTTGTTGCTTCCCTTCTAATCTTGTTTGCATTAGTTTTGTTTGTACAAAGGCTTTTTAATTTGAAGTAATCAAAATTTTCTATTTTGTGATCAGTAATGGTCTCTAGTTCATCTTTGGTCACAAATTTCTTTCTCCTCCACAAGTCTGAGAGATAAACTATCCTGTGTTCCTCTAATTTATTTATAATCTCGTTCTTTATGCCTAGGTCATGGACCCATTTTGATCTTATCTTGGTATATGGTGTTAAGTGTGGGTCCATGCCTAATTTCTGAGGCTAAAGATTGTTGATTAAATAGGTGCTCTGTAAATAAAGGGGGAAAAAGAGGAGTAAGACTTAACAGTGGCAGGGTAGAATGTAAGATCTGATGACAAGCTTACCCAGTCAAAGAAATAAGGAACATTAGTTCAGGGTATAGGGGATGACTTCCAGATTGAGCAGTCAGAATTGCTGTAGGAAGAGAGTACAGGACTCAGTGAAAAGGGAACCAGGAATAAAGAATGCAGAGAGTGCTAGGTAACTAAGGCTCAGTGAATGCCTGTGTAAATTGAAACAGGAGGACGTTTGAGTTGACTAGAATAGCATAGGGTTGAGAAAACAGGATTGGTGTTCTCTGATTAGACTATAAGGAAGAGTGATACCAATACACAAATCATAGGATGAAAGAATGTTAGAACTGGAAGGTACTTTAGAAATAATAATGTCTCAAAGTTTATGAACAGACAAATTTCAGATGAAAAAATTAAAGCCATCTGTAATCATATGAAAAAATGCTCTAAATCATTATTGATTAGAGAAATGCAAATTAAAATAATTCAGGTACCATCTCATATCTCTCAGATTGGCAAAGATGACAGGGAAAGATAATGATAAATGTTGGAAGAAATGAGGGAAAACTGGGACACACAAGTATTACTGATGGAGTTGTGAAATAATCCAACTATTCTGGAATTTGGAAGTATGTTCAAAGGAATATAAAACTTTGCATACCCTTTGATCCAGCAGTGTAGGAGGGGAAAGGACCCACATATGCATAAATGTTTGTAACAGCTCTTTTTGTGATAGCGGAGAAATACCCATCGATTAGGAAATGGCTGAATAAGTTATGGTATATTAAAGTAATGGAACCTTAATGTTCTATAAAAAAGATGAACATGCTGATTTTAGAAAGGCTTGAAAAGATTTACATGAACTGATGCTGAGTGAAATAAGCAGAAACAAGAATACATTGTACAAAATAACAGCAAGAATGTTTGATGATGAACTATAATAAATAGTCTTGGTTCTTCTTAAGAGTTCAGTGATCCAAGGCAAGCTCAATAAATTTTGGATGGAAAAAGTCATCTGTATCCAGAGAGAGAAATATGGAGACTGAATGTAAATCAATACATGCAATGTTCACTTTTCCTCCCCTTTTTCTTCTGTCCCCCCCCCCACCACCACAACCACTTGTGGTATTTCCCTTTTGTTCTGATTTTTCTCTCCCAACACGATTCATAAGGAAATTAAAAAAAATGAATGTACATGTATAACCAGAAAAAAATCCAGAATGGATATTTCCAAAAAAAAAAAAAAAAAAAAAAAAAAAAAAAAAAAAAAAAAAAAGAAAAAGAAAAAGAAAAGAAAAAGAAAAAAATCACAATGCCCTACTTTCTTATTGAAACTAAAGTTCAGATTTGCCTGATTTGCTCATAGTCCCCCATAGTGACCAAGATCAGACCATCCATCTCATTCACATTCTTCATGTATCACAGTCTACCCCCTTTTTGGTCTTTCACATCACTTCTCCTGCTCCAAGCAATGGCTGATAAAATATTGTAGCTTATTTATACCCACTATTTGTATGACCTCAAGAAATTCCTTAAATCCCTTTGGGCTTCAAGTTCCTCATCTCAAAGCAAAGGGATTGAATGAGATGACCTCAGAAATCCTATCCTGCTCTTATGATCCAGTGGACACACATCTTTTTGGATTGTAGTTCTTTCTGTTGCAGGGCTAATGGGGGAACGCCTACTTTTCTGAAAAGAGGCTTCAGTAGATCAGGGTTTGTTGATCATCCCTTATATTTGTGATTGAAATGTGTCTCAAAATATAAAAAATACATATCTTCAGTTTGAGAAGGATCTTTAAGAATAAGTCTAGTCTTAGTTCTTAACTATTCTTTGTCCCTCTTTTTTCATAGTTAGGGGGTAGCTCTGGAAGGAACTGAAAGGTCTTGATTTTCTTCTGCCTCGAGGATTCAGCAAGATGTTAGTACCACAGAAAGAATCAATGGTCATTAGGTCCCAGGGAAATAATCTCTTATTTTATTTTTTCATACTAAAATCTGGTTTCTCCTTGAAAAATATAATTTATATAAAGAATGTTTATGCTGAGGGGACTCGAAACAGTTCATATGAGGCTCAAGTCTTGAGGAACTGTATATGTTTAGTTTAGAGAGGGACATAGAGCAATATGATGGAAAGAATACAGGCTCTAGGTTTAAATCCAGGCTGTGTGACTTTGAGAAAAATCAGTTAACTTCCCTAGTTTCCTCATTTGTAAAAAGGTATTGGTCCAGACCTCTGAGATCCTTTCTATCACCAAGTCTCTGTGACTTAATCATAGAGGAAACAGAGGGGTATCTACAGAACCTCAGAATCACAGAACGTTTGATCTATAAAATTACCTTGAAGTTCATCTAATCCAACTTCCTTTCCTCGAAGAGAAGGAAACTGCAGCCCAAGAGAGAAAGTGATTTAAGAGAAGTCTCATAGCTAGCTGCAGAAAATGAAAACAAATATTTGAAGAGCTGCCTTGTGGGAGAGGTATCAGGTTTACACTCTTGGCTAAATGAGCTACTTTGTGGAAGATGCAATCACAAGTTACAGGAAAACTTGCTGGGGATGTCATGGAGAGAACTCAACTAGCTGACCTCAGCCACTGTCTCAACTCTGGGATTCACCGAATCAAACATAAAGTTATATTATCTGTTTTAGAGAGAAAATGAGCACAGAATCAATCACAGGATAGTGCCAGAAAGGACTTTAAGATAATCCAACCCTTTTATTTTTCAGAAGGTGAAACTGAGGCCCACAAAATGGCAAATGACAAAATTTTTCAATCTTGAATCCCATGTAGTTTGACCAGGCAAATAAGCATACGAGGACCAGAGAGTGTAAATAAATGGCTTTCTTTGGGGACAAGACGGTGGATTGAAGACCAGACCCCAAATCTCCGAGCTTGCATCACAGTAATTGCCCTTTGTATTATACCTTAGTGGTAAGACATCATTCTGACATTGACATATTTATTTAGTGTACTTCACTTTCCCGTGTTTACCAAATGATGGCCCTGACCCAGTTTTCACGTTTTGATCCCGGTCTTCAAGGGTTGTCATCTCGGTTTCTCTGTTGGCAGGAGCCAAAACAAACAAAAATACTGTCTAGAGAGCCATTTCAGGGTTTGCTGGAATCCCAGCTCCCGGTAGGACTTCAAAAGATCACTGCCCATGGCAACGATGTTAATGTTCTTTAATAGGTATTGTACTTAAACTGATGAAAATCAGTCAACAAAATCCAGCCCCTGCCTGCTCAGAATGGAGCAGGGGCTCTTAAAGAGACAGTAGTACCCCTCTGTGAGTCAGCGAGATTAAAATAAATGAGTGAACTCGGGTTCAACTCTTCAAGCTACCGAGTTCCATGAAGTAGTTGAATACCTAGCTTGGCAGTTCAAATGTTCAGATCTCATGGAGCTAATGAGAATTTCCAAGAACAAAGAACTTAGTTCTAGCCCCAACAAGCCAACCGACTGCTGGTCAGGCTGCTTGGAATTCTATCTCCTCTTGTTGTCCTAGTGCATAGGCGGTTTCCCCATGCCCAGCAAGTTTTCTCTTGAAAACCCTGACTCCAAGTAAGGCTCAGTTCAGGTGCCATCTCCAGCATGAGGCCTTTTCCGATCTAGTTAGTTGTTGGTGCTCATTTGTATTTATTTTGTCTATGCACACATACACATAAGGTATCCCAAAAGTCTTGATGCAGTCCTAAACTTTCATATTATATTGTCACTGTACATTTTGTATCACTTGCAGGGACTGCACACACACTTTTAGTTTTGTCTTTGCTTCACACCTGAGCCAGCTACATAGAATTCTGGGTCTGCAGTAAGGAGACCTGAGTTCAAATGCAGCTTCATTCACTAGCTGTGTGACCCTGGGCAAGTAACTTAATCCCGTTTGCTTCCGTTTACTCATTTATAACGTGAACTGGAGAAAGAAATGGCAAACTACTCTAGAATCTTTGCCAAGGAAACTCTCAATGGCATCCCATGTTAAGAGTTCAAATGTTGGAGTTTGTTCTTCTCAGAGCACAGCCGGTTTAGAGGCTTAGAGCCCTTCGGATGTCTCCAAATCCAAAGGTTCTGTCCTTCAGCCTCTGCCTCTGCTTTCTTCTGCCTCCAACCAAGACAGAGATGGAAGGTCTCTCTTATCTCCTTCTGGGGAGCCCAGCCACCAACTTGCCGCGGAGAGAGGGCTTCTGGCGTAGCTCCACTGAAATCCGTCAAAAGTGTTCTCTGCACCAGAGTCATTCCTCTCGAGTCCAGCGCGATCAGCCAGCCAAGAGGAAAAAATGTATTCTGCCATAGATCCCTCATTGCTGGCTTTTTATCTGCCTCTTCTGAGAGAATGGGATTATGGGTTTTCTCCCATAGTGCTCTCTGGCCCAATGACTTTAAGGGAGGTGTGAACTCCCTTGAAGTTAGAAAGTGTACTTTGTGAAGCTAGCATACTTGTGGACTCCAATGAGTAAAGGTGTGAACACAAGCCTTGTCTTAATTAGTTCTACTTAGTACCTTGTTTCAGGTTCTGGCCAAAACATCTTCTTTAAGATTAGATCAACTCTAATTACTTAGCAGTTAGTAAGGATTCCAACAATCCCACAGAGTCAGATATGATTGAACAACAATGCCATACACCTACCATGGTACCTTTCACATAGCAGATACTTAATAAGTACTTATTGAATACTAATAAAGAAATGAGTGAATTCTGAGTACATTGCTATGTATGTGTGGGCATATATATGTGTGTATACATATATTTAGTGTGTGAAAAATAGGAATTGATTTTCTATTTGATGAACTTAAATCTTTAATTTTCTTTAATTTGGTGGGGAAAAAATGAAAGTACCCAGACTAAGCCATGACAAAGACAAAATAAAAAAAAATAATTTAACAGAGCATTTCATAAATATTTTGACTGAGCATTGCAATAATTCTGTGAAAAATATATTCTTAGACCTATTTTATAGATAAGAGCACTGAAAAATTAAGTAACTTCTCCCTCCTTACACAACTCAAAGTAATAAATTCTAATTTTTCAAAAATGATGATTCAAATGCTGAATGATACTGAGATTTCTGAGGATGCATTTCCAAATATAAAAAAATATAAATTTCCAAATATAAACAAAATAAGTGAGAAAATGTGATCTGACATACCAAAATTCACTTTGCATGCAACTTTTTTTTCTTTTAGGACTGCAAAATGAGCCTGAATTTGCATTACAGAGATAGAAAATTTTGAGGGCAGTTAATTGTGGATGAGGATTCAGGGAGAGGTACTTGGAGTACTGAGTTTGGGCAGCATTTGCTTGAACATTTCTTTTTTTTTTGGTTCCTTCCTCCTCCCTCCCCTCCCCCAGCTCCTTTTGTGAGATAACTGGGATCATCTCACACAGAGTCACAAGCTAGGAAGTGTTAAGTGAACTCAGGTCCTTCTGAACCCAGGATGATAGTCTATCCACCGGGCCATCTAGCTGCTCCAGAATTATTTTTTCTTGAAAGTGAATGTATCTATAAGAAATGATCAATAGGATAATTTCAGAGAGCCTTGGAGAGACTTACATGACCTGATGTTGAATGAAATAAGCAGACATGGCAACAACAAGATTATATGATGATCAATTCTGATGGACGTTCTTCTTTCCAACAATGAGATGATTGAGGTCAGTTCCAATGATCTTGTGATGCAGAGAACCATCTACATCCAGGGAGAGGACTATGTTGTGGATCACAACATAGCATTTTCACTCTTGTTTGCTTGCATTTTGTTTTCTTTCTCATTTTTTTTTCCTTTTTGAGCTGATTTTTCTTGTGCAACAAGACAATTGCATACATATATATGCGCATATATATACACACATACATATATACATATATTAGATTTAACATATATTTTAACATGTTTAACATAGATTGGAATATTTGCCATTTAGTGGAGGGGGTGGGGGAAAAGGGAAGAAAATTTGAACACAAGGTTTTGCAAGGGTAGTTGAAAAATTATCCATGCATATATGTTTTCCAAATAAAAACCTTTAATAAATATATATATATATATACATATATATATATATAGATAGATAAATGTAAATCAAATATATATATATATATAGATAGATAGATAGATAGATAGATAGATAGATAAATGTAAATCAAATAAGAGAACTGTGAGGTACTTTCAAAAGGAAGTGAATTTTAAATAGCAGAGGAAGACTCTCCAAGTGGGTTGTGGCATCTGAGATGTGTTTGGAAGGAAAGTAGGGACTCTATAATATGGAGGTGAGGAGCAGTTATATTCTAACTATCCTGAGCTTTTTACCTTACCTCTGTCCCCA
This sequence comes from Antechinus flavipes, assembly GCF_016432865.1. Taxonomy (NCBI): domain Eukaryota; kingdom Metazoa; phylum Chordata; class Mammalia; order Dasyuromorphia; family Dasyuridae; genus Antechinus; species Antechinus flavipes. The sequence goes on from NC_067400.1 coordinate 461,203,855, forward strand.
TATTTTTGCTCTCTTGTCTCACCCTGGGGAGTTCCTCCTCGAATTTTCATCTCAGGAAGTACCCACACTAGCCATGCTCAATTTTTACTCAGTTCTGCTTTCATTCTTTTCAGCCTTGCCCCCTCAAGATTACCACCCCTTTCCTGATACCATTTATTGTTAACTCTACAAGGGTAGGGCCATCTTTCTTTTTCCTTTTATTTTATTCCAAGTGATTACTTAGCACACTGCCTGGCACATATTAAGGAACTGATAAGTACTGATAAGTACTTAATTGAATCTAATCCAATCTCTGCATTCCAGTCAAGGGCAAACACTTATACAAAGACAAGTATATGATAGAAGATAGAATATTGTCTAGGAGAACAAACTGGTTTGATTAGAAAGTAAGATGCATGAAGAACAGTAAGAAATGTAACTGGGAAGATAGGTAAAAGACAGATTGGAGAGGGCTCTAAATGATAAATTTATCCTGTTCTTCACTAGGAAAGTATTTGAATATGAGTGTGGTAGAGTATAACTGGTCAGGTTTATATTTTAGTAAGAAGACAGCTTGGTGGTATGGTGGATAGAGTTCTGCACTTAGTGTCAGGAAGATTCCTGTTTGTGAGTTCAATCTGGCCTCAGACACTATTAGCTGAATGATCTCAGGCAAGTCACTTAATGCTATTTGCCTCAGTTTCTTCATCTGTAAAATGAGCTGGAGAAGGAAATGGCAAAATCTTTGATAAGAAAACTTCAAATGGAATCATATGGAGTCAGATATGACTGAAATAATTGAATATTTTAAGAACATCAATTTGATTGTGTGGAGAATAGATTTCACAATCAAGATGCAAAGAGATGAATTAGGAATTGCAACAGTCTAGGGAAGACTGAATTAGGACAGAAACTATACAAGTGAAGATGGACAAAATAAATGCTTTGAAAGCAGAATCAATAAAGCTTAGCAAATTATTGGTTATGGAAGTTGAGAAAGAGGGAAGAATCAAGCATAACTTCAAAGTTATAAGTCTAAATTACTGGAAGGTTGGTGGTACCACTAAAAGAAATCGAGAAGTTTGGAAAAGAGTTTAGGGAGAACTATAATGGATCTGTGATTTCATTGATGTGGGTATGCCCTCTTGAAGTTCAGATCCCAATCCTTTTATGCCTAAGGAAACAGTTTTATGAGTAGCTGTGGTTGAGAAAATTCAGCTCCTGGAGGCCAACACTTTGATTGTGAGATTCCCCCAATTTACCTAGGCTGGTCTTCTCAGTTCAAATGTCTAGACTATTGCCAGGTCTGTACTTGAAGTCTTTCCAGGCTGGTGAGACCTGCTGAGACTTGTACTCTGCTGGGTTGGTCTTTAAGAATGCAGAGCCATCTCCATGCCCCAGTGAAGCATCTGGAGGATGTTAGTAGGAAGATATAACTGGAGTTATTAATGCAGGTCTTTTCCAGATCTCTAGAAATTCCATCTTTTCCAAAGGTTTCAAATATTGCTTCTATGCAGATGACTCCCAAATCTTTATTTCTAATCATACTAATCAACCATCTGGCTATCCTAATGATACTTCATATTGTACATGTACAATGCCAAACTCAATTTTCACAAAGACCCATTCCACTTAAAGATTTCACTATTTCTATCAGTGATACTATCATGTTCATAAGTTGTCATTCTCTTTAATTCCCTTTTTCTTTCATTCATATTAATTGGTTACCAAAAGTTGTTGATTCTACCTATAGACTTCTGCAATATATAACCTTCTAATAGAAATTTTAGTACTTACTCTCTCCACTCTATTGCCCAATCTGGTTTTAATATCATTGCCTCATGAAGAGATTTGATAAGTCACTCCTTTGCTGAGAATTGTATAGAAGTTACATATTGCCTACTTCACAATATTCATATTCTTTCAAACTACTATTGAAGGCTCTGTACAATCTAGTGTTAAAGTGACTTTATCTTATGCTATTTATTACTCTCTATGCACACTGTGCTATAGTCAAACTGAATTACTTTCCATACCATGTAGAATCTCAATTTCTTGCCTTTATATCCATGCCAGGAATCCCTTCTCTCCATCTACCTGCTGAATTCTTTTTTCATTCTTTAAAGCTATCTCTTCCAGGAATTTCTTCCCTCATTCTCCTCAGTTAGTAGTAACCTCCTCTCCCAAGATTTTATGTAACACTTTCCTTTGTTCTTTTCAGTTTCAAATTCTCTCCCTTCCTTCTTTCACATCCTTATTGAAAGACAAGAAATTTGATATAGATTGTACAAATATAGAATGAACTACATATTTATGATAATCAATTTCCTGTAACTATGCCCATGCAGCACTGGGACTAAGCATGATCCCAGTACAGCTGCTGCTGCCCAGCTGCTGCTTCATGCTGCCTGTAGACGACACTCGGAAAGCCTTCCTTGTCTTAAAAGCAAATCCCAACTTTAAAAAAAAATGAGTAAAAAGGCAAAGTGAGCTCTAACTATAGACAGCTTCTATAATGAAAGAGAAGAACAGATTTCAAACCCTGAGGAGACTAAAAGCAGATTGTCTCCAGATGAAGCCCCAAAGGGTGATACAACCTGGTACCCACCACACAAGACTCTCCTAGAAGAAATTAAAAAGAATCTTAAAAGAGAGCTAGAAGAAAAATGGGGAAAGGAAAGGAAAACTTTGCAATAGGGTTTGAAGAAGGCATATAACTCATTAAAAGATAAATTGGAAAAAGAAAACAACTCCCAGAAAAACAGAATATGTGAAATGGAAAAGGTAAAAAACTCCCAAGAAAACAGAATTTGTAAATTGCAAAAGATAAATAACTCCCAGGAAAACAGAATTTGTGAATTGAAAAATGGAAAGAACTCTCAGGAAAACAGAATTTGTGAATTGGAAAAAGAAAATAACTCCTTAAAATTTTTTTGCAAAATGGAAAAAAATTACATAGAACAAAACAACTCAATTAAGACCTCAATTAGATAAATACAAAAAGAAGTAAAAAAAGTAAATGAAGAAAATAATTCATTAAAAATCAGAACTGAACAAATGGAAATGAATAACTTGATGAGACATCAAGAATCAGTCAAGCAACACCCAAAAAAAAAAAGTCAAATATTTACTTGGAAAAATAACAGACCTGGAAAATAAATTTAGGAGAGATAATCTAAGAATTATTGGGCTCCCTGAAAATCATGATGAAAAAAAGAGCCTAGACACTCATCAAAGAGAACTACTCAGATGTTATAGAATCAGAAGGTAAAACAGGCATTGAAAGAATTCATCGAACATCTGCTGAAAAAGACCCCAAAATTAAAACTTCAAGGAATATCATGGCTAAATTTCAGAAATGTTGGACTAAGGAAAAAATACTACAAGCAGCCAGAAAAAAAAACAATTCAAATACCAAGGAGTCACAATAAGTATTACTCAGGATCTAGCAGCTTCCACATTAAAGAATCAAAGGGCCTGGAATCTGATATTCCAAAAGGCAAAGGAACTTGGAATGCAGCCAAGAATAAACTACCAGCTAAAATGAGCATTTTCTTCAAGGGTAGAAGATGGGCATTCAATGAAACTGGTGAATTCTATTTATTTCTGATGAAAAAAAATCATAGTTAAACAAAAAACTTGGTCTCCAAATAAAAGACTAAAAGAAGCATAAAAAGGTAAAAAGAACTCTTGAGAATTGTATTTCTGTTATGAGTATACATAGAGAGGGCATGTATAATTTGATTTTACTGTTATAATATAAAAAAGGAATTAAAGGTAGAAAGCAGATTGTACCACAAAAAGGGAAAATTGGAGGTAAAAAGAGGGAAATTACATCTCAAGAAGAGGCAAAGGGAACCTATTGTATTTAAGGGAAAGAAGGGAGGGTGATGAACATTGTGTGAATCTTACTCTCATCAGATTTGATTCAAAGAGAAAATATTAGGCATATTTGGTTTACAGAGAAACTTCTCTCACCTTATTGAAAAGTGGGAGAGGAAAAAGTGAAAAGGGAAGGGGTAGGCTAAATAGAAGGGAATAGAGAAATAATAGGGGAAGTAGGAAAAAGATATAAGAAAGGGGGAGGAGTTCTAAAAGAGGAGGGCTTCATGAGGCAAGTAGTGCCCATAAGTTAAATACTGGGGAGGGGAGTAAGGGGAAAATGAAAGAGAAAAGTATAATCTGGGGATAATAAGATGGCAGGAAATACAGAATTAGTAGTTTTAACCATAAATGTGATTGGGGTAAATTCTCCTATAAAACAGAGGTGGATAGCAGACTGGATTAAAAGCCAGAATCCTACAATATGTCGTTTACAGGAAATCCATTTAAAGCAGAGTGATACATACAGAGAAAAAGTAAAAGACTGGAGCAGAATCTATTATGCTTCAGGTGAAGTTAAAAAAAAAAAAAACCCAGGGATAGCCATCTTGATCTCAGATCAAACAAAAACAAAAATTGATCTAATTAAAAGAGATAAGGAAGGAAACTATATCTTGTTAAAGGATACCATAGATAATGAAAAACTCAGGAGATCATCTAGGGGAGAGAGCCACTAAAATAGTAAAGGACTTTGAGTTCTTGTCTATGAGGATCAGTTGATGTTGAGCTTGAAAAAGAGAATATTCCAGGCAGAATCTAATAATATTTCTCCAATGTCTTAAAGACTGGTGATAGAGGGATTAGATCTGATATGTTTGGTTCCAGAAGATAAAACCAGGACTAATAAATGGAAATTATAAAAAAAGAAAATTTAGGTGCAGGATCAGGAAAGCTTCCTAATAATTTAGGCTATCTATAAATGGAAAAGTCCTTTGAAAGATAGTGGGTTTCTTTTATTAGAGATCTTCAAACAAAGGCAGGATGACCATTTGTCAAATATATTGTAATTCAGACTTTACTAGAAGGTCTCTGGGGTCTGTGATTTTTGTGGAAAACTGAGAGATTTTGCCATAGCATTATTTGAATCTTGTAGCTACACAAATCTTAGAACTAATTGGAGGAGTCATAGCCTGGGGATTGAGAATACTTTACTTAGTACTGTCACAGTTAGTTGGAATCATTGATCTAGATTGTCTAGTTCTGACTTTGATGATAAAAGCAAGAATTTAAAAAATATATTCTTCTTCCTTGTCCTCTTTCACTTTCCCCTCCTCCTCTTCCCCTCTCTCCTTCTTTCTTTCTTTCTTGTTCTTTTTGTTCTTCTTCTCCTTCTTCTCCTTCTTCTCCTTCTTCTTCTCCTTCTTCTCCTTCTTCTTCTTCTTCTTCTTCTTCTTCTTCTTCTTCTTCTTCTTCTTCTTCTTCTTCTTCTTCTTCTTCTTCTTCTTCTCCTCCTCCTCTTGCTCCTCCTCCTCCTCCTCCTCCTCCTCCTCCTCCTGTCCTCATCCTGTCCTCCTCCTCTTCCTCCTCCTCCTCCTCCTTTTCCTTCTTCTTCTTCCTGAAGTTACAAGCTGATATTCACTGTGAAACTCATAAATGGGATCTTGCTGATTATGCTAGTTAGAAACCTCAATTGCCCTCAGGATTGCCCTTAGACTCCTTAAGGGAGAACTAGTCAGTCACTCTCAGAAGAACCTATCCTGAGAATGCAAATGTGAATTGAGGGAGTGACTGCAAAGTTAGTGTTACACTGTGAGAGAGTCAACTGAGATTGATTTATGGCAAAGCTTCTTAAATTGTGGGTTACAGCCCCATATAGAATCTCATAACTGAATGTTGGGGTCATGAAATTCTGATTTATTATCAGTAAATGTTTGATTTGTATAGCTATTTTGTATACTCATGTATCTGGAGTCACATAAAAATTTCTTGAGTGAAAAGGGATCACGAGTGGAAAAAGTTTAAGAAACCCTCATTTAGGGGATTTTCAATTGTTTTAAATAGCTTTTTATTTACAAGTTATATGTATGGGTAATTTTACAGCATTGACAATTGCCAAACCTTTTGTTCCAATTTTTCCCCTCCTTCCCCACCCCCTCCCCCCGATGGCAGGATGACCAGTAGATGTTAAATATATTAAAGTATAAATTAGATACACAATAAGTATACATGACCAAACCGTTATTTTGCTGTACAAAAAGAATCGGACTCTGAAATATTGTAGAATTAGCCTGTGAAGGAAATCCAAAATGCAAGCAGGCAAAAATATAGGGATTGGGAATTCAATGTAATAGTTCTTAGTCATCTCCCAGAGTTCTTTCACTGGGCGTAGCTGGTTCAGTTCATTAATGCTCCATTGGGACTGATTTGGTTCATCTCATTGTTGAAGATGGCCAGGTCCATCAGAATTGATCATCTATAGTATTGTTGTTGAGGTATATAATGATCTCCTGGCCCTGCTCATTTCACTCAGCATCAGTTCGTGTTAGTCTCTCCAGGCCTTTCATCCTGTTGGTCATTTCTTACCGAACAATAATATTCTATAACATTCATATACCACAATTTATTCAGCCATTCTTCAATTGATAGGCATCTACTCAGTTTCCAGTTTCTGGCCACTACAAAGAGGGCTGCCACAGACATTCTTGCACATACAGATCCCTTTCCCTTCTTTATGATCTTTTTGGGATATAAGCCCAGTAGTAACACTGCTGGATCAAAGGGTATGCACAGTTTGATAACTTTTTGAGCGTAGTTCCAAATGGCTCTCCAGAATGGTTGGATGTATAATTCCACCAATTATGTATTAGTGTCTAGGGGGTTTTCAATTTGAGATCATCAAAGACAATATTCATGCAGGACCAAAGATATTACTATAGGATCTCAGAGATTTAAAAAAATTTAATCTTTTCCTCTCCATCACACATGGTAGATGGTTAATATTTTGCTATTTAGCAATGTTAAATGGAAGAAATTAGTGTTAATGGTATTCCATAAAATGTTGAAAGTACCAGTGGATTTGAAAATGGACTCCCAGTCAGGACTGGTAGTCTCTGAATAGAACAATGTTCCTTATAGCTCCATTGTGATTATAGCATTGCTGCTTGGTAAATTCATTTTAAAGGGGCCTACACTTTTCAATTGCTTTCTTAAATGTGGATCCATAAATTATGGATCCTTTTAGCATTTGTATTATATGCCTGATAAACAGAAGCTGGAGCTTTTCATGACAAATGCTATTTCAAATCTTGGAAACACACACAAAAAAGTAAAAGATATAATCTTTATACTCTGTTTTGCAAATGAAGATAAGTGAGGCAAAATTTAAATGACTTTAAATTTTATAGCTAATAAGTATCTGGAGTCACATTTGACCTCAAATCCTTCTAATTTCCAGATCTCTGCTTTGATGCTCTACTTAGGTTCTTATTCAGAGCTGTCAGCATCTCCTTTCTAACCTTTTCTACTTCTGGTCAAAGAAATCAAGTATTAAATTTTAAAAAATGGACTCTGAGGGAATTGCATACAAGTTGGTTTGAATTCACAAAGAATTGTTAAAATATCTAAAATCAGAACCTTTATTAAAGACGGTATGCTAACAGTGAGATTCAGAGGAGAAGAATTGGTTTGAAAAACTAGACTTAGTTTGAAAGTCAGCCTGAAAGTTTATTTTGGGATAGTTTGATTTATGCCAAACATATTGCTTATTTATCCCTTCTGCTAAATTTCACTGTTAGCAAACAAATAACTGACTCAGATTCTTCTGTTAGATATAAATTAGTGAGTTATTCTTTCTCTTTTATCTGGAAGGAGGGGAGAAGGTCATGGCCAGGAAGACTCTGTTCTTTCTCCCCAGCTTTATGACTCTTCCTCCAAGTTCTTAGATGGTGAAAACCAGAAACTCTAAAGCTTCTGGGTAAGTGGGAAAGCCAGAGTGACCTCTGTTGTTCTCAGTTGACCCTGAATTCGATATAACTTAGAAAGTCAGGAATGAACTTTTGTCTTTCCAAACAAATCTCACTACATATTTGTGGCAGTCTCAGTCCACATCAGAGATCCCCTCCTGGGGATTTCACCTGTTTCTGCATGCCCAGCCTTGGATGATTATTACAGAAGGTAGAAGCAATTTAAGGCATCTTGCCTTAAGCTATGCCCAGATTACTGTGCCATAAAATTGTATTACAAAATACACACATGTTTTCTAGGTGCCGCTCTAATACTTGTTATGGTCCAGGGTTAGAGTTAAGGCTATGATTATAATATGCCCCTGTCTGATGGTGCTTATAATTTAGACTTTTCTTTAAAGGAACTAGTTGCAGGAAGAATGAGATGATGTGGTCTCTGCCACATGGAAACTGTTTTCATTTCTTTCTTTATTTTGAAGAGAATTTTAGTGGTTTATTTCACGAAAACAGAGCATTCTCTGTAGCCCACCACTACCTTAATTATTATTGTTATTTTAAAAATTCTTTGAAAAAAAAAGTGAGATCCTGGATAAATTATTTTAAGCTTTGATTATTTGACTTGGAACCTTGGAACATGTATTTTTCTTTAAAGTGTTTTGCTATTTTCAACTAGCAATATTAATTATTAGTGGATACATTGTTATTGTAAACAGGGTACTTGAATACAAATTATTTTTAACTTTCCCCCCAGGTGCTGAGATATAATAAAAAAAAAAAGAGTAAAGATTTTGTAAAACTAGAAAATGCAATAAGATGTCTGATGACTTGTGAAGAATAAAGTTAATGGCATAGGTTTTGTTTCTATTGGATGGAAAAAATTTATTATTCACAGTCTTGTTTTTTTTTTTTTAAAGTATCATCTCTTCATTTTGCTGTGCCAATGGAGTTTTCTTCCCAGTCCCCACCCAGTGACAAGAGAAGAGTAGATTTTTGTAAGTGCATATTTCTTTAAATATGTATTTAGATAATTTACCTAACAAATAGCCACTTTGGACCTGAATTGCCCACAGTATCACAGAATTTCATACCTGAAAGAGAATTTCCTCTATGCTATACTGGAAAGGTCTTCCAGCCTTTGCTTGAAGAACTCCAAGTGAAGGGGAACCCACCAAACAGCAGTTGACTCATGTTTTTATATCTAACAAGAGAATTTGAATCATCATTTTGTTAGTTAAAAGTTTAGCTAGAATTTAGGAGCAAATGAATAATCTCTTTTGCATAATCAAATTCTTTCTCAAATTGTTAACTCTCAGCAAAAATTTCAGATTGACTCTATTAATACTTTATGGCTAAAGATTCTATTCTGATTTTTACCAAAGACTGGATGCAAATAAAGATGGGAACCTTTATTGGAACCTTTTTCTTTAAAGTGATCCAATTCAAAACCTGTATCTCTTGCAAGTGATACATTGTTGAACCTATTTCTGCCTTCTGAGGCTAAGTGGAACAAATTCATCTTCTGCCTGACTGCCTTCCAAGAAATCCAAGACTCATATCCCCTCTGATTCTTCTCTTCTCTAGGCTTTGACTAACACAATTAATCCAGGCTTTCTTTTGTGCTGGGAGCACAGGTTACTCTTGCCCTCAGTGATTCTGATGAGAGATTTTAGAACATTTTACCAAAGACGAGCTCTGATCGATGGGTGATATTTGTATATAAAGCTGTGATTTACAATTTCCAGGTACTTTAACAAGATGTCCCTTGTGGGAAAAGGTAATCCGTTAGTTAAAGCTGGTGTTACTAAAATCAAAACTAGAAATGAGATATTCACATAGGATAGTGAGTTTTAAAGATCACACTCCTAACTTTGATCATTGGCAGCCTCTACAAACAACAAAAAAATTGGAATGGAACCATAAAATTCAAAACTGCTGCAGGGGGAAAAAAAAACCAAACCAAGTATTCAAAGAACAGGTTCTATTTATAGTTAGTGATATTTTCTTCTCAGTTGGACTAGTATAATAGACTCTCAGAGGTTCTCTGTTTCCAGGCTTTCCCCTCTCCAATTTTTCCTCTATACAACTTCCAAAATAAGCTTTCTAATAGAGGCACAGGCTTAATCAAATCAAGTTACTTTCCTGCTCAAATTTTATTGCTTCCTATGTCTACAAAGCAAAATCTTATTATTGAGCCTGTGCTTGAAGCCTTTTCTTCTTGTTTTGTCCACATTTGGGCTGTTCTAGAATATATAAAGAGGATGAATCAATCAGTAAACGTTTATTAAGTGCTTGTTGTTGGTGAGATGTTTCAATTGTATCCAATTCTTCTTGACCTCACTTGGGAAAGATAATGGAGTGGTTTGTATTCTATTGTATTCGATATAACTTACAAAGTCAGGAATGAACTTTTGTCTTTCCAAACAAATCTCACTACATATTTGTGGCAATCTCAGTCCACATCAGATATCCCCTTATCTCCATCTTATTTTACAGATGAAGAAACTCAGGCAGATTGGATTAAGTTCATAGCTAATAATAGTATGAAGGCAGATTTGAACTCAGGCCTTCTGATTGCAGGCTCAGTGCACTATACACTGTACCATCTAGCTGCTCCTAATAAGTGCTTACTGTGTTCTAAGTGTGAAGGAAGACCTAACACAAAACCAGTTTCTGCCCTCAAGGATCTTAGTAACTATAGACAACATGTAAAGAAATAGTTACAGAGGTAAGAGTAGAAAAAAGGTAACTTGAGAGGGAAATACTCAAGAGGTTGAGAGTTCTTGGAAGGCTTGTAGTCTGAAGAATGGTAGTATTTGAGCTGTCTTGAAAGAAGCTAGACAGAGTATTGCAGGCATAGGAAAAAGATATTACAGAAACCCAGAGACAGGAAATAGGATTTTGTGGGTGGAGGTTAGTACTGTTACATTGTAATGTGTACAGAAAAGGAGACTGATGTGTGAGAAGACCAGAATGGAAGGGAGGATCTGGAAGATTTATTTTTAAATTTTTTTGTGATCTATTTGTAACTTCTTGTGGTGTAGTGGTAGAATAGTAGACCTGAAATCTAAAAGAATTAATTCAAATCCAGCCTCAGATACTTACCAGCTATGTGGTAATGGGTAAGTCATTTAATTTTGATCTCCCTTAGTTTCCTCACAAGTAAAATAATAAAAAAAATTAAAGTAGAAAAAATAATAATTCACATCATGATGGTTGTGAAGATCAAATGAAATAATACTTGTAAAAGTGCTTTGCTAACCTTTAAGTGCTATGTAAATGCTCACTACTCCTGCTATCACTATTACTATGTCACAGTAGCCTTCTGCTCCTGGAAGTTTATACCATTTTTTGGCTTCTTTCCCTTACTAATCAATTCTTCCTGGGACCTCTATTTTAAATAATGGTTCCCAGGTCAGCCATAACTCCTTCATTTCTCTCCAAGTCCAGACTTCCTGCTTTGCCATGCTCCATGCAGGTACCTTTCTTCCTTCTCCCCATCCCTTTTCAACTTCCTTTCATGTGTTGCCTTTCTTCCTTGGAATTTAAATAAGTTCCTAAAGTTCTGGGAATTTCTTTTTGCTTATATTTCTATTTCTAGCATTTAGTACAATGTCTGACACACAGTGGGTACTTAATAAATGCTTGTTGACTTGTGCAGAGCTTTAAATGTCAAAAAGAGAACTTGATATTTTATTCTAAAGGTCAATTTGGATGGAACTAAGATTGTATCAGAAAGAAATTTAGTTGAATTTCCAAACACAAAGATCAGAAAAATACATCAGACTAAGTCGTGATTGGGAAAATGAAGAAAAAAACCACAGTCAGTAATTTTTCCAGCCTAGGTCAGCCCAGAGAGATAGACAAAGAAGTCTGCAAATACTGCAAGTAGGTGCTAGTCAGGAACAGCTATGTGATTGGTACATTTCAGTACAGGGAAAGGCTACATATCAAGGCAAGAAGAGGTTCTAAATTCAGCAAAGAGGGGCTTGAGATTGTTCAGGATTCAGGAACAGATACAAACTGAGAGCTCTGTTCTCACTATCTGGTTCCAGGTCACAGAACTAGAACTGATTGAGGAAGGGAGATTCATGAAGCGATGATACTTCAGTCACGGGCAGTAGATTGTGTACTGAGTAAGAAATAAAAAGGAAGCAGCAGCTGTATGTCTTGGAACCCAGAAGCAGAAACTCAGTTCCAGTTTTCAACCCTGTCTGAAACCTGAAGTAGAATAACTTGGGCAAGAATCTTAGACCGATTCCTAATAGTTATATTTCTGTTATGGAACAGCAGAGCTTTCCAGGTGTTAAATAGTGACTAAAATATTTATCTAATAGAAATCTATTGGAATTCCAAATAGACAAAGGATAAGCCTGTTGATCAAACTCAATCCAAGTCAAGAATTTATAGAGTTATTTTAAAGGATAGAAATCAGATTTCAACTTGTATTGGATCACTTTGGGAGCACTGAAAACTTTCAAATTCCTGGTTTAATTGGATCCTGAGATCCTGAGATAAAACAGTACTCAATACTCTAAGCAGCAACAGGGCTGTCTCAGACAATTCCTTCCCAAATACATAAGATTGGCTCCCAACAAAAGTCCAAAATCAATAAGAAGGATGGAAGTATTCCACCATAACAATTTATTATGGTGACAGGGATGTTCAAATTCAACAAAAGAATCAAAAACACCTATACACACAGTTTCGAAGAAAAACATAGTTTGGGCAAAAGCTCAATTAGAATTCTTGATAGTGAAAAAGTAAGAAGTTTTAAAACAATTTAAAAGGATTTTTATAAATTAAATGTAAGCACTAAAGGAAATAGTTGGAAAAAAAATGAAAGATATAGAAGAAAAAAATTGGGAAGGGAATTTACAGCTTGGTATGAGAACTACAAAATCATTCTCAAATAACAAATTCTATGAAAATTTGAATGAACCAAATGGAATTCAATGATTCATATGGAATCAATAATTCCATGAGACAATAAAAATTATAAAATAAAATCAAAAGTTTGAAAAAATAGAAGAAAAATGAGGTATTTTAATCTTGGAAAACAGATCAAGGAGAGATAACTTTTAAAAAATCATTGAAAAAAACATTGAAAGCTATCATAAGCAAAAAAAAAAAAAAAAAAAAAAAGAACCAAGATATATTTCTTTTTAAAATTTTCTGTTTAAAAAAAAAAACAGAATAGAAAAAAGAAAGACAGAAAAAGAAAATAGAACAAAACAAAACATTGTCATGTGCCTAGCAGAACATCAGGGAGGATTTAAAGTATATAATAATAAATTTACAGTTCAAGAAAGGATATATAAGAGAAGAAATTATATTCACAAGTGTCCATCTTTTCTTTGCTTTCTTGTAGGGTGTTCTTTTTTTTGTGATGTGTACTTTTTTTCCAGACTTTATTTTTTTCCCCTTTCATCCCATTCACCTCTCCCAAGCAGGCTATAGTTAAGTACAGATATATTTATATGTACACACACACACACACACACACACACACACACACAAACACTCAAACCTACTCATATATGATATATTTCAAGAAATCATAAAAGAAAATTGCCTAGATCTCTTAGGACCAGAAAGTAAAGTGGAAATAAGAAGAATTTGGTGGTCACTTTTTGAAAGGAACTCCACAGTGAAAGCTCCCAGGAACAATAAGCCAAAATCCAGAACTTCAAAGTCAAAGAAAAATATACTATAACCAATCAGAAAGAAAGACTTCAAGTACTAATGATCCCTAATTAGGATCAGACATGATTTGACAACCACTGACATAAAAAAACAAAGTACTTGGGACATGATATTCCAAAAGGTAAAAGATATAGAGATTCAACCAAGAATAACTTAAGAAAAACAATATAATCTTTTAAGAGAAAAATGAGTCTTTAATGAAACAGAAATTCATCCAATCATTCATGATGAAAAGTTCAGAGATTTGTAGAAATTTTGAAGAGTAAATACAACAGTCAAGAGAAAATTAAAATGAAGTGCCCCTCAATCAGGGAATACTGAACAAGTTTTAGTAGATATGACAGATGACTATTTTGATGTAAGAAAAGGTGAATGGGGATGATTTCAGAGGAATTTGAAATGACTTGTATAAATTGATAGAGTGAAGTGAGCAGAATGAGGAAAATAATTTGTATAATGAAAACAATATTGTAAAGACAATTTTGAAAGACTTGGAATGCCAATTACCACACAATGTTCAACAATGCTTTCAAAGAATTCTTTAAAAATTTATTAAAGATTTTTATTTACAAAAGATATGCATGAGAATTTTTTCAACATTGATTTTTGCAAAACTTTCTTTTCCAAATTTTTCCCACCTTCCTCCCACTCCTCCCCTAAATGGCAGGTAGTCCAATACATCTTAAATATGTTAAAATATATGTTAAATCCAATATATGCATACATATTTATACAATTATCTTGTTGCACAAGAAAAATTGGGTCAAAAGGGAAAAAAAAACTTGAGAAAGAAAACAAAATGCAAGTAAACATCAACAGAAAGAATGAAAATGTTATGTTGCAATCCATATTCAGTTCCCACAGTCCTCTCTCTGGGTGTATATGGATCTCTTCATCACTGGACAATTGGAACTGGTCTGAATCAATTCATTGTTGAAGAGAGCCATGTCCATCAGAATTGATCATCATATAGTTTTGTTGTTGCTGTACATAATGATCTCTTGGTTCTGCTCATTTCATTTAGCATCAGTTCATGTAAGTCTCTCCAGGCTTCTCTGAAATCATCCTGTTGGTCATTTCTTACAGAACAATAATTTTCCATAACATTCATATACCATAATTTATTCAGCCATTCTCCAATGATTTCAAAGAACTCTTAATTAAACATACCATGCACTTCCTGACATATAGGTGAAGCAATGAGAGTAGATAGATAGATAAATTGAACATGGCCAGTGTAGTCTTTATTTTGCTTGACTATACATTTGTTACAGGGGGTTTGCTTTTCTTTCTTTTTCATTCAACATTGGGAGAGAGAATACAGGTTTTTGCTACTAGAAAAAATAGTTTAAAATTTCTAAAGATAAAATGGAATAACTAAAGTTTATTGTGGAAAAAGAAGGATAATATGATCTATACTTTAGGGAAACCACTTTAGTAGCATCACCTTAGCATGGAGAATGTATTGAAATGGGGATGGACATAATGAAGGGATTCCGATTAGAAGGTTGTTGCAATAGTCCAAATGAGAGGTAAGTAAATGAAAGTGGAGACAAGGGGAAATCAAAAGATTTTATGAAGGTAGAAGTGATAAGATGCGAGAATTTATTTGATAGGTAGGATAAGAATGAGGAGTATAGTAGGGCGCCAAGCTTGTAAACCTAGGAGACTGGGAAGGTGGTGGTAGCCTCAAGAAGAATAAGAAAGTTTGGAAAACTGAAGACTTTTGAGCAAAAGATAAGATCTGTTTTAGACGTTGTATTTGAAATGTCTATAGGATATGATATTGAAACATCTTATAAGTGGTTAGAGATGTGAGACTGAAGATGAGAAGGACTAGGACTGGCTAATTAGATATGTGAATCATCAGCACAGCAATAATAATTGAATCCTTGGGAACTGATTAGATCTCAAAGGGAGACTAGAGAGATGAAAAAGAGACAGAGGGCCTAGAGTAAAGCCTCAGGGGACTTCCACAGTGAGTGGGTACAACCTGTATCTAGCAAAGAAGATTAAGAAAGAATAGTCAGACAGGTAGACAACTCATAGGCTCCCCCATAATGTAACTGACATTGCAATAGAATGCCATATTGCCTCTCTAGTAAGAGCGCTTATTTAGAATGTTATGAAATAGGAGAACTAATCTATACTCAGAATTAAAAATACTACATAACAATATACCAAAGGGGTAAAAGTATTGCCTCCCAAATTAGGAGATATGGGCTCAAATCCAGTTGCTTAATTAGGTATGTGATCCTGCACAAGTTGCTTAATTTCACCTACTCTCAGTTTTCTTATCTCTAAAATGGGAATACTTGTCCTATCTATGGCACCTTACAGAGTTACTGTGAGGAAAACATCATGTAAACCTTAAAGAAATCATACAAATTTGCAATTTTATATGATTCTACATTATGCTATTCATATGAAATATGAAAACAGTCCCAGATATCAATATACCTTTGATATCTTCTCATTCAGAAGTTTACAAAGGAGAAGAGAAGATCTTTAAGAAATACCACAGGCTAAAATTTCCAGATTATGAAGCATTCATTGTATGAGCTTGAGTTTATAGTTTGTGAATAAAATTTACAGAAGTTTACATTCTGATGGGGGAAAGACAGCACCCAAAAGGCACTGAAAAACAATGAGAGAGAAAGGCAAGTATATTCTGGGGGCATGATGCCAAAGACTGCAGTCAGAAGCAGAAACAGGATGGCAATGAAGGTTGGCTGGCTTGGATCCCTTCTCAAAATGGAGGCTTTGGGAGAAATTTAAGAATGGAAGAAGAGGATTTCTGTGATAAAGGGACATTCTGGATTGAGAAGGCCACAAGTGCTGAGGGAGAGAGTTTCTTGGGACATTGAAAGGCTGAATGTCATATAACCAGTGTGAATCAGAGCCAGGTCTTGAAGGCCAGTCTTCCTTACTTGGGGTCTAGTTCTTTTCCCATGGTACCACACTGCTTCTATTATGGCATGATTATAATAGAATTACAAAAACATAGATTTAGAAGTCGGCCAAAATTGTGAACAAGACCTTGGCCACTTCGAAGCTAAAAGTTGAATGAGTACCAGATACAAAATTGGACAGATGAAGTCTTTAAGTCTACCATTTCTTGCAGTATTATCTCTGTGTAATTTGTTGTAGAGCTCTTGGGTCTTGGAAAGTTGCCCAGGAAGCTATTTCAAGTAGCTCTTCTCTGTTGTAATGGGTTGTAATGTCTCTGAAAAAAAAATAGAGATGCTACTTTGGGAATATCTATGTTTATTGAAGAAATCCAGCAAGACTCAGATTCTTTTCTTTGAATGTTTGTAGCCTCTCATCATGCAAGGGGTTGTCCAATTATTTTCATGGTTTCAGTTAATTCATTTTGCTTCTGAGTGTTCTTCCTCTCTAAAATGGGGGCAAACTCTTTTTATCTGTCTCCCCCTCTTTTTTCTGGCAAAGCCCTGAGACTCCTGCAGTAAATCCAAACAGATGGGGAGTAGACTACCCCACCAGTTGTCTCAGGGCCAGTTTCTAGGCCGTGTAATTTGTTTTTTTGTTTCATTGCCTTGTAGCAAGCCAATGTTCTTTTTGATTTGGGATTTCAGTTTACTCTTGGTACAGATGTTTTCTTGCCAACCACACTAGTGATGATTTTCTCCCTTAATAACTTCTTTCAGAGCTGCCTCTCCAGCCTGTGGTAAACATCAGGAACATATATCTCCTTTGGATTGTTTCTCTACTAAAGAGAATTTGCTAATTCTTCTTCAAAAAGCAAGGCCAAGAATTGTCAGACTCTCTAAGGACCTAGCTATCTCCTTCTTGTAATCAGAAGTAAATTGGAGAATAATCAAAATTGGCCTCAGCTCCAGCACCACACCTTGTTATATTGGAGCAAGTTCACTGCTTACCAGGGAAAGAAATAAACAATTTCTTGCGCGATTTGTTCTTGAGCGATATAATTTGTGGTTAGACACAGCAGCCACCAACTCACCTAATATATATATTTGCATAAGACTTTCATCAGAGGTTTCCAAAATTGACTCATTAATCTGTTAAAAGAAGTATGTTTCAATGATTTTTCTTCTTGTACCTTGGCTTCCCCCCTCCCCATAAACTACTGTATTTTAAATGTTTTTATTTTTCCACTATCATTTTTGATTCTGAGTATTGTTAATGGCTATGGGCCAGGCATCAGATGATGGGAGCTCTGTGAAATGACTGAAGGCTTCTGAGCCTCCATCTTTTGCCAGGAAAAAAATCAATCCTATCCTCTAATTTCAAAGTGGGCAACTGGAGCTGCTATAGTTTGTTAGGTATCTGGTAATGATCCAAGGACTACTTCTAAATGGTTTTCACAGAATTGATGGATGTCTGCAAGTCTACCTACTATCGTTAGTGTCTTATGCAGTGATGTACTGAGGATGTAAAGTACTAAGGAAAAGAATGACTTGGTAAAAATACATAGTATGGGAATGAAATCTTTCATTAGATGAAGGAATTAAACTTTTAAAGCTATTCTTTGTGTCTTTCTATTCAATCATCATTCTAGAGATGGTATGCAGTGAAAGAGATCATTTCCCCATCCCCACTCTCCCATAGTCACATTTCTGATTGGCTCTTCCTACAAACTTAAGAACTGAGAGATTTCAGGGAAAGCCAGATAATTTATTCATTCAACAAGCATTTACTAAAATCCTACTATGTTCCAGGCAATGTGAGGTACCATGGACATAAATACAAGCAAATTTATTGTTAGTTATCAGGTTGTAACTATTGTCAGTAGCTCCAATTATTCTCTGGGCAGGAAAGACACATTCTGGGCTCTAGAGACTTGTTTTCCACTCAGTTAACTGTCACCAGAAACAGATAAACCCAACTGATAAATTCAAGGAGAACTGAGGACACAAACAGTGATTAAAAGTTAGAATTCAGGCTTTTCTCAGCTGCCATATTTAGTGGAAGCAGTTAATCTGGAATTAGGGGATATCTCTTCCTTTGGTGATCAGATCATGGCACCTCCATCTGGAGGTGGCCTGAATGTAGTGGATTACCTCAGTCTTTTTAAACTAAGTAAGGTCTTTACAAGTTTCACTTTCACTGAGGCAATCACTCATTCAATAATTAAAAATAGAGAAGAAAGAAATCATCTCCAGTCATTTTCTTTATTTGACCACTATAGAACTCAGATGGTTTAGGAGGAGAAAGTGAGGTTGGTGACTTTGCATAGCCCTCCCTCACTCAAACTCAATTCATTGGAAAGACATGGCATAACCCCTCTAATGACCTGGTTCTCTTTGAGAAGAAAGGACAGATAATAACTTCTGTGACTAGGAGCTGCCCCACTGAGGACTGGATAATACAGTGCTCTCAGTTTATCTATCTGTCTGTCTCTATCTTCCTTCTTTCCTTCCTTCCTTCCTTCCTTTCCTCTTCCTTCCTTCCTTGTCTTCTTCCCTTCCTCCCTTCCTTCCTTTTCTTCCTCCCTCCCTCTCTCCCTTCCTTCTTCCCTCCCTCCCTTTTTCCCTCCCTCTTTCTTTCTCTCCCTTCCTCCTTCCTTTCCTCCCTCCCTCCCTCCTCCCTTCCTTCCTTTCTTCCTCCCTCCCTCCCTTCCTTCTTTCCTCCTTCCTTCCTTCCTTTTTTCCTTTTTTTCCCTTTCTTGCTTCCTTCCTTTCTTCTCTCCTTCCTTTCCTCATTACCTTCTCCCTCTCTTTCTTTCTTTACTTTTCCTCTTTTCTTGTCCTTCTGGTGGTGCTGTGCCCAAAGGAATGTTAATTTAGATCACTGAAACCTTCCAATATGTCATGGGTTTCAAGAGCTGGATTTCTTTAAGCCTTAAACCCAAATCATTCTGACTTTCATTGATTGGTCAACAGAAAGTCCCAGGCCAAGCCCACTTAGTCTTTGGGACTTAATTCCTCAAAGTTAATGTAAATAGAAATTGTTTTTGATTTGTCCAGAAATCCAGAGGGTCTTTCTCTCACAAACTGATTACTTCTTTTCTCTTTGACTAGGAAAAAGACCATTCTTTGTCTCATTTCTATCTTACCTAACCTTAAACACTGGATGGATAGTTGCCTCAGGCTAGGAAAGACCTTATATAATATACCTCAGTAGTACATTACTGAGACATTGAAGGTGGGATAGGTAGACTTGAGAATATCCATTAATTCTGTGAGAAGTAGGTCTTAGATCACCACTAGACACCTGCAAACTGCTATAAATTCAGTTGCTCCCTCAGCAAATAAAGGACAAGACTAAGAGACAAATGACTAATGATGAGAAGCTCCTAGTCATTCTCTCCAATCTCAAACATCTGGAATCTGATCCTTCCCAATTTGCTGAGAAGTTACAACAAAATGAGGTCTCAGTATGAATATCTATTATAAGGAAGCTCATACAGAATTGTTTAATCAAAAGAAATTCTTTGCAACAACATTGAGTGTTCCCTCTTTCCAAGCCCTCAACTGGTTCTCATGTGTGTTTCTATTCTTCCTTCTGGGCTTGGGTCTCCAGCTCTGTTCTGAGATAACTGTATCTTCTTGTTGTATTCTAAGGAGAGTGTTTTTCTATTCCCTGGGAGGGAGAACATTTAACTGTGTTTTTCAAGGGCCATTTGCTATTGAATCATTTGTTAGAAACCTCTGTTTATAAAGGCAATTCTAAAGCCATCTTTCCCACTTCAATTCTTCACCCTCTCACCACCACCAATGAAGAACACTTGGAAGTAAACCTTGGAGGTTCATCTTTTTTTCAGCATTTAAGGATGTGTTTTGAATGATTAATATTACTAGAAGCCAAATATAACTGTTACTGAAAGATATGGAAGGCAAGCCATATGTGTTGATTAATAATTCTTTTGTGGAGGATACAGCTGATGTTAATAACTAAATCTACATTTCTTGTTGTTTAGTCATTTTTTTAGCAATGTCTGATCTCTGTGACCCCATTTTGGCAGAGAGACAAGAGTGGTTTACCTTTTCCTTCTTCAGATTATTTTTACAGATGAGGAAACTGAGGGAAATAGGATTAAATAACTTGACCAGGGTCACATAACTATTAAGTGTCTGAGGTTCCATTTGAACTCAGGCCTTCCTGATTCCAAGGCTGGAACTCTATCCTCTGCTTAAGTGCCCCAACCTTCAGACCTTGCACCTAACATGGAGTTCTTAATACTGTGTAGCTCTCATAAATTATCTTCCTCTTCTCATGCCACAAGCTATTATCCCTCATTCCCAATTCTAATGTTTCCAGTACAGGATGTTTTGGAACTTTAGCATATCATTAATTTTTCTGGTGTGGGTAGTGTTTGATGTACTGAGATACTTGTATGCTTTCTCATCCTGCATATCATAATCTATATAATTATTTTTCTTTCCCTCCCTCAATCCCCAGTGAAACTGTTTAGATTGATCTCCTTTTTGAATTGCCACAGCTTCTAATTCAGAGGATTTGTGGGCTTCTGTGGCTCAATGCAATGAGCAGATTGGACCATTTAGAGAGCCTTGCCATCAATAAGGAATTCCTTCACTTAAATTATGCATAGGACAGTTTGCAGGACCTTAGCAAACATTGTAGATGATCAGGTCTTATTTGAGTCTTTGCTAGATATAAATAGTAAATCACTGAACAGTTATTTGCTCTGTAATTATGGAATTGTATTAAATTTTAATGTGCCCAGTATTTGAAGAGAGTTTTTCCGTACTTAATATTTTATTTTTAAAACCACATGTAAACATATTTTTCAGCATTTGCTTTTATAATATTTTGAGTTCCCTTTTTCCTTTTTTCTCCCTTCTCTTCCCCAAGATAACAAACAATCTGATATATGTTATATATTGCAATAATATATTTCTATATTAGTCATTTAGTCAGAAAAAAAGGGAAAAACCACAAGAAAGAAAAAAAAACAGAACAAAAATGAAAATAGTGTGTTTTCATCTGCAATTGATTCCATAGTTCTTTCTCTACATATGGATGGCATTTTCCATCATAAGTCTTTTGGAATTGTCTTGGATCATCATATTGCTGAGAAGAACTAAGTCTATCATAGCTGCTCATTACACAGTGTTGCAGCTACTGTGTATAATATTCTCTGGATTCTTCTCACTTTACTCAGCAACATTTCATGTAAGTCTTCTCAGGTTTTTCTGAAATCTTCCCACTTGTCATTTCTTATAGCATAATAGTATTCCATTATATTCATATACTGCAATTTATTCAGCCAAGTAATGGATATCCCTTTCATTTCCAACTTGTAGAGATTTTTAAGACTGCCTTTTGGTCTACTAGATAAAATCCTTTTAAAAACAATATAAAGGACACAAGACAAGCTTATATTTTTTATATCTTACATACCATGCAGATATGTTCTCACCTGTTTGGAATTTAATTCCTTCTCATGTCCATTTCTTAGAAATTCTGGTTTCCCTTAGATCACATCTCATCTGCTACCTCTTACCACCAAGATGCCACCTCTTGCCATCAGATGATTCTAAGATCTTGCAATGGTCCTTTTCCCTTACATATTAGTATTCTCTACCTCTTAAGGTTACTTTGTATATGGTTTGTGTTTACTTTTCTGTTTGTAGAAGGACATATTACCTGTATATATGTTGTCTTACTTCTGCCTACTTTGAATGGAATATAAACTCCTTGAGGGCAGGTAGCATTTTAAAAAAATTTCCACTTCCAGTACATAGTACATTATAACATCTTAATAAATATTGCTATTATTATTTGGTCTTCCCTGGGAACCTTCAACTCTTAGCTCATCTTGGGTTTGAGAGGATAGTAATAATCAATAATAGATCATTTCTTCTCAGTCATTTTTTTTGGGGGTAAAAGCACTATCATTCCTCCCCTTGACTCCACTTTTGATAATCTTTCCCTTTTTGAGATAACTTGAATATTTTTTCTTTAATATCCCTTAAAACATGTATTCCAACATAACTTTCTTCTGTATATAATTTGATGAGGTCCATTTATTCTTCCCAAGTGTATCATCAAAGTCATTACTATTTCTTCATATTGGAATCTGAAGTGGTTAAGTCCGAAGTGGGGTGATTTCACTATTGTTGCCGATAAAATTATATCACTATCAAAATGCTGGCAGATTTGTTATATTTTGTGTCTGCTTATTGTCCTTTTCTGGTTCCTTCTACAAATGTTCTCAGGATTATTTCGTTGAGTTGGATCTCATACCAAGCTCTATGCAATCTTGTTTTCTCAACAGTTTTTTGACCTTTTGTGAGATACTTCTCATAATCTTTGATCATCCTCCCCACTAATGTTTTGCAGATGAGTTTATATTCTAAGCTAGTATTGCCTTTGGCGCTATGTCTTTCTGCTTGGCAAAGAGATCAAGTATTTGCTGGCTAAAACAGTTTGGGTGCTCTTTTGGCCTCTTTTGTGGTAACTCTTGCATTAGCTAAATTTCTCTAGGAAGTGGCAATGTAGTCAACATCTTTACTTTTCCCATATTTTAGAGTTGATGACTTGTTTAAACAAGTTGGATTGGAACTTCTATAATTGCATGCAATATATACTCATCTTTATCCTTTCTTCTACTTTGGTATTTACTTTGGCCTTTAGGTTCCCTGTTCTATGATCTGACTGCATGCATATAGCTAATTCTAAAATAACTGATACATCTTCAGCCAGTCATCTATCTCTTGTCTTTTACAATGCAATATCCTTTTTTTTCTTAGTTTAGTGCTTACCACATTTTACACTCCTCTCTTTTTTTTTTTTTTTGATGAAAGTATTCTTGATGTATAGGCATGAGACATGTAAATGGTTTACTAGACTTTGACTTCTTTAATTTCTTTATTTTGAACTGTATTTTCAACATTTTTTTGCTATCATTTTCTGTGTCTACTGCACTGAGTGTCAAGTTATATGTTAATTTAGTTGGGAGGATCTTGTAAAATTCCTTATGGAATTTGGATTTCTGTATTTCTTCATCCTCTGTGTCAGATGTTGGTGATAAGCTATAATTATCTTCTTGGTGGTCTATTTGTTTATACTCTGTGAATATTGTAGAGCAAGGAGACCAAATGTCCCAAAACATCATGTTTCCTTATTATCTTTCAAGACACAGGGGAATCAACTTTGCCAAGTCTTTTATTTAGTTTATTTCTTCTAAAAATGAAAGTGTCAATAAGAATATGAGTCAATTCCTCCAGCAGAGTGTCAATCCACAGAATCCCAGAATTTCAGAGCTGGAAGGAATCTCATCAACCATCTCTTCCAACTCACTTGAATACCTGCCATGACCAGTGATCATTCAGCTTGCCCTAAAAGATCTCTAATGATAAGGAACTCACTATCTTCAAATTGTTAGGAAATTTTTCCTAATGAAGTATACATTCTTTGCTACTTCTAATATTTCATCTTAGTTCTTTCCTTAGGGCCAAAAAGCACAGGTCTAATTCTTCCATGTGAAAACCTTTTAAGAATCTGGACAGTTATCATGTCCCCATTGAGTCATCTTTACTCCAGATTCATCATTCAAAATTCCTTCAAATAATCCTCATATGTCATAGACTTGAGTCTCTTCAACATACTGTGTGCTCTCCTTGTGTCATTCTTCAGTCAATGTCTTTCCTAAAATGCAGTATCCACAACTGAATGTATATTCTGGTGATCTGACTGTAATTATTTCCTTACTCCCAGAATAAAGTCCCTTCTCTGTCTCTGTCTCTCTGTCTCTTTCTTTTTTTCTCTCTGTGTCTCTCTCTGTCTCTCTCTTTCTCTGTGTGTCTCTCTGTCTCTCTCTCTCTGTCCATCTCTGTGTCTCTCTGTGTCTGTCTGTCTGTCTGTCTCTTTCTCTCTCTCTCTCTTTCTTTCTCTCTCTCTCTCTCTCTCTCTCTCTCTCATATTCTCTCTCTCATGTTGAAGTAATTGGGATTAAGTGCCCAGGGTCACATAGCTAAGAAGTGTTAAATATCTGAGGTCAGATTTGAACTCAGGTCCTTCTGACTTCAGGGATGGTACTTTATCCACTGCCCTTCCTAGATGCCCCTCCTTTTAAAAAAAATATTTTTTCCAATTGCATGTAAAGACAATTTTCAACATTCATTGTCTAAGATTTTGAATCTCAAATCTTCCTCCTTCCCTTCCTCCCTCCCTCTTTCTCTTCTGCCTTCCCAAAACAGCAAGCAATCTGATAAAGGTTGTATATATACAATTACATAAAACATATTTCCACATTAGTCATGCTATGAAAGAAGAAACACAACAAAAGGAAAATTAAAAAAAAACAAAGAAAATGAAAAGAATAAGTTTTGATCTACATTCAGAGTTCATAGTTCTTTCTTTGGATGTGGGTAGCATTTTCCATTATGATCTTTTGGAATTGTCTTGGATCATTGCATTGCTGAAAAGAGCTAATTCATTCATACCTAATCATCACATGATGTTGCTGTTAATGTATAAAATGTTCTCTCGGTTCTGTTTACTTCACTCAGCATCAGTTCCTGCAAGGCTTTCTATATTAGAAAATTCTTTTTTAATGTACTTCAAGATCATATTAGTTTTTAAGGCTGCCATGTTATTGAGCTAGAAGTTCATTAACACCCTTGACTTTTTATTTCTATCTAGCCAGGTTTCCTCTCCCTATCCCATCTCATTCTTGTGAAATTAATCTCTTAGCCCAAGTGTAAGACTTCCTATTTATTCCTATTACATTTGATATTATTAAGTTTCACACAATGTTCTGTTCTGCTAAGATCTTTTCAGATCCTGGCTATATTTTTCTTTTAGCTTTGTGTCATCAGTAAATTTGATAAAGCTATTAACCACTTTGACTTAAGTTTCTGGGGGGGGGGAGGTTCAATAATGCAGTATTTGGTATAAACACTTAAAACTCTCCATCAACTGTTTCTTTCCAAGTTGATATGAAACCATTAACTATAACTCAGAGACAACTCTTTTAGATTAGCCATTAGCTAGTTTTGAAATGATTTAATTATTCCATCATCTAGCCCCCATCTCACCATCTTGACCATAAATATATTATGAGTTATGGTCAACTGTATTGCCAAAATCTAGGCAAACTATATCAATAACATTCTCTCAATCTACCAGTTTAGTAACCATATCAAGAGGAAAAAAAGATTAGTCTGGCATGATCTGTGCTTCAGGAAGTTATGCTAGTTCTTTGATCACTGCTTCCCTCCTTTTCTAACCATCTCTTTAAAAATATGTTCTAGAATTTTTGCCAAAAATTTGGAAATTTGTGATAAAATTTTAAATTGTTTATTGAAGATTTGATGATTTGCTTTTTAAAAATCCTATAATTCTTCTCTTCTCCATTATTGATCTTTCAAATGATAGTGATTCATCCATAACATCCTCCAGTAGCCAGGGATAGAGATCATCTTGTCCAAGTACTTGAATTCATCAAGGACAGATAAATGTCATTTGACATTTTACATTTCTTGGATATTAACTCCTTATTATTCAATTTAGGTCTGTTCTTTATAGTCCAAATGTCATTCTCCTTGGCAAAGAAAACAAGTAGAATGATAATTGAGCAGTCTTGACTTCTACATGATATCAATTATCATCATTCTATCTACCTTGAGAAGTTGTTTTATCCTTTCTTTGACCCTCTGCTTTTATTTTATATAAAAACAAAACCCCCTTCAGCTCTTGTCCTTATTCTTAACTTAATTCAGCAGCTTTAGCTTATTCTGTTCTTTGAGGATCTTTTATAGCATTGTGTTCATATTTATCCTTTGATGTTTGCCTTTCCTTCCATATTTGAAACATACTTTTAAAAATCCAAATTGGTTGATGAATTCATTCATGTAGGCATCTCATTGGTCCCCAGGGGAAAAAAAAACATTAAAAGAATAGAGTTAAATTTATGTTTATTGATAATGATTCTTAAAACCTTTTTTCTTCTCTCTTTTCTTGATGGTAGACCATCACTATGACATGGAAAAGAACACCCACACACCCATACAAACACATCTAAATAAAACACATCTGTAGCACTTCCTTGATCAATTAGAAAATAATCCTGTCAAAAAATAAACTAAAGTTACTCCGCTATGTACAAAAAAATTAATTGTTTCATCTTCTTTTCATTCTCTCCAGTGTCTCTACTTCTTTCAAAAACACTACCATTCTTCTCAAACAACCCTATGATTCTTTGAAATCTGGGCAATTTTTGTTTATACTTTCCTGAAATTTCTATCCATGGTCATGATTTTCAGGTAGTCTGATCATTGATCACCTCGCCTTTAGCTGTTTGCCAGGTCATTTATATTTGATAATATATACCTTATAATTTTTTCTGCTTTTAAAAGATCTTTTGATGTTTTATATTTCTTGTCTCATGTTATTTTCTATTATTATTTTCATGGAGTTTAATTTTTTAATAGTTTATCACCATTTATCAAAAACCACTAATTCTCCTTGCCATTCTTTTATTCTTGGCTCTTCCATTTTATATTTTGCTTTATTTTGTCCAAATGTTCTTGCAGTTCTTTTGCTCAGGACATTTTTCTCTCCAAGGCTTTACTTGAACTTGTTATAGAGTTACTTTCTTCTTCTGAGTTTGCACTTACTTTATCTAAGTTCAAAGTATTTATTTTTTGCTTTTGGAATTTTATTTACTTATTAACTCCAGCTGCAGTTTCCAGATTGGGGGCTTGTACCTATACCAGACTCTACTCTTGTGCTCCTGGATGTTTTGGGTAGGTTCTTTTGGTCTTCAGTTCAGTGGCTGAGACTACAGTCTTGTCTCTTGCTGTGGTTCAGGGAAAACTGCATAAATGCTGGCCTGGCTCTTCCTTTGTTGTGGATGAAGTTCCAGAATTGCCTCTGCTGGATATTGTTCTGGTTTCGTCTCCTTCTGTGAGATTTAGCTATTTTGAACTTTGCTTTCTACTTATTCTAGCTTTTTTCCACTTTATACTTCCAGCAGAATCTGGCTGTGGTGTGTGTGTGTGTGTGTGTGTGTGTGTGTGTGTACAATCCTGAACTGAATAGAGGACTTTACAGCTGATTTTCTTTGACTTCCTTAAACATTTTCCCTTTTGATGCATTTTTAGAACTTTACTGAGTTGTTTGTGAAGATTCTGGATTCCTTAGGGCCCCAATGCAGTCCTTTAGACTACCTTTCCACAACTCTTTCTTCTTTTCTTTTTGAAAATCAGGCCATTTGTCTGTCTCTAGCTGTGGGGCACTTCTCTCTTTTGCTCTGAATTTTTAAAGATCAGGGATGGTGGCTTAGTGTTCATAACTACAAATTCTTTCAACACTCTGGAATATAATTTATCTGGGTTTGGTAAGGTATTTAAGGTATTTAGCTTAAGGAAAGTACTATTTAAGATGTTTACCAGCTCAATTATTTTAGTATTCCATTCCCTGCTAATCATAATTATTCTATACCTTAGAAATAATTTTCCTTAAAAAATAAAACAGATGCAAAATAAAAGGTAAGCAATTCTGTCTTCTTTCTTGTATCCATTGCTGTTGTGAGAGTACAGCTAGGTAGTTTCCCTCTATATGGATGTACTTGGAAAATAGAAATAAAAAGACAGGAAATATATGCTCATTGATTCCTTCTCACTATGTGTAGTATAGGCTGCTTGTTTGGATCTCTTCAAGGCTACTAGTCTCCTAGTAGCTTCCAGGATCTCCATCTCAGCTTATTTAGTTTAGTGTTAAGAACCTTAAATTTTTTTTTCCATAAACAAATAGCTATTTTCTCTTCTTCATCCCCACTGGGAGCCTTAGGGATAAAAAAAGAAGACCTTTGTAATAAATATGTATAATCAAGTTAAACAAATTCTATGTTGTTCAAAAATGTTTGTCTCTCTGTATTTCATTTCTCTCTATTATAAATTAGGTAGCATGCCTCCTACTCAATTCTCTGGAATTACTTTCACATACTTTCTTTCCTCTTTTAAAAATATTTATTTTTATTACATTTGATTCCATGCTATTTTCCTCCCTTCTTCCAAACTTCGCACTAGAGAAAGTCAACATTTGCCAGAGATCTCTATGTGTGTCTTTCTCTGTCTTTGTCTCTGTCTGTCTTTCTCTTTGTCTCCATACACACAACACACATACACCATGAAACTATGCAAAACATGGTTCTATGTATCAGTTTTTTCTCTGGAGGTAGGTAGCATCTTCCTTCATAGGTCTTTTGTAGTTGATTTGAATATTCATATAATTCAGAACAGCTTAGTTATTCACATTTACTCTTCACATGAAATTGTTGTTTATTTTATGTGACATTTCCTTGGTTTTGCTCATCTTACTTTCCATTATTTCCTAAAATCAGTCTGCTCATTTCTTATAGCAAGGTATTATTCCTTCACAATCATATAGTACAACTTATTTAGTCATTCCCCAATTGATGGGCATCCCTCAATTTCCAGGGTTTGTTTTTGTTTTACAAATTAAAACAACTTTGAAACACCATCTCACATCTATCAGATTGGCTAAAAAGATAGGAAGGGGAAATGATAAGTGTTGGAAGGGATGTGGAAAAATTAGAACACTAATTCACTATTAGTGGAGTTGTGAACAGATCCAACCATTTTGAAGAGCAATTTCAAATTATGTCCAAGAGTTATAAAACTGTGTATCCCTTTTGACCTAGCAATGCCACTCTCTTAAGTCTGTTTCCCAAAGTTATCAGAGAAAAAGAAAAAGAAACTATATGTTCTAAAGTATTTATAGCAGCTCTCTATGTCTAGAATACTTTAGAATATATGGCAGATAATTATATAATATGTGATAATTTTGTTAAAAAATTAGCCATACTATCCCCATTTCTGTCTGGGTTTTTATCTTCTCCTATTACCTGGCTCACCTTAAAGATAAGATACACTTACTGAATGGACTCAAAACTGAAAAGATAAACTAAAACTATTCTAAGAATATCCTCAGATCTCTACCTCCTTCTCCTGAGGCTGAGGTGCTGGAGTAAAGAAATTATTTAGAAGAGCACATTTTTGTATTCTTCTTTCAGAGTCATTTGGGGAAGCAGAAGAATCTTTCCCTAACATTTAATACCTTTTCCCCATTTATTGCTAAGTATGATCACTAGAGTTTAATGAGGATTTGATGCTTGATCAACTGATACAATTCAAGAAGTTTTTTTGGGGGGAATCATAGATATGTAATTGTTGTGCCTTGAAGTATTATGGAGCATGTGTAGACATTTTGTCATTGGTTATGGTGGGCAATCCCATAATTTGGAGGAGCTATTATTAATTAACTGTATAGACAGAACAATCATCATCTTTAAAAAAGTATGAGTCACTTTTGGTTGTCTCTTTCATTCTAGGGAAAATCCTTTTTCCTCATGACATTTAATGAGAGATCATGGGATAAGGGAGGGAGTATTAGGGCCTTTTTTTTTTTTTTTTTCCTGAGGCCATTTGACCTGAAAAAACTGACCTTAATTCCTTGCCTTTTCATTAGTTTGTTTCTGTTCTAATAGATTCCCAGTCCATTGGATAGTGAGCTCCAGGAACCCAGAAGTTAGAAGTGAGGGTAAGTTTTTTAGTCAACATAGCAACAGTGACCTAAAGAGAAATGAGCAATCGTCAGGGAATGACTTTCAGAAGCCCAGACCAATAAGAAGAGTCCCATGGCAGTCATGAGGCATCCAGACATGAATTTGGTGAGACCAAGGATACAGAGGAATGGAGTCAAGTTTTGAGCCCATTTATCCAAAGACTGAGATGGTGTAAGACAAAATATTTTTGTGGAGCTTTATGTTTTGCTCTACTTCAAGTGAAGTCAACAGGCATTTTATTAAGAACTATTACATACCATGGACAATACAATATCTTTAAAATTAATCTCTTTGTAGAAGCTAATCATCGGGAAATGTGGTCTCCTGGAGAAATTCATCAATATTATGTTGGTTTTGTGAGGACATGCTTGCACAGGTTCTGAATGTTGGATAATATCTCTTTCCTGGGCACTAATGGACTGAAGTAAGGCTGTGTGCTTCTCCCATACATTTTAGCATGATGTTTTCAGCAATGTTATTAAACACTTTCAACAAGGACAAAAATGGCATGAAGATTAGCTATTACAATGACAGTAAATTATTTAACTTGAAAAGACTACAAGCTAAGACCAAGGTGATAACATTCAAGACAGCTTCAAGACTGAGATACAACAAAATATTTATCGATTCTCTACTGCTTGTGCTAATTTTGACCTAACAACACTAAGAAAACACAGGTTCTCCACCAAACAGCACTGTACTATCCCTATGTGAAACCATTGATTTGCCACAGCATTCCAGGAAACTGAATTGCTTCCATTTGAATTGTCTTAGGAGCATTCTAAAGATTACCTGGCAAGATAAGTTACTAGATATGGACACTAAGGTCTTTTCTCAAGTTAAACTGCCAATTGTTCAAACTTTACTGTAGAGTATAACTCCAATGGACTGCTCATGTATATGTTTGCCCAATAGTCTATTTTATAGATAACTTATATAAGATAAATGTTCACATGGAAGTCAGAAGAAATGATACAAAGACACTTTCAAGGTCTCTCCGAAGAACTTTGGAAGGGAATAGGAGACACTGGCAAAGCACTTTCCAGCATGAAATGCCCACATCCCCAAAAGCTCTATGCTCTATGAAAACAGCAAAATTGAAGTAGTTCAAAAGAAATGTGTAAATTTAGATATATCTCTGCTCCAAATGTTCATGTGGACTATTTGTGCCTGACCTGTGACAGAGCTTTACAAGGTCATATTGGTATGATTAGTCATACAGTGCACCTTGACCCCAAAATAATGATGACATTTTGGTCCTCTTCAAGAACGAAGGACAGGAGAATCTGACTTCAAAAAGAGACCAATCTGCTTGTTTGCATAGAGGAACTAAGCTGAGAGAATTTCTATTTAATTTGTCCTTATAAACTAGCCAGATTAAAAAAAAAATTC
Source organism: Antechinus flavipes (assembly GCF_016432865.1). Lineage (NCBI taxonomy): Eukaryota > Metazoa > Chordata > Mammalia > Dasyuromorphia > Dasyuridae > Antechinus > Antechinus flavipes. The sequence goes on from NC_067400.1 coordinate 461,235,253, forward strand.
TTCTTAGGCTACTTGTGACTTTAACAAAGTCACAATTGGTTGATTATTTAAATAACTTTTTTTTTTTTAAGTTGCACAAAGAGAAGAAAATGGAAAGGGCATGTGAAGGACTGATTGAGGGAGAAGTTTGGAAGGCCAAAGGGGGATTGTCAGTGACAGCAGCAGATGCCTGGAAATGAGCTATCCTGAATGTTTGCATTCCAGGACTTGTTCTGATGCCAGGATGGTTACCATGTATACAATTGCTCTTCTGAAAAACAGGAAAAAGAATGTCTGCATGCCCTAGGCTAATGAATATGCCCAGGAGAGCACCAAGCTCCTATTACTTTGGATTTCTCTCAGAGGCTCAAGGACAAAGAAAGGGATCTTAAACTTTCAAGTGCAAAGGGTATTATTATTTTGCAACAAAAAAACAAAGAAGAAAAAAACTTCCAGGAAGGAGAACTGTGGACACTATTGAATTCTGTTCTTTCTTGAATCTTATTTTATTTCTTCATAAATGTTGACAAACTTTCAAATATTATATTTAAACTGTATTAAATATAATAACATTCATTATATAAATATATACAATAATATAAATATAGAGAAATTAATTTCTAAAAAATAATCTTTTCAGAAGGGATATATTTTTGAAAAGTTATAGCCTTTATATCATAAAGAACTTCATTTTTTTCAAAGAAGTTTGAGTTCAGTTCACTCATTTCATAAATGAACCAGTAGAGTATGCCATTAGTGTTTGTTGTTGTTGTTGTTGAGTTATTTCAGTTGTGTCCTTTGTTCTTTGGGACCCCATTTGGAGTTATCTTGGCAAAAATACTGTACTGGTGTGCCATTTCTTTGTCTAGCTCCTTTTATAGATGAGAAACTGGGGTAAACAAGGTTAAGTGATCTATCTAAGGGAACACAGCTAGAACATATTTATGGCTGGATTTAAACTCATATCTTCCTGACTCCAAGCTCAGGGCTCAATCCACTGCACTACCTCACTGCTCTTCGTATTTGCTGATTAATAAATGTAGACAGATAGGAATATGATTGACCAGTATTTATCGAATGAGTCTGTGGCAGATTTAGTAAGGACAGAGGTTTAGCTTCCTTCCTTTCCATGGAGTTATTCACGAGGTATTCTTTCTAGTAGTCTTTACTCACTTCATCATGGTCCTTTGTTTTAAGGAAAACAAAAACAGATTCTTCACTAACTGCTTCTAGCTTTCCAGGTGGCGGCTGGATCTCTGGAGACAGGGAAAGGAAAAACCCAGCAGGAATGGAATTCTCATAATGGTAGTGATTCTGCAGAGATAGAAGAGATGGCAAAATGTTTTCCAGACTACCGAAGACTTCCCTTGGAACATTTGTGGAAATGTTGCTGCATGTAAATTGGGGAGTTAGGATTATGTGGTTGTTTGATCATTTCAGTAATGTCTGATGATGATCCCATTTGGGGTTTTCTTGACAAAGATACTGTAGTGGTTTGTCATTTCCTTCTCCAGCACATTTTATAAATGAGGGAATCAAAGCAAACAGGGTTAAGTGACTTGCCCAGGGTCACACAGCTAGTGAGTATCAGAGGCTGATTTTGAACTCAGGAAGATGAGTCTTTCTGATTCCAAGCCCAGTGCTCTATCCTGAGCATTTAGCTGCCCTGAATTATGACAATATAGTTATTTGAAGAAATTTTATTGCCTAAGAACAAGAAGTGGCAGTATTTTTGTGTCTAGGAAAACTCTATATAAGAAATTTCCCATGATATCTGATGTAAAATGAAGCCTGTGTTTTTCAAAAAAATCGTACAAGGAGGACAAACTGGATCCCACATCATAAAGCATTCTTAATCTTTTTGGGAAGAGGGAACCATCACCAGGAATATGTGCAATGCTGAGCCTGTGATCTGGCTGCTTCTAGTGAAACAGGTGCTTTGACCTCTTGTACAATCTGAGGATTCTGATCGACCTTTGTGTTATCCCCATCCTTTGATAAGGGCCTGTGTCAAAGAGGGTAGGGCTACTTAGGAAACTTTGAAAAAAAATTGTTATTTTTTTCATGAAATATTTCCCAATTACATGTAAGAAATTTTTAAAGTCATTTTTAAAAATGTTGAATTCTAAATTCTCTCCCTCTCTCCAGCCCGTCTCCAATCCCTGAGAAGGCAAGCAATGTGATATCAATTAAATCTATGAAGTCATACAAAACATATTTTCAAGAAACATTAACATCTTTTATTTTTTCTTCTTCCTCTTTCCTAAATATGTGATTTGGGAATTTAGATAGCAATTCCTTGGAGTTTGTATGAGGGTGGACCTTTAGTTTTAGACGTTACCTCTTCATGGCAGTTAGAACATGCAATCATTTAGGTAAATTTGAGATTGGCTGCTCCTGACACCTTGTGTTTCTTTCCCCTCAGCATAGGTGACCAACCAGTGATCATGAGATAGATGTTTCCAAAGTTGGTATCTACCTTCAGGAATTCAGGAGTTTGGGAGTTCCTGGATTCCTCAGTTGAAGCTGACTGGCATCAACATGAGTTTTCTGCAACTACACCCTTCTTGGAGAAGATGACTACCCAAAGGAGGATGATTCCAAATCTTGCCCTGGCTTGCAAAAGATGTGGACCTTGAGGGAGTTTGGACAATAAAGAGCTGAGATGAAGATGGAATGCCAATTTAAAAATCCCTCAAAGTTTCTCATGTTTTAAAAGTTTTGAGAATCAATATGCTGAGAAAATATAAGAGGGATTTTAAGTTACTAGTCTGTATTTTAATTCTTTCTTGATTTATGATTATGAATATTTTGAGTTTTAAACATTTCTATTGTGGTATATTTAATAAAAAGCTGTCATATTTGACTTCTGACATTGAACACTCTTCTAGTAGGGACATTTATAATCTCTTTTAGAGAGACTTGATCCATGAACCATACCTAAACTTTATATAATTTCCCCTAAGCTCTGACAGGTTGGACAAGAAAAAAATGTTAAAAACTCTAGGGACATTAAGAAAAAAGCAAAACAAAACAAAACCTCACCCCTTTCTTTAGAAGTCAGGCTCTTTTGATGCTAAACTTAGTCTATGTGAATACAGAGGTGAAGCATTGTATCTGGAGAGGGTGTCCCCACCTCTCCTTGGCCATTGGGTGGCTATTACAATTATAAATATAAATCCAAATGCAATAACAGGAGGTATAAGAGAAATAGATTGTCCATTAGAGGGAGTTGGATATCTATAATGATGCGATCTCAGTTCTCTTTGATGTTTTGAAGAAGTAACAGTAAAACAATGACAAGAGCAACATTAGCTCACAAAGCATTTTGTGCTTACAAATTGTTTTTCCCACAATACCCTGTGAGGCAGGCAATACAATGAGAAATGTTCATGCAATTTTACTAAATTATTCACCAATAATACACTCCTTCTTTAGGCCTTTTCTATGCCAGTCAAACAACATGACGCCAACAGATCTGTCTGAGTCCTAGTGTCTGGCTACTACCCAACAGCAATTATTGACTGAGCAGCATTAGGCTTTCAAATATATTCATCTGTTCAGCTTTTTGTTTTATCCAAGTATTACTAACTTCAGTTCTCTCTCCAAATGACAGGGTAATGTTTTAACCTGCTAATCAGTAGCATTGACTTCATGAAATTACTCTAGGCCTTTCTTTTTTAAAATTATAGAAATAACACAGGGAAAAGAATGATTAAGTCATCTCATTTTACCCCTGGGGGGACAACATGGGGTTTTCCCCTAAAATATACTTTCATGTTCTCTTTCAAGCCTAACTTTAAGTATCTGGACAATAAACACATTGACGTAAAATGAATATGAGCCTCTCACACATTTGCTATAATTTCTTTCCCTCAATCTCCATTCCCATGTGTGTTTTCTCTATTGTTCCCAGAATATACATACTTACATACACATATATTCTTAGAGTAGTGACCAAGATTAGTGAACAATAGCATTTGGAACTGCATCTATCTTCACTACCTCAAACATTCTTCCTTGACTATATTTGCAAATCTAAGACCCATGAATTTTTGATTTCCAAGGAACTGTGGCAGGGAAAAAGAGGCAATTTCCATAAGGATAAACTAAGCCCATTGTAGCAATGGAGAAGGTACATAGAAAGAGCAATGTCAATTCCCCTGTCTTTACATCTGAGATATTTGGTTAAAAGGGTTTGGTTCTGATGCTGGTGTATTCCTACTTTGTTTTTTCATGTTTAGGAAAGCTGTAAGAATTATGTGTCTACTTGGCAACATAGAACTATTAATATTAATTATTATTATTATTGCCATTAATGATAGCACTTTCTTTTTAATAGGCAGTCCATGTCTGAAAGCCTCTAGCTACCTGACAAAACAAAATTGAAAACAGCTCACAGCCCACGCAATCACTAGCAACCTTCTGCTAGGATATGTTGGTTACTGAATCAACAAATCATATTGTATTCATGTGGTTTTTATTTCCTAATAAACCACAATGTTATTGGAAATCCCTAAAGTTTTTTTCCCCCTAATCATAGGCAATAGTCCCTCTTCTGGTACCATCTTGGATTCTCTCATAACTTTGATCTGTCTCTTCAAGAAAGCTGTGTCATAAGGCTTAAAATAATAGCATATAGATAGTTACTTTGGCAGTGGTCTTATATAAACAGATGGATACAGCTGATAACATTAACGACTTTACATGTCATCTCGTTTTTCCAGTACTCTTGCTTCCCTGAAAATTATATCTGTTTGATATCTCTTAACCCATGGCAACCACTTACACAGCTGTACTCAGTGTTGTTTGTGAGATTGTCAGTTGCTTTTTCTACACCATCCTGTTCTATTTTGGTTGTGGTATGGACTTTGAGCTATGCTTGATTGAGCTGCTACATCCAACAAGCCAGGAATGGAAGCTTGTAAAAAAGAGAACCACTTGGGAGATAGAGCCTTAACGTGTGTGGGCAGGAAAGGAAATTTGCTGACTTGTTCAGTTATAAAGCCATCACCAAAAGGACAAAGTTAGACGCTCATATGCAAGGAATTGGTTTTTTTGGTATCAATGAATTTGAATATTAAAAACATGAATTATTTCTCTTAAAAATATATGTACAAGATCAATCATAAATCAGAACATGTTAGATCTAGAATAAAGTCTAGAATAGATCTTAGGAACTAAAAGCTAAACTATTTATTTAGTAATGGAGGAAACTGAAGTCCAGTAAATTATAATTTAGTATAAAGGCAAAGTATGAAATACCTGGATTTTATAGTGACATTGAATTAGTATCTTCAGGATGACAGTGAATTGCAATAACTTTCCAAATAATTCCCTCAAAACCAAACCGAATCTTTTTTTTTTTTTTTTTTTACCACAATTGTCTGGACATATTAGATAAAAACATTGTTTTGACCTTAATGTCTAGCAAAATAGCTTGGTTTATATCACTTTTCATGTATAGAAATGGTCATGTCTGTCCTTGTATGTCATGTGTCTGACATGTCATGTGTCAGACAAGGTCTGTTCTTAAACCAATTTATTATAGACCATATGTAGAAATTATAATATGTACTTATGCACAAGCATATTTCCAAATGTACTTCCAAATTCAGAAAAGCATCATAGGGCATTCAAAAACCAACTGAAATGCTAAAAAAGTTTGCAAGAACTATTAGTCATAGGAATATATATTTTACCTAAAATTATTAGTATAAAAAAAGAAATTTCCATCTTCTTACAGGAAGCATTTGTCAATTCCTCTTGATTCTAGTGATATCCTATTATTTTGTTTTTATTATTTATTCTGAATATGGCTTGTTAGTACATAGTTATTTACATGCTGTTTCTCCCATTAGACTATGAACTTCTGCAAACAGGATCTATCTTTTATCTTTCTTTGTATGCCTGGTACTTAGTACAGTGCTTTGTACATATAAGTGTTTAATAAATGCTTCTTGAATCACTAACTATTAGAAGGTCATTGTGAAGAATTTAGAATTTGAAAATTTATCCTTAATGAATTAGGAAAACAAAGAACAGATAATAGAACTAAAGCCTATTCTGTAAGACTTTTTTTAAAAAAAATTTTTCTATCTTAAAGAATATCCAACGATATTAATGCTTTTGAATGATCTTAAATAGAGCAGCTCCCAGAATCTTAATGCTGTTTTAAGCTTTAATAGTACTAAAGTTAAAGCGGCACTAAGACTTTTGGTACATTCTGTATTTCCTCACGTGAGGGCTAGTTTCTTTATATAGACAAGAACACAAGCTTCTTAAAGGTTGCAGCTGTTTTATTTTTGACCTTGCATTCCAGTACTTAGCAAAGTCTGGCACATAGTAGGCACTTTGCAGATTTATAATGACTGATTGAAATAAATTTCCCTATGCTTTTGACTTCTCATTTTCAAAATTGGACTACATGTCTCATATATTATCTTTCAAGTAAACAACTCTCAGATTCCATTTCTTGTGGTCCAACCTATAGTATGATTAACTTCTCTGAGAATGGATAGATGGATTCCATTATATATTAACAACAAGAATAATAGATTAATAATAATGGCTAACATTTATATAGTTGCCACTATATACTAGTCATTGTGCTAATATTGTTAATAACCTGAGAAGTAAGTACTATTATCTTCCCAATTTTATAGTGGAGGAAACTAAGGTAAACACGTTAGGTGATTTGCCAAAGGTCATACAACCAAAAATTCAGGTTTTCCTCACTTTAGGTCCAGCACTTTCATCTAGATTCCACTTGTCTACCTACATGTCAGAGATAGCACCCAAACCCAGGTTTTCCTGACTTTCTCTCCAAAAGATCAACATTTATTCTTAGTTCTCTACCCATTTGCCAACATTTAGAGACACATAAAAAATTAAACCCATTTCCACATCTAATGCTGAATTTGAACTTAGGCTTTCCTGATTCCAGGACCAGCATGCTATCTACTGCATCACCTATCTGTATTATGGATGTTATAATTATTTTACACGGTAGAAATATTTTAATAGATCAATAATCTCATAGATGGGGACTCCCTCTCTTAGTGCAGATCATATCCATGTCTTCTTATTCAAAGTGATTCTTGTCCATGTTTGTCCATTGAGCCTTCAAGGATTGAGTTAAAGTGAAAGAAGACTACCTCAAATTTTTATTTCCTCAGTATCAATGGAGTACTTATTCTACATGCCTCTATGTTATTGTTCGCTATTGTGCCAAAAAATTTTTTAAAGATCTTCAGTATTTTTGTAGCTTTTATATATATGTATACATATACATATATGTATATGTGTGTGTGAGCAGGGTGGTTAAAAAAAGGGGTGAGGATAGAACACAAATATTATAGGTTTTAGTTTATGTATACATGCATACATACACATGTAGTTAAGTGATACAGTGTACAGACTATGGGACTTAGGAGTCAAGGTCTGAGTTTGAATATTGCCCAGACACATATTAGTTGTGTTACTGAATAAATCATTTACTCTGTTTCTTCATCTATAAAATAGAGTTAATAATAGCACTTGCTTCCTGAAGTTGTTGTGAAGATCAAATGAGATAACATATATAAAATGCTTTGCAAACCTTAACATGCTTTATAAATGTTAACTATAAATACAAATATGTAATTATAAACATAAATGTTCAATAACCAATAAATTTATACAATAGCAACAAAAGCATAATAAATGCTTAAAAATAAATCATTGGTATCTAACTTTTGGCTTTTTAGGTCACTTTCACATTGATCATCTCATTTTATTCTTATAAGTTAGTGAAGAATAGAAACTGTAGCTGCTTGAGAAATGACAAGATTGAAGTATACAGAAATTAAGTAGTTATTGTCCAATTGTCTTTTTAGTTGTGACCAATACTTTATGACTCCATTTGGCAAAAATACTGGAGTAATTTGCCATTTCCTTCTCAAGCTCATTTTACAAATGAACTCAAGGAGATGAATCTTCCTGACTTCAGGCCTGTCATTCCATCCATCTCACTGCTTCATATAGAAACATAAAATTTAGAGCTGGGAGGGACCTTAGCACTTACCTAGTCTCAATCCCTTAATTAACAAATAAGAAAATAGAGGCCCAAAGAAATGAAATGACTCTCCCCACAGTTACACCCTGACTTCTCTATTTTCCAATTAATCATACTGATAGGGTAGGTATTGAGCCTATGGTTTCATTGTTATAGATAACTACTTGCCTGGTATACTATCAACCATAATGTCTCCATGAAAAACCATGAATTCTTATGATGAAATGAGTTTCACCAGGATTTTGATTTTTGCTACTCTACCATTTTTCTTCAGAGTATTCTGACTCCCAGGCTGCAGTCTTTCCATTGAATCACATACAGGTTGTAAAGACTAAAGAGGTAAACAGACAACACATTAATTAAAGGCTACATTTGTTTGTGATGGGCAATCATTAATTAGCTAAAGTAAGTCTTTTTTCCTTGATTATAACTTGGAAATACTCAATGTGGCTGGGATCCTGCTACTAAAACACAGAACATTTAAAGATAAGGATAAGGTCTAGATCTGTAATTTTATTAGTATAGAAATGTCCCATGTAAGAAAATTCCCCTTTCCAATGCAAGTTTCCACTTTCTTTTGCTTCTGATAGTCTTAGAGAGTTACTTAGAGCCCAGAGTCACATAGCTATAATACTGGTAACGACAACAAAAGCAGTAACAAGCATCTTTTTTTAAAAATTGAAGCTTTTTATTTTCAAAACATATGCAAGGATAATTTTTCAACATTGACCTTTGTAAAACCTTGTGTTCCAATTTCCCTCCCTTCTTTCCACTCTCTTCCCTCACCCTCTCCCCTAGATGGCAAGTAATCTAATATATGTTAAACATGGTAAAAATAGATATAAATCTAATATAGGCCTATAAATTTGTACAATTATCTTGCTGCACAAGAAAAATCTGTTCAAAAAGGAAGAAAAATGAGAAAAAAATAAAATTCAAGCAAACAACTATAAAAGAAGTGAAAACTATATTGTGATCCACCTTCAGTCCCCATAGTCCTCTCTCTGGGTGTAGATGGCTCTCTTCATCACAAGATTATTGAAACTGGTCTGAATCATCTTATTGTTGAAGAGAGCCACATCTATCAGAATTGATCATTGTATAATCTTGCTGTTGTCATGTACAATGATCTCCTGGTTCTGCTCATTTCACTTAGCATCAGTTCGTATATGAATCTCAAGGCTTCTCTAAATCATCTTGCTGATTGTTTCAATAAGCATCTTTTAAGGCTCATAAAGTACTTTATAAATATCATCTCATTTTATTTTCACAATAATCATATAGAAATAATCATTTTACAGATAAGGAAAGTAAGGCAGTGACAGGTTAAATGGCTTGACTAAGGTCATACACATAGTTGTTCTCTAAGGGTGGACTTTAAGTCAGGTTTTACTGACTTTAGGTACCACAATTTCATCAGTACACTATCTGTCTTCCAGTCTCTTCCTGGCTTGCTCTCCAATAGGTCAATATTTATCCTAAACTCTCTACCCATTTTGTCAATATTTAGACATACTTATAAAAAATCAAACCTATTTTCATTTCTGGTATGTACTAATAATTTGTATTTTAGGGGTTCTCAATGGATTTTGATCTATTGTTCATATGATCTTGAAGTTTCACTTGGAATGGCCAGCAAGTTGAGGGGGTGGTTTAGTTAGAAGCCAGCTGGCAGGTGAGCTGTATCAACAGCACACCCACATCCAGCATTACCCAAGTAATAAGTGGGGGCCTATAAAAAAGTCATGGGCAATTCTCCATCAAGCAAAGATGCCTGATCCCAGCTCTAGTTAGTCATCAGAACCTTGATAAAGTCAGAACTTTAAAGTCAGACAACAGAAGTATAAACAGAATCCCAATAATATCTGTACCAATTGTTCTTTCCAACCAACAATTTAAATTTTAATTTGTGATTTTACGTGTTTTGGAAATAGATTTTCAATCACACTTTTTGTGACATGAAGTTTTATAGTTAATGTACAGTATTGTGAATCCAGAAAAAGGTCAAACAGTGGCAGTTATGAAAGTCATGATTCCAGGTGCAACAGACCTCATTTCATTGAGTGTGCAGCTCACCCTTCTTTGTGTGTACTCAGTGTTACATACCCGACTGAAAAAGGGATTGTTACTGATGAGAAACCTGCCTGGTCTTCTGCTCAAAAGATTATGTCTCTGTGGAATGCTGCCAAATGGGGATTATAATCAGAATCAAGTGAGGAAGTTCTCAGGAATCCATTAAGGAGATGGAAGGTTCCTAAGTGGAGATTTGTTCTGTGTGATACCTTTTTGTTCATACAAAAGTATTGCTCATTCATTTGCCTTTAAATAAAGATGAGACACAAAGAGACATAGAGAGACAGAGAATCAGACAGAAACACATACACATAAAGACACACAGAGGCAGAAAAGACAGAGAGACAGAGAAACACACACACACACACACACACACACACACACACACACGCACACACAGACAAGGAAAGAAGAAAAAGAAGGAAGAGGAGATCACAGGATTTAGAGGAAGAAGAGACCTTAAAGATCATCTAGTCTTCTCTTATTATTTTACAGTTGAAGAAATGGAGGTTCAGGGTCATAAAATAACTTTCTCCAGATCATTAAGGTAATAAGCATTATAAGCAGAACTCAAAACCAGGTCCTTTTACTTCAGATCCACTAGGCAGCATTACTTGTCAATGCCTTGTTTATTCAGGGTATGCTAGAATCAGGTTGGACCAGCTTCCTGAGAAGCTTATCGTTAAAATTTTCAGTGTGAGCATTTGTAACTTAGAAATCACAAATGCTATAGATCAAGGCTTGATGAATTGTTCTGTCGATTATGTAGACTTAAGAAAATGATGGAGATAATGTAACCAATGTGGAATAAACTTAAAGAATGTTTTCTGAGTACATTTTCCTCCTGAAGAGTCAATTGTTAAACATTTACTTGCATATCCCTTTAGACTGAAAAGAATAGAAGAAAAAAAAGGATAATAGACAAAACTGGAGTTAAGTAATAGTTCATCATAGTTATCATCATCTTGTCTTCCTTTAATTTAAATCACCTCTATTTTCTCTGAACTCTCATATCTGCTTTTGCCAAAACTAGGGGCACATATCAGACTATCTCTGGCTTTGGTCTCTTTATGGCAAACTCTAAGGTGGAATGATTCCTTCCCCTTAATGTTTCAATCCTTTCTACCCAGTAACCAGTGCTTCCTCTTGAGAGTCAGATAAGAGGTTTCTTCTCAACAGATTGTGTTGTTGCTGATCTTTCATTTTTGAAGAGGACCAATGACATCAGGAGGGTGATGTCTTGACTTTTGAGTGAATTGAACTTGAGGCAGAAAGGTGCAAAGTCAGAGAAGAAATGATTGCTATTCACATTTACTCTGAGACATCAAAACCCAAAAAAGGGAGAGAGGGAGAAGAGAGACATTTATTAATTCAAGCTCTGTGCTAAATGCTTTATAAATATAATTTTATTTGTAGGATTAAATTATCATCAAGTCAACTCATTGAAGAGGAGACAGTACACTGGTGTGGTGGAGAGAATGCTTGGTCAAAAACAATTGAGTTCAAATACATCTGCATCCTCATGTATTTTTATCTTTTTTTTCCCCTTTTGTGAGGCAATTGAGGTTAAGTGTTTTGATCGGATTTGAACCCAGGTCCTTCTGACTCCAGGGCTAGCTCTATTCATTGCACCATTTAGTTACCCCCATCCTCATATATGTATTTACTTGTTGTCTGACCCTAGGCAGTTAATCTCTATTTACCTCAATTTCCTCATTTGAGAAATGGTGATAATAATACCACCTACTTTTCAGGGTGGTTATAAAGACCAAATGAAATAACATCAGTAAAGTATTTCACAAACCTTAAAGTGCTATATAAATTCTAGTAGATATTATAGCTATTATTATGAATTGCTCTGCAGTTGGTAGAGAGAAATCCAACATACTTTTTCCTCTTAATTCAAGATTTCCTCCTATAAGCACAGTTTGCTATCTCCTTTGTCCCTGCTTATATACTATCCCCATTGATGTCCAGAACTACATATCAGCTACACATATCATCCCAATGACATCTAGAGGCTCAAAGTTAATTACAAAAGTTAATATTTATATAGCACTTATGCCAAGCACAGTGTTAAGCACTGATTCTTTCAACAACCTTGAAATATAAGTGTTATTATTATCCCCACTTTATAATTGAGAAAACTGAGGCAGAGGCTAATTGACTTGCTCAGAGTCATCCAACTAGGAAGTATCTGACGTGAAAGTTGAACACAGGCCTTCCTGACTCTAGGCTCAGTGCTGTGTCCACTGCGGCACCTGGACGGCTTTCAGCAGGATTTCTAATAACCTTACATGTTTCCTGTGCTTTATATACAAGGTGCCTTGAAAGGCTTAGGGCACTTTTAATTTAGTAACTTCAAAAGTGAATTGTGACAAATTTCCAAAAAATTTTGAAAAATTAATTAAAAAATTAAAAAATCTGATGTTTCTTATTGAATTTAAAATATTCACAATATCTCCCCAGTCAATTTTTGAACAATTTTTCCTTAGTTGCTGCTTAATGTTTGAAAAGATTTGTAATTTTGCCCTTACTATCCAAATGTTTTGATGGGAACATGACAGTTTTGACTTGGCCCCAAGAAGAGAAAGTCTATTATAGATATAACTGTTGTTTGATTTGGCCAAGCAAGAAAACTGCCTCTTCCCATCAGCTGATCTGAGAAAGTGTCATGCATGTAATGTGTAATGAAAAGGTGCTCTATCACCTTTATTTAAGTGAAAAATATATTATTCAAAATTTACATTGCTAAATGAGTGTAAGGAAATTAAAATAATGAAACTTTCAAATAATCTTTTTAAAAGGTTGGTTGTATTTATACTTCTAAAGTTATTAAATCTTAAAACTGCACTAATACTTTTGAGGCACTATTTATTTATAGAAAGACACCTGAGGCTCTGGATTGAATGCAGACTCCTTCCTTGTATTTGTCTACCATGAATTTCTGGGCCTCTTGATTGCTATTGCACTGCTTTGTACATAGCAACCACCCTCTGTATAGGTATACCTTGGAGATATTACAAATTTGGTTCCAGACCACTGCAATAAAATTAATATTGCAATAAACCAAGGCATATGAATTTTTTGGTTTTCCAATGAATATAAAAGTTATATTTATACTATATTGTAGTCTATTAGGTGTGCAATAGCATATCTAAAAAAAAGAAATGTATACACCTTAATACTTTATTGCTAAAGAATGCTAACTACTGTCTGAGGCTTCAGTGAGTCATAATCGTTTTGGTGGTGGTGGGTCTTGCCTTGATGTCGATGGGTGCTAAATAAACAGGGTAGTGGCTATTGAAGGTTGGGGTAGCTGTGTCAATTTCTTTCTTTTTTTTTTTTTTGTCAATTTCTTAAAATATGAGAAAAATGAAGTTTGCCTCATTAGTTGACTCTTCCTTTTCCTTGAACACTTGGAGGCCATTGTGGGATTATTAATTAGCCTAATTTCAATATTGTTCTATCTCAGGGAATAGGGAGAACTAAAGAGAGAGAGAGAGACATGGAGCAATCAGGACTTAATTTATCAGCTAAGTTCATTATCAAATAGTTCATTCTTTATTAAATAAATTCATTCTTATGTGTCACAGTTTATGGTGGTTCAAACCAATAAAATAGTAACATTAAGATCACTGATCACAGAATATCTATAACAGATATAATAATAATGAAAAAGTTTTAAGTATTGAGAGAATTACCAAAATGTGAGAGATATCACATGAGTGCATATTGTTGGAAAAGTGACACTGGTAGATTTACTTGATGCAGTGTTGCCACAAACTTTCAATTTGTAAAACAATGAAACAAAACACAATATCTGTGAAGCACAATAAAGTAAAGAACAATAAAATGAGGTATGCCTATAATATGTATCTTATTCAAAATGGATAATTCCTTTCTTCCAATTTCACTTTCAGTTTAGAGCTATTTTGGTTAGATTTTCAAAATTTCAGGAGAAATATTCTTATCTGTCCCTCTCAGGTATATCCTATTCCTAGCTAGAAACCAATTGATCCTGTATTTTAAGACATAATCTAGAAATTAAGAGCATGAGGGTGGAAACCAGTCCATCTTGCCACTCTCTGGCTGATCAAACACCCCTTGGAGTTGTCCTATCCATAAGATGACCTGGAGCCCCTTTGGAGACTACAGATTTCTTGAAAAAACAGCATTTCCTTTTCCAAAGGTCTAGATCCTTCCTCTTCTTGAAAAAAAAAAAAAAAACAACAACAAAAAAACAAAACTCATATCCCTTAGTTCCAAGAGCACTCTTGTTTTTCTTCTGTGTCCTACCTCCTTTTACCAACGACTTTACTGACACTTTCCATCTTTAAGGAATCTTTTCTTCTTTGTTTCATTTTCTCTATCTCTGTGTCTCTTCCTCTGTTTGCCTATTTGGCTCTCTCAAAGTAATGCTCCCTGATTACCTAGATAATGGATAGGCTGTTTTATCTTCTCTTCTGGGGTGTATCGGTGGGGAGGAAATTCAACTGGTACTTTGATCATAGATAATAGTCACTTTGCTGTGGCAGAAAGATAAACATTGCACATTCTATTCAGGTCACTACAAAAGTGTCCATTTGTTCTAAAGGAGATTCTCAGTCCTTTGTCATTCTTGCTAATATATAAACTTGTAGATATTCGATGAATATTTATTAATTGGTTAGTTGATTTATTAGTTAATTCCCCTCTTCCCCCATCATTTCCCCTTCCTTTGAAGAAAGAGGCAAAAGATGCCACCCTGAAATAGATTGTGTAGCATTCTCCCTTGGGGTCAGTGTTGTGTGGGCAGGGGGTTGGTGGGTGGGGGTGGGGAAAGGCAGGAGGCAAATATATGAGGGTGGGGGTGGAAAACATTTGTACATATTTGCATTTTTTGTGTTGATTTGAGTGAAGCTATTTGGGAGGGGCAGAATAGAGAAAATTTGAAGCCAAACTGGCTGAAATGATTCCTTTAATTGCTTATTTTACTTCTGAACCACCACATTTCTCATTATTTTATGCCTCTAGATTGAAAATAGTGTGCAGCTGTTCAAAATTCAGTCCAGAGAAGACACTGTGAAATAAGGCTGGGAGACACATGCACAAAGTCCATTTTTCTGTATTCATGAAACAAGGGCGCCAGATGTTGCACTCTAACAAGTCTCATCTTTGTGGATGAGAAACTGAAGCACAGGATAAACTGCCTGTGAAAACCAATTCATCACTTCCAATCCGAGATGATGAATCCTCCAACAGGCTTCTGTTTAGAAAAGTAAGACTTGAATTTGCATTGTAATGACTACTTTCTAGAGAGCAGGACCATCCCTAAGCAATGTTATTAAGCAGGTGAGGCTTGTCTTTGGCACTTCCTCTTTGTTTGATATTCTCTTTCCTCTGGTGCCCTTCCTCCTCAGGTGCCTGGAATTTTCATGCTGATACTTAATTTTTAGTAACAATTTGTCATCTTCCCTCCTCCCCCTTCTCCAAGAAGCCTTTCTATTTTATTGCAGGCTAGGTAATTCATAATTCAAAGGAATAAATCACTATAGTAATTGGGTGGAGGAAATAATTTAGGGAGGAGTATCTAGAGAATTTTGTAGTCATTTAGTTCACAGACACATTCACCTTATTTTATAGATGAAGATAACTGAAGTTCAGAGAAGTAAAGAAATTTGCCAAAGCTCACACAGATATTAAGTGGCAGAGCTACGATTCAAATTCATCCATATTGCCATGTGGATTGTTGCCTATCTTGTCTACTTACAAGTTGAACACTAACTACTATTACCTGGAGCTCTGTCTACTTGTTTGATGCTCAGAGTTCACCATCTGTAGGTATCCTCAGCCCCACCACAAAGTATATATATTCCAATCCTTTCCTCTAATCTTCACATTTTATCTTCTGCTTAAAGTCCTGTGCTTCTAATTAGTGAGCGTTTACCATATCAAAGCATCCAGAAACTAAATCACAATGCACTCAAGCCATTTTCCTGCCAGGTAGGGAAGTATCCAATTCCCATCATTTCCCAAACCCCATTTTCCATTTTTTGCTCAAATCCACATTATCATTCTTGGAAAGACTATAAATCAACTGCACTTTGACTCCACTCATCATCCTTACAACTTCCCAGTCTATAACAACCATCCTGGTCACGAGATTCGTCTGTGTCTTCCTCTATTAAAATGTAAGGTCTTTTGCATTTTTGCTCCCAATATTTAGCACAAGACTTAGCACTCCTTAAGCTTCGATAAATGTAATTGCATTTATTCACTCAATAGGAAACTCATAGCTGCAGGAACTTAGAGAATTGATCTGTTTATGAAGAGTGTTAGTTATTCACTTGATCTTAATGTGTTCATTTTATGCTGGCCTTCTGAGATGAACTATATGGGACAGATTAAATACAGTCACATGTATAATTTAAAAGGTAAGTGAAAAACTGTAGCTAAAAGTGTATCAACTTGACATATGAAGATAGTAAATCCTTCATTGAGTTTTCACTATCCCTAAAAGGGACCAAAGAGATGAAAGCCTCTCTTATACTAACCAACTTTTGTGTCATCTACTTATTTTATTATATTAGAACAGCCTCAGTAATAACTTAAACTTATCTGAAATTTTCAAGTACAGAACTCTATTTAGGTACATCTTTTAGTTCAGATATAGTTTCCAATGATAATAAGAACCAAGACATTGGGCCAAGACATGGCCAATGATTTTTTGCAATTAGAGGAAGTAATACACAATTTTGCCTGAACAAATAGCATAAAATAAATTCCAGGCAACAGCAAGAAATGTGCCCTGGGATACTTTTGGTAAAAGGGGTGGAAGGCTGTCATGGTCCATTGGGTCACTGGGTTAGGAAAGCTCTCAGGTAGGATGAAACCCTCATGTGCCATTTCATACCTGTCCTGTTTTAACCAATTACTCTTGCTAACTTGTTCCAGAGCTTATTTGTTTCTTAATCTCTAAATATTCAAGTCCTGTAAGTGCTACAAATGATCCCTAACTAGGTAGGAAGGACCTAGGAAGTCAGCTAGTCCACCGTCTCCATTTTGTAGGTGAGTAAAGTAGGGCCTACAGAGGTAATTAATGTGACTTGCTCAGAGACACACAGCTAGGAGGTGGTAGGTAAACCCAGGTCTCTGTCTTTTAAAACAGCACCTTGGTTACTTTCTCCTTGACAGATGTTCCCCCCAGGCTCATAGAACTGTAGGATTTTCTAACTAATATCATTTTACTCATCAATCGTCACATGATACGAAAAAGAGGCCTGCAAAAGTTATTCAAGATATATTCAGAAGAGATCAGTTTTGGATAAATTAAGGAACAATTAAAAAAAATACTTTAAAAGCTCTTTCAGGAAGGACAACCAGCATGCAATGTTATTTTATGGTACAGTGAGGCCCTCTTGTGTCTGAAACCTGTAGAACAGATCACGTATGAGTAGCACCGCCCCTTTGAAAGTCCCTGGAGTTAAAACTGCAACAAGAAGAGAGCCAGTGAATTTCAAAGGAAGGACAGTTACAGAAAAATGTCATCTCACTCCTTAATAATATTCATCTAGTTTTTTTGAAAGACAATTTTTTCTTTAAGATCCTTTCCCCTAACCTTTGAACACTATCATAATAGCTAGTTTATAAAGAATATTAAGGCTTGCAAAGTGCTTTACAAGTATTTCATTTGATCCTTAAAAAGGTACTGTGTACCACCAATTATGGCCGGATGATAAGTGCTATTATTATCCTCGACATTTTAAAATGAAGCAGGTAGTGGGTAAGTGGCTTACCCAGGGTCCCATAGCTAGCTGAGGCTAGATCTGAACTCAGGTTTTCCTGATTGAAGTCCAACACTCCATTCACCATACCACCCAGCTGCCTTTCAGAAATTATATGCTTTTGAAGAGGGGATATTCTGCATCCACTGCTTTCAAGTCATAATTGGCGAGACACAAATAAATGCTGTTACTCTCTGATCTCAGGAGTCGATTCTGGAATGCCCAAGTCACCCATCCCAGCAGTCTCCTGTGGATTACTGAAACCATATAGATTTTTTAAGGTCTGGGTCTCTCCATCTCTTTCAGGCTGGGAATCTAAGGAATCCAGGAGGCAGAAGGGAGGCAGCTAGTATAGATGTAAGAAGTTATGAGACAAATGGTAAATGTAAAGAAGGCCTTCGCAACAAGACCAGAGATGCTGTATCACAGTATTTGTAGAGGAAAGTAGAGAGTAAGAAGTCTAGAAAGGTTAAAAAGAACCAGGTGGTAAAGGGGTTTAAAATATAAACATAAGACTTCATATTGATCCTGGAGGTCACAGGGAGTCACTGAAGTGGGGGACAATGACTTATACTAAGACTTATACTAAGAAGAATCACTTTGTTGAAGATTCATTGCAGTGGGGAAAGACTTGAGGCAGTCAGAATAACTACCAGGTTATTGTGAAGTACTCTCAGCCTTCGATGATGAGGATCTGGACCAGGGTGATGGCAACTATGTTAGTGGAGAAAAGGGGACATATAGGACTTTATGAAGTTAGAAATGATGAGATTTGATAACAGATTGGGTGGATGGGGTGCATGTGAGTGAGGAATAGAGTATGGCACCGAGGTGGGAAGTCTGGAAGATGAGAGGACAATAGTGTCTTTGATATGTTCATAAGGGAGAAAATAATGAGTTGTATTTTGGATGTGTTGAGTTTAAAATGTTTATGGAACATCTAGTTTGAACTATTTAAGAAGCAGTTAGTGATGTCAGTCTGTAGTTCAGGAGAAAGACTGGACTTGATTATCTGAATCTGAGGGTCATCTGCATAAAGATGATGATTGGATTCATGGGAACCAAACACTAAGTATTACACCTCTGAAGCCCCATACCATTCTGGGCACTGAGTGCCCCAAGCACTCAGTGAATGTTGGAAGCTAATTCTGGCAATTGGGACAGAAGGGTTCCATAAAACTCTGTAACTTTCCAGGAGAAAAAGAAAGGGTAAGTAGGTTGTAAGTTCAGAGATTTTTTTCCCCTTCTGGGTAGCCACACTTTTTTACTTCTGGAGTGCTTCTGATAGAAGTAACAAAGACAGTCAACACAAGCCAGCAAAGCTCCAATAGCAGCTCAATGATGTAATTTTTCACTCCATTAACAGTTACTGACTCATTTAGTGATCAATCCTCACTCATTCATTTTATAACTGCTTTCATCATCAACCTCAATAGAGAAGACTGAGAACTCCCCCTAATGATTCCATCCCTAAATTACTTTTTGTTTGATATTAAGCACTTACTATGTGCCAGACACTAACTAGAAAATAGGGATACAAATGCAAATAGTGAAACAATCCCTACTTACAAGGAACTTATATTCTTTCCCTTCCCCTGTCCCTAGAATAATAAAACATTTATGAGAGCAAGCACAAGAGAATACATAGAACAATTCTGGTTACTTTTGTATACAGTATGAAAACAAATCATTTCAGTAAAGGTAATCATGACAAAAGGTTGTTTTTTTTTTTTTTTTTTGCAAAGAGAATATATAAAGAAATCAGATTTTTAAAGGTGCTGAAGTTTATTTTAAATTCAGAAACATCATAGGTCTAAGGAATAATTTCCAGAATATTTCCTAATTAGTAGTTCTGAGCACAGCTGTCCTTGACAAGCTCTCTCCAAATATATCTGAAGTTGCCTAGCTGAGAAGACAAAGTACTGCTTTCCAAATGACACAGCACACCTACAATCCTGTCAGAAATGTAGGAGGTTTATGCCTGCCTGATGCAATTTGCAGAATGCAAAACTTACAAAGCAGAGAATCTGCCCACCTCATACTAACATTTATCTGGCTTTCTGGAAAAGAGAAGAAAATCTGTCAGGAGTTGAATAAGAAGCAAAACAAAATAATAACTATTAGGACAATATGAACTGGCCCTTCAATAGGATTTCAGGAGGAGAATTATGGCTACCTAACTGATCTTAAGTCTCTCAGAACAGAATTGAAACTCCATCATAGTTGATTCCTTGTTGAAACATGAGGTAATCCTCATGAAAATCAAAACAGCTTCACTATGCCTTGAGAAGAAGGCAGCAGAGAAGTCTCTCTGTCCACCCCTATATGGCCATCCCTTTGCAGAAGCAGCAGAACTTGGTGAGGAACCAGGAGAGCCACCAAATGATTTGCCTAGCACAATTTAGCAGCCTTGATCCAAGCAAGCCATACTAATCTACCAGTTCTGTGAAGATGCTGTTTCCTAATAAAGAGCTGGAAGTTTCATGAGTTCTTTCTAGAGAGAGAAAGGTCACTGAGGTCCTGAAATTATGGAGTTGTGAGTTGATTTGGTCATGAATATCTCCTGCATGTGTTTTTCATTCTTCCCTAATCCTGGATTCTATTTGTGGGAGACTATGCTTTTGATGTTGGAGAAAATTCTTTGTAACTATTGTTCTTGACATACACAATGCTTTGTACATAGTAGACACTTAATAAATGTTGATTAATTGGTTCAAGTAATGACATTTAATCTTTACTAAAGAACTGAAATTATTAGCTGATCATTAAAGGGATGCATAGTAAGTGAAGCAAGGAATAAAGCACCAGGCGCGAAGTCAGTAATACCTGAGTTCAAATTTGACCTTGTACACTTACTAGCTGTATGATCCTGTGTAAATCACTTAATCCTGTTTGCTTCATTCACTGTAGGCTCATAGAAATATCCACAAAACAACTCCAGTAGCAGATAAGAAAACAGAAGTAATTTGTACTTCTTCATGTCCCCCCTCCCTCGATTTTGGATTCTGCCAAATCTTAACATTTTTGCAAGTTTTTCATTCCTTGTAACTTGGAAATGGAGTATTTGATGTGCTAAAAGACATTGTCATTAAGTTCTTAATGGATCAATAATATGCCTGGGCAATTGTGGACAACAGTTTATCCCTGATAATTCTCTGGTTTTGGCATTGTTTACCAGTTGAGCTGTCCAGGATATATAATAGTGAATTTGTATTAAGGGATTTGTCATCTCTTAGTCGATGAAATATAGCTTGATCATGTCTTGCCAGTATTTGATAGGTGTTACCCTTTTCAGCCTGTAGTTTATGTATTACATAGTTTATAATGTTTCTTGAATAATGTATATTGATCAGTAAGTCTGAGCTTCTTTATCTTTAAAAAAAAATTTAAAGTCTGGGCTTTCTGTAATTTTGGGGCAGCTAGGAGGTGCAGTGGATAGAATATCAAGCCTGGAATCAGGAAGACATTGAGTTCAAATCTAGTTTCAGACACACTGGTATGGGACCCTGGACAAGTCACTCACCCCTGTTTACCTCAGTTTCCTCATCTGTAAAATAAACTGGAGAAGGAAATAGTAAACTACTTTAGTTCTTTGCCAAGAAAATTCCAAAAAGAGTCATGGAGAGCTAGACATGACTGAATAACAATATAACAGTTTATATTGTTAGTGTTTGTTTTGGGCAATGAGAAGTTGTTCAGTGTCACATTGCTAGGATGTGTCAGAAGCTAGATTAAATCCAGGTTTTTCTGACTCATCTTTTTCTTATGTTATTCTCCTTTGTGGGGTGCTCAAGTGTTTATACTGTTTACTTTGAAATGAAGTTTAACAATAATCGAGAGATTAAGTATAGTTCTTATGGAACATTATTCTTTTCTCATTCCTATAATATCCAAGGAGAAAACTGTATATGTATGTGTGGGGGAGTATATACATAGATACATAAATATAGCCATTTTTATATATACTCACATAGTAGAAATGCAGCTGCTCAGAATTTTATTAGTCCAGAATAAAAAAGAACTCAGCTCAAAAGTTTAGAGGTCAGTTCTAAATGTAGACTCTCAAATGCCTGGATAGTTTCTAAAATTGGAAAATGAACTTTCCATCTCTTGTTAGGGATAACATTCTTCACTTTAGACATTTTTTCAGTGCCTTACTTTTAAGGCCTCTTTTTTATATTTCAGGCCCCTTGAACTTGTTTCA
This sequence comes from Antechinus flavipes, assembly GCF_016432865.1. Lineage (NCBI taxonomy): Eukaryota > Metazoa > Chordata > Mammalia > Dasyuromorphia > Dasyuridae > Antechinus > Antechinus flavipes. The sequence goes on from NC_067400.1 coordinate 461,257,331, forward strand.
GACAATTGGCCCCAGGGAAGGAAAATCTATGATATAGTGATGATTTCAAAATATCAGAATGAGGCTTGACAAAGTCAAGAGTCAGGAGGTATATTTCTAAAGGGAAAAGCACTATTTTAGGACCCCTTTGGTAAAACGGTAGCAGAATCACCACAAATCCCAAACTAAACATGATTCTGCAAAATAGTATTATGAAAAATCACTGGGAAGTGGTTCTGCAAAATCAATATAATAGTAGTTGGTGCATGTGGGAGAACAATCTTTAGATTGAAAGGAGATTCTAGTCACAGCTGTGAGCACAGTCTTTGGGTGGGGACTCTGCTTTTATCAGCCTGATATAACTTCATCTCCTCGAAGGCAAGGAATATTATAAATAGTATCCTTGTTTTAGGCAGCTAGATAAAGCTCAGAGTCAGGAAGACCTGAGTTCAAATACAACCTTTTACACTTACTAGCTGTATGATCCTGGGAAAACACTTTAACCTCTGTTTGCCTCAGTTTCTTCAACTGTAAAATGGGGATAATAACAACACATATCTTGTAGGATTGTTGTGAGGAATAAAGGAGATAACATTTTCAAAAGGTCTTACATGATTCCTAGCACATAATAGGCAACTAATAAATGCTTTTTCCTTTGTTCTGCTTTAGGGAGGAATTAGACCAGGTTCCCTCTCAAATCCTTTCCAACTCAGAAAATTTATCATTCTATCATTCTGATTCTGTGGCTAATGTTACCAGTTACATTAAGGAGACTCACCAGAATGTGAAGATTTCAATTAAAATCCTCCACTAGTCTGTATCACAACTTGAAATTTCACCAGATGATCGATTTCTGTTGGTGAAGGTACTGTCCGTTTGCCAAATAAAAATACTCTTAGAAAGGAAGTGTTTTCTAAACGTTAAGACAATGCATATATGTGATTTATTATTCTTTGTTAATACATTTGCCTACTAATCACAAATTTGATACTAGTAATTGGCTTAATGGACCCTTTCCAAAAGTTATGGCAATAATTTAGTAAGATAAAATATAATATGGATAAATGTTAATGCATAAATGCATAAAAATAGAATGGGAAAGGCTTGCATAATTAGCACTTCCTATAGAAAAGACCAATGTAAAGTCTATAATTCCAAAGTTAACATGATCTTAAATAGCATTCATAGATAGATAGTGAATTAAATGAGGGGGATTTTAGTACCATTGTATTCTACTCCAGTTAGATCACATATGGTATATAATGTCCAGCTTAAGGAGGCACAGTTTAAAGGGACATTGACAAGCTATATATACAGAGAGGTTGACCGAGACGATGGGAACATAACAGTTATAGTTGGAGGGATTATGTTTAACCCATAAAAAGGAAGATTTTCAGGAATAGTCACATTGTTTTTCTTCAGGTCTTGGAAAGGATGTCAAGGGAAGATGGATAAACTTGTACTGACTGGCCCCCAGAGAGCAGAATTGATGGAAGCTACAGAGGGAAAGATTTTTGATGAGATAAAAGAAGAAACTTTCTCAATTAGAGTTGTCCAAGGGTGCAATGGGCTAGTTAATAGGAGGTTCTCCTTTATTCTAGGACTTCAGAAAAACTCTGAATGATCCCTTGTTGGGGATGTCATAGAGTTCAGTTCAGGTATTGGTTGAAATAAATGATCTCTGAGGTTCCTGAAATATTTGAAATTCCGTGAATACTATGAAAAACTCAGTGTAGCCATTAAGTCATATCAAGGTTGGGATTTTTTGTTTTGTTTTTTAATTTTTCCATTTCATTACTGACTTGCATTAGAACATTAATCTTATTGAGCCTTTTTTACATGACATGTTTTTATTTTATTTTGAAAACATATTTTAATTTTTCTAATTACATGTAAAATAAATTTTAATATTCATTAAAATTTTTTTCTACTTCAAATTCTCTTTCTACTTTCCCTCCTCATTGAGAAAGCAAGCAATTTGCTCCAGGTTACATATATGCAATCATGCAAAATATATTTTTATATTAGTTTGAAAGCTCTGGAAGCTTTGGGATAAGGCCTGTTTTGAACTACTTTAGTAAGACAGTTGTTTTAGCCTATTTTTTTTTTTTTGTTCGTTCTGCCAATCCAGATTTCATTTTGAGGCATTATTTTAAAGTTGCCTTGAGGGGAATTTGGGAAAGTTCACTAGAGTCTCTGCCTTTACTTGGCCATCTTGACTCTACGCTTGAAAATTGATTTTTAACCCCGATGAAAGATCTCACATTAATTAGATTTCATTTGGAGTAGGAGAAAATATGGGGAGAAAAAAGGAATCATGATTGAATACCAAAAAAAGAAGAAAAAAACATCAACAAAACATTTCAAATATATAGGAAGATAGAATAATTATAAGATTATAATATCATAGATTTACAGTTAAGAAGATCCCTTGAATTTAACCCAGATTTTATAGATGAGGAAATTTGGGGCCTTAAGAGATTAAATAATTTGCCCAGGATCCCAGAACCAACAAATATATCAGGTAGGATGTGAATCTGAGCCTTTGTAATTCTAGGTTTAGCAATCTGACTACTTTGCCACATTGCCTCTCTAGAAGTTTGAAATGTTCTTTCATTATGCCATTGATGAAAATGATCAAAACAGTCCACTAATGACTTTCCTCCAAGTCATTTCTTTAATCAACATTGTTGTATTCCATCATGTAAGCATTTTGGAATCCCTTTAATTGTTCTATCACTCAACATCCTTCCATCTTAGAATCATAAAATTTAGAGCTAGAAAAGACTTTAAAAACTCCTTCATCCAACTCCTTCATTGTACTTATGAAATAGTCCACTAAAATCAGCAACTAATATTTATAAATTTGAAATGTTTTGTTGATGTTTTTTCTTCTTTTTTTGGGTACTCAATCATGATTCCTTTTTTCTCCCCATATATTATTCTATCTTCCTATATATAAATATATATGAAGACAGAATAATTATAAGATTATAATATCATAGATTTAGAGTTAAGAAGATCCCATATTTTTTTGTATGACATAACATTTTTTATTTTTTTAAATTTTATTTAATAATTACTTTATATTGACAGAATCCATGCCAGGGTAATTTTTTTTACAACATTATCCCTTGCACTTGCTTCTGTTCCGATTTTTCCCCTCCCTCCCTCCACCCCCTTCCCTAGATGGCAAGCAGTTTTATATATGTTAGATATGTTGCAGTATATCCTAGATACAATATATGTTTGCAGAACTGAACAGTTCTCTTGTTGCACAGGGAGAATTGGATTCAGAAGGTAAAAATAACCCGGGAAGAAAAACAAAAATGCAGATAGTTCACATTCGTTTCCCAGTGTTCTTTCTTTGGGTGTAGCTGCATCTGTCCATCATTTATCAATTGAAATTCAGTTAGGTCTCTTTGTCAAAGAAATCCACTTTCATCAAAATATGTCCTCATACAATATCGTTGGAAGATCCCATATTTTAAAAAAAACTTTTGTTTAACGAGTGAAAAGACTAAAAAGACTAAAAAGTTTGAGAGTTACTAATTTAATGGATAAGAACAATAGTCCAGAAAACCTGGGAATCAAATTTGATTTCTGACAGTTACTAGCTACTTATTTGTCCCATCTGTTGTATTAGTTTATATTTATTGTATTAGAAATCAAAATGTCTTGGTTTTATTATGATACTAGTCAGGAAATTATACTTTGACATGCTGACATTCTTTGATCATAATTTTTATCATTTTATCATTTTTATGTCTTGTGACTTCTAATGTTTTTCACAGTGACCCCCAATCTTTTGGTCTCTTAATAATTTCTTAAATTGTCATTATGAAACTATATTATGAGAATAATTTTGATTTCATGAATCCCTGCATAGTTCTAAGAGTTGCAGAAGAATTCTTGAATTATTCTTTTTTTTAAATTTTTTATAGCTTTTTATTTACAAGATATATGCATAGGTAATTTTTCAGCATTGACAGTTGCAAATCCTTTTGTTCCTCTTTTTCCCTCCTTCCCCCCACCCTTTCTCCCAGATGGCAGGTTGACCAATACATGTTAAATATATTAAAGTATAAATTAAATACAATTAAGTATACATGTCCAAACAGTGATTTTGCTGTACAAAAAGAGTCAGACTTTGAAATAGTGTACAATTAGCCTGTGAAGGAAATAAAAAATACAGGCAGACAAAAATAGAGGGATTGGGAATTTTATGTAATGGTTCATAGTCATCTCTCAGAGTTCTTTTGCTGGGTATAGCTGGTTCAGTTCATTACTGCTCTATTGGAACTGATTTGGTTCATCTCATTGTTGAAGAGGGCCACGTCCATCAGAAATGATCATCACATAGCATTGTTGTTGAAGTATATAATGATCTTCTGGTCCTGCTATTTCATTCAGCATCAGTCCTGAACTATTATTTGTAAACTATTGCATTATATTATGCTACTTTTTGTTAGGTTTTATCAACTGCCTAGCTAAAATCCAAATATACTATACATCCAACATCCTCCAGACTAGATCCACCAGACTAGAAACTCTTGTTAAAAATGAAGATAAGTCTAGTTGTGTAAGACTTGATATCAGTGATCCCAAACTGTTTCATAATAAGCACTATGAGAACCATTTATCATTAGTGAGAAACAATAAGAAACGTAGAAAAGTTGTTTTTGCTTTTTAAAATTTAATAGAAAAGAGCTTTGGACTTGGTGAATCCTACTTTTTATATTTAATAAATCTCTCCATGAGAAAGTCATTTAATTTTTCTGAGCCTTAATTTGCTTAACAGTAAAATAGGTACAATTATAGGCATAATTCATTTTTTCCAAAAGTTAACATCAAGCACATTAACTTATAGTTTGAAATACTCAACTTCTTTCCCTTTTTGAAAACTTGTGACAATAATTGACTAGTTTCAGCTCTATAATATCTCTTGTCAATAACAGCAATAATTTATTATTCTTTTTCCTTCTCACTTCAATCTTCTGGCTCTCTCAGGACCTGTTTTTCTCCTGATAACACTGATTCTTTCCTATCCTCCATCCTTACCTAGGTCATTTTATTTTCCTATAATATGACTTCTTGGCTTATATCTTTTACCCATCTTCTTCTCATTCAGTGTTCATATTGATACTTGTCAACTATCTTAATTTCCCAATTTGTCAATCTAATCAATTTTCAAGCTCCATTCTTCTAATCCACCTCAGATACATACAGAGATGATCATAAACTTAAGCTTGTCATCATTTATAAATGTTCCACAAGTTTTGGAATTCCCTAGGCTGATCACTATCTTTTACCATTTCATCCTTTCTTAGGTCTTCTGACCCTCAACTCCCTTTATAATGACTCTCAGTTTCTCTGCCTATCAGTAATTACTCAAGCTATCATCCTTATGCTGGTTATTATCTCATTTCTTCTCTTTTTCAATCCTTTATTTAACTAACTCAACTATATAATAGCTTCTTCTCTTACCACTTTGTTCTATAACCATTTTCACCTTTGTCAAGCACCAACTAGGATTATTTCTCATATCTCTTTTGTTTATTTCAGTTATTGCTACATTTTTTGTTTCAATTAACTAATTAATATGTTTTTTTTTAGCAAAAAACAATAGGGGATATGAAGGTGGAAGATTATAAGAATCACAGGTAAGATTTAGATATAAAAGCTACCTTTTTTAGGTCATCTAGTCCCACTCCCCTCATTTTGTAAATTAGGAAATGTAATGATATCCATGTTCTTTTCTCTCCCAAGTGGAATCCAAGTTCTTAGAGTAGTGTCATAGGCTAGAAGTTTATATACATTTTTGAAGTAAAAATAGAACTCACAAGAAACTCAGAGCATTGCCATCTAATAGCCCCTAAACTTGTTTTTCTTCCAAAGAAAGCCCAAACATGAGGGTAGAGGACTGTTTGCTGTAGAAGGAAAATTGTTTCGATTGCCTCTGGGATACTATAGAGCTTTTAAGTTTTCATGCATTTTCTGTGAGGCAAAATAACATGTACCTTTACCCTGAATGCTTATATAGGAACCAGGAACTCTTTGCTTCTCATCTCACAATTCTATATACTTCTTTAACTTGATATATCCTCAAAACCTATCACTTTTGCTAAATCTTCTGTTTCTGCTGAGAGCACCATTATCTTTTCTATTACCTTGGCTTTTAATTTGAGTCATCCTTGACTTCACTTTCCCTCCCCTTAATATTCAGTCAGGTGTCAAACTTTAACAAGTCTACTTTCCCAAAATCTACTGCAAAAAAAAAAAAAAATTCTTTGCACTTCTCAACTCACATGACCTCTATCCTACTTTATTGCCATCTCTTCCTAATTGTTCTTCCTATCCCAAATGTCTCTCCTTTTCCATACATTCTCCATACAGCTACAAAATTGATATTACTAAAGATCATTGTTAAAAATATCAAAACATACTGTGGCTTCCTAATGTCCCTTGGATAAAATAAAACTCCTTTATAAGGCAATTGAAGCCTTTCAGAGTCTATCTTCAGACTTATTAAATATTGCTCCACTTCATACATCCTATAGTTCAGCCAAATGGCCTTTTTCACTCTTCAAATGCAACATTAGGTTTCCTGCCTCTGTACCTTTGCACATGCTGAATCCCATGCCTGAAATGCACTCTCTCCTTTTAACATCCCCATTTCCCTTCAGAGCCTAGCTCAAGAGATGCTTCATCCATGAGTTCCAGCCTAATCTCTTCTACTGCTAATGCCTTGCTAAAAATTCTTTATACATATGTTGTCTTTATCTTGAATACTAGGAGAATTGGAAGGCACCTTAGAGGTCATTTAGTTCAACCTGCTCAATTTATGGTCGATAAAACTGAATCCCAGAAAACTGCCTTGTCCATAATTGCAAGATGAGAGAGAGATAAGTAGGATTGTAAAACCCAGGACCTTTGATTCCCAGGCTAATGCTTTGTACCCCTATGTATACAGGTTTTTTCCCCCACTTATAGAAAATTAGTCCCTTGAGGGGACTGTTTCATTTTTTTGCATCTCAGCACCTAGCATAGTAAATGGCATATAACAGGTACTTAATGAAGACTTATTGATAGATTGATCTGTGAAAATTTAGACAGGAACTATATTTGCATTCTATTTTAAGATTTCTCAAGAGCAACTTGGGATAAGATCAAAGGGATATAGTTTTGGTAGTTGGCCTTTAGATTTTATTCAATCATTCAATAAATATTTATTAAGTATCTACTATGTTCTAGATATTATGCTTGGCAATATTTAGTCTAGTCCGTGTAAACCCAGACTGGCTTATATTGGTTTTTGCATCAATGTGCTTTAGAAAAGTGAGACATAAATCAATCCATCAAGTATTTATCAAGTACCTGCTTACTATGTGTCAGGTACTGTTCTGGGCACTAGTGATACAAGACAAAAATAAACAGGCCTTGATCTCATGAAGCTTACTTTCTATTTAGGGAGACAAAATACATTTATAAGAATATATATATGTAAATGCTAAATCATTTGGTGGGAGTAAGGAGTGGAAAAGGAAAGGCAACTTTTAAGAGATGCCATAGAAAAAAATTGCAGTAGTATCGAGAATAACAAGGCATTTGCAGCATGATAAATTTAGAAATATGTTTAGAAGAATTACACATATTTAACCTATATTGTATTGCTTGTTATCTAGGGAAAAGAGATGGGAGGAGGAAGAGAGAGAGAATGATATGGAACACAAGGTTTTGCAAGGATGAATGTTGAAAACTTTATTTGCATGTATTTTTGAAAAATAAAAAGCTATTATAAAAACAGAATAACAAGACAGAGATGAAATTGTCTTTGGAGATTACTGAATCAACTCCTTCCCCCTGAATATTTGCTTTGTAGATGAGGAAACTGAGGGCAAGACATGTTAAGTGACTTGTACAGAAAGAATCATAGGTGGGTGATGTTTAAAAATTGCATTATGTCAAAGTTCCAAAATTTCTCTATCCATAGAAATAGTAAAAGTACTATACCATGTCTAGTTCATGCACGAGTAAAAATCCTGTGAATTTACTTGCTAGAGCCCATGGTACTATAGGAAATGTAAAAGTGGCTTTCTAAAGGTAGTATCAACTCACTTATTTAAATAGATTTTCATAACTGCAAGAAAAATATTATCTATGAATGGACCAAAAGGCATTCCAGAATTCAAAGGGACACTTTTGTCTTCAGATGTCATTCCTGATTAATGGGAAACAGGTGGCATAATAGGACTGGATAGACACTCATCTGTCTTGAATGTTTTAGATTTTAAGCTTCCCTAAAGGGTGGGGGAGGGAATAGTTTTTGATGACCTCCCAAGGTCCCATGGGGTTTTTGAGAATCTTTTCTATCTTGAATCTCCCAGGGCTGCATATTTTCCCTTTTTTCTACAGGCAAGGAGCTGGCAAATAGGTTATATAAGGTAAATTCTGTGTTCCCTTTAAAAGAAACTGTCATATGGCATTGATTATAGTTAATTCTTCATTTGCCTTTCAAATTTCATTTTTAAAAGTCTGTCATTTCTTTGGAAAAAAGTTTGAATTGAGAGATGACATAAATCTGGGAGGGAGAATAAATATACTAGCAGCTTTTAATTTAAAAATATCTTTGGAGAATTGAGCATTGAGCTGAATCTAATAAGGTAAAGATGATTAGGGATAGATGGACATTCTTTTTTTTATAATTATAAAGGAAATCATTTTATTGGAATCATTATTTTTTTTTAATTTTTATTTAATAATTACTTTATATTGACAGAATCCATGCCAGGATAATTTTTTTTACAACATTATCCCTTGCACTCATTTCTGTTCCGATTTTTTCCCCCTCCCTCCCTCCACCCCCTCCCCTGGATGGCAAGCAGTCCTTTATATGTTGGATATGTTGCAGTATATCCTAGATACAATATATGTTTGCAGAACCGAACAGTTCTCTTGTTGCATAGGGAGAATTGGATTCAGAAGGTATAAATAACCTGGGAAGAAAAACAAAAATGCAGATAGTTCACATTCGTTTCCCAGTGTTCTTTCTTTGGGTGTAGCTGCTTTTGTCCGTTATTTATCAATTGAAACTCAGTTAGGTCTCTTTGTCAAAGAAATCCACTTCCATCAAAATATGTCCTCATACAATATCATTGTCGAAGTGTATAATGATCTCCTGGTTCTGCTCATTTCACTTAGCATCAGTTCATGTAAGTCTCGCCAGTCCTCTCTGTATTCATCCTGCTGGTCATTTCTTACAGAACAATAATATATTGGAATCATTATTAATTGATAGAACTCATCCCAGGGTAATTTTTTACAGCATTATCCCTTGTATTCACTTCTGTTCCGATTTTTCCCCTCCCTCCCTCCACCCCCTCCCCCAGATGGCAAGCAGTCCTTTACATGTTGAATAGGTTACAGTATCTCCTAGATACAATATATGTGTGCAGAACCCGAACAGTTTTCTTGTTGCACAGGGAGAATTGGATTCAGAAGGTATAAATAACCTGGGAAGAAAAACAAAAATGCAAGCAGGTTATATTCATTTCCCAGCGTTCTTTCTTTGGGTGTAGCTGCTTCTGGATAGATGGACATTCTTACAATTTCCTTCCCCCCCAAAATAATAACATTTACAAGTATAGGATGGGGGAGATATAGTTAGATAGGAGTTTGCATGAAAAAGTATTGGAGGTTTTAGTGGAGTGCTAGCTTAATGAGTCAGCAGCTTGATGAAAGAGACATAAGGCTAATGTGGTCTCCGGCTGAATTCAGAGAGGCACAGCTTCCAGGAATTAAGAGAGGAATAGCTTTTTTCTGAACTTTGCCCTGGTTATACTACAGTGTGTATTCAGTTCCAGAAACCACAGTTTAGAAGGACAATGATAAATAACTTGGAGAGCATCCAGGGAAGGGCACCCAGAATGGTGAAAGGTTTTTAATTCCATATCACATGAGCATCAATTGAAGAAATTGGGTTATTAACTCTCTGGAGTGTTGTGGGGCTCCAATGAGACAATGAATGTAAATCACTACATAAATGCCAGTTATTCTTATTAGCCTGTGCCTACCAGGCCTCCAATCTGGTGATGACTTCATTCCCCTAGGCTTCTATATATATTCCTGCTGAGCTCAAGCAATGTTTATAAAGTTATATGGGGCTGTACTGCTAAATGTTTAATAACTGGATACTCAAAGAAAGATTTTTAAATTTAATCTGCATTATTCACATTTTCCTAAATTTAGAAAATAAACAATAAAACAAATGTAGATTTGAAGTGATTGTTAATTTCTGAGATGCAAATGCTCACACTGAAAATTTAACAATTGCTTTTTACAAGTCAGTTCTGATAGGTGATCAGATTTATGGTGAAAAGAAACTATCAATTAAAGGTTTATTTTCCTAATATCATTAGGACATATTTATCAGTTGTTTACCAGATTTGGGTAGCTCTTTTCAAAATCTGGAAGACATATATCATTAGTAGTTTACCATATTTGTGGGATGTAGACATCATTACCAGGCTATACCTACCTCTAAAATCCTTACCTTATTACAGAAAAAAACAATTTACATCAGTACTCAATCACAAAACATAGGTCTAAAATAAAATGGATTTGGTCTTTCTGATTTAAAACACACACACACACACACACACACACACACACACACACACACGGTCTCACTATAAACCTTGAAAGAGAGGAGTTTGATTCTTCTTGGGACTCTCTGGCTTTTTGTATTCCCCCCAAAAAGCTGGATACAATCACTGAAAAGCAATCTTAATTTATGTTTAGGTTCTTCCCAAAAGTGCAGAGTAGAACAGTATACTCAATGTATAATTTAGTTGTGGCATAGGACATAGATCTACATCTTCCACATAAAAGAAATGGTTAAAACATAAAACAGTGACAATTCATTGACAAAAACTTAAACATGAAGCGTTAACTTTAACTATTGTCACACTTTTCTGCCCAGTTGATACTCAAAGCATAAAAATGCTAGATATTTTGTGAGATTGCTTGACTCAGCATTCTACCATTACCATGTCACTGCACTGTCTAGAGAAAGGACTTTGAAACTTTGTAACTTTGAATCCAATGAATATACTTCCTATATGTGCTATTAGTTCTGAAAATAAAATTAATTATTGTTTGTAAAGCACTTTTCAAACAAAAAAGCATGCATATATTACAAGTGGTAAAAGTCTTTAACTTCTATATTTATTTTGTCTCCTCTGTGCTGAATTGAAGCATTGGTCCACAATGCTGTTAACGTTACACTGTCCCTTTGGAAGTTAAAAGGAAAACAAATTAAATAACTGAATTTAAGCCTAGAAGAGATGTTACAGATCATAACTCCTGTAACTAGTTTATGCTAAAGCTTGTTTGTGCCAGTCAACCAGCATTTAACATTTTAGTGGAATTTTATTTTTGCAAAGATAGTTTTCAATATTCACTTTTGCAAAAGCTTGTATTCCAAAAATTTTTCCCTCTCCACCCCTTCTCAAGATAGCAAGCAATCTGAAATAGGTTAAATGTGTGCAATTCTTCTAAACATATTTCTATATTCATCATGTTGTGCAAGAAAAATCAGATCAAAATGGAAAACAAAAAAACAAAAATAAGGAAAAAACAATAGCAACAACAAAAGGTGAAAATACTATGCTTTAATCTATATTCAGTCTTCATGGTTATCTCTCTGGATGCACATTGCATTTTCCATTACAAGTCTACAGGAACTGCCTTGAATTACCTCATAGTTAAAAAGTTCCAAGTCCATCACAGTTGATCATCATAAAATCTTGTTGTTACTTTGTTACTGTATACTTAATACTAAGGTATTAAAACTTGTAGAATGTGAAGTTCTACTCACTTTACTTAGCATCAGTTCATACAAGAATTTCCAGGCTTTTCTAAAATTATCCTGCTGAACATTTTTTGTAGAACAATAGCATTCCATTATATTCATATGTCATAACTTATTGAGCCATTTCTTAACAGATGGGAATCCACTCAGTTTCTAATTTCTTGCCACTACAAAAAGGGCTGCTACAAATATTTTTGCAAATGTGGGTCCTTTTCACTCTTTTATGATCTTTTTGAGAAACAAACACAGTAGAGACACTGCTGGATCAAAGAGTATTCACAGATTGATAGCCTTTTGGGAATATCAACTGGCATTTATTAAGCACCTACTAGGTTTCATGTACTGTGCTAAAGCACTGAAGATACAAAGAGAAGCAAAAAATATTCTTTGTTCTCAAGAAGCTCACAGTCTAATGAAATTAAATCAAAGACTATATCCATATTTTCTTTAACAATCTTCAACATGCTTATATAATGAAAAGTCAGTAATACTTCACCCCCAGCCTTTTAAAGTCAATCATAACCTGTCAGCTTGATGGTTCCTTGTGATATAGTAATAGATGACATTTATGTAGTGCCTTGTAGCTTACTAAATATACCACATACAATATCTTTTTTGAGCCTTGCAATAAACAGTGATAAAGCAATATACTTTATTATTCCTTTTGATAGCGGTTTAGAGAGGTTAAGTGGCTTGCTCATGATTTCATAACTTGTGCCAGATCTGGGATCTGAATACAAGTGTTCCTACTTTCAAGGTTAATACTCTATTTCAAGGTATCTTTGGTTACATCCTTAACATATGCACCATGTAAAAATGCTATTGTAGTTCATAGAAAATAACAATCAACAACAATCTTCAAAAAGATAGGTTTTGAGAAAGTGGATTGTAAGGGATTTCATTATCCTCAGTCACTGATAAGTCAAAGCTTTAGCACTGGTTACAACAGTTTGATGTAATGAGTTCATCTGTTCCTAGAATATATCTTCTTTCTTCTATCATTTATCTTAAGGATTCCATGTCATCAAAATGCCTGAATTCTGAAAATCTCTAAGTTTGTTTGCTTAGAAATCTACAAAACTCAGATTTCTCCATTTTTCTTATGATAGAGTTCACTCTGGTGTTGGCATTTTGTCACTGATTTTTTTTTATACCAACAAATGCATGATGAAAGCTGTTAGGAAATACAAATGTACTCTATTTGATGGAGCTGATGATACATTTCATTTTAATTATAATGCCAATTAATCAGGGGTATCTCAAAAGTCTTAGTGCAGGGAAACGAATGTGAACTATCTGTATTTTTTGTTTTTCTTCCCGGGTTATTTATACCTTCTGAATCCAATTCTCCCTATGCAACAAGAGAACTGTTCGGTTCTGCAAACATATATTGTATCTAGGATATACTGCAACATATCCAACATATAAAGGACTGCTTGCCATCTAGGGGAGGGGGTGGAGAGAGGGAGGGGAAAAAAATCGGAACAGAAATGAGTGCAAGGGATAATGTTGTAAAAAAAATTACCCTGGCATGGATTCTGTCAATATAAAGTAATTATTAAATAAAAATTAAAAAAAAAGTCTTAGTGCAGTTTTTAGCTTTAACAGCTTAAATATCTGATATTTACAAGGTTTTAATACATTGTATTTACACAAGTTGACTTGCAAATCTTAATATCCTTTCCTGTATGACTTGCAAGTAACCATGATCTAATTTTCAGGTTTGGAACATCAACCAGTCTGACCAGGACTAAAATGAGACTCACAGTTGTCTTCATAAAAACTCTATATTACTCATCAGTGATTTTTGTTACTTCAGTATCATGGTAACAAATTATGTACTGCCAAGAAAAGAAGAAAATTGACTCAAGAAGACCATCATATCCTTCAGGAGACCAGCAGATAGAGTAAGGTGTTCAAATAATATCAAGCTTCAGTTTTGACTAGAGGTCAATGGGAATTGTAGATATGCCTAACTATTGTACATATGGCTTTTACCTTAGTCTTATCACACAGTTCCTTTAGGAGTTTCATCAGTGACCTCTAAGAGCCCAGGAAGATAATTGATAATGAAATCACATTGTGAAACCAGTCATCCTATCACAACCTACATTGAAAGATTTGGCTTTATTTAGCTAGCTATGTGTAATGGATAAACAATTGGAGGATAACTAAGCACCTTCTATATAACTAATGAAATAGAAATAGAAAAATTTAATCCCTGGAGAACTTCAAGCCAGGCAATAAAAAAGTTGACTAATAAACTAGCCTTTCAGTAATCAGACACTGATGACTAAAAAAATACAAAACAAATACCTTTATACAGACTTAAAAACAAATACACATAATAATTATGAGACCTATTAGAATAATGCTTGACCAGCAGAAGACAGTCATGGCAGAGCTTGGTTTTAATGAGAAGGGCTCAGGGTTCTCTTTTCATACTTTTTGACTTATTAAAATCTTTAAATTTTGACCTTGGGGATGATGGAGTTATAGACTATGATTCGTGTGTTAACCTTTTCCAGATGGGACACATATAGATACTGATTAAACAATGTAAATTTGATATAGGACAAGTATTTATTTTCTACTCACAAAAAGAAATACAGAAATACAAAAGACTTTCATAAGTGAGCATTGATACAGTGACAAACCAGGATCCAGTGACAATTTATTATTACTGTTATAATTACTCTTGAGGCTGATATTTAAATTTCATCAGAACATAAAATAGCCTGTGGAATTGCTGATTAGGCATTTTACACTTCAACTCAACTGTCTTCTATATAAACAGCTCACTCTGCTGATAAAACAGTACAGGATTGGGCCAATTCTCTTCTGGATATCTGCCTACTCTAATGCAAAATTTCCTTTTGCTACCAGATACCTCCATTCATTGAACCCAAGACCTCTGGACCTCTTGAACTCCAAGATCTCTTCTAAGCCAAGGTCCATCTACATTGACTATAATGTTTGTTCATCTGCTCAGAAATGGAAACAAACCAGCAGAAAAGAAAACCAGGGGCCTATGCCGGAACAATAGTAGAGTGATGGGGGTGGAAGGGAGCAGAAAGTTCATAGCCCATTCCTTTCTACTTTCCTTACAAGAAATCTAGCTACAAAGAATATTACTTGGAATAGAGGAAAATGAAAGCAAAAGACTGAACTAAAAGCTATCTCTTAACTATAGCACCCCATCCTCATGCCACTGTCACTGGGCAGTAGGAAGACAAAGAGGCATTCTGGGTCAATTATACAAAACTCCAAGTCCTGGTTTACTATGTTGCAGGAATTAGCCAGAGTTCATCATCCCCAATGAGACAAAATGCTGAATCACACATGTGACTAACTGGAAGCAGTTAAGTAATGATCTATCTATGCTTTGTACAACTCATATTACAAAAGAAAGAGGTCCTGAATTTGACCCCAAGTTCCCTAATTCCAAATCCAACATTTTTTTCCTATTCAACTTTACATATGAGTTTAGTATGCAAAAGAAAACAAATCTTATTTGAATTTTTGTAGCCTGGCTCCTCTCATATATATGTATATAAAAACAAAATCAGCAGTATTACCCTTGAATATGAAAGACAAATTACATAAGCTGGACCAAAAGAAAGAATTCTTTCAAGCTTTCTTTCCCAAATGTGATATGAAAACTGTTCTAAAGCAATGAGTAATGGTTGGCAACTACTCAGAGTGAGCTAACAAAAGTGTTTCCCAAATCATCTGGCCATAGTAAAGTTTTGTGATTAAAGTATATTCACAGACACCCAAATGCTGTGAATATAAAATAATGAAATAAGGATAGGTTAAAGAAATTTCAGAGCAAAAGAAAGGAAATTAGACTTATTTTCATATTGGAAAACATGCTACTCATAATGTTTTAAATATCTATGTAATTGCAAATTTGATTTATTTTTGAAAAGAAAAGAATATTAGTACCAGAACTTTCATCATGGAACCACAGTTCATATCACACTTTTTGACTACTCATGTATAACTTGAATTTAAGTGAGGTATAGCTGTACAAAGTCATCAGCCTCACTCTCTCTTCAGAATCATTGAAGTCCAGTGGCAAGACAAAATCAAGACAATTGGCAATGGCTCAGTTTGCAGTGAATGAACTTAGCATCTTTGATGTCTAACCAAACCTAAATGCTTTTTAATACCTGCTTCAACTAGCCATCATGGACCATTAAAACAAATTGTTTACATCCACCTATTCTGCTGGGGAAGTCTTCCCATACTTAGGATAGACACTCCCTAACTCACCTATGGGTTTGAGGACCCTCTATTGCCTTCAACCTGGTTTAACCTGCCTGCTGAAATGATTTACACTATATGGGCACTGTGCATGTCACAGCTTCTTGGAGCCACAGATGAAAATTTTGGTATTGGTCTGATCAGCCACAGTTAGACACACTGTTCCTTTTCCCCAACATAGTGATGTACTTCATAACAATAATATGATGTAGAACATAGCCTGGCAGAAGCCTTTGTTAAGTTATTTTGTGATTTAACATTCTCTGTGTGTCATGAACTAAGTTAACTTTCTTCTGAAGACCAAGTAGGACTGTAGTTGAAATACACATCATTCCACATTTTTTGCTATCTCCATAGTTCCTCCTTTAAGGAGTTCAGACAACAGCATCTAAGAAGAAAAGGGAACCACTAGCACTGGGGACAAGAGAATGAATTCTTGTCTTTTTGACTTTTTTGTTTCCACTTTAGAGAGTTCAAGGCGATAGAAGGAGCTAGAAGAGGCATTCCCTTATGTGTATGTTAGATACTCAAAATTTTTTGAACACTATTTGACATTTATGCATGATATTCTTATCCTGTGCTTAGTATGTGCTAGACACTGTACTAGCTCCTGGGGAAACAAAAACAACATAAAATAACCCCTGCCTTCAAGGAGTTTTCCAATTGTTAGTAGCTCAAGTTCCCCTTAAACAGAAAACTGAGAGTGGAATGTGCTGTATCTTACTGGAAGAAGAATTAAGTGACTTATTTTAGATCAGAAAGGATTAATTTGGTAAATGATCGACTTCTATGTACTCCTTGGAATACTTGTGGATGTAGTTACAACATAAACATCTTCAAAAGAGAGTTTGTGGTAATAAAAAATGAATTTAATTTAATTAAGAAACTTAGGTTCTAGTCTTGGATTTGCCATGAACTAACTGTGTAGCTTTGGATAAATAAATTCATCCCACATTTTTCTTCAGTTCTCTATAGCATGAGATAGTTATTTAACATACCTTCTAGCTCTGACATTTCTTGTCTTCTAAATTATGAATGAAAGAAATTGAAAGGGCCCAAATGTGTGATATGCAAATATAAATAGTCCGACCTATAATCTATCTTAGTCACAGTATAGATAAGCTAAAAAGTTAAGAAAAGACAAAATTTCTTCCATTAAAGAACTTATCAAGTAGGAAGATATGATACATATGTAGATAATGCTAATACAGAAGAATACTTACTAGGTATGTTAGTATACACTCTGGTCCCATTCTCTCAGAGACAGGCCTGCTATCTTGTCTATCAGGGTTCTAGGGCACTCTGAGTTTTGTGAGGATCTTTTCTCTATTGTCATTGGCTTAAGCCCTAACTGGCTTATTACTCCCCCTTTCCATTTTTAGGGGCCCAACGAATAATATTCCACTTAACCATTTAGTATGAAATAACTTTTACAGAAGGTATACTGCATTTCACTGATATGTCAAAAACAAATGTGCAAACATTTCTTGTCCCATCCTCTACCCCCATCACATCTTGGGGACAGATAATTCCTCAATTGCTCAGTCCCTAGGAAGATTAGTCTCATCTTAGCTTGTTTCACATATAATATTAATTCTACTAAATTCATATCCAGGATGCAGAATGATTCTTTCTGCTTGGTTGACGTTACATAGGTTTCTCCTAATGATTACTTCTTTTTCTCCAGGGCATCACTGCTGCACTATCTGAGAATCCTAGCTTTGACTCTTACTTCTAGACTCCTGTAGTTTGTTCTTCTGACCTTTTGATATTCTCAAGGTCTGAGATTCTTCTCTTTTCACAAGATCCCATGAATGTAAGAGTCACTGAAATCCTCCAGAAGTGAATGAGGAAGAGATGGTTACTGAAGTTGTCAGGCCTTTGTGAATGCCAATTAAAAAGCCTTCTTTTCATGTAGTTCGCTGACTAGAACCAGTAACTGAATGTGCATGCTCCACTCTTTCCAAGGTACTTCCCTTATGTGCCATCATAATTCTCCTGGAAGCAGCTCACTAGTGTCTTTTCCATGGAGGGATGCCATCTCAGGTGGTCTGGTCATATCACAGGTACACTAAAGATATACTAAACAAAATATTGCATCTGAGCCAAGGGAAAAAAGGATGTTACTATCTTGGGATATAAGAAAAGACTTCCTAGAGAAGGTGGAACTTGAGTATTATAGGGATTATGTAATATATGTATATTATAGTTATATCATAATAATCTTAATATATGATTATCATGTAAGTATAATATTTTGTAATATACTATATCATAATTATAATAGGTATTATATAGGATTGTGTAGGATCTCAACAGGTAAGAAAGGTGGGCAGAATAAGGAAGGAAGGAAAATACAGAGAAGGTGACATTCAGTGACCTGTTTTATTAATTACAAAACAATGATCTTTCTAGCTAAGAGGAGCACAATGCTTTTTGGGGTTTAAGGGTACCTGGGAAGAATTTATGTCTAATGTTTATTGAATGAATGAATGCTTATGATTGCCATTAAAGGTGTAATAGAAAAGAGCTGGTTAATGATAGAAATCAATGTGTGACAAAGTTTTTAAAAAAATCAATTGGAACTTTGCTTAAACAGCATAGACCATTAGGGCTCAGGATTTAGTAATTAAGATATGAAAAGTCTGAAACTCATTATTATAGTGAGACACAGAAAAAAGAAGAGGATAATTTTAGTTTCAGTTAGAAAGGCACTTCTTGTATAGCAGAATGGTAATGTCCTTTGTTGATATATCTTTAGGAAAACCCTGCTAACAACTCATTCAATTGGGGGCATCTTAGTGCTAGATGAATGTTCTGTGCTCAGAGAGAAAGGAAAACAAGAATATGAATACTGAAAAGTGAAATAGAATCGTTCAAAATATTGAAAGAAAATGAGTAGAGGTCTGATGCCTATTGAGGCATGAGAATTAAGTTGGCTTTACGAACCTGAGAAAGACCTTTATATTGATTCAAATCAATTGAACAAATATTTTTAAAATTTGTACTTAGACTAGCATTGTGCTGACATGCTGAAGATGTTGGAGCCTCTTCCAAAGGATAAAGTTATTTCCATGCTCATCAAGGAGACACAAATACTAGGTGAACATTTTTATCAGGTTAGTATCAGTAGTTTTGTTATATTTTTCTCTCTTTCTAATTTAAGCTATCTGAGCTCATTATACTTTTAGATTTCTATGGGTTCAGATCCATAATATCATAGGATCAAGATGTTATTAGGACTTAAATATTTTGCCTTCTACTTCCCTAGAAACTTCTGGTAGACTGTAGGGACCCAGTGTCTCAACATTTGGATAGATCAGAGTTGGTCCAGTGATGGAAGACATAGGAGTTTTGAAATGATGATCTGGTCTCCTCATTGTTTGCTGAGCCAGAGAAACAGATGACTTTGTGGAATTTTTAAAAGACACAGCTTCGTCACTTAGCTTTAATTCTCCCTTGTGACAAGTAATGAACCATATTCTAGATTCTTCATGAAAGGGGTTGGAAGGTGAGCTGAGCTCTCTCCTCTAACCCCATGGATGTTCCCACACAATTCATGGATTCAATTAGGTTAATGTCAGCCTTGTTCTCTGGCTGGTTTTTTTTTTTTTTTTTTTTTTCTGTTTTGTATTTCCTTTCCTGAATAGGTGATCAAACTTCATTCTCAAAGCTGTTGGAGGCAATAGGAGGAATCTTTAACTACTTTGATCTTTAAAAAGATGACGAGTAATAAGAGGATTGACTCCTATTTTTACTAGGAGAGGACCAGAAATTATTTGGAGAAGCCAGATTGGAGATAAAAACTGAAATGACTGACTCATGAGAAGTTCTTCGAATTAGTTTATGTTCTAGTCAGGTTTAAGTATCAGATTTCCAGAATATTTTAATAGTAGTTAAACATTTTTATTCTATCCTCTTTTAATCATTCTCTCAATGATGGTTGTGTCTTTTATATTTACCATTTCTTTTTTGAAATTAAAAAAAAACCTATGAAAATAAAATACCTGTCCCCTACTTGATTTACATTATACATTAAGTATCTTTCCACTTCCATCTTTGAGTAGCCTTAGACAGTAGCTAAAACCTAAGCTTTATGTAATTTGTTCCCCAGGGCTGGGAATAAATAAGAAAAAGAACATAAGGAAAGGGAGTCTGATGCTTTTATCATTAGAAGCCAGAATTCCTCAAAATTGAATAAGCTTTTTAGGAAAATGGATTAGTCCAGGTGCCTCAGGTCCTTGGACTCAGTAGCATTTCCTTATTTAGAATCAATGTCACATATTTCTTTGATGACATCCTTTACTTTGGTTCTTTTTCATAGTTCCTTATTTGTTTTGTGTTCTAGACTGATCAAACATACCAAATGTCTCTCCATTATCTCCATCTTCTGCTTTAATTTTTTGGAGACTAATGCTTCTTGACATATCTAAAGAACACTATAGGTAATGATAATATTATTATAATAGCTAGCATTATATAGTTCCTAAAATTGAGAAAATGGGCAGACAGAAGTTAAATTGCTTATCTAAGGTCATACAGCTCTAAGGCCATATTTTAGTGCAAGTCTTCCTAATTGTAAGATTAGTGTTCTGATTGCTGCACCAATTAGCTTTGGGCTTTATTTCTGAGCTGAATTTGGAATAATAGAAAGACATATATGATATTCTATTCTTCTCCAGGCTATATTCCTAGACTTCTTTCATTATGTTCCAGGAATCTCTTCCTAAAAATTCAATCCACCCCTGGAAATCAAACATTGGAAGAATTCGCCACCCCTATGGATGCTCCCTCTGATTGGATTCCTCTCAGAACCTCCATTTAAGGAGTTCAACCATCCCTATTTTCATTTCCATCTACATTGTACTTTGAACTTTTTTTTTTTTAATGATATAGCATCCCAACTTTAACCAGTCATTGTAGTTTCTCTCCTCTTTTCCCACCTCCTTTCAACTCCCTTTTTTGTGTTGTCTTTCTCTAATAGCATATAAATTTCTCAAGGCAGATATTGTCTTTCTTTTTGTTTGCATTTGTATTTTCAGTGCTTAGCCCATTTTCCCAACACTAAGTACTTAATAAATGCCTATTGATTGTCCCAAAGACAATTTTTTCTTCATTTTATTATAGCTTTTTATTGATGAAACATATGCATGGGTAATTTTTCAACACTGACCCTTGCAAAAACTTCTGTTCCAACTTTTCCCCTCCTCCCCTCCACCCCATCCCCTAGATAGCAAGTAGTTCTATACATGTTAAATATGTTAAATACAATATATGTTTACATATTTATACAGTTATCTTGGTGCACAAGAATAATTGGATTAGAAAGAAGGTAAAAATAATCTGAGAAGAAAAACAAAAATGCAAACAAACAATAACAGAAAGAGTGAAAATGCTGTGTTGTGGTTCATACTCATTTCCCAGTGTTCTTTCCCTGGGTGTAGCTTGTTCTGTTCATTACTGATCAACTGGAATTGATTTGAGTCCTCTCTTTGTTGGAGATAGCCATTTCCTTCAGAATTGATCCTCATATAGTATTGTTGTTGAAGTGTATAATGATCTCTCCTGGTTCATCTCATTTCACTTAGCATCAGTTTATGAAGTCTCTCCAAGCCTCTCTGTATTCATCCTGCTGGTATTTCTTTCAGAACAATAATATTCTATAACATTCATATACCATAATTTATTCAGCCATTCTCCAATTGGTGGGCATTTATTCAATTTCCAGTTTCTAGCCACTATGAAAAGGGCTGCCACAAATATTTTTGCACATACAGGTCCCTTTCCCTTCTTTAATATCTCTTTTGAATATAAGCGCAATTGTAACATTGTTGGATCAAAAGGTATACACAGTTTGATAACTTTTTGAGCATAGTTCCAAATTACTCTCCAGAATGGTTGGATCCATTCACAGTTCCACCTACAATGCATCAGTGTCCCAGTTTTCCCCTATCCCCTCCAACATTCATCATTATTTTTTCCTGTCATCTTAGCTAATCTTACAGGTGTGTAGTGGTATCTCAGAGTTGTCTTAATTTGCATTTCTCTGCTCAATAATGATTTGGAGCACATTTTCATATGAGTAGAAATAGTTTCAATTTCATCATCTGAAAATTTGTCTGTTCATATCCTTTGACCATTTGTCAATTGGAGAATGGCTTGATTTCTTATAAATTAGAGTCAATTCTCTATATATTTTGGAAGTGAGGCTTTTATCAGAACCTTTAACTGTGAAAATGTTTTCCCAGTTTATTGTTTCCCTTCTAATCTTGTCTCATTAGTTTTGTTTGTATAAAAGCTTTTAAACTTGATATAGTAAAAATTTTCTATTTTGTGCTCAATAATGATCTCTAGTTCTTCTTTGGTCACAAATTCCTTCCTCCTCCTATATCCTTCTAATTTATTTATAATTTCATTCTTTATGGCTAGATAATGAACCCATTTTGATCTTATCTTGGTGTACGGTGTTAAATGTAGGTCAATGCCTATTTTCTGCCATATTAATTTCCAGTTTTCCCAGCAGTTTTTGTCAAATAGTGAATTCTCATCCCAAAAGTTGAGGTCCCAAAGAGAATTCTTGACCTCTTTGGCATTCTTTTTCCAGAATATTTTTCCCATGTGAAACACTAAAAAAAAAAAATCATTTGCCTGGAGCCTCTAAAATTGTATATGTTAGAGGCAGGATTGGAACTCAGGTCTTCCTGATTCTAAGGCTGATTCTCTATCCACTACAGTGGTAGATTATGTTCCTAATATTTTTATATAGCTAGGAAAAGATATACAATTATTGCTATTTTCCTCTTTGTTTTATTTTAGTATTAATAAGGCTCTAATTTTTTTTCTCACATTTTTCTCACATCACATTTCTCACATCACACAGATGCCTTGTATATCATTCCCTCTGTACCTTGACATTTGGGTCACTTGTAGTACAGGATCTCCTTTATGTGCGCTTATTCTCTTGAGGTTATTTTTCTACTTTTGTTTTCTCACATTTTATTTCTCCCACTTCTATTAGGTCCTCAACTCTTTAATATGACAAACTTATTGAAGAAAACAAGCAAAAACTTTCAGAGACACCTGAATGATGAAGAGCTCCTTTGATTCTTCTATATTATAATATCTTAGAAAAGCAAGAAGAGAATTTTTCAAAAAAGATGTTAGCTGGTGAGATGAAGTAAAAATAGTTATTATAGACATGACAATAAGAACATTATTGTACAGAGTACAAACACCAATAATAACTACAATATCCCAGGCACTGTGCTAAATGTTTTTATAAATATTATCTCATTTGATCCTCACAACAATCCCAGGAAGTTGGTGTTCTTATTATTCCCATTTTATAGTTGAGTAAACCAAGAAAAAAAAAAAGCGTTTAAGTGACTTGCTATATAGGCTTTGTTTGAACTCAGGTTTTCCTGATTCCTGATCTAGGGCCCCATGTTTTAGGAATTTTTTTCACTTGCAGTGGGACTGGAAGTCTTGCCTCCAGGGAAGGAATTATGAAATTGGATAAATTTATTGATCTGATGAGAAATAAAGTTGTTACAGCATTACAGAAATTTCCAAATGGAGATAGAATGTGGCAACACATCTTTACACAACACCATGTGTTACTAAAAATTAAGAAATTTATCTAAGAGATGGAGATAAACATGCTTCAGTGGTCTAGGAACTCATATGATTTAATTTAAAATTCACTTAAATCTTATGAACTATAACCAAGATTAGGCATGAAAAAAATGCATTGTTTTTCAAAGTTATACCTAATATCCAATGTGTATCTCAAAGTATGTTTCCTATAGTATGAGGAGAATGGGGAATATTTTTGTCTGTGGAATGGATCAGATGGCTCATAGTTTTAGAATTCTGAGAACATGGATTGAACTTTGAAGTCTAAATCACTCTTCCTGTACTTTAAATGACAGACTTCCCCTGAAAAAGCTAAGATAGTCAGGCAGCTTTCCAAGTTAAGGGTACTCATTTCCTAGGTTTCTAAATGGAAAATATCTTAAGTTCCATTGTTAAGTCAAATCAATTTAAAATTTCAGAATCAAATCTCACAAATACAGATAAATTAATGGAATTTGTATGCAAAATATTAAAGCTGAGTAGCTATGATCCATCATTCACATCACAAGTGGATATACAGAAAAAAGTAGGCATTATGCTTAGAGTGAACAAAACTTTTTCTCAACTGAAAAAGCCTCATACATACATACATATGTGTATGTATCAGGTTTCCTCAGTTATAAATAACTATAAAGAGGTTTATATGCATGTAAATAATCATATCTGCACACATGTGTTTAGATATACATGCATATGTATATGCATATTACACACACACACACACACACACACACACAGAATCTTTTGCTAACATATAGTTTGATCAAGAGAGACAAGGAAGTCAACTTGATGAGGTTTTCAGGCAAGGTATAAGAAATACCAGCCTGATTAGAAAGGAAAAGCAAAGTACACACGTTAATTACTGAAAGCAAATCAGAAAAAGAGTGCAAGTGTGAATGCTTGAGAAATCCCTAAAAGAAGCAAACTCACTTTTTCTCAGTCAGCCCATGGTGGGCTTCAAGGAGGGTGGCCCTAATTAGTACTTTGCTACATAGCTAAAAGAAGTCAGTAGAAGGAAAGGCAATGGAAATCCATTGAATTATGAGTCTTGTTACATCATTAGGAATTCTACTTTGGACCTGGAAACAATAGATTCCTTCCTTGTTGTTTTAATTCATTACCCAGAAACTTGTAACTTCCTGGAATTCTTAATAAAAATGTCACATCTCTTGGAAATATCTTTCTACCACCTAATTTTCAACTAATATTCTATTGTGGATTGTATTTTACAAGGAAGAATAGGACCCATGCAATGAGAATCATAAGATGAGTTTGATTAGGGTTAAGATCAGGGAAGACATCATTAATATGAGGACACTGGAATCGAGCCTTGAAGAAAGAAAAAGAATCCAAAAGATGAGGAAAGCAGAGGGAATTAATTCTTGACATGAAGATAAAGGAATTAATCAATGAACATTAAATAAACACTTACTATGTGCCAGGCACTATGCAAAACCTTGAGGATAATAAAAAAAAATAGTCCCTGTCTTTAGTGAGTTTATTTTGCAGGGGGAAGAGACTAATGGGAGGTACAATGTATATAAATCAGACTTATACAATAAATACTGAGTAAATGGGATGTAACCTTGGAGGGAGTGATGCTGCCAGCTGGTGCGGGGATGGGGAAACCCAAGAAAGGCTTTCTGGACAAGATGGCTTTGAAATAGAGTCCTAAAAGAAGTCCAACATTTTAAGGATTGGAAGTTGGGAGGGCATTCCAGGCAAAGGAATACACACTGCAAAGGCACAGAGATGAAAAATAGAGTGTAAGGACCAGAAAGAAGGTTAGTTCAGCTAGATTGTAGATTATGTGGATAGGAATATAAGGTAAGAAAATTGAAAGGTGGGAAAGTATCAGATTATGAAAATTTATTTTTTCCTATAGAAATAGGGAACTACCAGAGTTTACTGAATAAGGGAATGGGGTGTGTGACATGGTCAGATCTACTGTTTAGGAAAACTTTGTCAGCTGAGTGGAGCACTGATTGGAATAAGGCAGGGAGATCAAGCCTGCAACACAATCCAGGCAAGAGGAAATAAGGGCCTGAACTAGGGTAGTAACTTGTTGAGAAAAGATAAGGAAATATACACACATAAATGTGTGTGTGTGTGTGTGTGTGTGTGTGTGTGTGTGTATACACATACAGTTGTGTATGTGTGTGTGTGTATGTATGTATGTGTATGAGATGAGAAAGTAGAAACAAGATTTGGCAATAAATCTGATATATAAAATAAGTGAGAGTGTGGAATTGAGAATGAAATTGAGGTTGAGAGCCAGTGACTAGAAGGATGACAGTGTCCTCAATAATAACCAGGAAGTTCAACCAGAAGAGGGATTGGGGAGAGAGATAAGGGGTTCTCTTTTCAACTTGTTGAGATTGAAATATAAGTGAGAAATCTGGTTTGAAATCTCCAATAGCAATTGGGGATGCTTTGAGAATAGAGCTCAAGACAGAGATTAGGCCTGGATAAATACATCTGGGAATCACTTGCATACAAATGATAATTGAACCCAGAGAAACTGATGAGATGACCCAGAGAAAGGATAAAGAGAAAAGAGAAGAGTTCCATGATGACTTTGGAGACAACAGCTTCAATTGAATTATCAAATGAGAGTTGCAAGTCAAGAAAAAAGAAGCATCTTAATTATTATTTTCCTGAATGAGAAAAATTTATGAGGAAAGTGTTGAGTAGTTATTTTCAAACAAGAATAATTTTTGACTTCTGTCCCTTCACAGGTTCCTCTCCCACATTCAGTCAGCTTCCAGTGATTCTTCCTGTATAACTGATTCTTCCTCTACAATTGTCTACTTCTTTTTATACATACAATTCCACAAAGCCTGCATGAATGCAATCACTCAATCAATTAATCAACAAATAGTTGGATATTTTCCCTAAAACTGGGGCATTGTTAAAGAGCCTGTAAACCCAGTCAGTCAATCTGCAATTTCAGAGATTTGATTGATTGTCTCTGATAATGTAGCCCTATTTCTTGGGAAATTGAAATTGATAAAGGGGAGTTTTGATTCAGAGACTGTAATAGGGATGCTTCTGGTGACATTCTTTCAACATTGTTGTCCATACCCCATTTGCAGGAGGCCTATAGATCTAGTGTGTAGCACATTAAAAAAAAGATTGTCCACTTTTGGTATAATTCATTGAAAGTATTCGGGAAAAAAAAGTGATACCCTGTAGAAGTATAAGGTAGTTATTTTTTATTTATCAGCAATTGAAGACTCTATCTATTTATATACTAGGGATTTGGAGGGGGGGAGAGGGTGAAGGATTTTAGGAAACATTGGAACTGGATGGTATCTGCTATGATTCCTTATAGATAAGGAACCTGAATTCCTTCAGGTAATTAGTGGCACAATTGGAACAATATTTTAAGTTTCTAATTCCACTGCCCAGATATCCTTGTTGCCTTCTAAATATTTTATCGTATACAAACTGTATTGTTAGTCCTTGAAGGACAAGGAATCTGAATTCATTCTTGTTCATATTAATATTCTTATAAATTAAGCCAGTAATAACTGCTAGCTCTTTCAAATGCTAAATTTATATGCCTACTGAAGTCCTGTTGCAGAGTTTCACTATAATGGACAAATGACATTGGTCTTGGCCAAAGGACAGCCAACTTTGGCAGGTTTTGGCAAAGCGGAAAAGCCATGAATCCAGGCCCAGTGATGGATGAAATCTAAGGTCAGTCTAGAGAAATTTGGAAAGGCTTTGCACCAGAAGGCTGACTACCAAATTGGGAAATTTTTGGCCACCAAAAATCACTTAGACTATCTTCAAAGATATAAATGATCTGTGACTTGTGTTGGACCAATACTCATAAAATATTCAAACATCTAAGTAAACATACAAGGAAGAAAGTAAAAAGTTAGCAAATCTTAAAAGGAATAAGTGATTTATGGGAACTGAGGTTTAGCCTTTAGAGCAGGGCTTTTTAATTTGGGACATGTAAACTTTTTTTTTTATTTTGAAAATCATATTTAGATTAGTTTCCTTTGAAATTTCATGTGATTTATTTTATTTATTTACAAATATTTGTCTGAGAAGACCATAGGCTTCACCAGTATGGGTAAGGGGTCCACCACATAAAAAAAGTCTAAGAATTCCTTGATTTGGAAATAATCCACAATTTACAGATTTTTTAAAAAATGAAGTCATTTGCTTAAAGTCATGAAATCAATGGAGGCAATATTTTTTCTCTTAATTGAAAATATGATCCTAAAATGTCTGTAAAAGCTGATTTCCATAATGCTTAAGAAAACAGAACAATATTAGGCTAGTATGCCACCATAAGAATGAGAAATCAAAAGTGAAAGACACTAAATCTGTTTCTTTTTATGATTTCAGTAAAATAGGAAAAGTAAACTAACAACACAAATGAAGAAATTGAAGGAGCAGAGGTGCTCCTGGAAAAGAAAAACTCAGCAGAATGTTAAAATACTACTGTAAATCCCAGACATGTATTTCTAAACAAAGTTGATTTTTTGATTGCTTTTGATTATAAGATATCTGTATTGTGAAGAGTATTATAATGCACCTACTATTTTACTGACCATGTTTCCTTACCTAAGCCGCATTTTGCAGCATTATTTAAATCTAATGTTGATGCTAGTCGTATCTCTTTAAAAAAAAAAAAAAAAATCCGGGTAGAGGGAGCTAATTCCTCTGCTGCATTGAACTTGGTTAGATGCACAGAGCTGCAGCAACAATCACGCATCTCACTCAGAAATCTGCTGATGTTACATCCTCATGCGTCAATGATCAGTAAGTGTTTTCAGGTCCAAACGGATTAAAATGAAAACCAGAAGCAGCGGGGTAAGATATTTAATGGAGAAAGGAAGAAATCTCTTCGTGTGATCGGTCATTTTATTCTCTGAGGGTTTGGCGGAAAGCAGGTCAATCAGTCACTGCAGTTGTTTGTGGGAGCTTTTGTTAGTAGTTATCTTAATTATGACAGTGGATGCCTTCTGATGGAGAATCATCTTGCCTTTGACATGTAGTAAAGCTATCAATAGTGTTTCTGTTAAATAAACTTGGGCAATGTGCCTTCAAGGTTGGGGGTGAGGGGAGATTTGGCAGCTGTGGTGTCTTACTAGACAGATTAATGGGGTAAAGATGTCCGTGCTAGTTGGCTTGAGAGTCTGGGATTCTTTGTTACAGTGTTCCATTAGAAACCTCCGGGGCATTGCTGCAGTACAATGCATATGGAAAGCTATGTTTCTGGATTCCATAAAGCTGCCCTTGATTTGAGATTTCTATGTGGTTTTAGAGTAAGTGACATAATTTTTAAAAGCATTTATTTCAACTTAACTGAGTAGTATGGAGAAATTTTAGATGTTGTTATCCAGACTCTTTAGATTTATGTGTGTAGATAAAGATGCTAGTTCATGGGATTTAATTTTAATCTCTTGTTTTCAAAAATTGAGAAAAGCTTAAATTACATATACATTGCCCTCTGTGCGTTTATTAAGGGAGCTGCCTTAATATGTAATAGGAAATGTATCTTTTTGTCATTGGAATGGGAAACTCCCAGGTGCAAGAAATTCCCCTCAACCAGCAATGCAAATCATTACTTTCTTTGAAACTTAATAGTTTTAAGTGACTTGTCTAGAGCAATGGTGTCAAAATCAAAAATAGGGCATCTTTCACTTATAACTCTGCAGGCCACATATTGATTAGGAAACCAAATATTAATGTTTATATTTTTATCATATTTTAAAATTTGTTTTGTTAAGTATTTTCCTGTTACATTTGAATAAGATTAGGATTGCAACTGGGAATTTTGTTATCCACATGCAGTCAGCAAGCCATGTGTATTTGATATGTCTGATCTAGAGCACTGAAGTTTGAGTGATTTGCCCCAGATCACAAAGTCAGTATGTATCATAGGTGGGACTTGAACTTAACTCTTCCTGGTATCAAGACCAACTTTGTATCTATTATAAACCACTGTCTCTCGTACTATAATATAAAATTTAATGATAACAGACATTTATTTTTCCTGGAAGTATATAGATTTGCAAACACAATGGTAGAGCAGAGAGAGAATGAATTTTGAGTGAGAAACACCTGGCTTCAGATTCTACCTTTGACACATACCTACCTAAAGCAGTAAGAAGAATTACACACTTGAATCTGTGTAGGATTTCCACATTGATGAAATTACAAGGCTAAACTTCTTCACTCCCTCCTACCATAAAATTTATATTAAATAAAATTTATAATTGAAATATATTTCATTTGATTACCATGTTATATATTAAAATTAAACTTTCTATTGTCACCATTGATAGGGAGAGTATTGTGATTTGTGGCTTCCTTCCTTCATGAAAACATCCTCCATTCTTATATTGACTTTTCTGGTTTTTAGATTCATTTCTTTTCATTTTAGATCTTGGCACTCTCATTTTTTCCTCTGACTCTCTAAAATAGAACATGAAATCTTTTTATCCCACCTAGTTCTTTGTTGTTCTTTGCATCCTGCTCAGTTAATTGAAAATATTTTATTTGTGCTAGGCATTCTATTTCACTCTGAAGGGGATACAAAAATGATTCAAATATAATCTCTACCCTTAAGAATTTTTACAGTCTAGTAAAAGATGACATATAGTGATAACTACATAACAAAATAGAATCTAAAAAATGAAAAAAAAAGTATAAACAAAATGAAAATTCTGAAGAGAATATCATATCCAGGTAAGATATCAGCAAAGTTTCATGTTTCAAGTTTCATGAAAGAGGTGACATCTGAGTTATACCTTGAAAAATAGCATTTCAACAGGTGGGAATTTAAGGAAATTATTTTCTCTAGATTTTTAGAGGCAGCTGACAACATGAGCAAAGGTATGGAGGTGGTGAAACACAGAACATGTTTGAGGAATAACAGTACTGTTTGGCTAGTTTATATGTAGTAGGATAATGAGACTCCCACTCCCCACTTCCAGTGATGTAGTGTAGAATGGGTTTTCTGAAACTTCATTCCCAGTTTAGGACTCCCAGGAATGGTGTCTGGAGGGTCAGTGAGGCCTTTTTCCTTGAATGTTCTAGCACTCATTCAATTCAACAGTCTACTTGAATCTCAGGGTTTAAAGGAGGAGATGCTAAATTGAAAAGAGTCCTACATTTGGAATCAAAGTATGAGTTCAACAAAAATAGATGTATGATACTGGAGGAGAAAAGATAATGGGAAGGCGTTTGTGTTCTAGACCTTCACTCTCCTTTTACAGTTAAAGAAAATGAATCCCACAGAAATTCAGTATGGTCCAGAACACCCACATAATCAGTCATTTTTAGCTCTAAATCTATAATCCTTTCATTCCACAAATACTTCCACCTAATCTTTTCTCCCCATACCTCACACATCTTTTTTTTCCCCTCAAACTTTTTTCTAACGCATTTATGTTATGTTTTGCAGTATAATTTATAATTATGTTCCCCTAAATTGTAAACTCCATGAGGATAGAGACAATGACTTATACAATTGATATAAAGGTTACAATTGATGCCATGAACTTTAAAAGAGAAACATTGCCTTAAGAATATATATGAACCAAAGAAATAGTTTCCTGGTCACTCCTTCTTCACCATTGTGTTAATGCCAAAGTTAAATTAAAAAGTGTTGCTGAGTGACTCCCAATTGTTGATCATATGAACTAGAAAAGTTATAAATGGCAGCATAAATTTGGTTTCAAATCATGGATGCAATATCTACTCTCTTCCAGGAGGCATAATAAAAAAAAGATTTTTTCAATTAAAGTCAAAAAGACCATGTGGACTGGTTGGTGGGCCTGGGCAAATCATTTCACTTTTCTCCATTTGAGTTTCCTTCTTTGTAAAATGAAGATAATGATAGCTTCTACTTCACAGTGTCTTCCCTCTGAGATTACTCCCAATTTATCTTCTACATATTACTCCTTTCGATTGTAAACTTCTTAAAAGTTGGGGCTGTTTTTGCCTTTCTTTATATCTCTAGCACTTAGTATATAGTAGGTGCTTAATAAATGCTAGTTGACTAACTGATGATCAAATGAGATCTTACTCCCAGTGGCCCAGTGAATAAGGTCTTGGTCCTGAACTCTGGAGGATCTGTGTTAAAATTTAATCTCAGATGCTTACTTGCTGAGTGACTCTGGGCAAGTCACTCAATCCAATTGCCTAAGATTCCTCATATGTAACATGAACTGGAGAAAGAAATGGCAAAGCATTTCTTTACCCCTGCTGAGAAAATCCCAAATGGAATGATGGAGTGTGGACGCAGCTGAAAAATGACTGAACAGACCACGTATTTGCAAAATCCTTAAACAACAAAATTATATATAATTGCTAGTCATTATCACCATCATCATCATCATCATCATCATCATCATCATCATGGAGAAAGGAGCTTTCTTCTCCATCCCCACCCCCACCCTTACCCCCAGTCCTTGGATAAATCACTTCCCTTAGCTCTAATCTTTATTTTCCTCGTTTAATTAGAAATTAGATCCAACTCAATTCAATTCAGTAAATATATTCAGTGCTTACTTTGTGAAAATTACTATTCTATTTTATCAAAAAAGATAAAATGGAAACAGTTCTGCTCTTCCCCTCAACTCCCCCCTCCCCTCCATTCTGCTGAAGAGAATAAACATACACGGAATTTTAAATACAAAGAATTACAAAGTAACTTCAAGAGGAAGAAAGCTCTGATAACTGGGGAATCAGGAGACAGCTAGGAAAGAGGGAATATGTTTCAGTCATGGCATGTCACCTATACAAAAGTATACAAGAATAAATGTCACATAAGGAAGAAATCTAACATTTGTAAAGGAGGCAGAGCTGGCAATAGATGGTACTGAACTAGTAGATTTCTAAGGATCTTTTATCTCTAAATCTATGAGACTGATGCCGCAATGTCATCACACAAATTTTGATTCAGAGTTAAAGGGAGATTCTCTTTGAACAATGCCTAACATAATACTTTGCAGAATTTGACTTTTGACACTATGTTATGATGACAGAGATAGGTGAGCTTTACTAAGCTTATGAAGGGTCAAGTTGAAGATCAAATTGCTTTTTCTATAGGTAGTCTGATCTTAGAAACCAGGTGGTTTCTTATGCTAATTATTGCTTCTATTATGTTGCCTCTCTTGGTTTCCTAATCAACTTGGTTTTCTAAGGGAAAGTCAAACCTCTGTTTCCTCATTTATAAAATGATAGGATAGGATGGATTGAATCAGATTCTTCTGTATTTTTTGGTCATGATCTGAAATCCATGTGTTTGGGCTGCATAAATTTAATTAAGTTAACATTCACTTTCAATTTAAATAGTCAATTGCTCCAAGCCTGCTAATATGACACTGAAGGTCAGTTAGTCTTACCAAGTGGTTGGATTCTAGCTTTCTTCTAATTCATGGTTGCTATTTAATCAAGTTAAAAAAAAATAAACAACAATTTACAAACCTCAGATCCAGCCCTGAGGTGAACTTCTTAAGATTAGGTAAATTACCTTTGGTTTGTGGGTTGTATGTTGGAGGTTTGGGGCTTAGATGATATCAAGTCTGTGATACAAGCCTAAGTAGTATTGTTTTGCCACATTAAATTTAGAGTCTTCATGACTCTATATTTTGAAAACTCTATATTTTGAAACTGACTATACTATGGCAATTCCAGGCATTAGAGTAATTGCTATATGGCTGTCTGTATATCATGATGTGTTACCATCAATACTAAATTGTATGCAACATGATATCAGTTGCTTTTCTGAGATCACTTATGTCAATACTTAAAATGAAACCTGAGCTTAATTTAAGATTTACTGAACCTCGCAACTAAAAATTTTAACTATTCATTTCTTCTACCTTGATCCCCTCACATTATTATCTCCTTGTCTTAATGTTCATGCTTTGGCTTACCTTCCTTATTGACCATCTCCCCCTGTAGTCTCCAGCAGCTAGAACAAGTCACATTACCTTGCTGACTTGGTCTACTACATATGCAGTTATCTTAATTCAATTGAACTCTCCCTATTGTACAGCAATCCTTTTACTCTTCCTTAATTGAATCTCTTCTACTTCCATCAATTATTCAAACATTTTCTTTTCTTCTTAGACCTTCAAGACTATTTCTCTCTCTTCCCCCTTTCCCATATAACTCAAAACCTAGGTTTCTCCTTCCTTTTCTCTGAATCTGAAGAAGAGTACTTGAACCCATTTCCTGCTCTATGAACATATCTTTTTCCTCTTCTTCCTCCTCTTCTCCCTGCTTTCCTTTTCTCTTCTCTTTTGTCTTCTATTCCCTATAAACACACAGATATACCACATTAGGAAAAAAAGACTTTCACTTGACCCTATCATCCTTTACATATATTTTCCTTTTCCCTTTACATATCTTCTTCCTTTCACCATCAAACTCTTAGAAAGAATCATCATTATTCAATGTCTTTACTTACTTTTTCATTATCTACTAAATTTGCAATTCTTTGCCACCTGGCTTCTTATTCTAGGGTCAAGTATTCTTATTTTACTTAGTAATTTTCCTATTCTATCTTGGAAGGCATATCTCCATTCTCCTTCTCCCTTTCCTCTTGATCCCATTCTTTGAGAATTGTAGTCAATCCACATTATTATTGCCTCTGAAAAATGAGTGCCAGTGGACTGCCCTGTAGATCCACTAACCATGTTTGTGTCTTTATGCCCATAACTCACTTTCCTGGCATTTACTTCCATATGTGTTGTCTCATTTAAGCTTCTTGATCGCAGGGACCATTTTGCTTTTGCATTTGTATCTCAGCATAGTGTTTAATAAAGTAAGTATTTAATAAAGCTTTTGATTCATTCATCCTTAATTATTTGTTCAATGGAACTGAACTCTCTCATTAAAGTCATTTATATATTTCAAAGAGAACTGAATTTCACATGTGTGAATTATATACTTTCTGAAAAGAGTTCATCTTCTGATGTCTTCCTATAGTGTGATAGGGTTTCTGAAGAAGCAGGTGTTAATATTTTATTTAATCTAATAAAGGAATAGTCTTCACACTAGAACTAAGGACTGTAATTAGTCAATTAAAAAAATAGTTGTTTTCAGTTTGGGGACATGAATTTGCTCTTGTCCTTTAGTCCTAATGCATATAATATAAAAATCAAAATGAATTGATTTTCCTTTGTTTTCCCATTAATCAGCTGAACATAGCCCTTCATATTCTGGCTCTATCCCAGTAGGCTTTCTTGCTATTCCTTGAAATTGGTATTCCATCTCTTACTACTATGTTTTTGTATACACACCATTCTGCATGGACTATCTCCTCACTCCTCCCTCTTATAATTCTAATTTTTATTCAAAGTTTTTGTTTGCTTATTTAAAATGTTCACTTAATTTTTTTTATTCTGATCAAAATGAGCATTTCCATGCACACTGTAGAAGAGGAAAGAATTGTACATGTTATATTTCAGTTACATAGAACTTGCTTTTTTTTTTTTTTAATATGTGTATAATAACTTCAACATGTAACTTTCAATGCTGTCCTACTGGTGTAATTCCTTCTGACTTTACTTCTCTTTTCTCTTTTGTAGAATAGGAGAATCTTATCCTAATATCAGATTTCTTCAGTATTCAACTCTGGTGCCAATTCACAAGAAAAATCCTTTATGATATCCCTAGTTATTAGGGCTCTCTCGTTCTTCCACTGTCTTTCACTTATTTAACAGTTTTATTTCATTAAATAAATAATTATCAGTACTTGTTGTTAACATGACCTTGTACTAGATTATGGGTGCCTAAAGACAAAAACAAAACAAGTGCCTTGATTATGTAGCATTTGTTCTTCACTCTTATAAATGACCAGGACAGTAGGGAGATGATGTCCTGGTATGCAAGTAAATTAGATTTGAGTGAGTGAAAGAGGACTGTGCAGAGTTACCAGCCTTACTTTCTCCTCCAGAGCCATCTGGGGTCAGTGGCCAGATACAGATTAGAATGACTGGAGATGTCCTTGGACGTAGTGGGAATTTATCTTTTTAAGCTAAAGTTTCTAACAGGTCTCCATTCATTGATTAATGCTAAGTAAGAAAGAAATGAGGCAAAGAATGGCCTTTTAAAAGCCTACAATATGATTAAACCATTAAAAAAATTTAGTTTGGAAGTCTCCATGTGTATGTTGAGGACAAGGTATAGTGAACCAAAAGAGGCAGAGACTAAAAAAAGAACTACCAATTAGAAAGGTGATGTAAGGATGTGTGAGTGAAATGGATATGAGAGATGTGGAAGTAGAAATATGATACATGACAACTCACTATATATAGGGGTGGGAGGGTGGAGAGAGAGAGAAGAGCCAAGGATGACTCTAATATTACAGACTTGGTATCTGGAAGGATGGTAATGCTGTTAATAGTAATAGAGAATTTTGAAGGAAGAATGGGTTTGGGTGGAAATATGAGTTCTGTTTTGGGTATATTGAGTTATTGAGTTTGAGATATTCATGGAGCAACTGGATATATAGAGGTCTAGAACATAATTGAAAATGTATGATTGTAGTTCAAGAGCTAGATTAGAATTAGCTATGAAGATTTAGGAGATATTTGAATAAAAGGCGTGATGAGATCACCAGGAGAAGGAATGTAAAGAGAGAAAAGCCTTTGGACAAGAGCCTTGGAGAATACTCCTGATTAGTGGACAGAAAAAGGATAATTCAACAAGGGAGATTGAGAAAGAACAGTTAGAGAAATAAGAGAACCAAGAAATATCAGTGTTACAAAAACTAAGTGAGGATCCAGGAGGAAAGAGATGGTTTTCCTAAAACTCAGATCAGTCCCTGTCACCCTCCCACTCAATCAACTTCAGTCACTCCCTTTCATTTCCAAGATCAAGTATAAAATCCTTTGTTTGATATTCAAGATCATTCATAACCTAGTCCCTTCTCAGTATTCTCACACTTCATATCTTATATAATCTTTGAGCCAATAACACTGGTCTCTTTTTTTGTTTCCCAGACAAAACACTCATCTTCAGAATGGTCCTTTTCACCGGTTGACACCTGTGCCTGAAATGTTCTTTTTCTCATTTCAGCCTTCTGGCTTCTCTGGCTTCCTCTAAACTGAAATTAAAATCTCACCTTCAACAGGAAACTTTTCCATGTTTATCAATTCTAGGGCCTTCCCTCTGTTGATTATTTCTTATCCTGTATGTAGCTCATTTGTGCATTGTTATTACATGCTGTCTCTCCCATCAGATTGTGAATTCCTGGAGGGACTATATTTCTTGGGGTTTTTTTGGAGGGGTGGGGAAGGGTAGAGCCCTAGCACTTAGCACAGTGACTGGAACATGGTAGGTGATTAATAAGGTGCTTATTGCTTGACTGGTTGCCGGT
Organism: Antechinus flavipes; assembly: GCF_016432865.1. NCBI lineage: Eukaryota > Metazoa > Chordata > Mammalia > Dasyuromorphia > Dasyuridae > Antechinus > Antechinus flavipes. The sequence goes on from NC_067400.1 coordinate 461,294,449, forward strand.
GTCAAAAACTGCAGAATTCAGTAACATAAAGATTAGCAAAAGGCATTGGATTTAGCATGGCTATTATCACTATCACATTGAAGTGGTGTGGTACTCCAAGTATATTATATGTTTCCTGGTTAAGAGAACTGTTTCTCACTTTATCTTTGTATTCCCAATGACTAGCATTGTACTTTGTATATGGTAGTTGCTCACTAATGCTAATAAATGCCTATTTCATGTTTATCTTGACATCTTTAATGAAGATTGTTACACAAAATGATTATCTATATGGTAGCATCAAAGAATTTTGTAAGGTCTTAACATATGTATTGGAAACACTTTATTGGAAGACAGATTTTTAAGATTTCACTTTATTCTAGAGCAGGACTTCTTAAAACTTTTTCCACTTATGACCATTTTTCACTCAAGAAATTTTTATGCAACTTCTGGCTTATAAGTTTATGAAATAAGTATATAAATCAAACATTTACTGATAATAAATCATAAAGAAAATTATTTTAAAGCAATTCTCTGGCATACACATAATTTTTACCCTTTATTAAAGATAAAAGCAAATTTGCATACTGATGACATGGATGTCATTCAGTTATGCAATGAATTTGGAAATGAATTGAATTAAAGTGTTAGGTCTTTTGGGATCGATTAAAATGAGCTTTTCCAATTTAATTTTAAATATGGATATTATTTTGTTAGATTCAAAAGCAAACTCATCATTCTACCTTAGCAAAAACAAAGTTTTGTATTTAGATATTCATTGATCTTGTAGCTTTGTATTTTTCATGTTCATATACCTTAGCTATAGAATAGATGTCAAATAGTGGTCACCTTAGCAGTGACCTTGTCCCTTCCAGTAAAATAATTTATCCTTCAGCCTACATAGTTGCTGTTAATATTTGCAATGTTTGCTACTTTTTCTGCATATTGATTGATAGAATGTGACTTTTATCCTGTTTGCAAAGATCCTCTTTTTAATCAAATTATTTTTTTTGTTGATTCATTTTGTTGACATTGAAGATATGATGAATATACAGTAAATAAACTGACCTTTCTTTTGTAATGTAGATTTTTTCAATAATACATTCTTACCCTGATACAGAAGATTTAGCTTTGAAAAGATATTTTTTGGTAAAAAGAAACTACATTATGAAGTTATATTGAAAATGCTGATGCTTTATACTAACATTGTTCATCAGATAGGGAGAAAATGTATACATTCTTATGATATTACTAAAATGCAATTATGCTTTTCCTCTGAATAGTAACTTTACTTTTTATTTTTTAAAAAAATATTTTCTTAACTGGAACAAATTATTTTGTATATCATGTATTGTTTTAGAGGCAAACTAAATATTTTTACATTTTAGATTTTGCTGGAAAATACCTGTTAGTTCATTAAAAGGACATCTGAAAATATAAACATAAAGGACATTCTATTTGAAAGTCAAGTGTAGAACCAAGAGCATTAGACTAGATATCAGGAGATCCAAGTCTTTATTTGATTCCACGTCTTACTAATCACATATTGGCTAATGTCAGACCTCAATTTTCTCATTTGTAAAGTGGGAATAAAATCTGCCCTGCCTTCCTCATAGGATTGTTATGAAAATTAAATGAGATATAATGTATGTGAAAATATTTTGAAAAATAATATAAGATATTATTATAAACTGCTATTTAAAAAAAATCCATTCATACTCCTGTATAAGGTCTTTTTGAAGTTTATTATGATTAATTTAATACTTGGAAATATGGGATGCCATTTGCAAATTTCAAGATTTCATTATTTCAGGTTCCCCATATTCTTTAAACTTGGTGTCCTCACCAGCAAACTTGGATTCAATGATCATTTTATTGCAGATCATTCTGAAATCTCAACTCTAGCCCTAGTCTACCTCGTGATTTACATGATCTAGTGACCATTTCAAATTGGTTACCCTGCAGACATCTCAAACTCATTATGTCCTAAACAGAACTCATTATCTTTCTTCCTCAAATCATCTTCCTCCCCTCCCAAACTTTGCTATTTATGTAAAATATGTTTATGGACCTTCCTTCTGACTTAATAACTATAGTTCATAATGTATAAAGTAGAAACACTTACTAACAAAGACAGAAAAAACATATAAAGAGAAGTTTAATAGTGTAGTTCAGGATACTGGATTTGCAGTGAGAAGAGCAAAATTTGAATTTAAGTACTAAAAACTTGGGTAAGTCTCTTCATTGTCTCCAGCCTCAATTTCCTTATCTGTCCACACACCTACAATGACTCAACAACAAAAAAGGAAAGAGTTGAATGCGATGATCCTAAGGGTTCCTTCAATTTGTAAATAATACCTTTGAGCAACTATAAGAAAAACACAAACAGTAAAAATGTCAAGTTGGACTTCAGAGGGTAGTAGATAGATTTAGTTAGATGAGTATTTGGAGGCTGAGATAAGAGGAAAACCAAAGCCACGTTGCTTGGCAGCCTTGCAATGCTTCAGGCAGTTTATATTTAGAAAGTCCCTGGGGCTGAGGGTTAATACTGTATATTGGGGAGAATGACTTTTCGTTGTCCTTCTGTTCACTTCTCTCCTTTCTCTTTCTTGTTTTCTCTTCCAGGATCACAGAACTCATGTAACAAAGCTGATATTATCAGAAAAGAAAAAATGATACACATCTGTACTCAATCCTTACTGAGATGAGAGGGCATCAGAATAAAAATATTTTTTTAAATCATCTTTTTTCATGTTGTTAAAGGAGTCCAGAAGAGTGAAGAACATGAACAAATATTTGGTGGGAGGAAATTCAAGAACTCCTAATTATTGAGTGGTATTTCAGTTTAATGACTTCTGGAAGGGATAGAAGGAGAAAGACAATTCAAGAAAGTGATCATCATCAGAGTGGAGATACATAATGTAAGAATAAACACAACCATGTTTTCTGACATCAGATAATGAATGAGTCCTAATAAATGGCTTTTCACTGGTCATAGAAAGCTGGACTTCTGGTGGGGAAAAACTAGCACAGAAGAAAGGAAAACATAATCTGTATTTTAGTAGAAAAATATTTCATGAGAAGAAATAATGGAGACCAAGGATGATGTCAGGTAAATGACTTTTTATAATGTATATATATATGTTTTAAACTACTTCAATTATAGTGAAATTTTATAGTTTACTAATTATATGTATAGCTATTACATAGCTTATATATTATATAGCAATACAATCATGTGTTATCTATTATATAACTATATATTGTATAGTCTATATTATATAGATTATATTTAGCCATTATGCAGCTATACATAATGGCAAATTGAAACAAAAAAGGAAAAAGTAAAGTCAAATTTTAGCAACAGATAACTTTAATTACATGGAAATAAACTTAAAATCTAAAGGCCTTAAATTCTTTTATAAGCAGTTTATAATAGTTTTGGATTTTGCTTTTGCTGTTGAAATTTGCTAAATTGGCATAACTAGTAAGTCTACACAGGGAAGTTGGAAGTATGATGGCCAGAAAACAAATAATAACTCATATTTGTATAGATTCTTATGGTTATAATATGGTATTTATATGATTTATTTTAGGAAAATTGGCCATTATGAATCCTCACTGTTTTGTCATTAGCTACCCTTAAATTTTTTCCTCTTTAAAGTGAATATACTTCTAGTATTTCTTCCCTATTCACTGCTATAAGGAGATATGGTAAGGGTAAATGATATAACCCCTTAAATACTTAAAGCCATGTAAAATGTAAGATGCATAACTGGTATAAAGAGGATAATCCTTTCCATACACCACCATTCATACTTATGTTGATCTCATTTTGACACCTAATAGGTGACAATCTTGCTTTTCAACAGATAAAATGTCTCATTTATTTATAAGCCTTTGGCTTTCTGCCTAAACAGAACATTTTACTATCTTTTGTTGTGTTTAAAAAAACCCAATTTTATTCATAACTTGTATTCTAATGTAATGTCTTTAAGAAAAAATAGAGCAACATTCCCTTTTGAAGATTTTTTAATTTAATATTAGTCTTTGAATATCCCTAAAAAAGACTACAGTGAGTTTTTCTCTGTTCAGTACTTGAGTGCCATGGAAGGTTCCTACAGCTATTAATAACTGCAACTAAGGTTCACATAAATTGTCCTCTGGCCAAATAACATTGTAAGTTGAAAAGATGCTTCCCAATTTTAAAAACATCAAAGTGATCACTTCCATTCCTTGTTTTACTACCTAAAGAGCAGGAATCCAATGAAGATAGTATTATTAGGTATCCTTAATTGTAAATTTTTCCTTCTGGAAAGGTAGGTTTTATTTTATATCCCATTCATGAGGTATATAGTGTATGAAGATCTTTGTCATCATCACCAATCCCTTTAAGCAGTAGTTCATAGAACAGTAAACATAAAAGAATATTGTGCCAGTCTTGTGCCAGGACTACTTTTATATGAACTCTTTTTGATAAAGATGAGAATAATGAAATAATAATCATCAAAATAATGGACATTTACTTTTTTTTAATAGCTTTTTATTTACAAGTTATATGCATGAATAATTTTACAGCACTGACAATTGCCAAACCTTTTGTTCCAATTTTTCCTCTCCTTCCCCCCCACCTCCTCCCCTAGATGGCAGGATGAGAGTAGATGTTAAATATATTAAAGCATAAATTAAATACAAAATAAATATACATGACCAAACCATTATTTTGCTGTACAAAAAGAATCGGACTCTGAAATATCGTACAATTAGCCTGTGAAGGAAATCCAAAATGCAGGCAGGCAAAAATATAGGGATTGGGAATTCAATGTAATGGTTCTTAGTCATCTCCCAGAATTCTTTCACTGGGTGTAACTGGTTCAGTTCATTACTGCTCCATTGGAACTGATTTGGTTCATCTCATTGCTGAAGATAGTCAGGTCCATCAGAATTGATCATCATATAGTATTGTTGTTGAAGTATATAATGATCTCCTGGTCCTGCTCATTTCACTCAGCCTAAGTTCGTGTAGGTCTCTCCAGACCTTTCTGAAATCATCCTGTTGGTCATTTCTTACTGAACAATAATATTCCATAATATTCATATACCACAATTTATTCAGCCATTCTCCAATTGATGGGCATCCACTCAGTTTCCAATTTCTGGACACTACATAGAGGGCTGCCATAAACATTCTTGCCCATACAGGTCCCTTTCCTTTCTTTATGATCTCTTTGGGGTATAAGCCCAGTAGTAACACTGCTGGATCAAAGGGTATGCACGGTTTGATAACTTTTTGAGCATAGTTCCAAATTGCTCTCCAGAATGTTTGGATGTATTCACAATTCCACCAACAATGTATCAGTGTCCCTGTTTTCCCACATCCCCTCCAACATTCCACATTATCTTTCCCTGTCATTCTAACCAGTCTGACAGGTGTGTAGTGGTCAGAGTTGTCTTAATTTGCATTTCTCTGATTAATAATGACTTGGAGCATCTTTTCATATGGCTAGAAATAGTTTCAGTTTCTTTGTCTGAGAATTGTCTGTTCATATCCTTTGAACATTTATCAATTGGAGAATGGCTTGATTGCTTATAGAGTCACTTCTCTATATATTTTGGAAATGAGGCCTTTATCAGAACCTTTGACTGTAAAAATATTTTCCCAGTTTAAATAATGGACATTTACATAACTTTTAAAAGTTTGTAAGCTGTGAGGTAAAAACATAGCTATTTTACACAGAAGGAAACTTGTCTAGAACTGACTTGTCTAGAATAATATAGTATGTGTTTGAGGATTTGATCCTTGAGCTTCCTGATTCCAACTCCTATACCATTATCCACTGTCAAGCTGCTTCTCCATACAAGGAAAAGTGACATCAATGCTTTTGTCTCTATAGATCCAAACTATGATTTTTTTTTTTCATGGTATGATGTACAGATTAGTGGACTTGAAGTAAGGAAAACCTGAGTTCAAATCCTTTATTAGATGTTTTCTAGCTATATGACCTTGGAGAATAACAGCCTCTGTTTTTATTAACTGTGAAATGGGGATAATAATAATAATACTTACCTCCTGGGGTTTTTGTGAGGATCAAATAAGATAATAAATGGAGAGCACTTTGTAAACCTTACAATGCTATTGTTTTTAGTGCTTATTACTTCTGCTAATGGCTTATAAAAATAACTAGCACTTACATAGCAATTGAAGATTTATAAAGTACTTTATAGATATCTTATTTTATCCTCTCAGCCTTAGGAAATAGGTGAAATTAGTATTTCCATTTTACAGATGAGGAAATTGAGCCAAAGGTTGAGCGATTTGCCCAACATCACACCGGTATTAATATATCTGAGTTTAGATTTGAACTCGGGTATTCTTCATTCAGTTTAGACTTCTAGCCATTGTAACACTTTGCTGAAGATAACTATAAAGACACTGTGGAACAGTGAAAGAGGCTTTTACTGGGAGCCACTTTCCTTGACTCTGGTTCCACCAATAATTAACTAGCTATGTCTTTTGAATAAATTATTATCAAAGAAGTTTGGCCCTGAAATGATCTCTTAGAAGGAAGGTTGTCAGCTTTGTGTGTGTGTGTGTGTGTGTGTGTGTTGTTGGTGCAGGGATGTGCTTTAAAATGTTTAACAACTCATTCTCTGAAAACTAAACAACACACTTTTAAGTTAAATCCTCATTCTAAATATTTTCTCCATTGATGAATATTAGTCACTTTCTTAAGTCTACATAATCAACAAAACAAAGCAAAAAATCATGCCCTGATTTTCAGTGTCTGCTGATTTCTGAGGGGCAAATTCTTGTACTGAAATTTTGCCAATAAGCTCTCTCAGTCCTAAGGGACTGTACTTCTTTGGTTGACTGATAAATCTTGTGAACCCTTTCTCTGAATAAAATGCATAAAATGGGATTACAAAAGGAAATCAATTATACTAAAAGTTATCAAAATATATTTTATAAATAAGTTCATGAACCCCAGATTAAGAATCCTTGTCTTATAGTAAAGTGAGAATCCCTCCTAGCTCCAGGTTCTATGATACATATGATGCTTTTCAAAAAAATTACGTTAGCCTTGAGCAGTCCTTTCCTTAAAGCAATAAACAGTTATTTCCTGTTTCATATTAAACTGGCTTTTCTTTCTTGTCAAGTTCTGCACCTCATACCTCTTTCTACTGCATCTCATTGTGTTTATTTGTAACTGCTTCCCCAATACAAGATCATTTTGAATTTTAATCTTGATTTTCAAAGTATTAGTTAGCTGCCTCTCCCAAATTGTAGTCATTTCTAAATTTAGGATCATGGAAGCTTACTTAATGAACATAGTCTCTTTTCTATTAGAGCCAGTGATTAGGATGTTAAGTGGATTAGCATTACCAATATTTGAATTTAAAAAGGATATGCAGTCCAGGAAATGGACTTTTATCAACATTTGGAGGTATAACAGAAAATATTTTAAATTCCTGGAAGTTTTCTCACCATCTTGACTTTGATTAATCAGTTAAGTCTTATTCGTAAGCAATTTTGTTTCTCAAGTAATCAGTGCTTAGTTTAAAGTAACTTTAAACATTTAAACATTTTAATGTCTGTGAAAATATAAGCAGTAAGGTAACATGGCATCACTGCACACAAATGCCAGAAGGCATAGCAAGATGACGTAACATCTGCCACAGTGTAGTTCAACATCTCAGCTGCTTGCATATATACATACAAGTATAAATGGAGAGACTGAGACAGTATTTCTTTTCCACATTAATGGCATCAACTTCATCTAGTGTGCAGCTGTGAATGATTTATTCTATGTATAAGTCAATAGCAGATGTCATTAGTGTGATAATATGAAATTGCAATATCTACAAGGTATTATAAATTCAGAACAATATGTGCATTGTGCACATACACAATATATATATACATATATAACATACATGTATGTGTATATAAAGCACAAATGTATATATAAAATATGTAAATACTAATATATGATAATTATAAAAATATTATATTTTATAATATATTAACTAACATAATATATTATATATACAATCAAGAATGATCTGACAAAAGCTGTCCAGCTTGTTTGTGCAAATAGGGTTTTTATACTCAATCCTTATATGCATGGTATTCAAAGGCATGCTCTGTTCAGGTCAGTATTTGTCTTAGTCTGGAGGGTTCTGTTGAAGGAAGAGCCCATTCAACACTGTTCAGAAATAGTCTTGGACTGAAATGAACTTTCTGAACTCAACTTGGAACTGATCCCAGAGTATGTAAAGTGGAGGTACTAAAGAAACATGATACCTTGGGTAGGGCACTTAAGTCTGAATAAATTATGAAGGGTCTGGCCATTTTTATATCATGGTTAAATACTATATGGTCTTTCCTTATTAAAAATATTTTTTAAAAAGTCTATAATACTAGACTAAGAACTAGTTTTGCAGGTATGTTAATGACCCCTTATATTAGGATTATATGTTTAACACTTAGATATCATCTATTCAAACTAATAGAGAAATTAAGGTATTTTTTGATTATGGTATGTCTAAACTCATACAATAAATGGTTAGCATGAAAGACAATGGTACAAAAATCTGATTACCTTGTTTAACATTCAATGTGGAAAAGGCTATTCTATGCATATGAAGTGAAATATTTTTAAAAAATAAATGGAGAAATTCTATTATTGTTCTCCTTTCAGATCACTGAAATTGACATTATGCATTCTCTTGATCTTTAAATCATAGCTCACATTTACTTAGTACTTTTGGCTATTCGAAACCTTTCCTCACAGTAATTCTGTGAAGGAGACAGGTTAAGTAATATAATTCCCATTATACAGATAAGTAAATAGAAAATCAGATGTGATTTTTCTGTAATTACAAAGTTAATAAATCTCAGAACTAAGTCTTAAACTCAAGTCTGTTGCCTCTCTGCTTCTTTTTTTAGATCAGTTCTTTCTTTATCTGGCTACTTACCATTACATTATAAGAAGATAGGCAGTTGCTTGCATTAGAATTTTGATAAATGTTTTAAAAAACGTTATTTTAGACTTTTAAACTTACTCATATCTACACCATACCTTTGTGTTAAAAAAAAAAAAAAGGTCAAGAATTTTTTTTAATCCTCAGGGTTTTTTTAAATTTTTCTCATACATGTCAGACTCAAATGCTTGCATGTAGTATTAATTGAAAAAAAATTAACTATGCAATTCTTATGTTCAAGGTTCTAGGTGCACAGTAACTAACAAAAGTGAACATGATATAATCTCTACCCTCAGGAAGCTTATAATTAGGAAAGAATGTATCATTTTGGCTGTTTTCCAAGATTCCATTGCTTTCCAAATTTATTCAAATCCATAGTAAGATACTTGGGGTTTTTGACCAATTTGAAAATATTGCTGTCAAAGTTGTGTAATGCCGGAGAAACTGAGGCAGGAGAGAGATTAGAGAGTTTTTTAATATTTTATTAATGGGAGAGTAAGATTGACTGGACAGGACTCGTCTCAGATTATCCAGTGAGACAGAGATAAGTATACTGGGACCAAGGAATCCATATTGGTCCCAGGGCTGGAGGACCCAAAGAATCCAGCGTCCAGCATACAGCTGCCAGATGCCATTCTCCAGCCATGAATGGAAGGACCCCAACTTCTTAAATACCTTTTTGGAGACAAAGAAGAGAAAGGGAGGGAAAGTTTTTTTATCAGGGAGGGGAAGCCATAAAACTAAAAATTCCACAAAGAAGTAAAGATATCATGGGTTAATCTTGGAATATTCTAAGGGATATTGTAAATCCGTAAAAGAGTCAGGAGATCTACTCTTTTATCTTGCTAATTCATAACCCGAGAGCGAATAATCCTTAGTTTTACTGGGTCAGAGACAGAACAGTTAAGGAAACTGAGACAAGGAAACTGAATCAGGACAGTTAAAGAGAACTGTGGCATAACAGTTGCTGTCAAAGGTGATTTATTCTAGATATTCAACAACAGATATCTTTGGGATAATAACACAAAATTGTGTCATCTACAAGGTGCTATAATGCATAATAGAATAAATGTGAGAAAACAACAAATTTTCAAAGTGGTTCTAAGTGTTCTAATGATACATGGGAAATAATGGTGACAAAAATTATATGTTCTATTTGTGCCCAGAAGAGCAGATTATATTCTACTGGGAACACAGTAAATAAATACAAATAAAAACAGATGCAATGTAACTTTTTAGGTGAAGAATGGTAACAACTATAGGATGTGTGTGTGTGTGTGTGTGTGTGTGTGTGTGTGTGTGTTTGTAAGGACCTTATTCAGGAGATAGCAGCTGAGCCTGATGGATAGTTTGGCATTCCAAGAGGCCTCAGTGCAGAAGGAGGGAATATGGCCATTGCACAAGAAGAGTAAGGGGACATGGGATGTCAAGACTAGGGAACAAGCAGCACAGTTTGATTAGAACATGCATGAATTGGAGTAATGTAAAATAAAGCTAGAAAAATAGACCAAAACTAGATTGTGAAGAATTTTAAATGTTACACAGAGGAAGCTGTATTTCATATTAGAACAATAGGTAACCACTGAATATTCTAAATTAGCTAAGCTTTGTTAAGACACAGAAAGAGAAACCTATTCATTTCTCCTAAAAATTCCCTGGGTCCTTCTCCCCCCACATTATCAGGAGATCCTTGCCTCATTTTACTGGAAAATTGAGGACATTCACCCAGTTCCCTCTTCTCCCTTTTTCCTAATCTATTATTACTCACCTGCTTTATGTCATTATTTCCTTCATTTGCATTTCACATTAAGAGGTGGCCTTATTCCTTACCAAGTCAAACTCTATATGAACTAGGCCATAAAATCATATTTTCTCCAATAGATTCTTCTTTCTGTCATCCCTTCTCTCTCACTTTGTCTCTACTTGTCTACTGGCTTCTTTTCTACTACTTACAAACATATTTATATTTTCCCTATCCTCAAAAAATCCTCATTTATCTTTCTTTCCCTGCTAGCACTTAATATCTCTTTGCCTTTGTGCTTGAACTTGTGAAAGTTTCTGATCTCATCATTCAACCCAAATTTCTTTTTCCCAAGATACCAATGGTATCCTAATTACCAAATCCAGTAGTCTTTCCTTAGTCTTCCTTATTTTGACCTCTCTGCAACCTTTGACACTGTTGATCATTCTTTTCTCCTAGGTTTTTGGGATATCAGTAACTTTTGGTTCTCCCTCTGTACTTTCTACATGACTGTATTTTCTAAGTCTCCTTTGTTAGATCATTATCCACATCAAGCCCAGTACTTGTGGTTGTCTCACAAGGCTGTTGTGGGCTCTCTCTTCTCTTCTCCCTTTATTTATATCATATCATTTGGCGATCTTGGATTTAATCATCATCTCTATTACGTTAATTCTTAAATCTGCCCTGTCTTAACCTCTCTTCTTACTTCCAGTCTCTTACTGACTTTTAGACTCTCAAAATTAGATGTTCAATAGATGTCTTAAATTCCACATGCCTTGAACTGAACTGAATACCTCTCTTCCTGTGTCCTCCCCCCTTCTAAACTTTTAACTTTTAACTTTTTTATGTTGGCAACCTAAGTGTCCTCTTTGTTTCTCTCTCTCTCTCTCTCTCTCTCTCTCTCTCTCTCTCTCTCTCTCTCTCTCTCTCTTTCTCTCTCTTCCCCCCCCCATAGCCAACCTGTTGCCAAGAGCTGTTGATTTCATCTTTGCAACATCTCTTAAATATAGTACACTATGTCCCCTTTTCTTCTCTGAGTGCTTCTTCTGAAAGTGCTACCCCTCTAGCCCTCATCATCATACCTTGACTGTTGCAATAGTCTTCTGATTGGTCTACCTGACTCATTTCTTCCTTCTCTAATCTAGTCTTCCATTCAGCTGCCCAAATGGTTTTCCTAAAATCTTGGTCTGACCATGTCACTCCTACATTTAGTAGACATGGTATTTGGCATATAATAGGCACTTAATAAATGCTTATTGACTTGATTGGCTGATAATTTTTATAAATTTATTTTATATCCTGCTTCTTTGCTGAAGTTATTAATTTTAGTTAGATTTCTAGCATTCTATTAAATAATCCATCTTATAGTCTAAAAAAGTGATGATTTTTTTAAGTCTTTGCCTATTCTTTTTCTCTGAATTTTGAATTTCTTTTTCTTTCAACTTTCTTTTCTGCCTTGCCTCAACCAGTTTTAGTTTGAAGATCATTTTGTTTCATAGAGAGTTTAGTAGGAAGTTTTCTTTCCTTATTTTTGAAAAAAAAAAAACAACTTTGGAATTAATTGTAATTTTAATGTTTGATAGAATTTACGTGCACATCCATGTAGTTAATACTTTCTTTTTTCTTTGGGGATAACTTTATGGCTTATTCAATTTCTTTTTTCTGTCACTAGGCTCTCTCTTCCCCCCCCTTCACCCCCCCCCCCCCATTAATCAGGGTATTTTATATATTTTAAAAATATATGTCAATATTCATCAGCTTTGTTGACAAGTAGTTGGGATATAGTTTCTAATAGTTTCTTTGTCATCTGTTTAAATTTCTCCTTTTTTTCATTTTTAAAAATTATGTCAATTTAGTTTTCTTCTTTTGGTATCATTTTAGCTACCAGTTATTTATTTTGGTGATTTTAAGGACTTTTTTGCTTAGGAATATTTCTTCCTTAATTCTACTTCTCTTAAATACTGTTCCTATCTATTAACCTCCAGCTTTTAACCTATTAAATTTATTTCTATAACAAACAGTTTGTGTATTGCATGTATTCAACTCTTTTTTTGTCCAATTTTAAAAAAAAGTTAGTCTTATAAGATACCCTTTCCCACACCCTTTCTACCGTGCAAACATGGTATACTTTTCACAGTTTCACAATCAAGATAAGTAGCATGTTCCTCACTTTTCTTCCTCATTTCTTTGGTAGTATATTCCTCTACCCTCCCATTACTTTCTTTTTTAAAACTTTGAAAACCAAATCAGATGACAACCCATATCTATGTTGGTTTTTCTTAATTACCTTTGTATCCCTTGAAGGCAGTGATATTCTTGAGTGCCTTCAGATTCCTCCTTATTAGCAAACTAGTAAATTAGAGCATTTATTAAGTGATCACTATGTTTCAGGAAGTATTGGGGATACAAATACAAGCAAGAAAAAGTCACTACCTTTAAGGAATTTACATTCTCATTGTGATAGACACTATATAAAGGGATTTGGAAAGGGGGTGGGGTCTATCAGAGGCCAGGGTGATTCCAGCATAAAGTCTAGGTTTCCTATGGAGAGAAAGTAGAGATGAGGTATGAATGAAGACATTCCTTAACTTCCAATTTGTAAGAATTTTTGGTCCTCACCGCCTACCCTATCAGAACAGAATTGATGATCCCTGCCTAAAAATTCCAGCTCTCACCAGAGGTTAGACTCTACCCCTTGTCTTTGTTTCCCCTGATCTTAGGGCCATATATAACTCATTGGAATCTCACAGTCTCTGCTGATACTGAATGTATTAAGGCATCAGCTTTTGGGCCAAAATGGATTCTTTGGTCCCAGACAATCTCTCCCTCTCAGAAACCCAAATAAATATTAAAAACTCTCTAATCTCTATCTTGCCTCAGTTTATCAAGCAGTACATCATGTTGTACAAGAAAAAATCAGATCAAAAAGGGAAAAAAATGAGAAAGAAAACAAAATGCAAGCAAGCAACAAAAAAATGAAAATATTATGTTGTGATGCATACTCATTCCTCAAAGTCCTCTCTCTGTGTGCAGATGATTTTCTCTATCACAAGACCATTGGAATTGGCCTGAATCATATCACTGTTGAAAAGAGCCACAATGATCATTGTATAGTCTTGTTGTTGTTGTGTCCTGTTTTCTCTTGGTTCTACTCACATCACTCAGCATCAGTTCATGTAAGTCTCTCCAGGACTCTCTGAAATCCTCTTGCTGACCATTTCTTATAGAATAAGAATATTTCATAACATTCATATATCATAACTCATTCAGCTCTTCTCTAACTGATGGGCATCCACTCAGTTTCATTTCTTTGCCATGACAAAAGAGACTGATACAAACATTTTTGCATGTGGGTCCCTTTCCCTCCTTTAAGATTTCTTTGGGATATAAGCCCAGTAGAAACATTGCTGGATCAAAGGGTATGCACAGTTTGATAGCCCTTTGGACATAGTTCCAAATCACTTGTCAGAATGGTTGGATCAGTTTACAATTCCACCAACAATGTATTAGTATCTCAGTTTCCCACATCTCCTCCAACATCCATCATTATCTTTTTCTGTTATCTTAGCTGCATTTTTTCTGTTTTTACTTTGTTATCTGTTTAATAGATTTGGACAGAGTTTTTAATGATTTATTGAGATATAGTTTTCAGATTTTTTTTATTTGATCATGGTTTTCAAGGTATGATGATTCTTGAAAATTTCTCCTTCACCCATTTTCTAGATCAACTGTTTTAGACAGTGGAAATCTTTATGCTTTTCTAATTTTCAATCTCTTAACATTGGTCTAAGATTTCATATTCTCCTATAAAATCACTGAGTTTTGTTTGCTTTATTTCATATCTTTAAAAAGTCTAATATTTGGGTAACACTTTTCTACCTTCTAAAGTATTTATTATTATTCTGACTTTTTATATCCAAGTTTCATTTTATATTTCTTGTTTCATTACTTTTGGTCATCTTTGTACTTCTCATGGAGAAGTCATTCTTTTTGAGTTTCTGCTTTTATTTGTTGTGTAGTTATTTTCTTTTTCTGGATTTACCATTTATGTTTCTCTTAATCTACAGTATTTCTTCATTTTATTTGATATTTTCTTCTCTTTGCTTATATATTCAGCCTGAATTTGGGCTTCTGGAGAAGAATGAGTTATGTTTTGCTCATGTTAACTATTGGATATTGATTGTTATAAAAAAATTTTTAAACTGTAAATTAATTGTCTATCCTTATCCAGTCCATCTATAAATTTGATAAAGCATGCCTCCATCCAGGTCATTGATAAAAAATATTAAATGGGACAGGGCCAAGGACAGCTTCTTTGGCTTAGAGACCTCTTCCCAAGTTGATTTTGAAGCATTAATAATTAATTATTCTTTAGATCTGATCATTAAATAAGTTCTGAATCTAACTAGTAGAACTAATCTCTTCATCTTTTTCTCTTTGTCTCAAGGACGACATAAGAGACTTTGTTAGATATTTTACTAAAAATCTTGGATCTTCCAATCTTGTAACCCTATAAAAAAGATAATTGAGGCAATCTAGTCTAATGAGGACATGGTGATTATTAGTGATTATGACTTGCCTCTCATAAACCATGCCTATTATGATATGTTCTAGAATTTTGTCAGAAATCAAACTCAGTAACTTATATTTTGAAGACTTCACTCTTTTTTCCATTTTGATGAAACCATGTTTACTTTTTGTGATTTTTGCTTCTTTTTCTAGATGACCATTATATATTTATTTAATAATATGGTCTAGAATTTTGCCAAGAATTGAAATTAAGCTCATTGGCTTAAAACGTTCTAGAGTGGCTTTGTCATCTTCCTAGAATAATGACTTGCACAAAGTTGTTGCTTAATATTTTTAATTGGATTAAATTAAATTATAAATGGGGGAAAAGTTCCTAATCATTATCCTCTAGTTCAGATACTAGTAAGGAACCACAATATATACTCTCAATTTAGTCTCATTAAATGGTTCATGGGCATCAGTAAATTATCCTAGAAAACTAGGATTGGAAGAGTTCTCATCGGTCAGCTCATATAATCAACCTTTTATTGCTTGTAGGACAACTATGAGTGCAATGACTTTGGCAATCATTTTTTTTCAGTAATGGAGAAATAATTATTTCCTGAAACAGTCCACTCCATGTACAGGTAACTCTTCAGGAAATCTGTCATTAATTCTCTTTGACATCTGCATTGCTTACATTTCCATTCATTTTTCCCATTTTTACTTCAAGTGTCAAGCAAGATTAAATCCTTCAAATACATGATGACAGCATTCCCTGTTCTTTCAAATGATCCTTGAATAGCATTGTTTCAAGGCCCTTCTCTATTTTAGTGGTTACCCACTTTCATGCTCCAGATTGTCACTAAAATAATGCTCTCAGAACTGACTACAATTGTTTTAGCTATAGACTGACATCACTTTTTTTTTTTTTTGATTTCTACAACACACTGTTAGTTTCTGCTCCAACAAATTTTGACTTAATTTTCTGGGAGAATATTTCAAAATAATGTGTATAGCAAAAGTCACTTAGTATTGGTGAAAATTTCTTGAATGGGAAATCAGAAAGTTCATAGGTTCAATAAACGTAAAAAATTGCTTAAGTATTACAGGAAAACTGTAAATGATGAGATCAAGGTAACAATACCTAGTTGAAAATAAACAAATGACAAATTCACAATGGCCATTCTCTTTGCCAAAAGCCAGATTTATTTAGGGGAATAGATTACAAACAAAAATAGGAGGTAAAATAGACACCAGGAGTGAAAACTATGAAATAAAGTTGGGAGAGCATGCAGTTAGAAAGGAAAAGGTGAGTTCCTCAGGGGAACTCACAATTAACCAAGAGAAAGGAAACACTCCTTGAGGTGGAAATAAGCCATTGAATGGCTGGTTAGACTGACCAGAGTTAGCTAGAGTAAGGAGAAAGGCACTATTAAAGGGAAGGCATTATGGGCTTATTCCTGAATAGAATACTTAGCAAAGTTCTTCATCACAGCCAGATCTTTTTATAGGGGAAATATAGCCTTGGGTTTCCCAGGTGTAAAGCCAACAACTCAAGAGGAAGAGTGAAAGAAATAGAAGGAATGCACCTGGCAGACCAGATCCCAGATCTGCCTAAAGATTGCTAATCAATATCTCAAAGGTTCTCTAAAGATGCACAGAGGTTTGAGGGATAGATAAAAGATTTCCATCTCATTGGTTATATTTGTTAATTGTCAGATGGGCTTTTTCCTGACAGGGAAAGATAGTCTGTTCACATCAATTTTTGGTAGGCACTTCTTTAGTGGATTTTATTTCTCTTTTTCCTGTGAAAAGAAAAAAAATTCCAGTTAAATGTTATAAGGTAACACAAGGATTCAACAGACTATATATAAAGTGAGCCTCCAATGTTGATTAAGGATTGAACAATCACTTTCTAAGTTTGCCTGCATTCAGGCTTTCTTTGAATCTAGCCATTCAGTCCCATTTAAAGTCCATCAACTTATGTTATGTTTTTAAAAAATGAAAAAGACTTTCTAATAAAATAGTACATAGTACTTAAGATTTTATCAATGGCTAGAAGGACTTCATAGAAATGTCTTCCCCACACCTTCCTTTTAGAAGGAAATTCATTTTCTTCTATCATCATTTCACTCTGGAGCCTCCAACATCCATAGGAGATATATAGGTGATGAAGAAAGTTTCCAAACTTCTCAGCTGCTTTGGAAAGCCTAATTTCTAATCCTAAGAACAATATGAAACCTCAGAAGATGTGTTCCCATAGTTATACAAAGATATATTATTTAATTCAGGGTACACATTGTAGAAATATATATGTATATATATCTGACTATATAGCAAATGTAAATGGAAAAAATCATGAATGGTATCTTGCCTAATAATCCAATAAAACTTGGATTTGAAGAACAGCTGAAAAACTTTACCTCTTTTCCTTCTTTACTATGATGACAGATTTGATTTATTGGTTTTGTTGAATTTCTTTTTCTCTCTTAATCTTTGTTATGAAGGATGGATTTTTGAGTAGGAGAAGGGGAGTGATGAAATGAAAGTGATGTAAAACAAAATATATTTATCTAACTCTGACTTCCTTGGACCTCACTACCTGAAGAATAGGTATGTGGCATTTTACCCATCTCCCAAGGATTCTCTAGTATCCTTTTGGGAAGAGGGGCATATCCAGCTTGAGGTCATTGGCTCCAGTCTGTGCTGATGGCATTTTCTCAGGGCAGAAGCTGAATTTTCTATACCTCAGTTTCATTTAGCCACTAATAATTAAGTTAGCTTTTACAAAGGAACATTAATTTAAAATGTATATTAATATGCAAATTTACTTCCCAACCCAAAGGGCATAATCCCTCATTCCTATATCACCTCAGATTTGTATCCATTTAAAAAAAAAATTCATTAGACTTTTTGACTAGACCAGAGGACTTTGTCTCAGAAAGTTCCTAACTGGTCTCTAAAGAGGCATCATGCAGAATCAAAATACTAGATTTGAAACCAGAGGACTGAGGTTTGAATTCCAGGTTTACCATCTGTCACTTGTAATACCTTGGTGAAGTAATTTACTCACTCTGGGTTTCAGTTTTTTCTATATATATACATCCATTACAAGGGTGAATGAGAATGGGATAAAAGGTGGGGACAGAATCTCTTCTACCAATCCCTCCCCCAAAAGTGCAGTATTCATATTCTACAAAGTTACCGTCTGACCTAAGCTTTCTTTTAAAGATTACCATGGATGTGACTAATTTTTTGCCAGCCAGTAGCAAGCTGATCTCTAATTTCCTCAGTGAGAATTTCACACTAAAGGGTACCAGAATGTTAATATGTTAATATGTCAGCATCTAATCTCTATTACTTGCTCTTTTGCTTTCTGTGAATTCACCCAATACTTTATCAGTAGTTGTCAGGAATTACATTCTAGATTGGGGGAAATTAGTTGATCAAGGACTAATTTTTTCCCTTACAATCTTATTTATGATCTAAAGTCATCTCCTCTGCCTACCCTGAATATAGAAAATGCAATGGTTAGACTAGATACCCACTAAGTTGTCTTCCTGCTCTAAATATGATTTTATGAAAAATGGGGATTTCTCTCCTTCCCCAGTAAAACAACAACAATAACAACAAAAAAACCCCTTTATTTAACAAGCTTTTTTTTTATTTGAAAAGCTGAAATACAAAAATGTTTAGATGAATAATATTTATGTGACAATTGAAATATCTATTAGCCATACTAGTCAAGCTTTGAAAAAATGTTTTGTTTCTTATGGATCCATTATTTTTCTTAAAAAAAAAAAAACTCAAGCAAACAAAAAATTCCCTCTACTTATTTCTATGCAGCAATATCTTCTCTCTGCTATAGAAAGCATTCATGTTTTCCAGAATTGTGGATAGCTGCCAAACTTCACAATTGTTCCACAAGCCTGAAAATATGTACAGTCATTTTGAAAATTTCTATTATTCAAGACAACTCTGCAGAATGCTCCTCTTTTGTTATACAATGATCAACAACATGGGAATTTATTCTCCCATATTCAAAACTCTGGTTTTATGCACACATGCATAAACTCTGGTATAGATTCTATGATTCTAAGTTTTCATAACATTAGCTCTACAAAATTTTACTATATCATAAAATAATTAAAACATTTAAGATGATAAAACTCCTATTTTAAACTTATAATACTAGATTCTTTTAGAAAAAGCTAATAAAGAATACATTTATAATAAAGAACAAACATATAATCATAAAACATGATAAATAACATAACACATCATATATGTAGAATACACAATATATATTTAATTATACATATATATATTTAGATTATATCTAGGGATGCCTTATGAAAGTAAACAGTTTATTTTTAATGTGATAACACTCACTTCTCTGGAAATGTGATAACATTCTGACATGACTTTTGATAACATTTTCAGACATTAATTTATCTACTATATAGTCTATAGATTCTATCTGAGACTCTCTCTTAAAAAAGCAAACAAACAAAATCTAGAAAACAAATGAACTCCACATCAAAATAGTAGAAAATTAATTTTTAGTTAATTAAGAGAAATATTATTGGTGTACTTTAAACCTAATTTCTCCATATTTCTACACAGACAACTCTATTAATTTACACATACATATTGAACTAATTTGTATAGATTTTAAATTTCCTTTATGTAGCATATAAAAATGATATTGACTATTATTTTTCATGTAGGCATTCCAAACAAAGTACTGCTTTTCTATAGTTCACAGTTTACCTTCTGTGTTTTGTTATATCACATAGCTTTTAGGTAGATTAAAAAGCAATGTTCAATTTAGCAGTTTCCATGCTACATGTGGGGACTAGAATATCAATTAAAAAGTAAATCTATAAAGAAGGATGCTTGCCATTCAGGTGTCACATTCAAATTAAACACTAAATAGATATATTCAATGCGTATTAAATAGAAGGTACTGCGATAGGTTCAGGAGATCCAAAGATTCAGGGATCTAAATAATTAGCTAGAACAACATATCCTCTTTCTAGATGGTAAGATTTGTGAGATCAGGGATTGTCCTCTTTCTAAATTTTGTGTTTCTTCTAGAACAGGACTTCTTAAACTTTTTTCTACTGGCAACCCCTTTTCACCTGAGAAATTTTTACACAACTTTGTCTTGAATCGGAGCTGAGGTGTTTCTAGCAGCATTTGTGCATGCATAGTGCAAAATGCCCATGTTGTTTGTTTGGAACCAAGGCTGTGATGAAGTCACATGATGCAATATGGACAGGCACTGCCAGAAATACTTGGGATTCATAATGTATTTGATTTTGAATTAATTTTTAGTCACTGAGTTCAGAAGCTTTTTAGTGTTGCCAAATTTCTCCATTTAGTTATTCAACCCACATTTTTAGAAGCTTTGTTCTAGAAGGTTGTACTGTGTCCTGCACATAGTAGGCACTTAATCAATATTTGTTTAATTGAATTTGTTAACTAGATGGCTGCCAATGTGTTAAAGTTTCACAGCATATCATTATGTTCTGGAGCAGTGCCTACATTAATCAGTTGCTCAATCAACAAAACTTATTAAATCTCTGCTATGTGCATATAGGATGTTACATTGGGGATACAAAGAGAAAAGTGAGAGCTCATGCCTTCAAGGAGCAGGTCTTCCTGATTCAGAGGCTGGCTCTTTACCTGTTAAGCCACACTCCTTTACTCCCACCAAAAGCTGCTTCTCTGCAACTCTGCCATATGTCTGTTCATGTGGAATCCTCCCTTGTGAACGTGTCGTCTTCTTCTCCTCCTCCTCCTCCTCCTCCTCCTCCTCCTCCTCTTCCTTTTCTTCCTCCTCCTCCTCCTCCTCTTCCTTTTCTTCCTCCTCCTCCTCCTCCTCCTCCTCCTCCTCCTCCTCTTCCTTTTCTTCCTCCTCCTCCTCCTATTCCTCCTCCTCCTCCTCTTCCTCCTCCTCCTCCTTCTCTTCCTCCTTCTTCTCCTCCTCCTTTTCCTCCTCCTTCTCCTCCTTCTTCTTCTCCTTCTTCTTCCCCTTCTTCCTCTCCTTCTTTTTTCTTTCTTGTCATTCTTCTTCCTTCTTTTCTTCTTTATTTCTTCTTCCTCTTCCTCTTTTTCTTCTTCCTTCCTCCCTTCTTCTCCTTTTCCCTCCTCATCCCTTCAAAACAGCTAAGTATTTTTAAAATGAAGAAAGACATGAGGTAATGAAGATAGAAACGATAGGAGATAACAAAAAATTGGATATGGGGGATGAGAAAGAGGGAGAAGTCAAAAGTGATAACTAGGATGGAAGCTTGGAGGATTGGGAGGGTGGTAGCTGGGATAGTTATTCCTGATGAAGTTTCTTTGGGTGCTTTTGTTATGGCCTTCCTTACTATAGTGGATAGGAATCCTGCTCTACTAATTTGAATGTTCCCTTTTTTTTTTATTATAGCTTTTTATTTACAAGATATATGCATGGGTAATTTTTCAGCATTGATGATTGCAAAACCTTTTGTTCCAACTTTTTCCCTCCTTCCACCTACCTCTTCCCCCAGATGGCAGGTTGACTAATACATGTTAAATATGTTAAAGTATAAGTTAAATACTACATATATATATATACACACACACATATATATGTATGTATACGTATATACATACATATGTGTGTGTATATATATATATATATACATATGTATATATATCTATATATATATAGATATATATACATATATATCCATGTCCAGTTATTTTGCTGTACAAAAAGAATCGGACTTTGAAATAGTGTACAATTAGCTTGTGAAGGAAATAAAAAATGCAGGTGGACAAAAATAGAGGGATTGTGAATTCTATGTAATGGTTCATAGTCATCTTCCAGAGTTCTTCCGCTGGGTGTAGCTGGTTCAGTTCATTAGTGCTCTATTGGAACTGATTTGGTTCATCTTATTGTTGAAGAGGGCTACGTCCATCAGAATTGATCATTATAGAGTATTTTTGTTGAAGTATATAATGATCTGGTCTTGCTCATTTCACTCAGCATCAGTTCATGTAAGTCTCTCCAGGCCTTTCTGAAATCATCCTGTTGGTCATTTCTTACAGAACAATAATATTCTATAATATTCATATACCAAAATTTATTTAGCCATTCTCCAACTGATGGGCATCCACTAAAGTGTTTCCAGTTTCTGGCCACTACAAAGAGGGCTGCCACAAACATTCTTGCACATACAGGTCTCTTTCCCTTCTTTAAAAATCTCTTTGGGATATAAGCCCACTAGTAATACTGCTAGATCAAAGAATGTTCCCATTCTTTAAAAAAATTCTTTCAGGAATATATTCCCACTGTCAAAAAATTAGGTTTTATACACATACTATTTTAAGCTTTCAAAAGGATAATATGTCATTGATTTATAAAAATGTAAAGAGCATATATAAAGCATGTACAGTATTAATATTACCATGACAAGTCTAATATCATATGAAAATGACAATAGAGACATGAGGATATGAATAAATTTTGCTTTTTAAAAGTACAGCATTCTTACTTAGAGGAACACATCTGTACTGGAATTATTATATAATCCTGACTACATTCCAGGGTAGTCACTTATATTAAATGGTTTAAAATTTTTGGCAACTGAATAATCATTTCTCATTAAAATGAACAATAGATTCAAAAGAGTGATGTAAAGTTTATCCAATAGCTATTTTTTGCCATTTTATAGCACTTTGGGGAATTCACTTTGCTCCCATTAAAAGTAGGAAAAGCAGGGCATACTAATTCAGAAACATTACATCATCTCCCTGGTTATATTCAATATAACTAAAAATAAAACGCATACTACCACCAACTGAGTTACTTGAAGGGAGGTTTGTCAGTTACTTGGCTTATTTGGGTCAAAGTAAGAAGATAATAGAGATTTAGACCAGAACCCCTCCCATGGTACCTTTCCTGGTACCTAGAATCATGTTCAGGTTTCCAAAATCTATAAAAAGTCTTAACCCATCTATTTCCTTAAACTTTTTTTTGGAGGGAAAGGCAATTGGAGTTAAATGACTTGCCCAAGATCACACAGCTAATTGGTCTCTGAGGAAGGATTTAAATTTAGGTCCCCCTGACTCCAGGGCTAGTGCTCTATTCATTGCACTACCTAACTTTTTCTATTCTCTTTTACTATTGCATTATTTCTGTTCTCCTTTTTTACAAACACTATAAGAGAAAAGACATCTATATCCACTATTAATTTTTTTAAGTCATTTGGCTACTAACCCTATCATTTGTCTAAAATTCTTTTCACTATAATCAGGTAGAATTCATCAGTACTCATTCTTTTTTATTGTGGCATCATTTGACACTCCTTTGGATACTCTCTGCTTCAGTGACAGTGTTTTCTCTTGGTTCTCTTCCTACCTGTAGCATTTGCTGTAATATTATCCATGGTTCTCCTGACCTCCCCTATCCACCTATCTATAGGTGTCCCATCAAGATTTTGATCTCAGCATTTTTTTCCAACTTAACATTTCATGAGACCAATTATCCTCTTTATATTTTGATTATCAAATCTATATATTTAGGCCTCATTTGTCTTTTGAACTTTAGTTGAATCCAACCATCACTAACTGCTAGCTAGAGATTTTCACATATTCCATGGGTCCCTTAAACTTAATATTACAAAAGCAAACATATTATCTTTCTCCCTAAACCTATTTTCTTCAAAACTTACCTCTTCTTTTAAGTAAACCATTATCTTTTCAGTTACCCAGGTTTGTAGGTTTCAGAAGTCATGTTTGATTTTTCCCTCTCCCTCACTCTCCCATAATGAATCAATCATCAAATCTTGTTGATTCTATCTTTTCAATTTCTCTTGTATCTGTCCCTTTCTCCCCATTAAAACAGTATAAATCACTTTAGTTCAAGCTCTTATCACTCTACTTAAATTATTACAATAGCCTCCTAATAAGATTCCTGGTTTCCAGCTGTCTCTAATCCATCCTATACATAGGTGTCAAATTAAAGTACAAATCTGACCACATTTATGCCTAATCCTTATTAAATAAAACTGCTTTGTTAGATCTAAGTAAAATATATCTACTGCATTTCCTCAATCTATGAGATGATCACCATGTTAAAACTAAACCAAACTTTGTTTGCCATGTACCAAACAGAATTTATTTTTCATTTTAGTCCTCCCTCCCTTTCCTTACTTCTCTATTTTGGTCTTCTAGACACACTGGTTTGCAGCTTGAGAGACTCATCCTCAGTTCTTTACTCTTCCTTCCTCACTTTCCTTTCCTCACATTATCTGCCACATATCAATTCAGTTTAAACATTTTTTTTGTTGATTTCATCTCTTCAATATTTTCCATTCATCCCCTTTTCTTTGCCCTACAATTACTTTGGCAGAGGCTCATCATCTTTCATTTAACAATTGTAATCGCCTCATTATTAATACCTGCCTCCTGATCATTTGGCTTCTCTCTAATGCATCTTCTACATAGCTTTCTAGGTATGTAGTCATGAGAATTTATGTTTAATTAGACTAGGTGGCCATTGAAGTTTCTTCCAGATTCCAAATGTAGTAATTCTATGAGGAAGGGGAAAAGAGACAGCTAGATATATATTTTTTATTTTCCTGGGAAATTCAGATTCCTGAATTTGACAAATGGGCCAGAGATGCTAATCTTGACCTTAATTAGCACGATCCTGAACCCTTTTCCAGTAACATACCTTTGCAACTAATGCATTTATGTATATCACACTCCCTCTGCTAAGACCTTATTTTGAAGTCTCTTATGGCATGGAGGTAATCCTTGTTTTTCAAAGGCTATGCCGGAAAAATTGAACTTTGGCAGGTTAAGATCAAGCTAGAAAAGCTTTAAAGTATGGGCCTGGCAAAAGCTATGTGTTTGGAGGACCAGTCTGGCTAATTTTGGAAAGACTTATTACTAGAAACTTGGCCACCAAGAGATACATATTTTTGGAGCCAAAACAAATCAGAATTATCTTTTATTAAGGCATAGAGGAATTTAGATATATATGAACAAAGCAACTATCCATACTGATGAAATAGTTTTTATTATTAAATTTTAAAATTGTTTCTTCTCTAGCAGATGTAAAATCTTTGAAGAAAAAGAACTTTAATCTGTCCTAAAAGGTAGGTGAATGCATATGCATAATGGTAATTGCTTTACTAAACCAAGTCTCTAAGTTAAAAGAGAAAAATAGGAAGAACAATTGAGTATTAATCGACATGGAAGCTTTTGGTTAGCAACTCAGTTCGCTGAAATTTCTCTAATCATTTCCCTTTCCTTCTTTCCTCTTCTCTTCCCTTCCCTTCTTTTCTTTTCTCCCCATCTTCCTCTCCTTTTTTTTTTTTTTTTTTTTTGCATCAGGAAATCTTAACATTTTTGTGTGTCATAGGTCCTTTTGGCAGTCCAGTGAAGCCTATTAGATTCCTCACAATAATGTTTTTAAAGTGCACACAATACAGAGCATTACAAAGGAAATCACTATATTGAAATAGATTTATCAAACATAAAAGATAATAGACCCAAGATTAAGGACTCCTTCCATTAGAACTCTTTCCATTCCCTCTGACTTGGTGACATCATGAACTACCACAGGTTTCATTATCATCTTCTTGTAGAAATCTCCCATATCTATATATTTTCAGTTCTAACCTTTCTCCTGAGCTCCAATCCAGGATTACCAATTGGACTGTTGGACATCTCAAATTGGATATTTTGTAAGGCATCTCAAGCTCAATTGTCCAGAATGGTACTAATTTTATTTTTTCCTAGACCCGGTCTTCTCCCGCCCCCCCCCCTTTTTTTTTTTTTTGTCAAGGACATCATCATTCTTCTAGTAATCCAGGTTTGAAATTATGGTTTCATTCTCTACTTCTTATTGGCAGTTAGCCCACATATCCAATCAATTGACATATCTTATTATTTCAACCTTTACAACATTTCTGAAATCCTTAGTTTTTAGTCCATTTACATAGCCCCCACTATAGTGAAAATCTTTGTAATCTCTCCCCTGAACTATTATAATAGATTTCTAATTGGTGTGCTTGACTTGTCTCCCCATCCCTCTCCTATTACCCATGCTTCACATAGTTTTATCACTTTTGTCATATTAAAGTATCCATTGCAGGTCTGACCATCTCACTCTCCTATTCAGTAAACTAGCATGGTTTCTTTAAGAGCACTCTCCTGTTTTCATTTATAACCCTTCATACTTAATTCCAATCTACCGTTCCAATTTTATTACATATTCTTCTTCTTAAACTCCATAGTCTAGTCAACATGGATTTCTTATTATTTATACTTAATGCTCTTATTTTCTGTCTCCATATATAGGCATTCCCAATACCCAATACGTTATATGATTTTGCCTCTTAAAGTTCCTAGTTGAAGACCCATTTCAAATGCCACCTTCTACATGAAGCCTTTCCTCATCTTCTTTGTTATTGCCCTTCCCATTTTGCATCTATCCATAGATGTTAATATTATTTCTCTTATTAGGATGTTTCACTGTGAGGACAGAGACTATTTTGCTTATGTTTATATTTCCCAGTGCCCAACACAGTGCCTGGCATATAGTAGGTTCCTATTGATTTATTGAATAAAGGATGTTTTATTTGAATATATAATTTTTAAAATTAAAGAAGTATCTATTAAAATGAAATATCACTTTATATAGAATAAAGAAGACAGATTCTTGCATTCTAGAGTACCAGATAAATATATATGGAAACAAAGCCTTATTTTCTCAAAGGCTTTAAATTTTGCAATCTTACCATTTTCCTTAGATTTTTCAATACCCTCTATTCTTGCCAAAGGATAGAGAGTCTCTTTGCTATGCCATTGACTCGTGCCCCCAGTGAATTTGATACTTAAGTCTTTTTTAGAACTATAATGATTACCACCCAAGTTCCATTTAACCATTTAACATGTGATTGGCAATTATGAAGGAATTGGTGCAATTTTGCAAGGTAGCCAAAAAAAAAAAAATACATTTCCCCAATCATCTAGGAACACAATCATTCCTATAATACTGTGTTTACTTGGAGGTGGTGGAAAGGAAATTAGGCTCACAGATTATCTCATTCTCTATATAACATTATTCCCAAATTCAATTCCACAGCCATATTGATGGCTTCTACTGGACTGGAATCTTGAACCCATGCTCAAGTTACTAGCTGCAATATTCACTCTGGATTCCTGGACTATTGGATCTGTATAGCTTTCACTTATAGAACAAATCAGAGAGAGACTATTTTCTCTGCATCCTGAAAAGAAAAGAATGAACAAAAAAGTCACAGATTCAGGCCTATTTCTCAGAGCCACATGACCTAAGATATGAATGTGGGTGAAAGGAGAAATCCTCAAGCTCTCCTAACCTTTACCTCATACTGGAAATGACGTTCCTTCATTATCAGATGAAAATATAGCAAAAAGCAAAAGCCTTGGCCATTGCTAAATCAAGCTATTCTGTACAGAGAGGCCACACACACACACACACACACACACAAACCCCCCCCCCCAAAAAAAAAACCCCAGCTTCTCCTAAACACATGGTAGGCCCATATTGAAAGTCATATATGCTCTAGTTCTCCAGATTCCCCCAAACAACCCTCAAGCATCTAAAGTACTAAAAACATGCACCAAAGCCCTATTGCAACTTCAAAAGAAATTGAATTCAACAAACATTTATTTAAGCAACTTCTAAGTGCAAGTCATTACATATATGTAAACATATATGTAAGATTTAAGGATTAAAATAAAGAAGTTTCTCTTTCCAGAAAACATATATTCTACTAGAGCTGGTACAGACAGAAATTCAAATAGGTATGATTCAAATGAAAAATGAGGAGTACTAGCAGCAAGGGATATTTAGGAAGGCAAAACATATTTCATCCATTTACATATCCTGATTTTAGACTGAGTATGGACATTTCTTTAGCTTTTATAAGACAAAACAAAGTTCTACTTTTTATAACTTTGTATTTTTTGAAGGCTACAAAGATTCTGAGAAGGATGAAGAAGAGATAGAATGTTATAAAGTTAAGATGGAAGTTAAAATGTTGATTTCAGATAGCAGACAGTAAGTTTAATTTAGCTAGAATGTAGAATACATGAAGGAGAATAATATGAAAAGGAGAACAATATGAAATAGAAAGGCCTGGAATCAGAATGTGGAATTTTTTCAGCATGGAAATAACATGATTAAAACTGTCTGTGCCTTTAGATGAACAAAGAAAAGAAATGAGTTTAATGAGTGCTTTTTAAAATTTAAACTAAATATTCCATTATAAATTCTCCTTCTCACCCACTTGTTTTTGAGTCGTTTCAGTCATGTCTGACTATGTGACTCCATTGGGAAAGCAAGAAAAATTAAATACATTACAAATATATTTAGGTGTGCAAAATAAAATTCTTCATTAGCCCCAAAATAAAAATAAAGAAAATGTGCTTCAATATTCAGTTAGCTAGATGTGGATAGCATGTTTCATCATTAGTCTTTTGGAATTGTATTTGATCATTGTGTTGATTAGAGTTGCTAAGTCCTTCAAAGTAGATTATTTTTTATAATATTGTTATTTATAAATTATTCTCCTGATTTTGCTCACTTTACTTTGCATCAGTTCATACATCTCTCCCCAGGTTTTTCTGAAATCATCCCCTTTATCATTTTTTATACCACAACATGTCATATTAAAAATTCTCCCTATATTTTCCATTTCTTCCTTGAGATGAGAAGCAAAGAGAAAAAAGGAGAGGAAAAATAAGTGGGAGAAAGTAGAAGATTTTAGGATAAGAATAGGAAGTTAGGAAAGAGAGGGACCTGGGTATAGAAAAAGAAGTAGGGTAGCAAAGAGGAAGCTAAAGAAAGTAAACAAGGGATAGACAAATTAATGAGCCATGAAAGAAGAGGAAGAAAAGAGATGTGATGAAGTATGTTGCTAATATGTTAAAATTTGAAAATAACAGCATGCATAAAATGTAAAACAACAACAACAACAACAACAAAATATTCCTTACGATAGGATTGAAGATGAAAGCTTTTAGATAAAAAAAGATTTCAGATTAAGGGAGAACATAAATGAATGAATGAGGATTAAAGTAGGGGAGGGGAAAATGAAACTTTGTAACAGGAATCACAGAAGGTTAGATCTTGAAAGCACTTTAGTGATCATGTATTCTATATTTTTAGATAATAGGGTCTCAGAGGCTAGGTGCTTTTATCAGTTTTTTCCCTATTCCTCATGCTTAGCTCACTGCTTGGTACATAATAAGAGCTTAATAAAGGCTCAATACAATGAAAAGTGTCTCTTGTGCCCTATTGTAAAAATTGTAAGCAACAAAAAGGCCTGTTGCCACTTCTTGGTGGTTTTTAGTTAGTAGGTTAAGTCCTTCAGAAGTGATTTTCTTTGCTCATTTTTCATTCTTTGCTCATTTTTCAGACAAGTAATTTGGTGCTCCTCCTAAGCGGTGGTGGAGAGGAAAACTCAAGTTTTAGCTTAGGGGGAAAGAGCCACACTGACCACAGTGTGGGCGGCACGTGCTGAGTCGTGTAATAAAATTGTGTAAAGCCTGGAAAGGGCGTACACACGGAGGTCCTCAGAGGGCAAGAACCTAACCTCTACAGACCTGATAGTCTGCTATTCTGCTGAACAGGGAGGGGGGGAAAGTGCGCTCCAGAGCCCGCTGGGAGGCTGCCGCCCGGGCACGCGCCGCCCGGCCTCTTGGACTAACGGTTTCGGGCCCGTCGCGCGCGCTCCCTCCTCAAGACGTTCCCTTCTCGGCGCGCGCACCTAATCCCCGCGGGCGGGGTAGGAGGAGGGCGCGCGCCGGCGCCGTTTCCTCCTCTTCCATTTCTACCTCCGAGGCAGGGGCGGTGGGCTCGGCGCAGGCCGGGCGGGGCCACGAGAGGTGGCGCGCGGGCGGGATGCAGACTCCTTTTCCGTCCTGGGCTCGCTCGCTCAGGGCATCCCCAGGGTGGGGTTTTGCCTGGTCGGCGGTGAAGGAGGCGGCGGTGGCGGCCCGAGCAGCAGCGGCTTCGGGACTGTCTGCGACCCTGAGTCAAGGAGGGAGGGGCAGCTGAGGCCGCGGCTGGAGACTTTCGCCCCTCACACGTCCCATCTCAGCCGCCTCATTTCAACGGGGGGGTTCTTTCTTCGCGACCCATCAGAGGACGGCTAGCCATGGAAGACAGGTAAAACTTCCGCCCGGCTCGTGTCTCATCCCACGAGGCGCCGGGTGGTCCCAGATCCCGGGGTGGGGCCTGGGGCCCCCGGAGCGCGCGCCGGAGCCCACGTGGGTCACCCCTCCTGTCCCGGACTGGACGCAGTTCCCCTGCGAGCCCAGGCTGACGCTGTCTGCCCGCCCGCCTCGGCTCAGTGGACCTCTTTGTGTTCTACCCAGGTTGGCGCGAGTGACCGTCCTCCACGGCTGCGTGGGTTGCAGGACGTATGAGGTGCCGCCCCCCACGACCATCCGTGAAGTCAAAGAGCTAATTTATCGTGATACCGACTTTCCGGGATCTGAGCAACAGTTGTGGCACCGCGGACGGAAGGTAACTTAAAACTTTTTTTACTTAATTATTTGGCGCTCAGATGACAGCATACGAACCCGGAATAACACGCACAGTCAATGATTTGTAAATGAAGAATCTTTTAAATATGTAAACTTAACCTAGATTACTCCTAAACTGTACTATGTAGCATTGAAGGAAGTATCTCAGTAGACAACAACAACGAAGACATCGACAAAATATAGGGCCTACTGTGTGTTATGGCATTGTGCTAAGTGCTGGAGTTTCACAGAGCCAGTAGAAGCCCCTACTCTCAAGGACTCCGTGGTCAGTCTAATGGAAATAAATAAGTAGAAGGGATAATTAGGAAATGACTTCTGGAAACAAGGGTGGATGAAACACTTAAAGATAAGTTTGTAACAATTATATTATTCTAAACCCTGAAGTATTTTATCTGATTTTTTTTCTTCTTTTTGGTAGACATCTTAATGCCACCCCCCTCCCCCTTTCCTAAATCAGGAAAAGAATGGCCCCATTACTCTGAAGTTTCACTTCCTGTGATTAAGACTTCAGAATGCTTTGCAATTTCAGTATAGTCAGAAAACTTTTTTTTTTTTTTTGGAGATATATTCATCAAATTTTTGCATATGTTCAAAGGTTTGTCTCAATCATCAAATACTATAAATTTACTTTTTTTTTCCTGTAAAAGAAGGATTTTTTTCCCCTAACATTTTCAATCAGGAGAGGCAGCTTGGTGTAATGGATGGAGAACTAACCCAGAAATCAGGAAGATTAAACTTCAAGTCCTGCATCTAACACATTAGCTGCATTACTGTGGACTAGTTAGTTACTTTCTGTGTCCCCATGAAACCTCTCTAATATTATGTGTTAGAGACTAGTTGCAGGTTTATACCAGTGAAAGAAGTTTCTGCACCAGAAATTCTCTACATTTTTGAAATCGAAGGACCTGATTTAAAAAAAATCAGAGCTGTTGACCTAAAATTTCTGACAGGACATGCAGACAAATGTTCTTAATTTAACTTTTTAGGACAAGTTCAGTTGAAGCTAGTGGAGTGCTTGGGTAGAGATATGAGACCTCAGAACAAGAAACTGTATTATCAGAGGGATTTTGGCTTATGTTTCTGTCTTCTACTTTTCCTTTATGGGAATAAAATGGAATTTACAAAATCATTTTTTTTTACACAAAAGCTAATTTAGTACAATAGAAAATCTAATATTTTAAATATATTTTATATGTCTGCTGTAACTGACATATAAAGTGATTTTAACATTAGCAATTTATGTAAAAAATGTTATTTAAAGGATCATAGATTTAGAAGGAGGGACCTTATAGAGAAACTGAAGCCCATGGAGATTAAGTGATTTGTTTATGGTTGCAGAAGTAGTAAGCATCAGAGAATCTTAGAATAGATTCTCTGATTCTAGAGACAGTGCTTGTCTCATTGTGTACTTATTCTACTATGTTGTGACATCAGTCTTATAGACTTTATCTCCACTTTTTAGCGGATGTGAAAAGTGTGAGTCAGGTAGATTCAGTGACTATTTTTGCCCTCTTGGGAGAATTAGGAAGAATAGATATATGTTGCAAGAAAGAATATTTTAGCTTGATATAAGGAAAAACCTTTTCCTTACAATTAGAGCTATTCAAGATAGAATGACATGAAGTAATGGGATCTCCTTTCCTGGAGGTCTTCAGTCAAAGACCCAGTGACAGCTTTTCCAATGTGATGATTTTGTTGGGGATATGTGAGGTGCCTCCTAATCCTGAAAGTTTGTGATTTTGTTACTTGCTCATAGTTATACTACTCTTAACATATCACAAGTAAGCATCAAAATCAAATCTTCTGGCTTCACATCCAGATCCTTTTTACTACTACATTGCACCTTAAATGAAAAGTACTTGGATATTTTTTGAAATGAAATTTCTGTTAACTTTGAAGAGATTGTAATAGAAAATAAACTTCAAATAAATGCTATTTTTTCATAACCATATTTATTATTTAGACATAATCATTTTGGTTTTAATTATTTTAAAAAATTCCTTAAATGGGTCAATGGTCTCCTCAATGTAGGTACTACTTCTGCTTGTGCAGATTGCATATATTCATTATGTATGATGCTTGTCATTGTCTTTCTGTATATCCCTCATAAATAGCCTGCCTATTAGTATAGGAGGCCTTCCTGTGGGGTCTTTTAATATTTTGTGAATATCAGTGGATTCTTAGCTGCTTATGTGTTATTCTTCACTTGTTTTCCTCGGCATATGATATCAAGGGATATCATGTCTTAAACTTCTTTAATACAAAATAACAGCATTGATATTCTCTAGCCACCATGTCTTTTAATTACCTTTTGGGCTAATTGAAATTTTGAAACCATTTCAAAAAGGGAATCAGGTATTTGTTTTAAAATAGGAGTTTGTTAATATAAATTTCAAATGTGTGAATTCTTTAGGGAAAAATTTTTGAGGGGGTAGCTGATACTTATTCTCTCTAGCATCAATGCTCAAAACACAGGGGTCAGACACTTGATATGTCACTTTTCCATGCAGAGGCACAAAGCCAGCCATCTCTACCAACTGCCAACTGTTACCTGTAGTGCAGGCAGTACATCAGAGGACCCTGAGAGAAAGACAGGAGACAGTGAGTGAAGTCATTTCCACTTTGAAGAATCATCACCTCATCACAGACCCTTATGGAGAAAGCCCCATTCTACAGCCATGTTTCAGGGAAATATACCTTTTAAAAAAGAGTCCCATCATCTTTGCCATCACCAACATCAAATCGCCCTTCCATCTCTCCCTTTCCAGTTATCAATTTTGGTTTACCTTTGCAACGTCTCTTAAATATTTCCTTTTCTCTTCAAAAGCCTTTATCTACACAGTCCTATACTATTTTAGTGACTTACTTGTTGGTCTCCCTACCTCAAGTCTTACCATTCCAATCCGACTTTGATTCAACTACCAAAATAATCTTCCTAAGGAACAGGTGTCACTATGTTACTCCCATTCTCCCTCTTTCCTTCTTACCTCATTGAAAAAAATTCCAGTGACCTTCTTTAACTTGAAGATCAAATATAAAACCTTTGATTCGGCTTTTGAAGCCTTTTTAGTCTTTTTATACTTTACTTAGCTCCCTGTATTCTACATTCCTATGACTTTGATCTCCTTGTTATTCCTTGCACATTACTCTTATCTCTCATTTTTTTGCATTTTCATTGATAGTCCCCCATACAATGAATTCTTTCAATACTTACTTATACCTTCTGATTTCTGTGGCATCCTTCAAGTATCAGCTAAAGTCCTTACCCTCTCCCAGAAGCCTCTTGGTCCTCATTAATGGTAGTGCCCTCTTTCTGAGATCATCTTTAATTTATCTTTTATATATCTTGTATATGCATATAACTGTGTATTTTCTCCCTCATTAGAATATTAACTCCTTAAGAAAAGGGTTTTTTTTTTCCTTTATTTCTTTTTATTCCCACTGCTTTGCACAGGTGGCATATAGTAATCATTTAATAAATTCATTGTTCAAATGGGATTTGCTATAATGATATTTGTAATGTAGTTTGGGATTTTTAATAGTATTTAACCTATAATTTGGCAATATTTTTAGTGTGCCTGTATGTAATATAAGCTTATTGAGAAATATTTCTAGCCCAGAGTATCAAAAGTTATAAAACTAAACTTATAATTATATAATATAGTTATAAAACTGTGATCTCATCGATATGGTACTTTTTAAAGG
Source organism: Antechinus flavipes (assembly GCF_016432865.1). Taxonomy (NCBI): domain Eukaryota; kingdom Metazoa; phylum Chordata; class Mammalia; order Dasyuromorphia; family Dasyuridae; genus Antechinus; species Antechinus flavipes. The sequence goes on from NC_067400.1 coordinate 461,328,959, forward strand.
TACAAATATTTTCTTATTCAGAGGTTATTGCATGAGATTATTATCTGTATCTTCCCATACATGGAGGCAGGATGGTTTAATGGAAAGAACTATGGGAATCAAGAGGGACCTGGGTTCTTGCCATATCTGACATTTAAGTATTTAAGTGCTGTATAAATAACAATTATTATTGTTAATAATAATTCTCCATAGACAATCTTCCAGTACTCTGGGAGACCTCTTCAGTATCTTTTCTTTTTATGGTCAACAGTATAGCACTAACTCTCCTTCTGTTACCCCTAGTTTTTGCTTCATACATTTTCTCAGGGCAAGTTGAGTTATCATTTATTAAGCATCTGCTATGTTCCCATAGACTGTACTAAGTATTGGGAATTCAAAGAAAGGTAAAAATAATCCTTTCTCTCAAAGAGCTCACAATCCAATTGGAGAGACAACATGCAAGCATTTATATTCTTACAAGCTATATGCAGGATAAATTAGAGGGAAGGCACTAGCATTAAGGAGAATTTAGTGATTTGGAGCATTCTTACATATGGTTTATTAATAGTTTGCAGTTTTTTTGAGACATCAAATGAGACATAAAACAAAAAGATATGTACTTTATAAAGATGTTTGGTATTGTTATAAAGGATGTCCACTGTGGAATCTAGAGGAAAGAAACATACTCTACACAGCATTCTCTAGATGCTCATCTTTGTAGATGACATACAGTTATCCCTTCCACAATTGTTTTTGTCACATTTCTCTTGGAGAGTGGATTTGAATGAATTAAAAAAAAAGCTTTACTAGAGATTTACAGTGTACCAAGCACTATACCAAAGGCTGGAAATAGAAATAAAAAAGTAATACATTTTCAGACTCTCAAGGAGCTCATCTTCTGACTGAAAAAACAAAACATTATACACATACATGGAAAAATAGAAACAGTTCCTGTTCTCAAGAAGCTCATACTCTAAAAAGGAAGACAACATATATGAAAGGTTTCAGCTGAAAATCAGATGGAAAAGTCTTATGACTCTTGGGGTACAGTAATGAAGCAGATGGTAATGCTTTTTTAATGTCATTTCCACTTGTAAAATTTCTGATCTTAATCATTTGACAATGCCAAAAACTTTGGTTTCAACAACTTTCTTTTTTTGTGTTGTCAGTAGCTTTGGTTGTGTTCTCTGCAGTACCAATTGCCATTTTTAAATTTCTATAAGGATTGTTTCCCCAGAATGATGCAGGGGCTGAAAACTATTAGATTCTAAAAACTATTGGATTCAGCATTCTGAACTTTCTATAGCTGGTCATGATGATTTGATATACCTGGCACCTGCTGATTCCTATTTTTTATTCAGGATGCCAGCGAGGCTGAGTTGTCTGATCTGTGGGAGGTGGGGGATTGGTGGGGATGTCCAGCTTCTTCATAGGAGTTGCTTTAAAGTATGATGGCTGTGAAGACTGGTCTAGAAGAAAAATTAGTCATTTGGGAGTGTTGCCTTCCCCCAGGCTCCTGTTGGCAGTTGGTCAGCATTTGGTATCTATGGACTTGCAGTAATAAGGAAGTTATGGGTTCCTTTCTTGTTTCATAGATCATCTTTTAATTATTTATTTTGAATGTCAAACCTTATCTGAAAAAATTGATAGAAAGATTTTTTTCCCACTACTCTACTTATCCTAATTTTGGTTGTCAAAAGCTTTTTATTTTGTATAATCAGGTATTTACTTTATCTTTTGTATTAACCTTTATTTCTTGTTTATGAATATATTATCTGCTGTGAAAGGTGTGAAATTTGCTTCTCTTTTAATTTTTTATACTATGACTTTTAATGTTATGGCTATATATTGATTTAAAATTATTGGTAAAATATGACATAAATGTTACTGTGTCTAATTTCTGCTAGACTATTTCAATTCTTCCAGCAGTTTTTTGTGAAATATGGAGTTCTTTCTTAAGTAATTTATGTTTTCTAATTTATCAAAACTGACAAATTATTTTCTCTAGCAGAGCATATATTTAGTAATAAAATTAATTGAAAGCTATTTATGTAAAATCCTACTGTCTTTATTTTGTTGCTTGTGAAAAAAGATTTGATTCAGTAGAGCAAAACATAATGTTGAAGGCTTCACTCCTACAAGTTCCAAGGCTTATGTTTAGATAATTTCAGACTTCTTATTTATATCTAAAATTTTTTTTTTATCATATTGACATCAAATGAGACATAAAACAAAAAGATATGTACTTTATAAAGATATTCACTACTGTTATGAAGGATATCCATTCTGGAATCCAAATGAAAGAAACATATTCTGTATAGTATCTTCGAGATGCTCATCTTTGTAGATGATATATAATTATCCTTTCCATATTGTGAAGGTTAAGGGAATAGTACCTTCTTAAACTGAAAAATTTGTGTAAATTTTTTTGGCCCTTCCTTCCTACCAGAGAAGTATTATGAATTTTTTCTTTTATGGGGTGTTTACAGTATTTTATTGTAAAATTTGGGTTAAGTATTTTTCTGTGTTATCTGTTGGCCTTCAAATGTCATATGTAGCTTCTGCAAAACTCCCTTCAAATTCCCATATAATTTCTTATGCTGACACACAATACATCAGTACCTCTACGAGGGATGTCATGATGTTGAAGGGATACCTGTAGTGTTAATTGCTATAAGGTTCCAGAATATTATAATTCCTATGAATTGTATATATTCCATTCCTATTACATGAATAGTTGTTTGTTATTACTAAAATATCGACAGTGTCCATATAAGAGACATCAAATTAGCTGAGAAAACCTGTCCAAATTGATACCAATCTATTGAGTTAGTTTCATTACATATTACTTGGTCTGTCATTGCAGATGAGACAGTAAACTGGGTTAATTATTGAATAGGAGAAGCAGAATAGGCTAAATTGTTTTTGGGAAATCACAGAGCACTTTCAAAGACCCCAAGTTCTTAACCAGATTTGAAATTGTCTCTCAAACAACATCCTTTTGTAATACTATGTGGTTCTGAATTATAGAAACACCACAGTCTGTAGAATTAAAATTCCATGTAACTTAAAGGGTGTTGGAAAACTATGGTGAGTGTGACTAAATGCATATATTGCAATTGATTTTGTATTTTAGAAGTAGTTTAAAAGATACAGAAAATAATGCAGTCTGGAAAAAAAGGTTATAGCATTCTAGTGAAAGATCAGGTATAGTTCTGGTACCCACAAAATCTTAAATGCTAGAGGGAAGCTTTTAGCATGTCAGGTAGATTCTTTGTGAAGGCTGTATAGAAGGCTTTTATAAGAATTTATGGAAGAGATGAAAGAAAATCACACAGATTGAGGAGATTATACAAATTTGTAATTTGTATAATTAGAAAGAGATCCTGTATTAATAATATCATGGATCCACTCAACATCAGGGAGATACTATGTTAAAAAAAAATAACTTCAAATTTTGAAATTTCAGTTTTCTGCGTAATTACATCTTTGGATTTCTTATTTCTTTCATGATACTGGAATAATTCAAACATTATTGTTTGTTGACAATTTTTGCATTTATATGATTAAGGAATACATTACATATATTCTTTTCCTCTTTTCAGTTATCTGATTGGATCAAGATTGAAGACCTGACTTATAAAAGTTGTGATCTTTTTCTAAACCTTCAATCAAAAGGCTTAAAAGGAGGAGGTATATTGTTGATATTTAAAAGGATATAAAGTTTGTGTTGTTACAAAATAACATCATATCAGAGAACATCAGGAAAAAGTAGGTAATGAAGGTGAATGAATTAATTTAAAGTAGGCAATTGTATGAACTAGTAATGTGACTCCTCAAATAATGAACAGAAAGATTTTGGAGATTGATGGATGATAAATCATTGTAAAATAATAAATATATAGATGATTTTTCTGCATGGTTTTCTTTTTTAAGAACAGACTTTTCTTGTTTTTTTTTTTTTTTTCAAATATACCTGTGCAGCTTAGAAGATACCCCTCTTTTTATTTCAAGAATTCCTTTATTTAATGAAAAGTTTGACATGAGGACACTTAAACTGTGAAAAGTATTTGAATTGTGCTTTTTAAAGTTCTAGGGAAAAACCACATACTTGAAAAGTTAAATGAAAAATTGAAAAGCATTTGAAAATTATTTTTCCCTAGAATAAACCATTATGGTCAATTCAATTCCACAGAAATTTATGAAGCTACTATTGCTTGCAAGGCTCAGTATTTTTTTCTAAAAACTTGTTTAATATTTTATTTTTTTCTCAATTACATATAAAACCAATTTTAATATTCTTTTTTTGTCCTCTAAAATTTGAGTTTCAAATTCTCTTCCTTCCCTCTCCCCTCTTAATAAGAAGGCAAGCACTTTGACATAAGTTATATATGTGTAGTAATGCAAAACACATTTCCATGTAAGTCATTCTGTCAAAGAAAACAGACAAAAAAAACCCCAAGAGAAAATTAAGAAGTTTTATTTTTGATCTGCATTCAAGCTCTACCAGCTTTTTTTCTGGAGATGTACCTTTCCTCATAAGTCCTACAAAATTATCTTAGATGGTTGTATTACTGATAATAGCTAAATTATTCATAATAGATCATTATATAATATTGCTGTTACTACGTACAATGTTTTCTTGGTTCAGAAGATGCCTGTCTCTTTAACTTTGGGGTCTAATTTAATTTTTCCACTAGGAAGAAATTTTGATTGAACAGGAAGAAAGCTAGCTATGGTATCTTTCATAGTGAGACAAATGGAAATGGAATAGATAATTAATTAGAATAACTGGAGCAGAGCTACTTCTAAGAATAAAAGAAAACTAATTTCACTGACTTTTTTAGTAGCAGTGGTACTAATTAAATATTGCATATTTATTTTCAAAAGAAACATGTTTTTATTTCTGTTTTTATTTTATGCTTCTCCTTAATGAAATCATGGAACATTCTTTAAAAGTTATTTCATAAAATCCTTTTAAACTACAATTACTTGATGGGATTAAATTTAATTTGTAAAGGGATTAATATAGTTCATTTATTTTACAATGAATATTTTTAAAGGTTTAAATTGCATACATGCAGCAAATTTTGAAACAAAATCACATCATAGGGAATAAGTCAATTGGTATCAAGATGACAAAAAAAGTAACAATGACTTTTGTTTTGTGCTTTTAGGCCGATTTGGCCAAACAACTCCACCTCTTGTTGATTTTCTTAAGGACATTTTAAGAAGGTATCCAGAAGGAGGACAGATTCTTAAGGTACAGAATACAATATTGGTTTATGTTAGATAAACTGGGTTTATGAGAATATTTTGATCATCCATTTAACTTCAAATCTCATTTTTGAAAAGTACCTCAGAAACCATCCTTGTACTTGAACAGACATTCCTTCTAAGGTATCCTTACCAAGTGGACACCTGGCTTGAGGACCGCTAGTGATAGGGAAGTTGAGCCTCCTTAGGCAGCCTTTTGTTGAACACCTCTAATTGATAAAAGAAATCTTACCATGTACTGAACTTAAATATGCTTCTTTGAAATCTATTTCCCTTAGTTTTACAAAACTCTTTTGGACCACATAGAACAAGTCTTAAATCCTGTTCTGTTTGACTAAGCTTCATAGAGTTCTATCAGATCTCGACTCGTTCTCTTCATACCAAGTTTTCATTTTTGGAGATGAAATATCCCTATTTCCTTTGATTAAATCTGGGATGGTATCAAGTTTCCTTACTATTTTGGTTGACTTCCAGATTAGCTCCAGTTAGTTAATGTCTTTCATAAAGTGTTGTGTCCAGAAATGAGTGCAGTTCTTTATTCTTCCCCAGTGCTACCTCATTCAAAGTGGGACTCTTATCCTTAGTTGTAAACATATTTCTTTTATTATGCCTCTTAGAGGCAGTTGGTGGCACATGGGATAGAGAGTTTAGCATGGAGTAAGGAAGACCTGAATTCCTATTTCTCTCTTTAGAAATTTATTAATTTTGTGATTTGTGGCAAATCATATAACCTTTGTGCCTCAGTTTCCTCAAATGTAAAATGGAGATAATAACAACTCCCATCATAGGATTATTGTAAGAGTCAAATGAGATATCTCTTGTAAAAAGTGCTTAGTACGGTTCCTGACATATAGTAGGTGCTATGTAAATGCTTATCACATCCTTTCTCTATGAAGGTTTTTTGTTTGTCATTTAATACTCTTGACTCATTTGCAGTATACTAAACTTCCAGATCTTTTAAATAATACTGTTACTTAGTTTGTTTTCCCCCAAATTTCTTTTTTTCATTTTTTAAAGTCAGAGTGCAAGACTTTAATTGTTTCTATTAATTTTTCTCATTATAATCAACTCATTTTTCCAACATGTTAAGATTTTTCTGAGCCTGTTGTCAAACATGTTAGCTCTCCTTATCATTTTTATGTCAATTTTAGATGTGATAAATTTGTTTTTCTTTGTTTTTATCCAAGTAATTGTCAAAAATATTGAACAGTATTAGGATAAGGACAGCTTTCTGGGGCACTTCATCTCTAAATCTGCCAAATTAGCTTTGATTCTCTGATTCATTCTTTGTGTGGGGTCATGCAAGTGATTTTTAAAGTAATCTCTCACCTAGCCTACTTCTTTCTATCTTGTCCATAAGGATAGTATAAGTGACTTTGTCAGATACTTTGATGAATCCAATTATATCATAGCTATAGGATTCTCTTGATCCAATCACCATGTCAAATAAGAAAATGTTAATCTGGTATGAGCTGTTTAGGATGAAGCCAGGTTGGCTACTGAGGTTCACCTTTTGCCCTTCTAACTGCCTTATAAACTACTTCTTAATTATATTTTTTTAGGAATTGAAATCACAATAAATGGCTTATCATTTGAAGATTGTTCCTTTCCATTTTGGAAAAATGGGGACAAAGTGTATTTTAGTAGTTCACCAGTGGCTTCTGCCATTTCATTCAATATCTTGGCATGTAGTTTATTTGGCATAATGACTTAAAATTACTTAGGCTAGTTAGGATTTTTCTTACTGTCTTCTTACTTGTCTAGTAGTTTATAGGATGATAGACTTATAGATCTAAAGTTGGAAGGCATTTCAGAGGTGTTAAAATTGTGGTGGATGGCACTTAGTAGTATGGAACAGAACAATGCCTGAAATAGATGATCAATAATTAATTGAATATTGGCTTTGAAAAAGTAGTATATTGTAAGATGGACATTAAAGTCTATTTGTGAAATAAAGTTCATTTTGGGTATATTTTTATGGTTAGGAATTAATTCAGAATGCAGAAGATGCTGGGGCCACAGAAGTTAAATTTTTATACGATGAAACTCAATATGGAAAGGAGACACTGTGGTCAAAAGATATGGAGCAATATCAGGGTAAGTATAATTTGTAAGTGCCAACTAACTTACTTAAGTTAACTTAAAATGAACACTTTTGTAATTAAAACTATTTAATTTCTTCACTCAGCAATATACAATAATTATAATTAATATTTAACTCTACTGCCAAGTGTTAAAGAAGTGCTTTCACTGGATATTATTAAAAAGTCTTGAAGCTCAGCTTTATATTGTGCTCTCATAAATACTTCTTAATATGAACAAGACAAAGGAATGTGGTCATATCTTTCTCCCCAAGTCTATACATGTACTTCTGGATACTTTTAATGGTCTTCAATTCTCCTATAATGTTTAATATTTTTTTGGTTGAGACCTATAGAGGTAGGGAGGGTGATAAGAATATAAAAGTTAAAACGAAGTCCTGATTGATGAAATTTCTCCTCTTCAAACATTACAATTAGTCCTTAGACTTTGAAGTACTTAGGTATCTAAATAGCAGTTTTTTTTTTTTTTTTGGAGACATCAACTTTGAATTCTAATCATTGGAAAGGTTTTAAATGCTTCTGGTTACATCAGGGAAATTTTTCAAAGAATAAAGAAGGAATCAGTTCACTGAGTTTGTGGACTTTTGTGGACAAATGTGTTAAAAGATTTTTGCCAACCTCAAAAATTTTTATAAACACTTTTCAAAATGCCTATGAAGACACAAAATTATTATTAAATGTTAAATATTTATTATAGTTAACCTTAAACTAATGACATGATAGATATTTATATTATGTGTTATAAATATATTTTTGGTACATTAAGGCTTCTGATATAATTATTGTATTTCTAGATAAGTGGCATAATGAATAGAGTACTGGGCTTGAATTTGAAAGACTTGAATTTAACTCTTTTCTCTTGTGTGACCTTAGGAAGTTCCTTAACCTATTCTAGATTCTGTTTCCTTATATGTAAAATTGGGGGGAGGATTGGACTGAATAGTTCATATGGTTCCTTTCAGCTTTACATCTTTGGTCCTATGTGATTCTTACCTTCCCTTTTTAGCTATTTTTTTGGTCTTCAAGCATAACTGTATTAGTTTAAATGTTATATTTGAGAAGCATACTTTGAGAAGAGTATGACAGGTTTCAGAGTCAATGACCTGAATTCAACTCCTGTCTCAGACAGGATAGCCTCAATTTCATATATTCTCTCCAGTTTTTATCACATGCCAATGAAATGATCTAGAAATGGAGGAAATGATATCACAAAGGATAGAAATGGGAAAAAAAACCAATAATTCATAAAAATGGAAAATTGTAAGACTAAAGAAACGAACTTAGAAAAGAAAGCCTATATTCCTAAATTATTATTTGTCTTTTAGCTGTGTATTCCAGATGTCTTGATGTATTCTGTTTGGTGCCGATGATTTGTCTCAGTAGTGGTACCCCATAGTCATCATGTTTTTATAACTGTATTGTAATGTGTACATGTCTTACCTTTTATTTTTTCTCAGTAGTATTTCATTTTTAAAATACAAATATAGTTTTCAGCATTCATGTTTTGTAAGATTTTATATTCCAAATTTTTCTCCTCTCTTCCTAACATATCCTCCAACGTCAATCATCTTTTTCTCTCATAGTAGCCAATCTGAAATTATCTCTCATTAAATTTTAATTTACTTGAGGGTGGTAGGCTTTGCTTCCTATATCTTTATATTACACATTGACCTAGCACAGTATATATCATATATGCTTAGTTGAGATTACTTGAAAGAAAGTTTCTTATTAGGGCATAGGTTCTCTTAAGTCAAAACGGTAATTTCTTTTATTTGTGTTATAAACTTGTTGTTACTGTTTGTGGGAAATATCTGAGAGATAACTCCAAAGGAAGGCCAACAATCTAGATTACTAGATTATTAAATCTAATAAGTTAAATTGAATTAAGGATTCAATTAATTGATTAAATTAAGCATAATTTTTCTAATATCTGGTTGTATGTGCAATAGTGAATATAGAAAATGTTCTTACCAAAAAAGAGAATAAGGTTAGAGAATATCTTTAGAAAGGAGTGGTAAATTCAAATTTAAAAACCTCAGTTTCATCATTTGTGAAGATGAAATGGGTTGGACTAGAAGATTTTATAAATTCTTCATGAGCTCTTATTTCTATAAAAAATTATAAATTCATACTTGTTCAAGCATGTCCTTTAAGCTTTTTCCAGATGGGTTTTTGCAAATGGATTGTGGAGGAAATAAAAAGCTAACATGGTATAATAGGCCTGGAGCTTTAGTTTATGCTGAGCTCTAGCAAATAGTGTGTTTTAGGTCAGTCATCCCAATTGATGAGGCTTAGTTCCTTATTTCTGAAATCGTTAGTTTGGTTCAGGTGACCTCTGAATTCCTTTCAGCTATAATTTTTGTGACTGCATTTTTATGAGTCTAGAAACTTGTTGATATTATTACTTCTCAGTTTTTGATACTTAAAAATGCTGTTAAAATGGTCTTAGAAGAAAATTACTATTTCTGTCTCAAAAGTTTATTTTTTGGGGGCGGCTAGGGGAGCACAGTAGATAGAGCACCAACCCTGAAGTCAGGAGGACTTCCTTACAATTCAACATTTAAAGTAAACAAATTAAATACATATTAGGCAACAAATAAAAAAATAGGCATAATTAGAAAAGAAAGGAAGAAAAAAGGGAGGGAGGTAGGAAAGAAGGGAGAGGAGGAAGGAAGGAAGGAAATTCCAGATACTTTCAAGAGGCTTACATTCTATATCTTCTATTTCTCATAACAAAGTTGAAATTTGGTCTGAGACATTTAACATTTCCTAGCTGTGTGACACTGGGTAAGTCACTTAACCCCAATTGCCTCAGCAAAAGTTTAATTTGTGTATGTGTGTGTGTGTGTGCACGCCATCTTATCTAGGGAAATAAAAATAAAATACCGTATCAAATTTAAACTCAGAGATGTGACTGTAAGTTGATAAAACTTAAAAAATAAAAATGTCCTAAGATTTGTTAGTTAAAATGAGCATTATCTGTCTTCTTTCGAAGTTGTCACCCTTAAAGATTATACACTTATTTTAATGATGCTTCTGTAATTCAATTTCTGGAACTTTTTTTTCCCATTTGCCTTTGGATCTTGTTTGTGAGCTATGAAAGAAGTAATATCTGCCATATAGGCTAGGTTAGTTTTTCCTTAAAACAAGTTGAAACTGTCAGTGAGACTTAATTGGCACATGAGACTAAGGCTTGGGCTGTTGACTTAATTTTCTGGTGGCCTAAATGCAAAACAAAACCAACAATAAAGCTGTACAAGGAGTCAGTTGCACTTCTCTCAGGTTTCTGACTGGTAGACCAACAGTATCACCATAGAGGGAGATCTAACTGAATCAATGCCATATACTTGCTAAGTATCCTGTCCTTGCTTTGGACAAGTAAACTTAACTTTTCTTAAGTGATAGAGGTTCTATGAATATCTCATTTCATTCCAATTTTTAATGTGTACAACCAGATGAGCCTGATTAATCCTGGCCCATATCATTAGCTAAATAAGAAAATTCTTTAATATTCAGTTGATTTTCCCTTCTAAATTGGGTAAATTTCCCTCTTGAATGTATTTTTAAGAGAAGTAATTTGTCCTCAAGATAAAAAAAAAGTCACATGTTATATCTTAAAAAATTTGGAAAAGTGATGGCAGTTTCAAAGAAATTCTCATTTAAAAATATGACAAATATTAGATACTTACTTTGCTTAAGGAATGAATTGTACTAAGTACTTTAGATATATAGATTAAAACCAAACAATTCTTGTTTTTAAGGAACTTATGTAATGCAACAGAATAGAATACATGCATGAATAGGTTTCACAGGTATAGGAAATGTCCAAAAAAATTTTAAGCAATCAAAAGTTTTTGGAAACAAAAGGCTTTTTGCAGTGACTGTTTGGAATGAAATTGCCTTAATTTTGATGCATAAGTTCTATTATGTTTTTTAAAATACCAATTTTTTTTATTACATGTGATATAAAAATCAAGCTGAATTGGGGTGATTTTGCAAATTGCCAAAGGGCTATTCATTGTGTAGAATTCATTTTAGGCCCTCTTCAATTAGTGAGCTCCTCCAATGCAGTCAAAATAATCAATTTACAAAAAATATTTAATTATAATTTTAAGAAAGTATTTAATACATAAAACAAGGTATGCTTATAATCAACTTTTTAGTTATTTAATTTCTTGACATCTAAATACTCTTTTCTTTTCTCAATTTCTGTTACTGTTATCTTTCTATAATAGAAATAATAATTTTTTATTTTATCAGAAAAGCAATCAAAGTGAAACCTCTTTTATATCATCTGACCATAAGGGTGACTATAGGTAGACAAGGACCTCAATTTTACTTTAATAGAACCAAATAATCTGAATTTTATTTTCTTTTGAATATTCTCCTTATAATGTATACCTTTCATTTATAGGTTCTGCACTTTATGTTTACAACAATGCAGTTTTTACTCCTGAAGATTGGCATGGCATTCAGGAAATAGCAAGGAGCAGAAAAAAAGATGATCCACTAAAAGTTGGAAGATTTGGAATTGGTTTTAATTCAGTCTATCATATAACAGGTATGGATTTGACTTCCTGAGTCTCTTATTAAAGATTATTTTAGCCTAAATGCTAAATTTTATATTCTGACTTTACAGTTATTCGATTTAGGCTGCAATAATCACCTTTGGATTGCATTCAAAAGGGTATTACCCACTTGATGTTTTATTTGCTATCTTTCATGAAGTTGGTGAAGTTTTTAGCCCATAGCTATGAATTAGGTTTATGGATGCAGTTTAGGAATAATGCATATGTATCAAACATGGTCACCTGGAACCAAATTACCAAACCAAAATAAAATGTAAATGGAAATATTTTAACAAAATAAATAAAAATATAATACAACAAAGATAATGTTAATTTGTGGTTTTCTAAGTCAATATGCAGCCTTTGGAAATCCTTTTCTATTTGAGTTTGACATCACTGGTACAATGTATCAGTATTGAATGTAGCTACCAATTTTTTTAACATTATAATTTTTTTCTAACAAATATGTTGTCAGTATAAGTAGAAGCCTTAGAAAGAATAACCAAAGTTTATTTTGAATCAAATGAAGGATTATTGTAGTCAATCGAAAGTTTTAAATAAGGAGCTTCTGAGGATTTGTATCAGAGAAGAAGGAACCCAAGAGGGCAAAGAGAATCCTGTAAGAAGGGAAAAGAACATATTGTTGTATATAGGACATGTATGTATATATGTAAACAATTTAATCTTCCACATTGGAGAGATTTAAGAACGGGATTAATTGATCAGAAGAGTCTGAAAGCTGGACTAAGAAATTTAGACTGATTTTAGTAAGCAGTAAGAATCTATTGGCTGTTTATTTTCTACTATAGTAATTTAGAATATATTTCTCAGTTTTTATAGACAAAATTGGTAGCATTCATCTTGGTTATTATACCTCCTTGTGCTTGACCTGTGTGGTTGAGGAAAACTCTGAACATGTATGAAAAATTTGATCAGCAAATAAATTGCATTTAATTTTATGAAATTTTATGAAACAGTGACTCAGTATCTCAGATTTTCAGGGACAGGCCTTATTTAAAAACAGTTTATTCATTGTGCCTCGAATCTATTAAAATACTTCAGAAATCAGTGAGGAAAGGAAGAAGAAAAGAAAGGGAGAGAAAAGATGGAGAAAGAATGCTAAATCTGAGAATTGTTTTGTAATTGTTACTTTCTTATAATTTATATTAGAGATTGATTTCAATCCCTTTATGCACATAAATTTCAGAATTATTCATATATTTTCACATTTTTCTTTGTAGATGTCCCTTGTATTTTTAGTGGTGACCAGATTGGAATGTTAGATCCTCATCAAACACTTTTTGGCCCTCATGAATCAGGACAGTGTTGGAATCTAAAAGATGACAGTAAAGAAATTAGTGAATTTTCAGACCAATTTGCACCATTCATTGGTGTTTTTGGAAGCACCAAGGAAACTTTCTTAAATGGCAACTTTCCTGGAACTTTTTTTCGTTTCCCTCTTCGTCTTCAACCTTCACAACTGAGTAATAATCTGTACAACAAGCAAAAGATTCTTGAGTTGTTCGACTCCTTCAGAGCAGATGCAGATACTGTGCTTCTCTTTCTGAAAAGTGTGCAGGATGTCTCCTTACATGTTCGAGAAGCTGATGGAACAGAGAAACTAATATTTAGGGTAACAGCTAGTGAGAATAAAGCCTTGAAACATGAGCGACCCAATTCCATCAAAATATTAGGAACGGCTATAAGTAATTATTGTAAAAAGGTTCCAAGCAACAGCATCACATGTGTAACATATCACATAAATATAGTTTTGGAAGATGAGAGTACTAAGGATGCACAAAAAACATCTTGGCTGGTGTGTAATAGTGTGGGTGGTCGAGGAATTTGCAATGAACTTGATTGTTTGGCTGATGACTTGAAATTTGTCCCAACCATTGGCATAGCTATGTCCTTATCAAGCAGTGAAGAACAAACAGGAGCTATAGCGGATTTCTCAGGAAAAGCATTTTGTTTTCTTCCTTTACCACCTGGTGAAGAAAGTAAAACTGGTCTCCCAGTTCATGTTAGTGGGTTCTTTGGTCTCACTGACAACCGTAGAAGTATAAAGTGGAGAGAGTTGGATCAGTGGCGAGATCCAGCAGCATTGTGGAATGAACTTCTTATTGTGAATGTTGTTCCCAAAGCTTATGCTACTCTGGTCTTAGATTCTGTTAAACGGCTGGAGACGGAAAAAAACTCAGATTTTCCCTTGTCTGTTGAGATTATCTATAAGCTTTGGCCTGAACTGAGCAAAGTTAAAGTACACTGGCAACCAATTATAGAACCTCTCTTTAAAGAGCTATTTCAGAATGCAGTTATTTATTCAATCAGTAATCACTGGATAAAGTTGGAGCAGGCATATTTCTCAGAACTAGATGAAAGCTTGGAATACACAAAAGCTGTGCTCAACTACCTCCAGAGCTCAGGGAAACAGATTGTCAAAGTACCAACAAATATTTCTAATGCAGTTCAGCTTACAGTTTCGAGTGCTAAACCTGTGAAGAAAGTGACTCCTGCTTTAGTACGACAAGTACTGAAGAAACATGGACACTCAGGCACTGCTGCTGAAAAGCTGCACCTTTTAGAATTTGTGCTTTCAGATGCAGCTTATCATGAATTGCTTGGGTTAGATCTTCTTCCTTTACAAAATGGAAATTTTATTCCCTTCTCTTCATCTGTATCAGATCAAGATGTAATTTATATTACCTCAGAAGATTATCCAAGGTATAATTTCTACTACTACAATAATTTGGTTTCATTTGTGTGTGTGTGTGTGTGTGTGTGTGTGTGTGTGTATTGCTTTCATTTATTAGTTTTAGAGATAATTTGTAGAGAAACTGTAAAAATAAAGAAATTCATATATTTATGTTTTAAAATTAGGGATGTCAGTTCTCTTTTTGAGACTAGCTTTCAATGTATAAATTATATGTATGTGAATTTTATCTATGAAATTTTATTATTACTTAGTTTTGATCATTTGAGTTCAAATTGATAATTTAAAAAATGAAATTTTTCATCATTTGAATAGGAAAATTAATCATCTTACTTTTAAAGTATTTATCTTCTTAAATTGGCCATGGTCTATACTATTTATCCATTTTAAAGCAAATATGAAACTTTAAAAACTGATATGTTTTAATATTATATATTAATTTTTATAAAGTACTTGGTAGCCATAATAAACTTTAAAAAGAAACTTGCATAAAATTTTTAAATTGGATTTATATATCCTATGGATTTTTGAAAGCTATAATAATTTACCTTTTTTTCTCCTTTGGCTTCTTTTAGGTCCCTTTTCCCAGGTCTTGAAGGAAGAATTATTTTAGATGACTTGAAACCCCAAATTCTTGCTTCTTTAAAGGAAGCTGCTCAAACTCGAGGTATGCTATGTTCTGCTGTTTAATATAAACTTGGTTGGATAGTATATAAGTAATTTTTCTAGTTTCCACAATTATTATATTTCAAGAGAAGTTTGCAGAAGTAACTAGACATTCCATAAAAATAAATAAGTACATAAAGAGTTCTCAGTTATGGAGTTTTCCCTCCACAAAAGACTGCTAATTCTGAAGTAGAAATTTTTTTTCAGGTTATCAAAACTTTTTTAGGATTTTCATATTAACAGTATAAATTTTTATATTGTGCGGTTCCTGACACACAGAAGTTGCTTAATAAATGCTTGCTACTTAATTACATATAGTATAGCTCAATTTAATATTCTATTCTTAAGAAATTATAATAATTGGGACAGGAGGTAGACTAGAGTTTTCATTTATAATATATGTAGAAAAAATTGCCAAGTAAATTTACAGTATTAAAAAATTTCAAAAGGAAATATTGATTTTCTTATAAGAACAAATAGTTTTAAATATATTATTTATGAATGGTTATAGACCAACTTATTGGCCCATATATAATTAGATTTATTGCTTATTAGTTATACTAGATCCTTTTCTTGGTAATATTTGGACTTCATTTCTTGTGAAATATTCCATAATTCTGACTTCCACAATGCACACTTTCCCCCTGAGTAGTCTAAATAATCTTGATTTTACCACATATTTTGTGAAATGGTAGAAACATAATAGATTTTGTGTCAGAACTTGCATTTATATATTGGCTCTGTGATTTATAACCTGTACAATCTTTAGCCAAGCTACTTTATATTAAAGATATTAGAGTTCTCATTTCTAAAATAAGGCTATAGGGCTATATGATTTTAAGACACTTTCAACTCTAAATATGTGGATCCTAGGATTTCTTAAGATCTTTTCTAACTTGAATTCTATGAGTCTAAGTTGAAACTTCTTTTATGCATATTTTTTCTTTATGTTATAAAGTAGCATGGTTATTGGTAGATAAAAGTTAGTACTAAGTTAAGCAATTGATATCACTTAGTCATTCTGACACAAAGACCCAAGAAAATTTATTTTTAGTATCTCATGATTGAAATAATATAGTTTTTCCATCATGAACACTGTAGTAATCTCTGGTATTTCAATGTTTAATAGTAATAATAATAATAACAGTAATAATAATGATAATAATTCTCCCAAAGTGCTTCATATAAATTATCTCATTTGATGCCTGATAAAGTAGGCAGAATGGATTATTCTTGTTTTTCAGATGAGGGAGATAAGTCATAAGTGTATAAATTCTGGCATCAGGAAAAGAACTATATTTTTCTGATTCTTATTCTGCTTTTATATCTATTGTGTTACACTCAATTCCATAGGACTACCATTTTATGCTGCAGTTTTAGCATTTTACTTGAAATTATTAGTTCCATGGAAAGGTAGACATAGAAAAGCAGTTTTCAGGAGTGTCAGAAAAAGATTATTTTCTAGAATTATAGAACAGTATACACTTGATCTATGGATGATATATCCCTTAGTTGTCTCTAGTTTTTAGGACCAGCACATACGGCTTTTAAAAATCATAAAAAATAGTACAATTTTATTGGGTTGACCTCTCTGTTTCTTCTTGATCAGCCTTTATGAAAAATGGTTGCTATTCTTTATTATGTGTGATGTATCTTAAGTAAGGTCTTTAAGTTAATTTAAATTTAGAGGTTATATATCCTTATTCTTTGATTGTAGAGAATGTGATGATTTTTCACAAAGGTGTTAGCAGTGCTTTTAGGTTTCATGATAGACAGGAATGAAGCTTGGGAAGCCCAGTGTATAGAATGCTGTTCCTGGAGTCAGGACAACTTTATTTTATATCTGGCTTCAATGAATGTGTGATCCTGTTGAAGTTGTTTAACTTTTGTTTTCTACAGTTTGCTCAACTGCATAAAGTAGTGATTTAAAAAAAAAAAAGGATTGTTGTGCAAATCAAATGTGATCATATTTAGGTATATTTATAATATTTTTATTTAGCACAGTGCCTAACACATAGTAGCTTCTTAATAAATGCACTCTTTCCCCTCCCTCCTTTTTATGAATCTGAATGGTAAATCATGTCAACTATTCAGCTAACATTTATTATGTTAATGTTTATTATGTTCACCTACCATGTACAAGGCACTATGCTAAACACTGATAGAAAGTTAAAAAAAAAAAAAGCGGTCCCTTCTCTTATGGGAGCTTATAATTTAATGGACAAAACAGCATGCAAGTAGCTATGTATAAAGAAGAACTGTAAAAGGTTAAATTGGGAATAGTTTCAAAGGGAAGGCACTAAGATCAAGAGTGGGAAATTCTTTTGGCAGAAGGTGAGACTTTAACTGAAAGTTAAGGAAGCCAGAGAAGTTAGAAGTAGAAATGAGGAGAAATTTCCATGTATGAGTAACACCAAGTGAAAATGTATGAAGTCAGGAGATGGATTGTTGTGTTTATGAACAACAAAGTTGCCAGTATCATTGGATTGCAGAATATATATTTGGAGAGGAATAAGATGTAAGAAGAATGAAAATGTAGGAAAGAGTGAGATTATGAATAGCTTTAAAAGATGAATGGAAGAATTATGTTTGATCTGTGAGGTAATAAGGAACCACTGGAGTTTATTGAATTGGAGTGGGGGTAGTGTGGCAGACTTGTGCTTTAGGAAAACCAATTTGACAGCTTTGTAGAGATTGAACTGCCCTGGGGTCTCTTAGTATGGGGTTGACATAAGGCAAAAAGATCAACCCAAAAAATTATTGTAGTACAGGCATAATATGAGATGTTCACATCAGTGTAGTTGCAAAGTTTTAGAAGAGCATGCCAATATTCTTGATGTTATAAAGATAGAATCAATTTGATTTGGCAACAGATTGGATAATGGATGGTGAGAGAGATTGAAGAATCAAGGCTCACTTAGGTTGTGAGTATGGGTGATTATTAGAATGGGGGTACTATTTATAGTAGTGGAGAAGCTGAGAAAAGAGGTTTGTTTTGGTAGAAAGATACTAAGTCCATTTTTAGATTGTTGAGTTTAGATGTTTCTCTGGGACATTTAATTTGAGATGTCCAGTAGATAATTGGAGATATGAGACTGGAATCTGAGAGATAGGTGAAGGCTGTACAAAGAGATCAGAATCATATGATAACATAAAAAAATGATAATTGAAACTCTGGAAGCTGATGATAGTACCAAACGAAATAGTACATATAAATAAGAAAGTCCATAATTGAGCATTGGGAAATACCTGTGTTTTGCCATGATCTAGAAGAGGATATTGCAAAAGAGTTCGAGTGCTAATACAGATAAGAAGTGAACCTAGGAGAGAGTGATGTCATGAAAACCCAGAAAGAAGAGACTATCACGAAGATGGTAAATAACAATGATAGATTACAGAGAAATCAAGAAGGAAGAGGATTGAGAAAAAGGCCATTAGATTTGCCAATTAACAATTCCTTAGTAACATTAAAAAGAATAGTTTCAGTTGAATGAGTTTAGAACCAGACTGGAATCTGTTAAGAATAGCATAAGAAGAAAGGATGGGAGAGAGGAAGAAAGCTGTTGTGGACAGATGATCTTCTTAAAGAGGTCAATCGTAAATGGGAGGAGAAACATAAGGTGATAGCTAGTGAGGATGGATACATTATAGACAATTTTTTGATGATGAGGGAATCAGGGGTATGCTTATAAGTAGTAGGGAAGCAACTAGTAGACAGGTAATGATCGATGATTAATTAGTGAATCAGTAGGGAGGGTGGAGGGGGAAATCTGGTGGACAAGATAGGATGGAAAGGGTTCTCTTATACATCTAGAAAGGTTAATTTTTGCATAGAGAAGGGCTATTTCATGTCAAATAGTAGTAAAAGTGGGAGAAGACTTCTGAGGAACATAAAATGAGGGGAACAGAAGAGAAGAGGGAGATTTTGATGAATAGGCTTATTTTTTTTCCCCAGTGAAAATATATGGCCAAGTTATCAGCTAAGAGGATGGGGGTAGAGTGAGCTTTGAGATTTGGAGAGGTTTGGAAAGCCACTTTGGAGAGTGAGATTATGAATCAATTAGTGGAATGTAAAATGATTACCTTGTTGTAGAATTCTAGTTAAGATGATGTAAGATAAATTTGTAGTTTTATGATTTTATTCAGCTTTGTTAAGCAGCATTATAAGTAGACAGTGGATGCAAAGATAGTGTATGATGGGAGTAATTCATAGTTGGAGTTTGAAAGGATAAGATCTTCAATGATACAAAGATTCAAAAAAATTGAAAGAAGACAGTGTAGAGTTGAACTGGCTTATCACAAGGAGGGAAGGGAGAGGAGTGTACGAGGAGGATGCTTAAGTTTAATGTATAATGGTACTAAAAACTCCTGAAGATTGCTTAAGTGATGAGAAGTATACTTTGCTGATGTTTATACATGGAGCAATTAATAACTTTCATCTTATTGGCAGATAATCCAGATAAATAGATAATAAATATATTCATTTGGTGTAAAGAACTGCATTAAAAATATTTTCTATCCATTTTTATTTTCCTTATAAGTAAAATTAGATCATCAGATTAGTTGCTTTCTGAAGTACTTCCAGTTTGAAGATTCTGTGACTTACTGATATACTTCTAAAATCATATCTAAGCTTTTCACACAGTAATTATAACATATATCTTTTAACATCCAAATATTTTTGTTTTAATCATGTTTGTGTGAAAATCATCCTTTCTAAGAATGAATTTGATTATATTCTAGCTCAACAACTTCTGTGGGGATATTCAGGTAGGCTTATTGATTGAACATTGTGCAATTTGAAGCCTGGTGTTTGTTTGCTTTTGGATATTTACTCATTCTTGAAACTGTCAGAAATTAAATTTATTGCTAGCTTTTTACATGATAACTTTTAAAATTTGTATTGCTTTTAAAACAGACACATGTATATAGTAATTTAAGTATGCTTTATTCTACATAACAGCATAAAAATTCAAATTACTGATTTGGTTATGTATAAAGGAACTAATTCACTGACTTTAAATTTAAAATACACTTAGCCTGAAATAAATTATATGTTAGTATTAATATTACCTGATGTGATAGTCTGATTCTAATTACCCAGAGCAAAGAGAAAAAAAAAGTCTTTGGAATAATGTGTGTGATAATAGGGAAGCTACGAACAAACCTTTTAATGCTATGAGCTAGGGTGATGCAGAAGAAAAATGGCATAGGAGCAAAATGCTAAGTATTTGGTATACTGCTGTAGAGGAAAAGTGTTAGATTTTTGATTGATCCATAATTTGTGAATTTTTTTCTATGTGAACACATTACCATTTTTTAAAAATTAGAAATCAATGAAAAACTAGGATTTAGTGCTTTATAGAAATAGACTTTATTGGAGTGTATCTAATTCCATTAAATAGGGAATACCAGTATCAGGACTAGCTTAGAATTAGTGTGTTAGTTATTGATTAATATAATTTAAATGCTAATGTTATTAAATTTGCTTTCAAGCTTTTACTAAAAGTGAAAATAGAATAAATACTGGAATTATATAAATTATAGTCAAAAACTTTGACCAGTGAAAAACATCAGTAATAATTTAATTATGTCAATAGTTTGTCAAGGAGCTGTGGATTCAAGTAGTTATGCATGTCATTAAACAGAATTATAGACCAATAACAACAGTGACATTTATAGTGTATTGAAAACCACACATTTATACTCTGATTTTATTATTTTATATCTTATTGTCCTAGATTAAGTTATATTTGCATTTGTTGCTTCTGAGTTTTCCTTGAAGCCATTGAGATCACTGAATGTTAGTTTGCTTTTTAGGAATATAGGACTCAGCCTGAAATTAATGAGATGTCTTATTTAAGCTTTTGCTATATTTGTTTGAGAACAAATACTTTGTTCTTTATAAAGCATTATAATGAACTACTATAAAACATTAAATTAAAGCTGCCATTGCTAACCACCACGTCAGTGATTTAAAGATTTGTGATTTCCTCAATTCAGGACCTTCTGGTAGTGGTATAGATTACAGCTCTTCATTTTAATGGAGTATCTTTAAGATTCCAGGAAAAGCTCCCTAATAATGAGAGCTGTTTAAAAAAAATGAACTGGATACCCTCTGAACATAGCATGGAGAGAGATCTAGTTTTAGAGACTGAAAATATCAATTCATGTTCTATCTCTGATACTTACTACCTTAGATTTTCCCTGCCCTTGGTTTTTTTATTTGTAAAATGAAAGGGTTGAAATAGGTAGCTTCTTTCCAACTTTAAGTCTATGATCTTATGAGTCTGAAGATAGTGATTTTCCCCTAATTGGAGGTCTGCAGTCAGAAGCTGAATGATTATGTGATTCCAGACCTGTTGTGGCCAAATAATTCATCACCCTATATTTAGGTATTGAGCCAATCTAAGCTGGTTCTTAGATGATATATGTAGAGCCAATTGCTAAGTCCCCTGGGCTTTTCTAGCTTTTTCTTTTACAACTTTTCAGATCTTGGTTTGGCTGGAATATAATTTGAAAATACAGTTACTAGCATGCTACATAATTTTAGATATTCACTTAAGTGAATGTTCATTTTTTTTTTAACACAAGCAGAAAATCAGGGTGAATTATTGAAATATGATTCTTATAATCTTAAATACTTGTTATAGAGCTGCTAATTAGACAAGAAAATCTAAATTTGTTGGAATATTCAGAATTCGAGGTATTTTGAATTTATAACTGAGCTTTTTTGTCTTAATTTAAAAATATATATTAATATGCTTTTTTACCTTGGTAAAAATAAATGTTAGATATAGGAGTGATTTCATTGTATTATAGGTAAGAAAAATTATGTGTCAGTGTAAATCAACAACTTTTCTATAACTTACACTCTTAAAGAATTGCCCAAAGTATTGACAAGTTTAGTAACTTGCCTAGAATTACATACCTAATATATGTTGAAGATGGGAGTTAAACCCTGGCTTCAGGGCCAGATCTCTATCCACCAGATCACACAACCTCTTACAAATGAATGCTAACCATAATTTAGTCTCTGGATTATACTCAAAATCTTGTAGTAGTTTAACGTTATCATTATAATGTAAGAGATTATATTGATTTGTACTGAATGCTAGAATTTACCCAGGAAAATTACTTTTTAAAGAAAAAACTCCTCTGGTTTGAGCCAGTTTTCTTACAGTTTATCTATTTTTCTTAAAAGTAAAGTGTATAAACAAAGTAACAACAGAAGCCAATAGGCAATTGAAGCTTATTTATTCTAATTAATTAGGTCTGAATTGAAGTTTTATTTTACTATGTACAAGGATCTTTTTAGACTAAAAAATTCTTTTATTTCATCAATCTATGTGACCATCTAGTGAAATCTGTAGACTTATGCTCAAAATAATTTTGAAATAATTGAAGGAAATGCTAAGTTTCAATTTAAGGTTAGTGAAAATAAAGATTTCTTTTTTGCTGTCATAATTCATGGATCCCCTGAAACCTAACTATGGCTTCTTTGAACCATAGTTTAAGACCTCCCTATTTTAGACACATCAGATATTTTTGGCCTTTTTGATACATGAGAAAAAATATATCTCTAAATTTCCTATAAATATATTCTCTAGTGAATTTTTACTGGAAATTACTGATGGCATGTAATATTTAAGACCACAGAAAACTTATGATTTATAAAAAAATCTAAAATTCTGTTGATAACATTGCATAACTAGAATTATTTTTGAGGAAAAAAATAATTCATTGTTTTTGTGTACTTACTAACCCTAGGTTATGAAAATGTTTTTTTCTGAATTAACAATTTTGCTATAATAAAAATCAACTAATTTAAACTTGGTGAGGATTCAAAGCAATAAAACAAAGGAGAAATCAGGACTTCAAATTTGCCTAAGATGCTTAAGTTTATGTTTCAGTGACTTTTTTTCCTCTAGTGTGTTTTTATTTGAGCATGATTGGTGTGTTAGCTAGCTGCATGTTGTTTGTGCTTATATTATAAAATGACATTTTTTCATATCAGTCTCTGACAATTTGATCATAAATAAAGTATATATTTTATGGATTACTATAATCTATATAAAGGTATTATACTAGATTGTTTGCTGGATGAACATATATACTCAACCTTTGCAAATATTAGATATTAGTAATCTATATATAAGAATCAGGACTTTGTTTTTATTCTTGTTTTTTTGGTGATTTTCATGTGTATAAAATATGCTTCTTTATATAGTTTTCAGAATCTGTGGCCTCACTTCAGAATTTCTTTCAGTGTTTTTGTTCTAGAAAATTATTTAATTACAAGTAACAGAATAAAATAATACTGTTTTATAGAAAATACATTAATGAAGATCTTCCTGTGCTCAAATAAATTTTTTAAAAAGTAAATTGTATTGATAGTTCTGATTTAGAAGTAATCATGTAAAAAAAGACTTATTTTTGGATCTAATTTACATTTATTTCTGAATGTCACTTTTAATATTTCAAAACAATTATCAACTATGTTGAAGAAAAGATATTTAAGTAGTAGAAACTTATTAGTTTTTCCTATCATAATAATACCTTTTATTTTGTACCATATTTAATTAATGGTTATAGATTAGATTGTTGGGATTTTCAGTATTCTTGGTCTAGATTTCTACTTCAAACTTCATCTTTTTATTTCAGCTTTTCCTTATATTGTGTTTAGCTATTGGAAAAATATAACTTACTGTCACTAAGAAATAATAATATTTTAAAGTAACTATATAGTACTATTTTTGGTTCAGAATGAGACTCATGGATCCACTATATGCTACTCAGATTTTTTGTAAGATTTTATAATTTTATTCAGTATTGCTGTTTGAAATTAAATGATATGATGTTGAATGTGAAAATATTTGGAATATGGTTGATAATACCATCTTATAGGAAACAAAATGCTAATACCTTTACTAGAATTTTTTTGTAAACACAGGATATAACTCCTTGATAAATAACTTTTATTAAAATTAATTGTAACTCTTTATGCCTTAAACACTAAAAAACTTCCCCCCATCCTGAGTTGGAACTTATGGAAATAAATTTGTCAAATATCATATAATGTTCCCCAGCTTATATTTTTTTAAAAGCAATATTCTATATTGTTTTCCACAATTTATTCAGAATTCAGTTTTAGACTTGCAATTCTTTAGGGCAATATTACTCAGTAGCTTAGAACTTTGCTTTTCAGTGCCTTTACGAACATTGATGTTTAATTTTCCCATCTGTAAAACAAAAACTCTTCACAGATCTGAAGTTTTTATTTTCATTAAAAGGCATTATTACTTTTTTTTTTTACAGCTTAATATATCACTTTGTATTTTAAAATTTTTGTTGGTGCTTTTTTCCCCCTGGAGCAATTTCTTGATATGCCTTTAATCTATAATACTGAAATTAATAGATTAAGACAGTCATATCTGAAATAGGCAAAATTTTGTGCACTTAGTTCTTAGAGACTCCTAATTTCTACTAGGAGAAAAGAAATATGATTTCATCATCTAATCTCTGGGACTAAGATTTTTTAAATGGTTTTTAATTGGCATTTTTTATATCATTTTAATTTCCCATTATAGTGCTGGAAGTAAGAATTGACCAAGCAATACTACTTTTTAAAAAAAGGCATTTTTCTTTGCTTTTAAAAGAAATGTAATATACATTAAAAACATGTATTTTTACAAAGATTATTCACCTGAAGGACTAAAAGTTCTACTCTTGGCAATGTAATTAAATAAGTATAGTCTTATAGCATAATTTAGAGTGCATCTTTATAAATACAGTTTATATATATTAATGTGTAAAATACAGGATCTTATCCCCTCCAAAGGCCACATTTGTATGTGTTTGTGTGTATATATACACACACACACATATATAAATATACACATCCATATGTATGCCCATATTTGATAAAGTTTTTATTCAGAATTAGGTTTTTTTGTAAAGCTAGTTATATATACACATTCATAATATATGGATATATATAATTTAATGAGAATATAAAGAAAAAACCCATTAATGTTTTATATCTATTCACAAGTAACATTATTGTTCAATATAATTTACAGGAAGACCATGCACTCAGCTGCAGCTTCTGAACCCAGAACGATTTGCACGTCTTATTAAAGAAGTAATGAATGCATTTTGGCCTGGCAGAGAATTGGTAGTTCAGTGGCATCCTTTTGCTGAAGACAGTCATCATCCATCTGTTGTGTGGCTTAAGATGGTCTGGAAGAATCTCTATATACATTTTTCAGAGGATTTGTCTCTATTTGATGAAATGCCACTCATCCCTAAGACTATATTGGAGAAAAGTCAGACATTCATGGAACTTATTAGACTAAGAATCCCATCACCAGTTATTTTAGATGATGAATCTGAAGCACAGCTTCCAGAATTTTTAGCAGACATTGTACAAAACCTTGGAGGCATTGTTCTTAAAAAACTAGATCCTTCTATACAGCATCCTCTTATTAAAAAATATGTACATGCCCCATTACCAAGTGCTGTTTTGCAGATAATGGAGAAGATGTCTTTGCAGAAACTGTGTAATCAAGTAGCTTCATTGCTTCCAACACATAAAGATGCTCTGAGGAAATTCTTAGCTAGTTTAACTGACATAAATGAAAAGGAAAAAAGAATCATTCAGGAATTGACAATATTTAAAAGAATTAATCATTCATCTAGTCAGGGAATTTCCTCTTTTACAAAATTGAAAGGTTGTAAAGTATTACATCATACTGCTAAACTTCCACCAGATCTGAGACTCTCCATTCCAGTAATTGATAATAGTGATGAAGCTACTATACGTTTGGCAACTATGTTGAAAGTAGAGCAGCTGAAAAGCACTGGCTGCTTAAAGTTTATTTTAAAAGATATTGAAAATGGTTTTTATTCTCATGAAGAAACAACACAGCTCATGCTATGGATTCTGGAACATTTGTCCTCTCTGAAAAATGAGAATCCACGGGTAATTGATTGGTTAATGCCATTAAAATTTATTCAGATTTCACAGGGACACATTGTTTCAGCCAATGAACTTTTTGATTCTGATATTAGTGTATTGCAAGATTTATTTTATGCTGAAGAAGAAATATCTTTTCCTCCTAGTATTTTTACTTCCTCTTTAGACATTCTTCATTCTTTGAGACAGATTGGATTAAAAAATGAAACCAGTCTCAAAGAAAAAGATATCATACAAGTGGCAAAAAAAATTGAAGAATTACAAGTTAGTTCTAGCCCAAATCTAGATGCCCTTTTAAAGAAAGCTAAAACACTATTAATGATTTTGAATAAAAATCATACTCTGTTACAGTCACCTGAAGCAAAAGCAACACTGAAGAAGATAAAGTGGGTTCCAACATGCAAGGAACGGCCTCCAAATTATCCAGGGTCGTTAATCTGGAAAGGAGATCTTTGTAATCTTTGTTCACCACCAGAAATGTGTGACGTATCTCATGCTATTTTGGTTGGTTCATCAGTTCCTCTTGTTGAAAGTATCCATGCAAATTTGGAAAAAGCTCTTGGCATATTCACAAAGCCCAGTATAAATGCTGTCTTAAAGCACTTTAAGATTGTTGTTGATTGGCATAGTTCAAAAACCTTTAGTGATGAAGACTATTACCAGTTCCAACATATTTTGCTTGAAATTTATGGCTTCATGCATGATCATTTAGATGAAGGCAAAGAAGCTTTTAAAGCTTTGAAATTTCCATGGGTCTGGACAGGTAAAAATTTTTGTCCTTTGGCTCAGGCAGTAATAAAACCAATACATGATCTTGAACTTCAGCCTTATTTGCATAGTGTGCCTAAAACTATGGCAAAATTTCACCAGCTATTTAAGGTTTGTGGTTCAATAGAAGAGTTGACATCAGATCATATTTCCATGGTCATTCAGAAGGTATATCTTAAAAGTGATCAAGAACTCAGTGAAGAAGAAAGCAAACAAAATCTTCATCTTATGTTAAATATCATACGATGGCTGTATAGCAGTCAAATTCCAGCAAGCCCCAACACACCAGTACCAATTCACTATAGTAAGAATCCTTTGAAACTTATGATGAAACCAATTCATGAATGTTGTTACTGTGATATTAAAGTTGATGATCTTAATGACTTACTGGAAGATTCTGTGGAACCAATCATTTTGGTACATGAGGACATACCCATGAAAACTGCAGAATGGTTAAAAGTTCCATGCCTTAGTACAAGATTGATCAATCCTGAAAATATGGGGTTTGAGCAGTCAGGACAGAGAGAACCACTTACTGTAAGAATTAAAAACATTCTGGAAGAATATCCTTCAGTTTCAGATATTTTTAAGGAGTTACTTCAAAATGCTGATGATGCAGATGCAACAGAATGCAATTTCATGATTGATATGAGAAGAAACATGGACATAAGAGAGAATCTTTTAGATCCAGGGATGGCAGCCTGTCATGGACCTGCTTTGTGGTCATACAACAATTCTGAATTCTCTGATTCAGACTTTATAAACATAACTAGATTAGGAGA
Source organism: Antechinus flavipes (assembly GCF_016432865.1). Classification (NCBI taxonomy): domain Eukaryota; kingdom Metazoa; phylum Chordata; class Mammalia; order Dasyuromorphia; family Dasyuridae; genus Antechinus; species Antechinus flavipes. The sequence continues at coordinate 461,356,792 of NC_067400.1, forward strand.
ATCTTTAAAAAGAGGAGAGGTTGATAAAGTTGGAAAATTTGGTCTTGGATTTAATTCAGTATATCATATCACTGACATTCCTATCATTATGAGTCGGGAATTCATGATAATGTTTGATCCAAATATAAACCATATCAGTAAACATATTAAAGATAAATCTAATCCTGGCATCAAAATTAATTGGAGTAAACAACAAAAACGACTTAGGAAATTTCCTAATCAGTTCAAGCCATTTATAGATGTGTTTGGTTGTCAGTTACCACTAACTGTTGAAGCACCTTATAGTTATAAAGGAACTCTTTTCCGACTTTCATTTAGAACACAACAAGAAGCTAAACAGAGTGAAATCAGTAGTACTTGCTATAATACAGCAGACATTTATTCCCTTGTGGATGAATTTAGCCTCTGTGGACATAGGCTTATTCTCTTCACCCAGAATGTCAATACCATGTTTTTGAAGTACTTGAAAATCGAAGAAACCAATCCTGGTTTGGCACAAGATATAATTATCATTAAAAAAACCATGTGCTCTTCCAAAGCATTAAATGTACCTATTGTAAGTGTTTTAAAAGAAGCTGCTAAGCTCATGAAAACTTGCAGTAGCAGTAACAAAAAACCTTCTATGGATATACCAAAGTCATCTTGTATATTACAAATTACAGTTGAAGAATTTCGCCATGTATTCAGAAGAATTGCTGATTTGCAGTCACCCCTTTTTAGAGGTCCAGATGATGATCCAGCTGCCTTATTTGAAATGGCAAAATCAGGACAAACTAAAAGGCCATCTGAAGAACTACCACAGAAAACAGTGGATTCTACTACATGGCTAATATGTACCTGCATGGATGTGGGAGAGGCTTTAAAATTTTCCCTGAATGAAAATGGAAGAAGGCTTGGGCTTGTTCCTTGTGGTGCAGTGGGAGTCTTATTTTCTGAAGCTCAAGACCAAAAATGGATTGTAAAACAACATGTTGGGGAAGTTTTCTGCTATTTACCTCTGAGGATAAAGACAGGGTTGCCAATTCACATCAATGGTTGTTTTGCAGTTACTTCAAATAGGAAAGAAATATGGAAGACAGATACAAAAGGAAGATGGAACAATATATTCATGAGACATGTTATTGTTAAGGCCTACTTAGAAGCACTCAGTGTTTTACGAGAGTTAGCCATAAGTGGAGAACTAATTGATTATACTTATTATGCAGTGTGGCCTGATCCTGATTTAGTTCATGATGATTTTTCTGTGATATGCCAAGGTTTTTATGAAGATATAGCTCATGGGAAAGGTAAAGATGTATCAAGAGTCTTCTCTGATGGATCTATGTGGGTTTCTATGAAGAATGTGAGATTTTTAGATGATTGTATACTTAAAAGATCAGATATTGGTCCTGCTGCTTTCAAGATCTTTTTAAAATACCTTAAGAAAACTGGATCAAAGAATCTCTGTGCTGTTGAACTTCCTTCTTCAGTAAAATTGGGATTTGAAGAAGCAGGTTGCAAACAGATACTACTTGAGAATACATTTTCTGAGAGGCAGTTTTTTTCAGAAGTGTTTTTCCCAAATATACAAGAAATTGAAGCAGAACTTCGGGATCCTTTAATGTATTTTCTTTTAAATGAAAAAGTTGAAGAATTCTCTGGAATTCTTCGTGTAACTCCTTGTGTTCCTTGCTCTTTGGAGGGCCATCCTTTAGTCTTGCCTTCAAGGTTGATCCATCCTGAAGGACGAGTTGCAAAATTATTTGAAACTAAAGATGGAAGATTTCCTTATGGTTCCACCCAGGATTATCTAAATCCCATTATCTTGATTAAACTTGTTCAGCTAGGAATGGCAAAGGATGATATATTATGGGATGACATGCTAGAACGTGCAGAATCAGTAGCTGAAATTAATAAAAGGGATCATGCTGCTGCTTGCCTAAGAAGTAGCATCTTATTGAATCTTATTGATGAAAAACTAAAAATCAGGGATCCTAGAGCAAAGGATTTTTCTGCAAAATATCAAAAAATTCCTTTCCTCCCATTTCTAACAAAACCAGCAGGTTTCTCTCTGGAGTGGAAAGGTAGCAGTTTTAAACCTGAAACTATGTTTGCAGCAACTGATCTTTATACAGCTGAGTACCAAGATATAGTTTGTCTTTTACAACCAATTCTCAATGAGAATTCTCATTCATTTAAAGGTTGTGGTTCAATGTCATTGGCTGTCAAAGAGTTTTTGGGGTTACTCAAGAAGCCAACAGTTGATTTGGTTATAAATCAATTAAAAGAGGTTGCAAAATCACTTGATGGAATTACATTGTATCAGGAGAATATAACTAATGCTTGCTATAAATACCTTCATGAGGCAATGCTGCAAAACGAAACCACAAAGACCTCAATTATTGAACAGCTCAAAACTTATAATTTCATTTTAGTTGAGAATGCTTATGTTGAATCAGACAAAGTGTCATTTCATTTAAACTTTGATGCAGCACCATATCTCTATCAGTTGCCAAATAAATACAAAAATAATTTCCGTGAACTCTTTGAAAGCATAGGTGTAAGATCTTCTTTTACAGTTGAAGATTTTGCTTTTGTTTTGGAATCAATAAATCAAGAAAGAGGTACAAAACAAATAACTGAAGCAAATTTTCAACTTTGCAGACGAATTGTTAGTGAAGGAATATGGAGTCTTATTAGAGAAAAGAATCAAGAATTTTGTGAAAAAAAGTATGGCAAAATATTACTACCAGACACCAATCTTGCTCTTTTGCCTGCTGAATCATTATGTTATAATGATTGTCCCTGGATAAAAGTCAAGGATACGTCTGTAAAATACTGTCATGCTGATATTCCTAGGGAAGTAGCTGTAAAACTTGGAGCAGTACCAAAGCGACATAAGGCATTAGAAAGATACGCATCCAATATATGTTTTACAACACTTGGAACTGAATTTGGACAAAAAGAAAAACTGACCAGTAGGATTAAAAGTATTCTTAATGCCTATCCTTCAGAGAAAGAAATGTTGAAAGAGCTTCTTCAAAATGCTGATGATGCTAAAGCCACAGAAATCTGTTTTGTTTTTGACCCAAGGCAACATCCAGTTGATAGAATATTTGATGATAAATGGGCACCATTGCAAGGGCCAGCACTTTGTGTTTATAACAACCAACCTTTTACTGAAGATGATGTCAGAGGAATTCAAAACCTTGGAAAAGGTACAAAAGAAGGAAATCCTTGTAAGACTGGACAATATGGCATAGGATTTAATTCTGTATATCACATTACTGATTGTCCTTCTTTTATTTCTGGCAACGACATACTCTGTATCTTTGATCCACATGCAAGATATGCACCAGGAGCTACATCAGTTAGCCCTGGACGCATGTTTAGAGATTTAGATTCAGATTTCAGAACACAGTTCTCAGATGTTCTAGATCTCTATTTAGGTGATCATTTTAAGTTGGATAATTGTACAATGTTTAGATTTCCACTTCGAAATGGAGAAATGGCCAAAGTTTCAGAAATTTCCTCTGTTCCATCATCAGACAGAATGGTTCAGAACCTTTTGGATAAATTGCGTTCAGATGGGGCGGAACTTCTTATGTTTCTTAATCATATGGAAAAGATTTCTATTTGTGAAATAGAAAAGGCAACAGGTGCACTAAATGTATTGTATTCAGTGAAAGGCAAAATAACTGATGGAGACAGATTAAAACGGAAACAATTTCATGCATCCGTAATTGATAGTGTTACAAAAAAGAAGCAGTTGAAAGACATACCAGTACAACAAATTACATATACCATGGATACTGAAGATTCTGAAAGTAACCTTACTACATGGCTAATTTGTAACAGGTCAGGTTTTTCAAGCATGGACAAAGTTTCTAAGAGTGTTATTTCAGCACATAAGAATCAGGATATTACTCTTTTCCCACGTGGTGGAGTAGCAGCTTGCATTACTCATAATTACAAGAAACCCCATAGAGCCTTCTGCTTTTTGCCACTCTCTTTAGAAACAGGACTACCTTTTCATGTGAATGGACACTTTGCTTTAGACTCAGCAAGAAGAAATTTGTGGCGTGATGATAATGGAGTTGGTGTTCGAAGTGACTGGAATAATAGCTTGATGACTGCCTTAATAGCACCAGCATATGTTGAACTACTGATTCAGTTAAAAAAGCGTTATTTCCCAGGTACTGATCCTACAATGTCAATTTTGCAAAATACAGCAATTCATGTTGTAAAAGACACTTTAAAGAAATTTTTGTCATTTTTCCCAGTCAACAGACTTGACCTGCAACCAGACTTGTATTGTCTGGTGAAAGCACTTTACAGTTGTATTCATGAAGATCAGAAACGCTTATTACCTGTGGTAAGAGCTCCAAATATTGATGGCTCAGATTTACATTCTGCAGTTATCATCACTTGGGTTAACATGTCTACTTCAAACAAAACCAAACCATTTTTTGACAACTTGCTTCAGGATGAATTACAACACCTTAAAAATGTAGAATACAACATCACAACACGTAAGACTATAGCAGAAAATGTTTACAGATTAAAGCATTTGCTTTTAGAAATTGGATTCAATCTGATATATAACTGTGATGAAACTGCCAATCTTTATCATTGTCTCATTGATGCAGAAATTCCGGCTAGCTATGTAACTCCTGCAGATGTCCGATCATTTTTGATGACATTTTCTTCTCCTGATACAAATTGCCACATTGGGAAATTGCCTTGTCGTCTTCAACAGACTAATTTAAAGCTGTTTCATAGTTTAAAGCTTTTGGTAGACTATTGCTTTAAGGATGCAGAAGAAAATGAGATGGTAGTTGAGGGACTGCCACTTCTTATTACTGTTGATAGTGTTTTACAGATTTTTGATGCAAAACGCCCCAAATTTCTTACAACATATCATGAATTGATACCTTCCCGCAAGGATTTGTTTATGAATACATTGTATTTAAAATATAGCAATATTTTATTGACTAGCAAAGTTGCAAAAGTTTTTGATATTACTAGTTTTGCTGATTTGTTATCCTCTGTCTTACCACGTGAATATAAAACAAAAAGTTGTACAAAGTGGAAAGAAAATTTTGCAAGTGAATCATGGCTTAAAAATACATGGAATTTTATCAGTGAATCTGTAAATGTGAAAGAAGACCAAGAAGAAATGAAACCAACTTTTGACATTGTTGTTGACACGCTAAAGGACTGGGCTCTGCTCCCAGGAACTAAATTTACAGTTTCAGCCAGTCATCTTGTTGTTCCAGAGGGAGATGTCCTTCTTCCTCTCAGTCTTATGCATATAGCTGTCTTTCCAAATGCCCAGAGTGATAAAGTTTTCCATGCTTTAATGAAAGCTGGTTGTATTCAGCTTGCTTTAAACAAAATTTGTTCTAAAGACAATGTGATTGTTCCTCTACTGTCAGCTCACACAGCAAACATAGATAATCCTACAAGCATTTTGAAGGCCATACATTATATGGTCCAGACTTCAACATTTAGAACTGAAAAATTAGCAGAACATGATTTTGAGGCTCTCTTAATGTATTTCAATTGCAATTTAAGTCACTTGATGTCTCAGGATGACATTAAAATTTTAAAATCACTTCCATGCTATAAATCAATTAGTGGCCGATATATGAGCATTGCAAAATTTGGAGCATGTTATGTACTTACCAAAACCATTCCTCCAGCTGAAGTGGAAAAATGGACTGTCTCCTCCTCATCTGCATTTCTTGAAGAAAAAATACATTTGAAGGAATTATATGAAGTTCTTGGTTGTGTCCCTGTAGATGATCTTGAAGTATATTTGAAACACCTTTTACCAAAGATTGAAAATCTTTCTTATGACGCAAAATTAGAACATCTGATTTACCTGAAAAACAGATTATCTAGCATTGAAGAATCATCAGAGATAAAAGAACAACTTTTTGAAAAATTGGAAAGTCTATTGATAATTCATGATGCAAGTAATCGTTTAAAGTCTGCAAAACATTTTTATGATCGAACTGTGAAAGTTTTTGAAGTTATGCTTCCAGAAAAATTATTTATACCTAAAGATTTCTTTAAAAAATTGGAGCAACTCACCAAACCCAAGAATCAAGCTTCATTCTTAACATCATGGGTAATGTTCTTAAGAAATATGGGACTCAAATATATTCTTTCTCAACAGCAATTACTGCAGTTTGCTAAGGAAGTAAGTATGAGAGCTAATACAGAAAACTGGTCCAAAGAAACACTGCAAAACACAGTTGATGTTCTTCTTTATCACATATTTCAAGAACGAACAGATTTATTATCTGGAAATTTTTTGAAAGAGTTATCTCTAATACCTTTTTTATGTCCTGAACGTGCTCCTGCTGAATTTATTAGATTTCACCCTCAGTATCAAGAGGTAAATGGAACTCTTCCTCTTATACGGTTCAATGGAGCACAGGTAAATCCTAAATTTAAACAGTCAGATGTTTTGCAGCTGTTGTGGACCTCCTGTCCTATTCTTCCTGAGAAAGCAACACCTTTAAGTATCAAAGAACAAGAAGGTAGTACTCTTGGTCCACAGGAACAACTTGAACAAGTTTTGACTATGCTCAATGTTAATTTGGATCCTCCTCTTGATAAAGTCATTCATAATTGCAGAAATATATGCAACATAACAACTTTGGATGAAGAAATGGTCAAAACTAGAGCTAAGGTCTTACGGAGTATTTATGAATTTCTCAGTGCAGAAAAAAAAGAGTTTCGTTTTCAGCTTCGAGGAGTAGCTTTTGTTATGGTAGAAGATGGTTGGAAGCTTCTAAAACCTGAGGAAGTAGTGATAAATCTAGAATATGAATCTGATTTTAAACCTTACTTATATAAACTGCCTTTAGAACTTGGCACCTTTCACCAGTTATTCAAACATTTAGGTACTGAAGATGTTATTTCAACTAAGCAATATGTTGAGGTGCTGAGCCGTATATTCAAAAATTCTGAAGGAAAACAGTTAGATCCTAATGAAATGCGAACAGTTAAGAGAGTTGTTTCTGGACTGTTCAAGAGTCTTCAGAATGATTCAGTCAAGGTTAGAAATGATCTTGAGAATGTACGAGATCTTGCACTTTATCTTCCAAGTCAAGATGGTAGATTGGTAAAGTCAAGCATCTTAGTTTTTGATGATGCCCCCCATTATAAAAGCAGAATACAGGGACATATTGGGGTCCAAATGCTTGTTGATCTGAGCCAGTGTTATTTGGGAAAAGATCATGGTTTTCATACCAAGTTGATAATGCTCTTTCCTCAGAAACTTAGGCCTCGTTTACTAAGTAGCATTCTTGAAGAACAGTTAGATGAAGAAACACCAAAAATTTGTCAATTTGGAGCATTATGTTCTCTTCAAGGAAGATTGCAATTACTCTTATCTTCAGAACAGTTCATTACTGGATTAATTAGAATTATGAAGCATGAAAATGACAATGCTTTCTTAGCCAATGAAGAGAAGGCCATTAGGCTTTGCAAAGCTCTTCGAGAAGGTCTAAAAGTTTCATGTTTTGAGAAACTACAAACAACATTAAGAGTTAAAGGATTTAATCCTATTCCCCACAGCAAAAGCGAAACATTTGCTTTCTTAAAACGCTATGGCAATGCAGTAATTTTACTCTATATTCAACATTCAGACAGTAAAGACATAAATTTCCTGTTAGCATTAGCAATGACACTTAAATCAGCAACTGACAATTTGATTTCAGACACCTCCTATTTAATTGCCATGTTAGGCTGCAATGACATTTATAGAATCAGTGAGAAACTTGACAGTTTAGGAGTGAAATATGACTCATCAGAACCATCAAAACTTGAACTTCCTATGCCTGGCACTCCAATACCTGCTGAAATCCACTATACTCTACTTATGGATCCAATGAATGTTTTTTATCCAGGAGAATATGTTGGATATCTTGTTGATGCTGAAGGTGGTGATATCTATGGATCTTATCAACCAACATACACATATGCAATTATTGTACAAGAAGTTGAAAGGGAAGATGCTGACAACTCTAGCTTTCTAGGAAAGATTTATCAGATTGATATTGGATATAGTGAGTATAAAATAGTAAGCTCTCTTGACCTGTACAAATTTTCCAGACCTGATGAAAGTTCTCAAATTAGAGACAGTGCACCTTCTACCCCAACCAGCCCTACTGAATTTCCAGTCCCTGGACTTCGAAGTATACCTCCCATTTTCTCTGGAAAAGAGGGCCATAAAACATCTTCAAAACACCATTCACCCAAAAAGATTAAAGTAAATTCTTTGCCAGAAATATTGAGAGAAGTGACATCAGTAGTAGAACAAGCATGGAAGCTTCCAGAATCTGAAAGGAAAAAGATTATCAGACGGTTGTATTTGAAGTGGCATCCAGACAAAAATCCAGAAAATCATGATATGGCTAATGAAGTTTTTAAGCATTTACAAAATGAAATTAGTAGATTAGAGAAACAGGCTTTTATAGATCAAAATACAGATAGAACCTCAAGAAGAACATTTTCAACAGCTTCTCGATTTCAGTCAGACAAATATTCATTTCAGCGGTTTTATACTTCATGGAATCAAGAAGCAACAAGTCATAAATCAGAAAGACAACAACAAAACAAAGAAAAGGGACCATCATCTGCAGGACAGTCTTATTCTCAACGGTTCTTTGTTCCACCCACTTTTAAGACCGTAGGTAATCCAGTTGAGGCACGGAGGTGGTTAAGGCAAGCTCGAGCAAATTTTTCTGCTGCCAGAAATGACCTTCATAAAAATGCTAATGAATGGGTATGCTTTAAATGCTACTTATCGACTAAATTAGCTTTGATTGCTGCTGACTATGCAGTAAGGGGAAAATCAGATAAAGATGTCAAGCCAACTGCACTTGCACAAAAAATAGAGGAATATAGTCAACAACTTGAAGGACTTACAAATGATGTTCATACATTGGAAGCTTATGGTGTGGATAGTTTAAAAACCAGGTACCCTGATTTACTTCCTTTCCCTCAGATTCCAAATGATAGATTCACTTCTGAAGTTGCTATGAGGGTAATGGAATGCACTGCTTGTATCATAATAAAACTTGAAAACTTTATACAACAGAAGGTATGAAGTGATTAAAGGGAACAGTTTTTAGGTGGGGCTAAATATTGAACATGATGAATGCAAACAAATTCATTTGGTTATAATTCTGTGGGCTGAATTATCTTTTATGTAGGAGTTTTTGAAGTATAATGCACAAAGTTAATACTAACTTTGGATGATCATTAACATGAATTACAACAAAAACTCTGAGCCTCAAAGAAAATTTTTATGAAATTATAGGAAAATGAGTTATATAATTGTTAAATGTATGTATGAATGGTTAAAATGACATGTTATTGAACTGCACTTTATATAACCAAAGCTTAGCAATGTGTTCGATAAGGTGTTTTATGTGTTTCTTGTTAGGATGATTTTTATGTTTCCAACAGGGTATAATTGTTTAAGGAATTAATGTAACACTGGACATGTTACTGAGCTAAACAAATAAAGGGAAGTTGTCTCTGGAATGAAGATATCTTTCCTACATTTTTAATTGCTAAAATTTTTTTTTGACCCATTGTTCTCTTATCAGCTGGCTCTGATTATGAATTTGTTCTCATTTTATATCCTCATAATGTTCAATACATTTGAATTGGTACAATATTTTAATTATCTTACTTGATTTTGCCTTCATAGTACTTATGAAAGTGCACTAAGTGCACTTTATGCTTTAGTTTTAAAATATTTTAAAATGTTTTGTTTGTTTATAAGTTTCATATTTAAAGATTTCATGTGGATAGCTCAAATGGGTGGTGGCAGTTTATTACCAGATGTTGATAATGTTATTGAAAACTGTTCACCAAAATAGCATTTTGAAGACTTATTATGTTTGTATACATATTCTTTTCATAAGCATAATTTGTATAGTATGGGTGTACAGGTTGCAATTTGGATTTCATATGTCTAATGGTGCTGCAATATGATCTGTTTTTTTTTCTTCTTTTGTCTTTCAGTATGGCACTTCGTGATCTTTGGGGCTTAGTTAACATTTCAGATATTGCAAATTGTAATATCCTTGATAATGCCATTTGCTTAATTTAATACTTTTTTAAAAAATAGGAATTATTATTTGGAAATTTCCCCACCTCCCAGATTTGTCATATCTGACATTCAATATTTATCATGATTAAATGTAATATATTTATTTACTTGTTAGCACAGTGAAAATATAATTTTTTTTCAGAATGTAAAAAAGAGTTCAGTGATAATGAGTTTACATAATTGCAATAACTGAAATTAACTTTTGCAATTCAAAAGAAAAATATGCTGATATAGACTTATGCAATTAAGGGCTTAAGGAATGTGTTGAAACAGTTTCACTATTGGTAACAAAAAGAATGTTTGCTTCTTGAAAAATGTATTGCTTCTGAATGTGAAGCCATGTAATTATTTCTGCTATTATATTAAGTGCCATAATTTTAATAAAGCAAACATACATACAAAGAAAAATTAATTGTAACTTTGCTTTTTGAGGACACTTTTTATAGCTTTGAAATCAAGCTTCACTTTTGTACATTTCCACCTTGTAATGGAAAAACTACATGTGGAGACTGCTAAAATCTGAAAATGGGGGTTTCGTTTGATTCTGAAATTTAAAAAATGGGTTTGGAGGATGAGTCTAACATAGGCTTAAGCACATAGTAATTATATTACTAATGATTACTGAGATATTTTGATATTTGTTTTCAGATTAGGTTTTTGTGTGTGTGTGTGTGTACCTAGGTTTCTGGAGACAAACCTCTTCACAATTTATTAACTCTTCCTTAAACAGTCAAGAGCTATTACATTATTCAGAGCCAACGTGGAATAGATATAGAAAGGATGCTAGACTTCTTATTCTAATACAAACCTGGAGAACAAGACACTTAACCTATATGAAATTGATATCTTTAAAAATCAGGATAATAATACTTATACTATCTGCTTCACTGTGTTGTAAGTAAGGTGTTTGGTAAATCTTCAAATGCTATATATTTCTGTTTCTCTTACTTGTGTTAGTATAGAGAGAGGTAGTGTGGTTCATTGATTAGAGAGCCAGCTCAAAGCCAGGATGACTGGATTCAAATCCTACTTTGACACATACATATGCTTTATGAGTTTAGGCAAATCATTGCCAAATCACTCTAGGCAACTCTCTTAAGATCATAAGTTGCCAAATTTTATTGGCAGAGTGAGTTTCCTTCACTCACAACTCCCCATAGTAAGATATGTTTAGATTTTATTATTAGTAGATTATGGATTAAAATCCCATTTTGCTCTTAGAACCTAATTTCTTGTTGCAATTGGAATTTTGGAGTTGAGAGAATTAAAATCTCCAGTTAATGAGCTGAGATTCTTCATTAACAGATTTGTGTCAAATGTGCTAAATATATTAATCAGGGCATTTAAATTTATTTTTGCTTTAGACAGTTTTAATGACATGAAAAAGATGAGCTGGTTAAGAGAAATGTTTGAGAAAAATGAAAGGAGTCCTTTAGATGAATAATTTTTTAAGCAGGAGAAAGTTATCAGTATCACTGTTACCTTGATTTTTTTTCTTCACCATATTTTAGCAAAATATGAAGGAAAAAATCTTCAGAGCAGATATTATATATTATATAATATATAGAGATATATGACATATATCTCTCTATATATTACATATATATGTGTATATGTATATATATATGTATGTGTGTGTATATATATATATATATATATATATATATATATATATATATATATATATATATATATATATATATGTTATAAAGAGTAACAATAAACTATGCTTGGTGTAATAGAAAAAATCTGGCCTAGAAGTTAGGAAACCTGTGTTCTAGTCCTTGTTATATCTATCAGTTTTATTACCCTGGGTTGAGACAACTCTTCTACTTGTTTTGTTTTTGTATCTGTAAATAATGTTAACAATTGATAAAATGTTTTTAAAAGTTCTGCATACATTATCTCATTTGATCCTCCTTAAAGGGTCTGTAATAATTGCTTTCCTTAATACAGATAAGATAGTAGAGACTCAGACAAGTGAGTTGCGTCTATCAGATAGCTGTTTCAGAAATGACATTTCAACTCCAGTCTTCCTGAATCCAAGTCCTGCATTTTATCCACTATCAACATTTTTAAGATTTACTAAATGCCTTCACTTGATCTTTCTAGCAAATTGTGAATTAAAGACCATTATCCCCACATCACAACTGAGGAAATAAGCTCATTTGATGATACTCATAATCTTATAGTTGATTTGTATAGGCAGTTCAGAGATGGATTTGAATACGAATACCTGTACTTGAAGTTAAGTAAGCATTTATTAAGTACCTAGAGATACAAAAACAAAAATGAAAATCTATCCTCAAATACCTTATATCCCATATTGAGATGGATGGGACAAGAGGAGAGACAACATATACATGTGGTATATAGAAGTTATGCAAGGGAAATTTTTTGGGGGAGGGATCGAGGGAAGAATTAGGAAGGTCTTCATGTAGGAAGAGGCATTGAAAAGAATACTTCTTTTTTTTTTTTTTTTTTTTTTTTTATTTCTTTTTTTTTTTTTTTTAAATTTTTTTATTTAATAATTACATTATATTTATACTCATTTCTGTTCCGATTTTTTTTCCCCTCCCTCCCTCCACCCCCTCCCCTAGATGGCAAGCAGTCCTTTATATGTTGGATATGATGCAGTATATCCTAGATACAATATATGTTTGCAGAACCGAACAGTTCTCTTGTTGCATAGGGAGAATTGGATTCAGAAGGTATAAATAATCCGGGAAGAGAAACAAAAATGCAGATAGTTCACATTCGTTTCCCAGTGTTCTTTCTTTGGGTGTAGCTGCTTTTGTCCGTCATTTATCAATTGAAACTCAGGTCTCTTTGTCAAAGAAATCCACTTCCATCAAAATATGTCCTCATACAATATCGTTGTCGAAGTGTATAATGATCTCCTGGTTCTGCTCATTTCACTTAGCATCAGTTCATGTAGGTCTCTCCAAGCCTCTCTGTATTCATCCTGCTGGTCATTTCTTACAGAACAATAATATTCCATAACATTCATATACCACAATTTACCCAGCCATTCTCCAATTGATGGGCATCCATTCATTTTCCAGTTTCTAGCCACTACAAACAGGGCTGCTACAAACATTTTGGCACATACAGGTCCCTTTCCCTTCTTTAGTATTTCTTTGGGATATAAGCCCAATAGAAACACTGCTGGATCAAAGGATATGCACATTTTGATAATTTTTTGGGCATAATTCCAGATTGCTCTCCAGAATGGTTGGATTCGTTCACAACTCCACCAACAATGCATTAGTGTCCCAGTTTTCCCGCATCCCCTCCAACATTCATCATTATTTTTTCCTGTCATCTTAGCCAATCTGACAGGTGTGTAGTGGTATCTCAGAGTTGTCTTAATTTGCATTTCTCTGATCAATAATGATTTGGAACACTCTTTCATATGAGTGGTAATAGTTTCAATCTCATCCTCTGAAAATTGTCTGTTCATATCCTTTGACCATTTATCAATTGGAGAATGGCTTGATTTCTTATAAATTTGAGTCAGTTCTCTATATATTTTGGAAATGAGGCCTTTATCAGAACCTTTAACTGTGAAAATGTTTTCCCAGTTTGTTGCTTCCCTTCTAATCTTGTTTGCATTAGTTTTATTTGTACAAAGGCTTTTTAATTTGATGTAATCGAAATTTTCTATTCTGTGATCAGTAATGGTCTCTAGTTCATCTTTGGTCACAAATTTCTTTCTCCTCCACAAGTCTGAGAGATAAACTATTCTATGTTCCTCTAATTTATTTATAGTCTCGTTCTTTATGCCTAGGTCATAGACCCATTTTGATCTTATCTTGGTATATGGTGTTAAGTGTGGGTCCATGCCTAATTTCTGCCATACTAATTTCCAATTATCCCAGCAGTTTTTATCAAATAATGAATTCTTTTCCCAGAAGTTAGGGGCTTTGGGTTTGTCAAACACTAGATTGCTATAGTTGACTATTCTGTCTTGTGAGCCTAGCCTTTTCCACTGATCCACTAATCTATTTCTTAGCCAATACCAAATGGTTTTGGTGACTGCTGCTTTATAATATAATTTTAGATCAGGTACAGCTAGGCCACCTTCATTTGATTTTTTTTTCATTAATTCCCTTGAGATTCTCGACTTTTTATTGTTCCATATGAATTTTGTTGTTATTTTTTCTAGATCAATAAAATATTTTCTTGGAAGTCTGATTGGTATAGCACTAAATAAATAGATTAGTTTAGGGAGTATTGTCATCTTTATTATGTTCACTCGGCCGATCCAAGAGCACTTAATATTTTTCCAATTATTTAAGTCTGACTTTATTTGTGTGGAGACTTTTTTATAATTTTGCTCATATAATTCCTGACTTTCCTTTGGTAGATAGATTCCCAAATATTTTATGGTATCAACAGTTATTCTGAATGGAATTTCTCTTTGTATCTCTTGCTGTTGGGTTTTGTTGGTGATGTATAAAAATGCTGAGGATTTATGGGGATTTATTTTGTAGCCAGCTACTTTGCTAAAATTATGAATTATTTCCAATAGCTTTTTGGTAGAATCTCTGGGGTTCTCTAGGTATACCATCATATCATCTGCAAAGAGTGATAGTTTGGTTTCCTCATTGCCTACTCTAATTCCTTTTATATCTTTCTCGACTCTTATTGCCGAGGCTAGTGTTTCTAATACGATATTAAATAATAATGGTGATAGTGGGCAACCTTGCTTCACTCCAGATCTTACTGGGAAAGGTTCCAGTTTTTCCCCATTGCATATGATGCTTACTGATGGTTTTAAATATATGCTCCTGACTATTTTAAGGAAAAGTCCATTTATTCCTATGCTCTCAAGTGTTTTTATTAGGAATGGATGTTGGATTTTATCAAATGCTTTTTCTGCATCTATTGAGATGATCATGTGGTTTTTGTTTGTTTGGTTATTGATATAGTCAATTATGTTAATAGTTTTCCTAATATTGAACCAGCCCTGCATTCCTGGTATAAATCCTACTTGGTCATAGTGTATTATCCTGGTGACAATTTTCTGTAATCTTTTTGCTAATATTTTATTTAAGATTTTAGCATCAATATTCATTAGGGAGATTGGTCTATAATTTTCTTTCTCTGTTTTCAGCCTACCTGGTTTAGGTATCAGTACCATATCTGTGTCATAAAAGGAGTTTGGTAGGACTCCTTCAATCCCTATTTTTTCAAATAGTTTATATAACATTGGAGTTAATTGTTCTTTAAATGTTTGGTAGAATTCACATGTAAATCCATCTGGTCCTGGGGATTTTTTCTTAGGGAGTTGATTGATAGTTTGTTCTATTTCTTTTTCTGAGATGGGACTGTTTAGGATATTTACTTCTTCCTCTGTTAGTTTGGGCAAGCTGTATTTTTGGAGGTATTTTTCTATTTCATTTAAGTTGTCGAATTTATTGGCATAAAGTTGGGCAAAGTAACTCCTAATTATTGCTCTAATTTCCTCTTCGTTAGTGGTGAGTTCTCCCTTTTCATTTTTAAGACTAACAATTTGATTTTCCTCTTTCCTTTTTTTAATCAGATTTACTAAGGGTTTGTCTATTTTGTTGGTTTTTTCATAGAACCAACTCTTAGTTTTATTAATCAATTCAATAGTTTTTTTACTTTCAATTTTATTGATCTCACCTTTTACTTTTAGAATTTCAAGTTTAGTGTTTGACTGGGGGTTTTTAATTTGTTCCTTTTCTAGCATTTTTAATTGCAAACCCAATTCATTGACCTTCTCTTTCTCTATTTTATACAAATAGGCCTCTAGAGATATGAAATTTCCCCTTATTACCGCTTTGGCTGCATCCCATACATTTTGGTATGATGTCTCATTATTATCGTTTTCTTGGGTGAAGTTATTAATTATGTCTATGATTTGCTGTTTTACCCAATCATTCTTTAGTATGAGATTATTTAGTTTCCAATTATTTTTTGGTCTACTTCCCCCTGCTTTTTTGTTGAATGTAATTTTCATTGCATCGTGGTCTGAAAAGGATGCATTTACTATTTCTGCCTTACTACATTTGAGTTTGAGGTTTTTATGTCCTAATATATGGTCAATTTTTGTATAGGTTCCATGAACTGCTGAAAAGAAAGTGTATTCCTTTCTGTCTCCATTACATTTTCTCCAGAGATCTATCATATCTAGCTTTTCTAGTATTCTGTTTACCTCTTTGACTTCTTTCTTATTTATTTTCTGGTTTGATTTATCTAATTCTGAGAGTGCAAGGTTAAGATCTCCCACTATTATAGTTTTACTGTCTATTTCTTCTTGCAGCTCTCTTAGTTTCTCTTTTAAGAATTTAGATGCTACCCCACTTGGTGCATATATGTTTAATATAGATAGTGCTTCATTATCCATGCTACCCTTTAGCAAGATATAGTGTCCTTCCTTATCTCTTTTAATTAGGTCAATTTTTGCTTTAGCTTGATCTGAGATCAGGATGGCTACCCCTGCTTTTTTGACTTCACCTGAAGCATAGTAGATTTTGCTCCAACCTTTTACCTTTAACCTGCATGTATCTCCCCGCTTCAGGTGTGTTTCCTGTAAACAACATATTGTAGGATTCTGGCTTTTAATCCATTCTGCTAACCGCTTTCTCTTTATGGGGGAGTTTACCCCGTTCACGTTTATGGTTAGAATGACCAATTCTGTATTACTTGCCATCTTGTTAACCCCGGTTTATGCTTTCCTCCCTTCTTTCCCCTTTCCCCCCTTCCAAGTATTAAGCTTGTGAGCACCCCTTGCTTCTCACAGCCCTCCCTTTTTAGTATCCCTCCCCCCTCCTTAGAGTTCCTCCCCCTATCTTACCCCTTTCCCTCCCAGTTCCCGTATTCCCTTCCGCTTAGCTTATTCCTTCCCTTTCCACTTTTCCCTTCTCACTTTTCAATGAGATGGGAGAAGTTTCACCCTAGATTGAATATGTCTTAAGATTTTTCACTTAAAGCCAATTCTGAAGGCAGTAAGATACCCACTATATTCATCCCCCTCCATTCTTTCTCTCAGATATAATAGGTTTCCTATGCCTCTTCATGAGATGTACTACCCCCACTTTACCCTTTTTCTGGTACAATGTCCTTTCCACATCAATTTCTAGAACAAGGTATACATGTATTCTTTAAACATCTATATAGTCAAAATATAGTTCCCAAGATTAATCTTTACCTTTTTAGATTTCTCTTGAGTTCTATATTTGTAGATCAAACTTTTTGTTAAGTTCTGGTTTTTTCATCAGAAATAGATGAAATTCGCTTACTTCGTTGAATGTCCATCTTCTTCCCTGGAAAAAGATGTCATTCATTCTCGCTGGGTAAGTTATTTTTGGTTGCATACCAAGTTCCTTAGCCTTTCGGAATATCATATTCCAGGCCCTTCGATCTTTTAATGTGGATGCTGCCAGATCCTGGGTGATCCTTATTGTGGCTCCTTGATACTTGAATTGGGTTTTTCTAGCCGCTTGCAATATTTTTTCTTTCACCTGAGGGTTCTGGCATTTGGCCACTATATTCCTTGGTGTTTTGATTTTAGGATCCCTTTCAGTGGGTGATCGATGAATCCTTTCAATGTTTATTTTTTCCTCTGTTCCTATGACTTCTGGGCAGTTCTCTTTGATAATTTCCTGGAAGACAGTGTCCAGGCTCTTTTTTTCATCATGTTTTTCTGGGAGTCCAATGATTCTCAGATTGTCTCTCCTGGATCTGTTTTCCAAGTCTGTTGTCTTCCCAGAAGGTATTTCACATTTTTCTCCATTGTTTGATTTTTTTGGATTTGCTTGACTGATTCTTCTTGTCTCCTCGAGTCATTCAATTCCACTTGTTCAATTCTGATTTTCAGTGAAGTATTCTCTTCACTCACTTTTTTAAAATCTTTCTCTAATTGTCCAATTGAGTTCTTTTGTTCTGTGGAATTTTTTTCCATTTCGCCAATTTTGTTTTTTAGAGAGCTGTTTTCTGTTTCCAGTTCACTAATCCTATTTTTCAAGGATTTTACTTCTTTATCCACTCTCTCTTTAACTTTCTCCAGGCTCTTTTGCCAAGCCTCCCTCTCCTTTTCCCAAGCCTCCCTCTCCTTTTGCCAAGCCTCACTCTGCTTTCCCCATTTTTCTTCTAGCTCCCTTGTGAGAGCCTTTTTAATCACTTCTATGAGGTTCATCTGTGCTGAGGAACAGATGATTTCCTCCTTTGGGGAATCACCTGGGGACTGCCTGTTTTTAGTCTCCTCAGGATTTAGAGTCTGCTCTCTATCTGTATAGACAAACCTCTTCACAATTTATTAACTCTTCCTTAAACAGTCAAGAGCTATTACATTATTCAGAGCCAACGTGGAATAGATATAGAAAGGATGCTAGACTTCTTATTCTAATACAAACCTGGAGAACAAGACACTTAACCTATATGAAATTGATATCTTTAAAAATCAGGATAATAATACTTATACTATCTGCTTCACTGTGTTGTAAGTAAGGTGTTTGGTAAATCTTCAAATGCTATATATTTCTGTTTCTCTTACTTGTATTAGTATAGAGAGAGGTAGTGTGGTTCATTGATTAGAGAGCCAGCTCAAAGCCAGGATGACTGGATTCACATCCTACCTTTGACACATACATATGCTTTATGAGTTTAGGCAAATCATTGCCAAATCACTCTAGGCAACTCTCTTAAGATCATAAGTTGCCAAATTTTATTGGCAGAGTGAGTTTCCTTCACTCACAACTCCCCATAGTAAGATATGTTTAGATTTTATTATTAGTAGATTATGGATTAAAATCCCATTTTGCTCTTAGAACCTAATTTCTTGTTGCAATTGGAATTTTGGAGTTGAGAGAATTAAAATCTCCAGTTAATGAGCTGAGATTCTTCATTAACAGATTTGTGTCAAATGTGCTAAATATATTAATCAGGGCGTTTAAATTTATTTTTGCTTTAGACAGTTTTAATGACATGAAAAAGATGAGCTGGTTAAGAGAAATGTTTGAGAAAAATGAAAGGAGTCCTTTAGATGAATAATTTTTTAAGCAGGAGAAAGTTATCAGTATCACTGTTACCTTGATTTTTTTTCTTCACCATATTTTAGCAAAATATGAAGGAAAAAATCTTCAGAGCAGATATTATATATTATATAATATATAGAGATATATGACATATATCTCTCTATATATTACATATATATGTGTATATGTATATATATATGTATGTGTGTGTATATATATATATATATATATATATATATATATATATATATATATATATATATATATATATATATATGTTATAAAGAGTAACAATAAACTATGCTTGGTGTAATAGAAAAAATCTGGCCTAGAAGTTAGGAAACCTGTGTTCTAGTCCTTGTTATATCTATCAGTTTTATTACCCTGGGTTGAGACAACTCTTCTACTTGTTTTGTTTTTGTATCTGTAAATAATGTTAACAATTGATAAAATGTTTTTAAAAGTTCTGCATACATTATCTCATTTGATCCTCCTTAAAGGGTCTGTAATAATTGTTTTCCTTAATACAGATAAGATAGTAGAGACTCAGACAAGTGAGTTGCGTCTATCAGATAGCTGTTTCAGAAATGACATTTCAACTCCAGTCTTCCTGAATCCAAGTCCTGCATTTTATCCACTATCAACATTTTAAAGATTTACTAAATGCCTTCACTTGATCTTTCTAGCAAATTGTGAATTAAAGACCATTATCCCCACATCACAACTGAGGAAATAAGCTCATTTGATGATACTCATAATCTTATAGTTGATTTGTATAGGCAGTTCAGAGATGGATTTGAATACAAATACCTGTACTTGAAGTTAAGTAAGCATTTATTAAGTACCTAGAGATACAAAAACAAAAATGAAAATCTATCCTCAAATACCTTATATCCCATATTGAGATGGATGGGACAAGAGGAGAGACAACATATACATGTGGTATATAGAAGTTATGCAAGGGAAATTTTTTGGGGGAGGGATCGAGGGAAGAATTAGGAAGGTCTTCATGTAGAAAGAGGCATTGAAAAGAATACTTCTAATAATTTAAAGAGAAAACATTCCAGGCATTTTCAAAAGGCATAAACAAGAAATAGAATGTCGTGTATGAAGTTAGTGTCGACAGTAGAGGTGTGAAGACTAATGAAGACAGTAGAGGGTTGGAACAAGGTTTTTGAATGCCAAACGATTATTTCATTTTAGAAATAATGGGAAATCACTGGAACTTCTTAAAACAATGAAGTCATGTCATGTTAGAATGGTTTTAGAAATGTCTCTGATATCTTTGTGGAAGATGGATTTGAAAGGGAACAGATTTAAGGCAAGGAAATAATTTGTAAAGTTATTGTATCCAAGTGATCAGATCTTCACCTGATGGCTTGAACTATGGGGATACCTGTGTGAGGAAAGAGCAATGGATGGAGATAAGAGAAGTAGAATCAATAAAATTTGGCATCTGTCTTGTTGCTGAAGAGCTGTGTTTGAGATGCCTGAAGCATATCCATTTGGAAAGAGTAAACTTGCAGCTGGTAATATGGATTGGAACTCAGGAGAGAGATGGTCTAGATATACTGGTCAGGTATTAGCAAAGATACTAATTGAAGTCAAAGGAGATCATGAGATCCTCAAAAGAAAGAGCATGGAGAGATGGAGGAGGAGCCAGACTTGAGAGTGAGCAATAAATGATGAACCAGCAAAGGAGACTGAGGATGGGTGAAATAAGTAGGACAAGAATTTATTCAAGAGAAACCAATTTCAAGAAAATGAAGAACAAATTGAATATCTATGAGAAGTGATTGGCCCACAGTGCTAAATACTATAGAGAAGTCAAGGATGAGATGAGAAAAGATCTTCAGGTTTTCTGTCCACTACTATTTTTGTAGGGATTGAAGACTAAGAATGTTTTTTTTTTTTTTTTTTGTTTGTTTGTTTGTTTTTTTACATCTTTTAATAAAGCTTTTTGAAGGTTTAAAAATATAAAAACCATTCTTAGCTCATGGTTTGTATAAAAACAAACCTCGGACTGTCTTCTATTCTCAAGCTGTAGTTTACCATTCCTATCGCTAAACTATGCTGACTGCAAAATGAGGGGACCTGCCTCAGTTAACAATGACAGGCATTTGGGAATATAAAAGGGAAATATTGGTCATCCTTGTTGCTATTTCCTCCCACTATTCCTTCTACAACCTGTAATATTATAGGTTAATATTGGGGTTCAGATGAAGCTTCAAAGGATAGTTAATGTTTTGTAAAATATAGAAGGAATAGTAAAAGCTATTGGATAGACTATAATGATAAGCCATATGTAAGTAAATGAAATTTAGAAGAGATACATTTGTTTTTAAAAAGTCAGGTATGTACAACCACAAATTGGGGAAAATACTAAAGTTTTGTGCAAGAATGGCTTGGGGGACTTAGTAAGAACCAACAGTATGATGTAACAGCCAAGAAGGCAAGTTAATTAATACTTAAATGTCTAGTATGAAGGGAACCTCGCTGTGTACCACTCTAGTCAGACTACATCTGGAATATGATTAGTTCTAGACCCCATTATTGTCAGAAGGGCCTTAATAAGCATGACGATGTTCAGAGAAAGTCTACTAGTATCAGTGCCTTACAATAAGGATTTGTAGAAAGAAATAAGATTATTATATCTGGAGAAGAGAAGACAGGATAAGAACTCTGTCTCTTCGGGTGATTTAAGATTTAAAGTGTTATGTGGAAGAGGAATTGTGTTTATTCTGTTTGGCTCAAAGGATTGGGCTAAGATAAATGGGTTCCACAGGACTAAATTTTCACATGATAGGAAGCTGTGCTTTGGAACAATAAAATCTGCTGAAAAATGAAACAAGTTGCCTCAGGAAGTAATAGTTTTTAATTAGTGGAGGTCTATAAGAAAAACGAGATGATCACTTGTACTGTAGACTGCTTCAGACATGGGTTTGCCCAAATGACCAATGAAATATTTTCTAACTTGAGAGTGACAAACAGAAAATTAGCTTTGAGCATGTGGAGTGTGAAAGAGAGACACAAATGCAATTTGAATTCTTCCACTGTAAAGGACTGAAACTGAATTCTATTCTTCACTATCATATCTTCCCTCTGGATTTATTTCTGCTTCTTTTCCCAATCACCATGGAGATGGCCCATGAGAATGCAAGGTGATAAAGTATGGGCAATCTATATATGCTAACTAGGAAAACATAGATATTTTATCAGCATTTCAGCATTAAAGACTAGTAAGATTAGCTTATTTTGATTTACAATCTTATTTAACAAATGATCTATAGATCTTTATATATTGATCTCCTGATCTACAGATCTTCACCAGTTGCCTTTTGGCCATTTTAAATTTGATGTCCTATGACATCTCTAATATATTCCTTGCTCTTCATTCACATTCTGGTTATACATTGTCTTGTTTGTGACAGTAATTTCTAATTGGTTTTCCTTTCTCAGTTTTCCTAATAAGCTGATCTCTCCTTTCCTTTCCAGTCTATTTATACTCTATT
This sequence comes from Antechinus flavipes, assembly GCF_016432865.1. Lineage (NCBI taxonomy): Eukaryota > Metazoa > Chordata > Mammalia > Dasyuromorphia > Dasyuridae > Antechinus > Antechinus flavipes. The sequence goes on from NC_067400.1 coordinate 461,379,429, forward strand.
CCTCTCCATATATTCCACAATGCAATTATATTGGCCTTATGGAGACTCCCATCTCTATGCCTTTGCACTGGCTTTCCTCCATGCCTGAAATATTCTTCCTTACATTGTTTTCTTGGCTTCTTTCAAAGCTCATCTAAAATCCCATTTTCTGAAGAAATCTCTCCTCAAGCCCAAATTCAGTGCTATTGTCTTCTCCTCTGAGATTATTTTTATCCACTTTGTATATATTTTGTCTTACTTATTTTTTCTCTTCAGATGCTTAACACAGCAGCATTTAGGAGGTGGTGAATAAATGTTTTTTGATTATGTTATTAAAAAAACAAACAACATAAAATTTAGTTAACTCAGCTAATTTGGTCGCTCATTTTCTCAGGGCCATTATCAATTTATGGACTTAGGGACCTTTTCCAAGTGAAATCCGAGTACTTAGTTCCCTAGAAACCTAAGGAGTCTGGCAGGAAATCAAACATGCCTCATTAGAGCATTGTTACCTCAAAAAGCCTTCTTAGTTTTACCTTGCTTTGGAGGTACTGGGTACTTTATATATTTCAAAACAGAAGCATACTAATCCTTAGAGAATTTGTGTAAATAAGTCCAAACTCAGTTTGAATGTGTTAAAAATCCTGAGAAAATAGGATTCCTAGTGAAGTGAAGTCTGATGCACTTTTTTTTTTTTGGATAGGATTCAGAGAAAGCACACTTAAGAGACTTAACTGACTTTAAGAAAATGAGTGCATAGGGTATTTTTCTAATCCTCTTTGTAGTTTCCCAAACACTTTTTTTTTTTTTTTTTGGAATTTAAATCTAGATTTGTAATAGCTTATAGTATAATGACAGAATCTAAAATGATGGTTTGGTGAAGAGAGGATATTATGAGGATGATTAGAGATTTGGGGAAATTTGGATCAAAATAAAGGACACCACAATGTAAAGGAAAGATAAAGAATTGGCTAAATATACAACATGGCTGTATTATTATGCCTCAGTTTCCCTGAATTGTTCTACCTCAGTTTCCCTTTTGGCCACTCCCCCTTCTTGGCCATTAGGACTGAGATAATAAGAGCTGCGGAACCCTGGCCACTCTGGCATTCCAAAGAGTCATAAAATTCCAGATGGCTTATCTCAAATACTTAGATGGGACTCTATCTTTCTGGCTCAGACTTACTGTGTCCAAGCTTCTTCCCTCCCAACTTATCAGAATTTATGATCTTTCCTTCTTCATCCACAACCTGTAAGAATTAAAAAGTTATGGTCCTCTCCTGAAACTTCCATTCACCCAGTACTCTACCCCCCTTGCCTTTGTTTCCCTGATTGCTGAAGCCCTTGCTTGTTATTGGATACTCTGATACAAGAGTCCCATCCAACTGGCTGGCTAGTATGGCTGCCAGTCCAAACTCTTCTCTATTAAAATATTAAAAACCCTCATCTCTGTCATGCCTCTGTTCCTCTGGCATTACAGTATGAGAAAGACAGTATATAAAAGAATATACATGTGTATGTGTATGTGTATCCTAAGGATATGAATGGAGAGGATGGAGATTATATATATGTTAGAATCTGTGTATATACTATGTGCATGCATGTGTGTGTGCGGGGGAGGGAGGGAGAGGGAGAGAAAGGGAAAAGAGGGAGGGGAGATGAAAAAGTGATGTGTGAAAGAGAGGGAGGAGATTTGGGACTAAAAGGGAAAGAGGAGAGACATAAATTGGGTTTGCATGGTGGGAGTTGAGGAGTGGTATTGGTGGTAGGGATGGAATAAGTAGTGTGAGATAGATGGGGATATATATATATGGAGGTGCATCCCTTTCTTTTTAGAATGATAAAATTTGAATTTTTTTTTTTTTTGAGCAGTGTTAGTCTCCTGTTAGCTTTGGTTTGGTGCCCCAGTCACTTCTATCTCCTGTTGCTCTCCAGCTCAGTCCATCTCCTTACTTCCTTCTCTACTCTCCTCTCCCAAGTTATTTTACATTTACCCCAATCATAGATATTTTCTCATGAGAATTCTATTTATATTTGTGGAACACTAGATTCAGTTGGATTGTGTGTGTGTGTGTGTAATATATATATACATATATATAGTGTATAGATCATTACAAATGAATTCCACACAGTGATGTAACATTTCATTGTGTATTTACATGTATGAGGAGGGATGAGGAAATAGTTACAATTCACTCTTCATTCTGATGGAAATTAAACAGTTCAGTGTTGGAGACAAATTCTCTTCATTTCCTTTAAATGCAGCCTAAAGTTCAAGGCTTGATGCCACCTCCAGGACACAGAGTTTCATCCAAACATTTTCACTGGCAGTTTTTCTTGAGTTCAGTTTAAAAAGTGTGGGGTGTGTGTGTGTGTGTTTGTTTGTATTTCCTTCATCCAGTCCCAGAAGTAAGATATACACTCCAGCTCTCATGATCTTGAATAATTATTTAGTGAGAATTGTCAAGTTCACTGAAATGTGCCTTGACAATTTGATGGCATGTTCAGGTGCTTTTCTGACAGACACTACTGTTTTCTTGGCAAGTAGAACCCACTCCAGCCACTGACAGGTAAAGCTTTCCATCTGGGCACACACAGATTTCATAGAGTCTCTGGGAGCTGCCAGGGTGACTCCGAGTCCCCTGAACCAATTTAGGCAGACACACAGTGGCAGCATCCAACACAAGCTGTGTAGGAGAAAAAAAAATAGATGTGAAAGTTAGAGTCATAATGAAACAGACATAGTCATAGCAAAATGAATGAATGTGAAAAGGAAGGAGATTGCAATTGCTGATGAATTTTTAAACATCTATTAAAGTCCCGAAACATGCCATGCATTATGCTAAACTCTGGAAATATAATACAAAGACAGCACCTCTCCCAAGAAATCCTAGTAGGTATTTGACTTGAAACTGATTTCTACTTAGTTCTATCTTCTTTCTTCTCATCCAGGAGGGAATTAAAGCTTTTCTTTACTTCCTCTTCTGTTGGATGGAACTTTTCCTTGCTCAATGAATTCAGCCAATTTTGAGAACTGTTTATCCAGTCCCAGTTGGCAAAATGATTGTGTTAGCATAACAATGACTAAGGAAGCTTGTGTCCAAGATTCTGTTAGTTTGTAAAAGCTGAAAAGCACTGGGAAAAGGAGAATTGCTACAGCTATTCATAGAAGCCTCTGTTTCTGCTATCTGGGCTCCTTGAGTAGGGGAGAAAGTACATATTTGGAGCAGTTACATGGAACAGAAGTGTTTGACACTGCAGCCCAGGGCTGCATGTGGTAAATAGACAACACTTGCAAGGGTAGCTAAACCAGATTAAAATGTAAAGGAAATATTTAACAATTAATGAAAAAATATAATAAAACATAAATGATTTTAATATGTGTGGTTTTCTAAGTCAATGAGCAGCCCTTATCTTATGATATCCTTATGTATAGTCTAGTAGCCCCAGTTTCTATTTGAGTTTGACAATGTTGGTATAGAAAGAAGCTCCCAATGCTCATGCTATATTCAAACACATTGATCTAAGACCTCTGAGATCCAGGCTTCTGGAGTACAGTTCTTAATTCAGAAAACTTTCCTGGGAACAACACAATTCAGTATCTAGGTGGTACTGATGCGGTTTGAATGCTCTCAATTCCTGTTGGTCAAGAGATTAGTGGCAATAAGAGAGCTGTTAAGATATCCCCTTTAGATCGGCCGCAGGTTTAGGAGTGAAAGAATTCACTCATTCCCAAATTATTAGTTGCAAAATGAAAGTTTATTGTTGGGTAGAAATCAGTTTGCCAGGAAACTGACTTCTATATTGGCAAACATCTATTGGGAAATGAAATTTTGCCACTGAGAAAGCTTCCTCAGTGGGCAGAAGGGTTCTGGCAGTTGAGCAAGCTACTTAGGGCCATCTGCACAGAATGAGTCCAGATACTGCCCCTTTTAAGGAGTCTTGGGGCTTCAGGAGCCCAGGTTCCCAGACTTAGATTCTTATCAGTTTTCAGCCCAGATCTCCTATTGGAATTAACAACACTTCAAAGGGATGCTTTTTGACCAAGATTTCTAATTGAATCAAAGACTCTGGCATCCTGGAAAGATAATTTATCTGGGGGGCAGGGGGGAGGGAGAGGTATGTCTTTCCCAGGAGGGACTGAGACTCTGAACGGGATCACAGATCAAAAGGAAATATAGTTTCTTAAAGGGAACACAACTTTAGTAAAAAGTTCCATTATTCAAATACAAAAATACTTTGAGTAGCATAAAATAGTTTTAAGTGAAATACATTTAAAATATATTTTTTTCAGGCACATTGGCATCATTAGGACTCATTGGCTTGAATTTCTTTTAATTAGGGTCATGTGTAAGTGGGAAACACATTCAAGGCCTTGATTAGTAATTACACCCTTCTAGCACACATGGGTGCCTGATGAATGCTTTTTGCCAACAATGATGAGAATAAGGAAAATGTAATTTCTCAATCTAATCTCTGAATTGCATTGTTTCTAAGTATAATACAAAAACTATTAGTTTTGTTTTTAAAATTTTTTCCCTCTGCTGGCAAAGTGGAGGAATATTGGATTAGGATTCAGGAAACATCTAGGTTTGTAAGGATCACTCTACTGTTTCCTTGCAGTCCCCAGTTTCTGTTTTCTCATTTGTAAAGTAGGAAAAATAATACATGTACCAACTCTGTTAAAGTTTTGTGAAGTATTTTACAAATAGATCATTTTATCCTACAACAATCCTGGAAAATAGATTCTATTAATTCCATTCTACAAATGAGGAAACTGTGGCAGAGAGAAGTTAAGTGAATTTTCTGATCTATTTTAGATTTTCTTGCCCTCTGTAAACTTGCCAGACTGTAATTTCCATGAAGATAAGAATGTTAGTGTACTGGAAATAGTGCTGAACTTGGTTATTCCCTATTCTTTTTTATTTGCCAGGCATCTAACTTTCTAACTTTCAATTCCCTTGTCTATAAAGTGGGAATGATGGTAATTGCACTATTTTAGGGATTTGCGAGGAAAGTATTTTTGGGATGTCTAAGTGCTATAGAAATGGGCATTGTTAAAACTTTTATTAACCATCAGAAGGGAGCACAAAGGGTTCTACACATGGTTGGTGCTTGAGACATGGCTCCAGAATGAATCAGTATCCTCCAGAATACTCTGGAAATAATAATGAAGTGTTCATGCAGATCAGGAGGAGAGCCCTCCTGGGCATATTTAGAGTATATCTATTCTTCTATCTCCCAGAATAAAAAAGCATATAGTTCATTGTAATGACAAGCTTAAGAGTTCCAGCCCATTCTTTTTCTGGTTAGCTATTTCTTCCCATATTTAAAAATTTGAGTTTGTCTAATGATTAATCTTTCAAAATACTTTCATAGCCATCATTCCACTTGAAGGTAGTTGGATAAAGATTATGGAGACTCTAAAAGGTTAAGAAATTTGCTTAAACTTACCCACAGACTGGAGGCAATGAGGTGACACAGCAGATAGATTACCAGATTTGGAGTCAGGAAGACTCTTCTTCCTGAGTTCAGATCTGGCCATAAGCTGCAGCTGTGTAATCTTGGACAAATCATTGAACTCTGTTTGCCTTAGTTTCCTCATCTATAAAATGAGCTACAGAAAGGAATGATAAACTATTTCAGTATCTTTGCTAAGAAAACTCCACATGGGTCAGAAAGATTTGGGCACAATTGAAAAATGACTGAAAAACAACAAAAACCACATATTAATGGCAGAGAGAAGGGGCATATCACAATAAATAGAGTTGGCTCAAAAGTGAGGAAGGCCTGAATTCAAGTCTCACCTCTGATATATACAAGTTGTATGACTAAGGAAGTCATTAACCCTCAGAGACTAGGCAACATTTAGATCTTAAAACTCTGAAGTTGTAGAGAAGTTTCTACTCAATATGTATTGGTTGAAGTTCTTTACTGAGCATACCCTTTACTGAAGAAACCACAGATTTAATAAAAAGAATATATACACATATACATTAAGAAACAGCCAGGACATGTATGAGGATTTACACATGCATGCCATTTCCTCCCTTTACACAAGTCATTGATAAAAATACTGACCATCACAGGCCCAGTGAACAAATTCCTTTTGCACTTTGTTAGATACACTGATTCAAGTTGACAACAACCTATGAATGACTACTTTTGGTGCTCAGTCATTCAAAATATTCCCAGTGGCATGCTTTGTTAAAATTTCCTGATGATATTCCGCTCAGAACTATGGCTAAGAGATTAAGAAAATTGGTCCACAAAGCTGGGCCAACTCAAATAAAACTGAATTTAAAAGGGATAAATGTAAAGTTCTATTCTTGAGGTCAGAAAGTCAACTTTATAAATTCAGGATGGTGGGAGTAGAAATATCTGATTGATTCTTCATGATCAGAATGAGTTGATTGTCTGGTCCAGCATCCAAAGAAAACAGTATAAAACTCCCTTAGGCCAGGGGCTCTTTCATTTTTGCCTTTGTATATCTAATATCAGGGCAGTGTCTGGTATAAGGGAGATATTTAATTTATGCTTGTTGACCAGCTGATTGAAAGAAATAAGCTAACATCAGATGAAAGAAAAAATAATTTTGTTGTATTCTGCCCTGATGAGATGTCATCTAGGTTATCCTATGAGGGAAAAGACAAACAATATGCAGCATGTCCAAAAAAATATTGCTAGAATATTTGCAGGGATGGAGAACATGCTTACAGGGAGTAATGGAAAAAATTCAGGATTTTTATTTTAGAGAAAAGACTAAATTGAGGAGATATTATAGGTGTCCTTAAGTATTTAAAAGACTATCATATGGAAGAAGGATTAGTTTTTTTCAGGTAAGCCTCATAAGGCAATGGTTTGACTCTTTGCATGGATAACTCCTAGACCAGTTAGCCCTAGTCTAGCCCTGGTCTCTCTTCTAAGTTCAAATTCCGCATTACTAACTGCATAACAAACATTTTCAACTAGATATGCTGTAGACATTTCATGCCCAACATAAACTTTAAAATAAAGTTTGTTGTCTTTCTCCCTAAATCGACCCCTCTTCCTAACTTCTTTATATCTGTTGAGGTCATAGTCACCCTGGTTTATAGCTTCAGAGTTACAATCAATTTCTCCCTCCACTTGCTCTACATATTAGATTAGTTTGAATTTTTTTGGAATCTATCTCTTTAATATCTGTAGTAGCCATTCTCTCCTTTCCATTTGTATAGCTACCACTCTAGTTCAGGCTCTCATCCACAGTTTTCTAGTTGGTCTCCCTGCCTCAAGTCTTTTCCCTCTCCAATCCTTTCTTCAGAAAACTATCAAAGTTGATATTCCTAAAACATAGATCTGACTATGTCATTCTCCTGCTTAACAATGAGTTTTAGGGTGACATAAAGCTCTGTAATTTTTGTTTTTTTTTTAATACCCCCACAACCTAGTTCGAATTCATTTCTCCAACTTTGTTATTCTCTTTTATGAACTCCTTTATGAATGTCTTACATCTTTACACAAGCTGTGCATCACCCCAAGAATGCGTAATGCACAGAATCCCTAAAGTCTACTAATGTTCAACTTAAATATCATCTTCTGTATAAGACCATCCTTTTCTGTTCTCTCATTTCTAGCTGTTAATGTCTCTCCCCTCCCCAAATTTCCTGATGTTTATTATATCTATGGCAAATGTACTTTTATTCTCCCTTGTTAGAATTTGTAAACTCTTCAGGTGTGGGAACTACTTTCTTTGATTAATTGACTGAAATTACAAGAAAACTTCTGTAGACTTGATGAAAAAAGGGACTTCCTGAAATGATGAGAATTGTTCAAAACAGGAATGTGTTTTCTAAGAAGGGAATGGATTAGAACTTTTAAAGCAGTAGCTAAATGAACTTTTGTTGATATTGTGAAGTTATAGTTTTAAAAGCATGGACCTACTCCATGATCTCTGGGATCTTTTCCAATTCTTGAATTTTATACAATGACTACATGTGCTTATTTGCGTTATGAGAGCAATACATTGATAATAGTTGAAGAAACATGCTTCAATGAAAGTGCATTATTTATCTGTGCATTTCTGAAGATGCTAAATTATCAATTTAATTCCACAAACATTAATTAAGGGCCTATTGTATGCACTGAACTATGCTAGGTACTCTGGGTATAAAGACAGATAAAACTCTGCTTCTGTTTTTAAGGAGATTGAAATCTGGCAGAGAGAGAAAACAAATACATAGAAAAATAGAACACAAGTTATTAAGCAATAATCTTATGGGATAGGTATGAGTGATTCATGGAAGAAGTGATCACATAACTGGATAGAGCAGGAAAAGCTTTATGTAAAGGACGACCTTTTAACTGAGTTTTAAAGAAAGGGAAAGAAAGGAATGTGGAAGGAGGATGCTTTCATGGGGGTGGGATAGTGTGTATAAAGGCCAAGTGATGGATAAGGGCAAGACAGAATTAAGGATTAAGAAATAAGTCAATTTTAGTTAGAATTTAGAGATCATGAAGAAGAATAGTATACAATAAGAATAGAAAAGTAAATAATCAGATTATTGCATTAAGAAGATTATTCTGTCATGCCTATTTTCAACATCATTTTTATAATTTTTATAACCTTTTATAATTTGTAGTCATTTTTCTTTTTTCTTTCTTTAGTCTTTTTCTCTTTTATAACCTTTTATAATTTTTAGTCATTTTTCTTATGAAACATACAAAGTTAATGTGCTAACCCAAGAAACTTGTTTCTGCTTTGACTACAACCTAAATGGAAGTGGTCCATTTATATAATAGAAGCCTGCTTTATTTAGCTTACCATCCCATCACTGCTATGTAATTTGATATCCATTTGAGAGAGAGCTTCAATCTTCCCAGAATTTGCTTTAATATGGACCCCTCTTGGTGCATCCATACTTAGGCTCCTTGTGGGAGATTCCAGCCTGAAAGTAAAAAAAAAAAAAGGTACTGAGGCAAAGACTAATAAAATAACATTCTAGTAGAATTTATTTTAGTAGGGAATTAATACAACCCTTAGTTGTAATACAAAAATCATGGTCAATGATCTTTTCTTTAATAGTTCAGAAAAGCTTTGAAGAACCTTTTCCTTTTGGTTATTTAGAGTTCAGAAAAAAAAAACAGACCTGAATCTAGTAGCAGAGAAAATTAGCCCCCAAACAGATAATGGTTATCTCAGTAGTAATACTTCTCATAACTATAGGCATAAAATCTTACATATGCACGCAAAGCAAGTTTAATATTGTAACAATTTACTATCATAGATTTCTCAAACATCAACATTTCTATGATATTTTAAGATTATTAAAAATCAAATAAAGTTTGTTTCTATAATAGTAATATTTCAGCTTAAAATTAAAATTAACATGGATTATCTTTTCACATTCATAAAACAAAACATGTAATGATAAATACATATAAATAAATTCCCTGTAAGGAATGGAAGAAGATTGAAGAATGTAAATTGTATGTAAAATGAATGAAGAATTGTAAAAATGTATATATAAGCTGCTCAAGGGAACTTTCAGCATTAGTGTCTACAAAGCAGTGAAAACACATTGTACAATCTTATTTTAATATTGAATAATACCATATTATTTCATGATATATGAAACCCGATAGAAAAGATCATCTGGGAAAACTTTTGTACAAAGATTTTTAGTTAAAATTGCAAAATCATGTTTGGAAAGAAAGACAGATCTTTAAGAAAACCAGAGAATATATAAAATGTTCATTTTAATATAAAAGTTGCAGCCTCTCAGTTTTAGATAATTCTCTGTTTGGATAGTTTTTAGCTGGCAGGAATTACAGAGCCAGATGCACAGTCTAGATCACTTTGGAAGAATACACAGCCAGATGCAGACATCGTAAATTTATTTGACTTGGTTTTAGATTTTTAATGAGATAGTGTTTACTCTGAAATTGTGCTTTCCATCTACCCCAAATTCTTGCAGTCTTCTAGGATTGAAATAAAACGGGCATGTTAGAGATGCAGCAAAGGCAAATGTTGAATAAAAGTCTGAAACCCATTGCACATAGGGTAGCATATGGGAATTACTGCATTCATTGTATTGCCACAAGATGGCGTAAATTGACTACTTGAAAACTGTTCCAACTCCTGCCCTGTCATCTCAGGAATTTGAGAAAGAAACTTTCATAATTTAGCTACGTTATTGTCCCTTTCATAATAAAGGAAAGGAAGAGGTCAAAGAAGAGAAAGGGAAGAAAAAAAGGAAAAAGAAACTGAGAAACTAAAAAAAATATATGTAAATGTTTGTTGTTCAGTTGTGTCTAATTCTTTATGACTTCATTTAGGGTTTTCTTCGCAGGTACTGGAGTGACTTGTTATTTCCTTCTTTAGTTCATTTTACAGATGAGGAAACGGAGGCAAAAAAGATCTTGCCCAGCAGGGTCACCCAGGAAATATTTGAAGTCAAATTTGAACTCACAAAGAATTCTGACTCTAGGCCCAGTGCTCTATTCACTGTGCCACCTATCTGAACCAACAAATAATTTATTTAAACACTCAAAAAACTGTCATCCCCTCTGAGGATCCCAGAATAGAGGGTCTCTGAGGTTCTATGAAGCTCTAGATCTAGATTTTGGTCCTTGCAAAATGATTCAATGACAGCTGTTCTGAAAATAATTAATTATAATGATAATAGTTAACATTTGCATAATGCTTTAAGTTTGACACAGTGCTTTGTGTGTATTAACTTATTTGATTCTCAAAAGAATCCTGTGAAGTAGATGCTCTTATTATTCCCTTTTTTTAGATGAAAAAACTATCTGAGAATAGTTAAATGCCTTGCCCAGGATCACATCGCTGGTGTGATTCCAATTTAGGCCTGTATACTCTGCTACCTAGGCTGGCCCAATGTAAACACTTGTGATATTTGATTATTTTCACAGTCAAATCAGAGTAATCATAAAGTTGAAGCAAGTGTAATATCCTTTTTTCCCTTCCTATGTTTTCAAAACTTTTCCTTGAGAAATAAAATCATAAGGCAGCTGTCAAATTTTGCTGGTCAAGGTGGTGTTAAAGCTGTACAATGAGAACACGTAATTCTTTTTAAAAATAGGATATATATGTACATGCCTATGTACATTAGAAAAGCAATCTGCCTTGGGGAGGATAAATTAAGAGAGAATGTGTTAATTTGGTTAATTTGTTGATATCCTTAGGAAACTCTGACCCTAAATCAGGACCAAAAACATTCATCTTATAACAAAACTCTTCAAGGTCAATCTATATCTAGTAAACACTTGCTATAAAGTACTGAAAGAGATAGAGCCAATTAATCAATAAACAAGCATTTAGTAAGTGCTTTCTGTGTGCCAGATACTGTGTTAGGTGCTGGGGATACAGGGACAAAAACTAAATATTGACCACCTATAGAGAGCTTCCATTCAATCAATAATTCAATCTAAGTATTTGATTAAGAGAAACGACACATACACAAATGACTAGAGGGATCAGGAAAGGCGCTTGAGTTGAACCTTGAAGTAAGAGAGGGATACCAGAGACAGCGGTGAGGTGGTCATTTATTCCAGGTATGAGGGCAGTCTATGCAAAGACTACAGGAGATGAAAAATCATGTGGCAGGAGCAGGACCTGGACTGATTTGGTAGTGCACTTGAATGGTAATGCACATGAAGGAGATTGTTAAAGGAAGAGAAATAATTGCCTGAAAAGATACTGTGCAGGGCTCCAAAGAGAGGCTACAGATACTAAGCGATAGTCCCTGTCCTAATGGAGCTTATAGTTTCTTAAAGAGATATATGACACAGATATAACTCTCTCTATATATAATACATATATATATACATATTTATATATTCATTTATTACATGAAAAGTGCATAGGAGAGGTGAGAGTAAAATGGGGAGGTGAGAGGGGAAGGAGAATTATTGACAAATGGAATCAGGAGGAAGAACATTAAACGATGCTGTTTAGATAATGGAGAAAATGACAATAGATAGAAAACTGGGGAGGGATTTCTAAGTGTAGGGAATACCTGTGAACCAGGTATTACAAAATATGAGAGATTAGAAAGAAGAACATTCCAGGTATAAGAGAAAGCCAGAATATTATTTTAAGTGGAAAAACTATAGGGCACAAATCAGCATGCTATTAATAACCTAAAGGGAATCTTTGTAGAGTTTTCATTCTAGCACTGCATTAAACTTTCTGGTTTTGAACTGCTATTATGAACTGTGATATCCATGTTCTGTCTCCTTTCAAGTGGACAGGAATTTAATTGTGTGTAGATGGACTTGAATGTCAGGAGATTGTGGAGGAAGTTATAAAAAAAGAGGAGGGGTGATTGTTTGATATATTGGAGAAGGAAAAGTGTATATACAAAGCTGGACATGGCGTAAGTAAGATCTGGGATCAAATCCCATTCCTACTCCCATTCTTTAGAGAATAGTTATATGACACTGGCCAAGTCACTTATTTTCTTTCAGTTTTGGTTTCCACATCTGTAAAATAATGATAAGTATATTTCCTACAATGGAGGACTATGATTATTCACAATACTTTGCAAAACTTAAAATGCCATAAATGTCAGCTACTGGTATCATCATTATCACCACCATCATCATCTCTATCCCTATCATCAACATTGTTATCTCATTCAATCCCATTAGAAACTAGTTTTTATACTGCTATTTTAATTTTCTACAAATTACTAGAAAGGCAGGTAAAATAATTGTTTTCTTCTAGTTGAATAAGAGAATGTGAACTCATCCACTGTAGACTCACAGAAACATCCTCAGTACAACTCCAATAGCAAATAGGAAAACAAGGGTGATTTTGTACCTCTTCATATCTCCCCATTATTTTGGATTCTTCCAAGTCTCAACATTTTGCAAGGTTTTTGTTCCATGTAGTTTGGAAATGAAATATTTAAATATGTTTAAGTACACATTGTCATTACGGTTTTAATGGATTAATAATATGCCTGGGCAATTATGGGCAATAGTTTAGTCTGTGATAATTTTCTAATTCTGGTATCATTTATTTGCTGAGATCTCCGGGATACATAATTAAATGTGAATTTGCAGTAAGGGATTTGCCATCTCTTAATTCATGAAATATAGATGGGTCATATCTTACCAGGTATTTGATAGATGTTAAACTTTTCAACCTGTAGTTATGCATTACATAGTTTATACTGTTCATAAATTAATCTACATTATTAGCAAGTCTGGGCTCCTTAAGGAGTTTTGGGGTAATTATGGGTTTCTAGGTGCTGAAATGGATAGAGTATTGAGCCTGCTGTCAGGAAGACCTGATTTCAAATACAATCTCAGACAATTATTAGTTATGTGACCCTGAGCAATTCATTTAGCTGTTTGCCTCAGTTTCCTTATCTATAAAATAAGCTGGAAAAGGAAATGGCAAATCACTCCAGGATCTTTGCTAAGAAAATCCTAAATGGAGTCATGAAGAGTTGTAAATGACTGAATACAACAACAAATTTCTAGTAGCAATAGTCTGATCCAGTCATAAACAACTCTATTCACAAAAAGAAATATTTGTAGCTCACACATTTTTTTCACTGTTTCTTTATCAACATTATGTACAAGTTGTGTCCGAGTACATGTGAATGTCATCCATGTAGGGCATTGAAATCTATGTATCTTATCCATTTTATAGATTATACATAGAGATTTCTCAATTTTGGTTACATTTGACAAATCCAATAGAACACACCTGTCATTGGATTTACTATGGTTATGTGAAGTGATGTCTGCTTATCAAAAAAGTATTTTTCCCTAAGTTTTTGATGTTTATCATATCTTTTAAGAATGTCTATTTATTAGTCTTCTTCCTTCTTTTTGGCAAAGAGATATTGACTTTTCTATAGTTGCCTTTGGGTGATAGACCTTGTGTTTTGTTAAGATTGTACACATTTTTCTTAGAATACTTTTCAAATCCATGATGGTCCACTTTACAATTCCTGAAAGTATACACTGAGATTGGTATTGCATAGATGTTAATTTCCTTACATATGTTTTATTTGTTCAGTTTTGATTTCAGGAGGTCATTAAATCTCAACATATTCATCTATAGTATTTTCCTTGATATCTTTGTTCTTTATGTGTTTTGTTTAAAGTAGACCAAAATATTTGCAATTGTATCCCCTCAGAGGGACTTCAAAGTATTGCTTTATAGCAACTTTAAAGGCTACCTAGTCTAACTTGCTCATTTTATAGATAAAGAAACTGAGGCCCAGAAAAATTCCTTGGGAAGTAGCTTTCCCAATATCATAAAACAGGAAGAATAATTGTTTCTGGATTTAAGCACAAACACTAAAGTTTTTCTTTCCTTAGTATCCATTAAGGATTTTATGATTTCTGGGTCCCAATGATGTGATATAATTGGATAAGGATTCCATGCAATGAATCAGTTATTTAATGTGTTTTTGGTGGAATCATGTAATATGATATCGTCCATGTAAATCAAGGCATTAATAAAGTGATTGGTTGGAATATATTTTAAAAATGAGTTGGAAGTTATGCTGAATTCTATTTGGAAGAGATGGTAATGGATTTAGGGATACTTATGTTTATTATTGGTGGTAGGAAGTGAAGTCAAGAGCCCAAGTAGAAGGCAAGAGGAAAAAGTGAAAAATTGGTGATATAGAGAAGTTTTAAAATAGGGAAAAGGAGAGTTTAGGTAATTTCATATTGAATGGCCTGCATTTCCTCAATGAGGTAGACTATATTATACATTATGAATGTGGAGAGTGGGGATAAAAAGGGGGCTCTTAAGTAAGGGCAAGTTTCAAAGTAGTTAATTTGGGTAATAACAGGAAATCAATGATAGCCACATAGAAGGATTCTCTAGCTGTAATCACAGCCCAGCTAAGATTATTGCTGTTAATTTATAGTGGATGGAATCAGCCTGATTTTTTCTATTGATACTGAATATTTTGGGGTAAAAGTAGACAAAATTAAATGGGGGTTGAAGTTTCATGGTTTGGGGATAGCAGAAGTTCAGGAAACATGAACTTTTAGATCAGTGGCTGGGGAAGCAATCTTGTTCAAAGACCTTTGTTAAAATACATAGATGTGATGATATAGTTAAATTAAAAATCATATTGCCCAATGTATATCCCTCTTATGTTAATGATGTTAGTATTAGGTTTAAATAAAAGAGCCTTAGCCCATGAAGGAAGAACTTTTTAATCCTTTTTTTCCCCAAAGGAGAAAAAAAAAGAAGCATTAGAAAAGAGAGAAACATACATAGTATTCTATTCTATGCATATAACAGTGATCACTGCACAATCTTCTCTTTCAATAGATTGGAATGTCAGATTGACTTTGGAGAATTATAAACTTTCTATAAATCTAATGTCTGCCTTAATAATGTTGAAGTAGAAAAGAGTCTTTGGGGGGCAAGTGATGGAGTTATCTTAGATTAATAATACAAGAGGAGAAAGTTTCATA
This sequence comes from Antechinus flavipes, assembly GCF_016432865.1. Lineage (NCBI taxonomy): Eukaryota > Metazoa > Chordata > Mammalia > Dasyuromorphia > Dasyuridae > Antechinus > Antechinus flavipes. Next base: position 461,394,870 of record NC_067400.1, read on the forward strand.
TAGTTTGACATATATCATAGATTCTGGGAAAGCAGATTCCAAATAGTTCATAGAAGGTATGGCTAGAATCCAGTGTCTCATATTTTGAAGTGGAAACAAGCCTAAAGTGAATAGGAAGATCTTAGGGATGAAACTGCGAAAACACAAAGAGAAATCATTCAAATAAGGAAGAAAAAGAAAGCTGCCTAAAGAAACTGATGTGAATGCTCAGGGAACTCATTAACTAACTCAAATGGAAAAAAAAAAAAAAAACATGTTTAGAAGATGGCAACAGGGCAATGATAGAGGGTGAATACAAAAAATTCCTGTAAGAATTGCATCTGCAGCCTTAAAGCTTAAAATGAGCCAAGGATGACAATGAATGCTAAAAGACTACATTTCCTCCCTTACATGTGTATTGAAGGCAAGAGAAAGCTCAAAGAAGGGATAGTTTTATATATATGATATCGTGTAATAAATGATGATGATCAAGTGGCTGAACAATTTTTTTTATTTGTTTTTTTCTTCCAAGAAAAGTCATCTTTGGACTAAGAATTATAGAAGAAAAATGATTATAAGAGACAAGAAATCCATGATAAGTGAGGAAATTGATAGAGCACCTAACTTTCTCCACTAGGTCAAAATCACCAAGCAGGAATAACTATGTATATTAAGATATTGAAAGATTGACAGATGTGATTTCTAGGTCACTGCAGTGATCTTTATTTTTTAAATTTGATTTTTAAATTCTGATTTTAACAAAAAAGAGAATATTTCTATATTAAAAACATAAAGATTATTATATTTGAAATTGCAAATCTGTTATATACAGCTTAGTTTTTGGATAACATTTCTAAATACAAAACCCACAAAGAGTATTATATCTGAAATTGCAAATCTGTTATATGTAGCTTGGTTTTTTGAGTACACATTATCTTTTTTTAAGAATAAAGAGAAGATAAAAGGAAGGAGAAAAATGAAAAATGTAAGGAAAGAGTAAAGGAGAGAAGAAAAATGGAGAAAGAGGAAAATGAGAGAGAAGAAAGAAAGAAGAAAGAAGGGAAGAGATAGGGAGAGAAGAAATATTATTTTAAAAGTTGTCCTGGTTTTCTTGTTTTCTTTTTGAAATTCATTTTTTTCTCTTTGGAATATTAAAATACTTTAATCTGTCTTTTTTTTTCTTTTCTTTTTTTCAGGATGTGGGTGGGTAGAACCGAATTTTATCATGAGCTCTCCTCTCTCTCCCAAATTTCTTTTCTGCTCAATAAAGAAAAGTATAATCTTTGTTTCAAATAAGCATAGTCAATCAAAAGAAATCTAAATATTTGCCACCTTGAGTTCTATTTTTTTGTTTTGGTCCAAGATAATATTCTCTGAATTGGGAAGGGCAGAACATAGATGGCTAATAAGGAATTAATGTCAATAAGGAAAAAAAGTTGAGAGCACCTGTTCTCAATGAATACAAGTCATCATTCCTAAATAATTACATTTTAGGTAATAAAAGTGATATTCAGATCTGGTACATATAGTTGTCAGTGATCTCTGAAAGACTATGGAGAATGGGAAACATATAACAGTTGCATCTGGATATTCTTTTAAGAGAAGAAAAGGTCTTCTGCAAATTATAGGCCAGTGAGTTTGACTGTGATTTCTAGAAAAATTCTAGAATATAGTAGTAAGAGATTCCTAAAGATCCAGAAAATAATGTAATGATCACAAAACAATCAGCATGACTTCATCAAGAATGGAACATTCTGGTCTAACTTTTATTTCATATTTTGATAACAATTTTGATAAATGTGTATACCAGAGAAATTCTAGAGTTATAGTTTACCTAGATTTTGGCAAAGCTTTTGATAAAAATCTGATAAAAATGCCTATAGAGAAGTGGGAAAGATTTGGTCTAGATAATAGTAGATGAATTCAGACTTGTTTGAATGGCTGGATATATTCATGTTTACTGTTAGTTGAGAAGAAGGTCTCAAATGCAATGTTTCATGGAATTGTGCTTGGTCTTGTGCTACTGAACAATTTTATTTGTAATGAATGAAGGCTGTGTCCCATTTTTATTAAACTTGCAAATAGGAGAAAGTTGAGGGACACTACCTACAATGAATGACAAAGTCAGTAGTAAATTTAAAAAGATCTTGAGTATTAGATGAATTAATAAGAAAAAGATTAAATTCAACAGGGAAAAATGTAAATCTTATACTTGGATTCATTCCCCTTTATTGGTTTGGGTTAAAAGACCATTGGCATTTATTTCAACTCTGAAGTCCTAGGAACCAAAACTTTATAGTTGAGTGAAAATAATTACAATTTTATACTTTGTTAAAAACATTTCTATGCTCTGTTAATATTTTCAAGTCACTTTTCCTTTGAATGAGGTAGTAAGAGAATAAATATTCATATCCCTCTTTTTAAAAAGATGAAGCAGCTGGGACTTGAAAAAAATATCACATATCTATAGTGACATGGGTAGGAAGCATCAGATTTGGAATTCAAACCCCATTCTCTCAAGTTTACCATTCTTTTTAATAAACCTTGCTGCCCTTTTTTGTAGCACCTGACAGAGTCTAAGCCTTTCTAGCAAAGCTTTACAGAATGCACGGTCACTCCATGCCAGGATGTGACAATGGAGAACTTTTGTGGAGACAACTCAGGGTAGGCTGCTAAAAAAATCTATTTGTGAAGTTATGTTCACGCTTACTTTAAAATAAATACATTTAGTTCCTTCCTTCAGTATTATCTTATGTACATTTCACCCTCTATCTAGTGGAAAGGACAAAATGTTGTTTTCTCTAAGGCTGTGTATTCATCAGAGATGCTCAATTTTCTGCTTCATCCATGAAACCAATGCTAAAAGACAATAAAGATCCCCAGCAGGTGGTAGCCCACATTTTCAGGCTCTCATCCCTTCATTTCATCTCATAGAGCTATATTTGGCTCTTACTGATCCATGATAAAAGTGAAGCTGGGTTTGCAAATAACTTTTGCATGCAGTAAACTAATCAACAAACATTTTGTAAGCACCTGTAATGTACGAAATCTGATGTCCCTCCCTGAATGAGGAGAAGATGTTCAAGGCAAAGGTAGTCAGGAAATGGGAAGAATGTGACAGCTGTGAGAGATATATCAAAGAAAGATTCAGCCTGCATGTGGGTAAGCATTGGCGAATAAGGAGTAAAACAGAGTTTTCAGTCTTTGGGCCTCAGAATTTTGTTTTGTTTTAAGTTTTTCAATTTTATTAGAAATATAATTATAACAGATCATTTTACCTGGGGTTCTTGCACAAATACCCAAATCCACATACCCATCCTCATCCACCCATCATCAAAATCTCTGTCTCTGTCTCTCTTTCTTACACACACACACACACACACACACACACACACACACACACACACATACACACAGAGAAATATGGAAGCCAGAGAGGAAGCCCAGTGTGGGAATGACTATGATAAGTTCAGTTTTATAAGGAAAAAAACATACATCAAGGATTTGTAATTGTAGGACTGTAACTAGAAAGAGCTATTAGGGCTGGAGATATATAGAAGTTATCTTCATAGAAGTAATCAACTAAAACTATTGCAATAGATAAAGTACCTACAAACATTAGATAATTAATAGATGTTTGTTGAATTAAATTGAATTTCAGAATTAAAGTATGCTCAGAAGTTCAAGTGATAGGAGATAGTTAGGACCAAGGAGGGAATCCAACATGGGAAGAACAGGCAATAGGGAACATATTCCAGCCTCATTTAATAGAAGGGACAGGAAAAAGCATCTGGGAAGTTTGGGCAGAGTTCCTAATTAGTAGACAAAATAATGTCAGTGAAGGCGGTAAGTAGGAATTATGTATGTGGATGAATAGAGGAAGAAAGGGAGGAGTAGCTAACATCTGAGACATATAGAAGAAGGTAGTATGGATGGATCAAGACCACTAGGTACCAGGACCCAGAGGGGGAAATCTAGTATTGAAAAGTATACGAAAGGAGAAGAGTATGGAAAAGAGAATCAAGTCAAGGCAAAAGAGTCATTACTTACTGGAACTATTCCTAAGATAAGGACTACCTTTCATGTGGCCAATTCTTGAGCCACAAATCCAGGGCTCCATATATTACCCTTTTTCTAGCAGCAAAATTAGTCACCAAGTATGAATATATGGATGATCCTACAGATAGATATTATGTGGCTTTAGTGTAAAAGGTAAGAGGAATCAGGGGAGGTCAACAGGTAAAGAAGGAATGAAGCAAATCCCTGTATTCAAAATGGAATTTTGTTGAAAAGACTTTCATTTAGGAGGTAGAATGAGCCATCAGGTTTCAGAACCTTAGAATTTCAGAGCTGGCTGAGATCTGAAGGGTTTCAAGGAGAGAATATCTAATGTTACAGAGAGGGTTAAGGACAAGGAAATTATATCATATTATAAGGTCATTCGTGACTTTGGAGAGATCAGTTTATTTAATTGGTGGAGTCAGAATCTCAGATATCAGAGGGAAAAATGTGTTCTGAGGGTAGTTGTCTCATCCAGCCTGTAGCTGACAAGTGATAAATTAGTTTTTGCCTGAAGACTTTTAATGGGGGAAAGTTGGATAAGAAGATTTCCCCCCCTCTCTTTATAATAAATCTAATTGGCTTTTTAAAAACTGTTATTTCTTTTTCCTATTTTTTTTTCCTGAGTCACAGCAGAATAAGTCCATTTCAATTCATCTGTGGAAGTCTCTAAAATATCTGAAGAGAACTATCACAGATCCTTTAGGTCTTCCCCACTTCAAGATAAAGATATCTAGTTTCTTCCACTGATCTCCCTCTGGTATGAGCTAAACACTATAATCCCTGAGGCTGACACTGAAGTGAACAGCTGTGTGAACTGCAGATAGCTCATTACTGATCCCAAGTCCTCTTGTGAAGCTGATTCTATGTGGGGCTAGCCCAGGAAGTCTGAAACAGAAACTGATATCCTACACCTGTTCTCCCTCAGCTTTCTAAAGGTATTCCACATGTCTTAGTGGATTTAAGCATCAAAGATTAAAACTCCATTAAGATGTGTGGAACATTGTTAATATTTCTGTGTGTGTGTATACATACTACATTACATGTACATATGCTTATACATTTATTTACATATACACATAAAATATGTACATATAAACATATGTTTGTACATGTACTAATCTCTTTTCATTTGAAATATTCTAGCCTTCAGTAAAAGAAATTAGAACTAAATATAGAAAATTTAAGGTCAAATTTAACCAGAATCAGGTAACAGATTGTTCAATTCTTCCACATTTCCAACCAATACATTAAGGATGCCTAAAGCTTTTCTAGGTATTTTTTGGATACTGTCATATTTTTAGTTTTCATAGACAAATGCTTAACCCACTTTTTCACCATATATGAGAAAAGTTAAATGTTTTATTTTCAACTAACAGAAATGAAAGATTCTTTGAACAATGTTACAAAAATGTGTTTAACCATACATCTAACAAATTGATCATCATTTATATTATATATCTAGATCACTTCATGCTAAAATTTTTCCTATAAAATATCAATTTCAGCTTTCATGACTACTATTACATTTTAAATTACAAGCATGTGCAAAAGATTCAGAAATTGGCTAAGAGGTTAATAGTTAATAAGCTAACTTGACTATTGGTGTCTTCAATTTTTATGTTTCTGTTAAAATCAAGAATAAAGAGAATTCAATAATTTTCCAAACTTGCTCATATTCATTTTTTAAATTAAACACACAAAATATAATTAACCAATTACTTAAACAGGTTGTGTGTGTGTGTGTGTGTGTGTGTGTATGTGTTAACTTCTCAAAGTACTTAAAGATCTTTAAAGTAAATACAATTAAACTTCAGAAAAATAAACATGGTTTAAGATTAATTTTCAATTTAGGAGAATACCAACTCTAAGAAGTCTTATAGATGACTAAGAAATGTTATGGTAATCTACCTCCCATAATCTCAATTCTTATTTTATACAGATTAAATTCAGTCTTGAGGATTTTATACAAATCACTCTCTCTTTAGTTGATGTCCACTAATCAGGACTTTTCCTTGAGAATGTCAAAATTTGGCTTATTATTTCTCCTACCCAGCCCCTCCCCTGAGAACATCATAATATAGTATCTGCCAAGAAAAGGCTTTCAGTTCCTATTCACGGAGTTTAAGAATATACATCAAATACAGCACAGGATTTATTTCAACCAATGGAAAACATGAAGAACGTGTCCTCAAGTTGATAATCAGTCATGACAACTTTTTCCTCATGTTCAATGAACTCAACTTCCCCCCCAAAGAGTCATATAATCCTTGAAACTTAAAATGCTATCCTAAGATTATCATTTCTTCAAAAAGGGAAAGATTTGGGGCATCCCTGTAGAATTAACTCTCTTCCAATTTACAGTATAATGGAAGGTCAGGTCTAGGTTTGCTCCTTTACAAAGTGTCTCTGTTCCTACATACTGTTTGGCTCTAAGACCACATGATTCTTCCTCTTGCCTTAGTTTAAGAACTCAGAGCTACCTAGCAACTCTTATTTTCAGAACAGTTAAGGAGACTTAGTCCAGAAGCTCCTCTCCTAGGATCTCCTTAGTCATTCTGTCATTGTGTTTCTATGCCTGCCACTTTTGGAATCCAGAGATTCCCTGGTCCTCTCTCCCATCTGCATCTCTCAGTTTCTATCTCTAGTCATTGTCTCTATGGCTATGTCTGCTCTCTTTTATAATCTGTTTCCAAGGGTTACCACTCAGAACATCATTTAGGGTCAATTCTACAGAAGCATTCAATGCAAAATTATTCAGTCACACATCTGATCTGAAGAACCACTGAAGTCTCAAATTGAATATTAATGTTTACTTCTTATTTTTAATACATTTTCAACAAGTCTCATCATTTTGCCTTGCTAATTTAACTGAGACTACTCCTAGATACCATCTCTATAAGATTGAAAAGTTTAATTTTTAGATTGATGTTAGGAAATTTTTATTTCTTTATATAGCAAGTAAATACTATATAGTCATTCCAATTTAGGGAAAAATAGATATTCATCATATGTAAATTTCTATATTTCAAAAAATGATTATATGATTGAATACCTTTAATGATGCTATATAAAATTTAGCTTTTTTTGATGCTGAAGTTCATGGAAAGCATTTTATGTACTATATAGGAGTATTCAGTTTTTGACATTCTAGACAATAAAAATAAATAAATATTGCCTTAATTTGTTATTCCAAATATATGCTTATGGGTTGCCAGCACAACCATTCTTGATATTCTGTCTTTTCCTGGTTTTTAACTGACAAAAAAAAAAAAACCTTTTAAATTTCTTAATTTGAGAGTGAAGTTTTGATAGGAATGGAGTGATTCATTTTAATTCTTTGGGAGTTTTCCTTCTGGGCAATATGGTTTTGAAGAAATTAAGACTTTTTTTTTTTTTTTTACCAAGTTGTATTTTTGCAGCACTTGACAAAAATGAACTTAATAGAGATGAGAGCTCCCAGAGAAGTCCTATTTCTAAAACACAAGATCATGTTCACACTAAGTGTAGTAGCCTGATGACAACTATATGTGTTTAAAAAGCCTTAAAATGCTGTTTATTGTGTTTGTTATTTTTTGTTATTATTGTTTTATACTTGTCTTTCTCAATAAGGAGATAGAAATAATCCTGGGACAAATTGCTAATTTTCTATATTGAATGTTTTGTAGATTACTGCACCGGTTGATGAAATAACTGATTTTTGTAGTAGAATAAAAGTATTAGAATATAAGCTCATGCTCTGTAGCCTATCTCTCAATATTTGAAATCACCATGTAGCTTGGAGATTATGAATATTTGATATGATTAAAATCATTATTTTCAAGTGTTTATAAACAGATTTTATGTCCATGTGATTGTAGGTAATGATTTGATCTGTGATAATCATACTGTTACATTATAATAAGTTTATTGGTTGAGTTCTCCAGGATACTTTGAGAGGCTGTGGTGTGGAGATATGATTATCAGTCCATGGAAGGTAGAAGACTTCTGATGTATAATTCTAGCCAATAGCTCATGTCTCGCTAGGTATTCTATGGGTGCCAAAATTTGGCAACTTTTTCTACTGTCTCTGCCATTTCTTTGCATAATATAAATTAATCATTAAGTTTGGGCTCCTTAAATATATTTTTTCCTTAGTTTTTGGGCAATGACTTCATACTGAATTATAATCTTAAATGATTCAATTTACACAAACGAATCAGCAGCACTCAACCATTTATTCTGTATTTCTTATTATCACATACAGCTTACAACTATGGAGAGTATTTTGATTCCAGTCTTGAAAAGTTGTTTCACATATGAAAGCAAGTGACATTTACATTTGACAATTTGAATCAATTTTGTTTTAATGAAGTGATTTCTGTTCTTCTCCTGTAGATTTTTGGCCTATTTGTCATGTACTTTAAGGATGTTATTGAGCATCTTCCTATTTTTTAGCTGTCTCAGGGTGATGGGCTCTATTTTTTTGTTAATATTGTTATTGTTAATATGGGATTTTGTATGGATACTTTCCAAATTTGCTACAGTTCATTTTTTAATTCCTGAAAGTGTACTTTAAGATCAGTATTGGATAGGTGTTCATTGTTTAAACACATTCTTACCATTTAGCTTTGATTTCAGGAATCAATAAGTCTTCTAACACATTCCGTTCCTTCTCCTTGATATCTTTATGTCAGTATATCTTGCTTAAAGGAAATCAAGGTATTTGTAGGTCTTGTCTTCATCCATTGGCTTAATATGATTTCCAAATTCAAACTCAAAATCTTCATTGCTTTTGTTTGCCACATAAGTCCAAAAAACATTCTGATATCTTTGGAGAAAGATAACAGAACTATTTTATTATTTTATAGTCTAGTACTTTATATATGAATAATAAACACCTAAATGTAAGCTCCATGAGGGCAATGACTATTTGGATATCTCTAGCACCTATCATAATTTTCTATAACCAGAAGACTCTTAAAACTTTGCTGAATTGAATTTGCTTCTCTATATTTGTTCTGGGAATTATTCAGTCAGTCAATAATTTATTTTATTTATTAAACATCTGTAATGCACCAGAGATTGTAATAAGTTCTGGGAATACAAATATTAAAAATATAATCCTTGCTATGAAGGATCTTAAAATCTAGTGGAAGAAGATAATACATAAAAGGAAGCTGAAAAACTCGAGGAAGGGAGAGGTACTCAGGACACAGAGATATCTAACCAAATTTTTGTTATCCCATATATTTTTTTTTAACATGTGTAGAAATTCACACTTATTTCCATTCAATTCCATTCTTCTTTGATTCAATATGTTTTCCTAGATTATTGGGATCTGTCATCCAACATCTTAGCTATTTTTCCAAGCTTTGTGTTATCTGTAAATTTGATGATTATGCCACCCTTACTTTTATGTATATTTTTAGTACACTAACACCTGCACTTTCATGCACATTACTAAGAAAAATGTTAAAATGGTTTAAGGAGAAAATTCTACAATATCCTATAAAGAACGCCTTCCAATTTGACACAAATTCTTCAATGAGTTATCTTTGTGTCTGGTCATTTAAGCAATTCAGAATTCACTTAACTATGCTGTTCTATAATTTCTAAATCTTGACAATAGGCACAATATGAGACTGTAGAATTCTTTAATGAATTTCTGGTAAATTATATCTATGGCATTTTCTTTATCTTTTAGTCTAGAAACACTATCAAAAAAGAAAATGAATTTAGTTTGGAATGACCTGGTTCTAATTAAACTATGCTGGTGTTTTGTGGTCATAGTTTTGGTTTTAAGTTGTTCATAAACTTTAATATTATGTGGTAGAATTCTGCCAGGATAGAAGACATGGACTATAGTTTTGTAGACTTTGCTCATTTCATTTTTCTAAGAATCATGTTATTTTCCCTTTCTCAGGCCAGTGGCACATTTTTCCTATTCTCTTTATTTTTCTTTTAAAGACTACTGACACAGAAGCCACAATTGATATTTATTTCAATTCCCTGAAATTTAGTTTACCTAGGCTAAGTGGAAGTGAAATACTTCTAATATCTTTTTTCTTATCTTGCATTTCAATGTCTTTTAAAATCTTTGTTCTTACTTTTCTAACCCAATGTTCATTTTCATTGAGAGAAAAATGACTCAAACTATTTAAAACTAATTGGTTTCATGGACAATATTTTATGTTATAGTACTTGTTGGTGATTTCATAGATGTAGTATTCCTTCCAAATTAGGAGATAAAAGTATTCAAGAAGGACTAGCTCCTTCCTAGGTATGAGGGCTTGCTGTCTCCTTTTTAGGGCTGTTCATCCTCCTTGTTCACTTGTCAATCAAGTCTGACCTGTGACTTCAAGAAGTCACTGGCTACACCTTGGTATAAACTGTCTTGACAGGTGGGCTAAATCAGGTTGAAGGTAACTATCAGGTCTCCAACCTCTTAATGATGGAGATGTTTACCCCAAGCATGTGAAGACTTCTTCTTGAAAGAATGAGCAAATAAAGACAGTTTGTTTCAATGGGCATGAAGGCAACTAAAACAAACACTGTGGAATCCTCAGAACATGGTCAGATAGTAAAGACACCAAAGTCATTCACTGCAGTCCAGGATATCACCAGTCATCCTGATTTTTGTCTTGCCACTGAACTTTACTGAGCATGGAAGAAGGCTGATCCAAAAATGTCTTCCATATCAGTAATAAATCCCTTTTGTTTACATGTAATAAATTTCACTTCTTGTGATCTTTTTCAATGCATATATTTCTAGACCTTTCTATTTCTTTTATCAAATAAAGTCATCATAATATATAATCATGAAGTTTCTGTGTCTGCAAGTCTTTTGGTTCTCTCATTCTTCATCTTTGGAATCGTAATTTCCAATACAATTTTTGCTGTTCTCTTACATTGCTACTTTTGGATTTAAATTATAACATATTAAAATATGGGATTAAATTTGGTGGGTTTACTGAGTTCTTCATAGAATTTTTCTTCCTTCTTTTTGTAACATATGTTGGTACATAATACACAATTATTTTATGATGGCCCTTTTATTGCAAATTCTTCCCACAAACATTGGAATACAAGATGATGAAATGATCCATAAAATGATGTTTCTTATTGCCTTTGGATGTAGAATAATATCAACTTCTTCAATTCTTTTATTGCTTTTTCAAGGAGGACCTTTGAACTATTCTGTCATTTAACTTTATTCTCTCTTTTGTTTTCACGTATAACAAAAATGTCAAGATTGAAATGACATTTACTTATTGGTCACTGGATAAGGATCTCATATTTAGAATATAAATCTCTACTAGTGTTTAGAAGTTCCAAAAAAACTGTGATCTGTAGACCGTTTTCTGTCTTTTCTGTTGCTCTGTCACTATCAGTGTCACTGCAGAAGTGGAAGGTTTTGAAGGTTATTTGCTCCTTTTTTAGTTTGTTCCAAGGTTTGGCATAGCCAAATAATTTATTACCATGTCCTTAGACCACTGATAATAAACTTCTCCATAGTTAACTATGATTGTTCACAAAAGTAGGTAAAATTTATTTCAGGGACCATGCTTAAAACATTTCCAGAATGGTAGTACTATCTAGGATTTGTGGTCCATTGATATAAATTTTGAGAGCCTTGAGTCACCTCTAATCTTTGTTGGGTCCTTGAAGTGGGATTTGAAAGAGAAAACTTAAACAAAATAAAAGTTGAGTAATTCTGTTTTCTTTTTCCCATCTGCCACAAGATGTGATTCTATCATTTTTCTTTTCCCCAAACAACTAAAAACAGCTCTTTCTGTTGTCCTCACAAAAATAAATGTCATCTCATTCTGACCTTTAGTGCTACTAACAGCTTTCATGTAGAATCATGGTATATTTTTTGGTAGAGGGCTGAAACTCTGAATCAGACAAGAGAGCACTTAAGGCTACCTATTCAATGTGAGACAATGGCTCTATTAGCATATGTTTGGATAAATGGCTCTTCTCAATGTTGGTGCTTGCTGAATGTTGGGTAGTAAGATAATTGTAGGCTAGGATTGGAGAGTGGATGGAGAAAAGTGAGAGGACAAGGAGAAGAGAGGCTGGAGACTCGGGACTCCAGAATCCAGGATACATCTTTGGCAAGCCGCATGGCAGCTTGCCTGCCTCCTTCACTTCTACCCCTAAAGACTAAGGACTTTGATTTATCCTGACTCTGACTGACCCTGAGGTGCTCCAGGAAGTTAGCCTGTACTTTAGAACTTTTTCCTTCTTGTTATGATTCTTTCTTTTGTTTCCATATTCTAAAATTTTCTTTTTAAAAATCTAAATTGTTTGATGTATTCCATGTGTTTTGTCTCTTTAGAGAGCTCTCCCTTTTCTTTTTTGTTGGAATTGTTTCTAATTGTTCTTCCCATAGAAAAGGACTTTGTGACGATTTCCCATTTCTCTTGAACTCAATTCTTCTACAGACTTTTAAGCCATGGTATCATACTTTTTCTTTAGCTGAATCTTTTCTTATTTTCCTTACTAAAATCTAAGGTGCATATGAGACTATATCTCACTATCTTCTCTTTTACTAACATGCTTTAAGATGGAGTAGTCATTTTTCCCAAGGTTTTTTGTAATTTCTATTTAAACAAGTAGCTCTTCCTTGGAATGGTCAAAATAAGAGTAATCATTCATCTCATCTTTTCCTCTAATATTTGAAAGATGAAATAACCATCAAGACAAGTTAATAATTTATAATTTCAGCTAATATTCAAATACTTAAAGTGTGTCTCATTACTGCTACAATATGCTTCTAGGTAGATGAATCAAATGTAGAGGTAGAAAGCTAGATTGCCTCTGCATGGGGAGAATGCATTCTACATTCACTAATCTATTTAAGAAAATATTTGTTCTTTTAATTCTATTTCAAAAATAATAGGTTCTAGATACAATAAACTGAACCTATGTTTACATGTTATAAATAATAATGGAAAACTCTTTACATTGACAGGAACACACACTTCTGTTGATGAAGTGAATGCCTAAGTTCTATGGACTCTGTTTCCCCAATTTTCTGTCTCCTTTTTTTCTGGGGGATAGAAGATTTGCCCACAGTATTCCAAACTTTAACTGAGATTCATATCCTTAGTATGCTTCATTCTGTAAGTTCTGGTATTACAACAATTATTGCAGGTCAGAAGTTTTCATTATTTCCTATTTCTGAGGAATACTTCTCTTTAGGAAATAGAAACTTCTGATACTTTAACTTTTGTTGAATATAATGGGCCAGAATATCTTTTCTTTAGTGATTGAATTTAGCAGTAATAATAAAACAATAAACCAATTTTATAAGTAATCTGAATTAAACAGTTGGTAATTTCCAAGTGCTATTCCTAGTTAGTAAAATAATTTCAACATTACCAATTATTTTGTAATTTCTAGCAATTGACTACTCACTAAAAGTTTTATTAGGCAAAACATCAAGTAACATGGGGTTAGCAAGCAATTGAACAGAAATAACCTTTATCCTTAATCGGTTATTTAAACTAGTATGAAAGAAGTTCCTGAAATAATTTCTTTATATTCAATAATCTTTGAATATATTGTGAAAAATAATTTAGGCCACATTAAACAAAGGCAATGTGGACTTTAAATTGTTCTACTACACACTAAGTATAACATTCTCAGCATAATCTTTCTTGGTTTTTAGAAATTAAATCAGCTCCACCTTGAATGATAGTAACTATTTTCTCATTTTCCCTATTCTCTTCAAATAACAAATTTTTAGTTATCCAAAATATCCCAAGGAAGTATTTTTGTTCAATTGTTCACTCATCTCCAGTTTTTTTGTGGCCCTGTAGGCCATAGCATGCCAGGCTTTTCTATCTTCCGCTATTTCCCAAAGTACCTATCTTATATTCATTGCTTCCATGACTCTATTTATCCATGTCATCCCCTTTTCCTTTGGCCTTCAGTCTTTCCCAAAAAGGGGCTATTTTCCACTGAGTCTTGATTTCACATTATGTGGACAAAATATTTAAGCCTCAGTGTTTTAATAGAGTTAATTTCTTTAAGTATTGATTTATTTGATCGCCTTGCTATTAACCACAATTTGAAAGTATTGATTCTGTGGTGTTCAATTTTTCTTATAGCTCAATTCTCAGAGCTATACATTGCTACTGGAAATATCATAGCTTTGACTGCATGGACCTTTGTTGACAAAGGGATATCTATAATATGCAAATTAATTGGATAAAATAATTAAATCTATTGACATACAAAAAGGACATATTTTAACAACTTTAAAACATTAAATATAATAACCTCTTTTTCTTTTTTCTATAATTTCTTGTTTTTTGCATAATTTAGCATTGAATTAAAATTTTGACAAATACACTTTAATTTTCATCATGAAACTTAACCTTCATTGTTGGATATTAACTGAACATGGGACAAATAAGGTTAGACTTTGACAAATAGTTAATTGTCCCATGTTCAGTCCATTTCCCCCCCCTGACAATTGGGGTTAAGTGACTGTACCCCAGAGGTACAGAGCTAGTAAGTGTTAAGTATCTGAGGCCAAATTACAAATCAGGTTCTCCTGATTCCTTACTACTAGCTGCCCCATAGCTCATGATGTTTTCAGTGATATTTAAGTCAGATGAATTTCGAGGCTACTGAAACATGTTTATCTGCATCTTTTAAATACAATTATTAACATTCTGTGTCATATTATGTGATCTAAGGTCACTTGGCAATATTTTATCTTTATTCATTTGGGAATTTCTCTAGCTTCAGAGCAATTTTGTTTCTCAATAAATCAATATATTTATCAGAGTTTGTCATTCTAGTCCCATTCAAAGTAATTAAACTTCAATACATTTTTAGGTGGATAGTTTCCACTGATCATAAGTATGATGAAAATGCTCAGTATTTACCAAGTTCATCAGCATTTCTTATGATAATGACTTTGGTACAGCTTTGAATAAAAAAAGTGAGTTTCTTCAGTAAAAATTACTTTTTGTACCCCCTGAAGCTTTAGTACTCTAGTATTATATTGTCTTGTGTTTTATTCATAACAATGGTTGGCAGTTTCATTTTTAAAAAAATCAAGCTTTTCACTATTCTTCCAAATTTAAGATGTCCATGTCATACTCCAAAGGAATCAGTAACAATCCCTGCAGCTGCTATGTTCCCTTGAAGGTCATGACTTATTTTCAGAAGATTAATTAGACTGTTTTCTAGTAATTGTTTACCATTTTTGCAGTTTTTTTTTTGTTTGAACTACATTTTCCTTTGTATTTTGGTGTGGCTAATTCTTCAATGTAGACTTGAATGATCCTTGAAATAATTAACTTCTCCCCAATACCAGCCAGTATAATATCTCTACCAGGAACTGAAGAATCCTCTTAAAGAATTACATGTTTTGCACATTTTCTTGGAGTAATATCACTTCTTATACACCAAGAGATTAAAAACACAGCATAAAAAGAGCAATACAATATATGCACATTATATGAAATCTAATTAAGATTTTTTAATGGGAAAAAAAAAGAGTTCAATTTCATCTAGTCAAGCATAGGTGTTCTGAGTCAGCAGAAGTATGACACACATGACCATTGCTATCCAAAATGAAAACTATTCTAAAGTTATTGCTTTTCCTAAATAGTTTTCGTACCACTTCAAAAAGTCTAGAAATTAGTTATTTCCCTTCACATCACTGGTGGGTTGTCATAGTGTATATCTAGATTCAATCCATATAATCAAAATGATTTCAGAATTTGCAGACTTGTAGATTTGTAGACTTGAGGGATCTATGATCTCATAGTTGTGCATTAATGCAGAACTCGAACCTTCCATATTTATAGGATCATGAATTTAGAACTGGGAGGAAGCTTGGAAATCATATGTTCTAAAGTCCTCATTTTATGGATGAGAAAACTCACAAATGAGAGAGTATAAGTACCTTGCTCAGGATTGCATAGCTGATAGATATTTCTTTTCTTATTTTTGTAAATCTTGCTCATGTTTTCCATAAATTCTTCAGTGATGGTCTACTCAACATTACATTCTGAAGGCTTTCTTCTGGTATTTTAAAAATGTTATTATCCTATACTGTAACTCAATGATTACTTTACCTTCTTTTGCTATGTTTTCCATGATGTTGTTTACACTACTTATTTCACGAATGTCAGCACAGCAATATGCCAACCAACATCCAACACTTATCTTTATAGCTTTCCCTCTGAGTTCCTTGAAAATTGGTTTCTTCTGGTCCATAATTTGCAGCTAACTAACCTCACCAGAAGAATCTATATTTAAAAGATGTTTTAAGACCTGGAACCAGTTCATGGTTATTGAAAGTTCTGCGCAGTGTTTTAAATGCAATTTTTTCTTCCTATTCAAATTTGGGTTCATCTCCTTGCCATCTGCCATAATTGTGCATACTGCTGGAACAACTTAAGTCACCACCTGTCTACTTGCATGCCATAAAATGATCCACAGAGTCATATAGGACATTCTTTTCACTTTTTTTCTAGATTGAATGAAAAAACTGGTTTTCCATTAGTGATCCTAGATTTTATCAAGGAACTACAAAATAAATTATGCTTATGTATATAGTTGCTAAATGATTTACAAGTTGTAAATTATTTTTTGATCTTCAAAAACAGCTCTTCAGTTTGTAGGTATTGTATTTGTAATACTCTTTGTAGTTATCACTTTGTCAACTAGCAGTTAAGTATGTATTATATATACTAGGTACTATGTTTAGCACTGTGAATACAAAGAAATGCAAAAGACAGTCCCTCAAGGAACTCGAGGTCTAATAGGACAGACAACATGCAAATAATTATGTGCAAATAAGATGATGTATATAGGATACATTGAGGGTAGTCTCAGCTGGAGGGCATCAAGATCAAGGAGGACTTGTAAAAAGCTTTTTGCAGAAGAAGCTGAGACTTGAAGGAAGCCAGGGAAGTGGGGAAGCAGAGGAAGGAGATCATTCCAATTCCAGCAAACAGTCACCAAAACCACTAAAATTTGAGAGATGGAGTGAGGAATAGCAAGGAGGCTAGTATCACTAGATGAGAGAGTACTTGTAGGACAGAGAATAAGGGATAAGAATACTTTATCCACAACACCTAGCAAAGTACCTGTTATGTAGTAGGTGCTTAATAAACAGTTTTTGTGTAACCATTATCTTAATTTTTTTTTGGAAGAAAAAACTGAAGCTCCAAAAGGTTAATTGTATCTGCCTGTGGTCAGAAATCTGAGAAATTTAAATTAAATCTTCTTATTTTCCAATTATTTTTCCATGACTCTTTCCCTTCTCTTGCTTACATCTGATGAAATCTCAAAGAATCTGCTTATAATTTCTATGACTTCAAATTTTTCCTCTGCAGTATTGTAATTAGCTAAGCTAGTGCTTGGATAGCAGATTTAGTCTGTCCCTGGAATTGTACTAGAAACTTTATTAGCATTAGAGAAACTATTTGGGCTTAGGCTGGATTGGCATAGCTTCTGAGAACTTAGAATTACCTGTGTCCCACGATGAGATATCAAGGTAGAGTTTTGTGGAGGGCAGAATCCTAGAATTAGAGTCCTATAGATAGATGGACCATCCTTGTGTTTCTCTCATATACTATTTTGTACTGTAACCACTGTCATTCCAGTCCTGCATAGCTAGCTAGAGGGCCTTTAGGTCCCAGACTAATTTTAACTTATTTTTCATATCACTCCTGTTTCATTTCATAAAGTCTCATACATAATAGGCATTTAATAAATGTTTGGGAAATGAATGAATGCAGGGGAATTCTTGTCTACCAAACTGCCAAGTTAGGGATTCTTTCTATATCATCATTTCAAGTGATCAACCAGCTTGAACACTTCCATTGACAGAGAACTCATTATCTCATGAGTGTAACTCACTCTATTTTTGGATCAGACACTTGAAATTAAAAGTTTTTTAATCACTTAAATTCTCTTTGGGCAATCAATTAAGAAAAAAAGGCTTGTCTTAACAAATGATCACAATCCATAAGATTTGGAACCTACTGCTCATCACAACCATGCTAAATTCCAATGTCCTACATTCATTCCTCTCCCATACAAAACAAACCATAACATTGGTACAAAGTGTAAGATGTGTTATTTTAGCATGCTCTATATTTTGATATGGCTAATACTAGAGTGCTAAGAAATTATAAACATATATAGACTGACTGGAAAACCTAAAAAAAGATTGAATGTTTTGCACATAACATTCCTTCTTTTTAAGCCCTGATGATTTAATCTTAGCGATGCACCTGTTTCCTAAAATTTATTTTTGTCCTCTCTTTTGTGTTTAACATCCTACGGAGTAGCTTTCTTCCTAGTGTCTCATAAATATGAAGTAGTCACCCCAGATGTGACATACCGAAGATAATGACTAAAAATGGATAGTTATACTTAGCATTTCTGAAGGAGAGTATAGTGTGTAACCTTGAAAATAAAAATAAATACCCCAAATTTATTAGATCAACCTCATTTCTATTTAGTTCTCATTACATTTGTCTTGAATGAGTAGGCACATGGCTACCTCCATGGCTGCTTGAGGCTCTCTGCCTGACATTCAACTGCATTACTAGCTATCAGTTTATGGGCTGATTATATCTAGAGGTGATTCGGCTTTAAATATCTTTTCCCACAGTGCAATGTTTTTAGTTGCCATGAGGTGAAAGCAGGTAAAACTAGTAAAATGATAAAGAAGTAAAATATTATAGAGTAGCCAAGCCAAGAAGTTAGAAAAATAGCTCTTAAAAAACTAACAACAATGAAAAAAAAACCTTTACAAACTTTCAAGAAGATTCACATAGCAAAAACAACAACAAAAAAATATACTTAATTTATAGTAAGATATTTCACTGTAATTTACTATTCAAAAGGATTACCAGAGGAATTCCAGAGATAGAGCCAAAATGGTGGGGTGAAGTCAGGAAGCTACTTGAGCTCTTCCAGTTTCTCTCAAAAATCACGTGAAACTAAGTGAGTCTAAGGGAATAAAACCATTCTCCAGTTCAAGATATTTCAATATTTCAAGAATGATCAATCATATTGGGGTGAAAGGGGTGTTCAACCCAATAAAGACAGTCTTAGAAAGCCAGTAAGAGTTTTAAATATCGCACATCAGCAATTGACACTTTTAGTCTTGTCTCTATAGGAAGGAAATTCTTTAAAAAATACAGCTGGTTAAATGCAAAAGCATCCACTGAAAACAATTCCTTTAAAAAGCACAATAGACTAAATGCAAAAAAAAAATCTATTGAAGAAAAATTAAAGTAGAATTAATCAAATAAAAAAGAGATACAAATGCTAACAAGAAAATCACACATTAAAAATTAGAATGGGGCAAATGGAAGCTAATGACTCTATAAGACATCAAGAATCAGGCAAACTAAAAAGAATGAAAAAAATGGAAGAAAATGTAAAATACCTCACTGAAAAAACAGCTGACCTAGAAAATAGATTCAGAAGAAACAATTTAAAAATTATTGGTCTACTTGAAGACCATGACCAAAAAATAGCCTGGATGCATTTTTCAAGAAATCATCAAGGAAAACTGCACTGATATACTAGAACCAGAAGGGGGAAATAGGCATTGAAAGAATCCACCAATCACCTCTGGAAAGAGATCCCACAAGAAAAACCCTAAAGAATATTGTTGTAAAACTCCAGAACTATAATCTCAAGAAAAAAAAATACTGAAAGCTTCCAGTCAAAAACAATTCTAGTTTCAAGAAGCAACAGTCAGAATTACCTAGGTTCTGGCAGCTTCTACAGTAAAGGATTGGAGAACCTAGAATATCATATTCTGGAAGACAAAGAACCTGGGTTTACAACCAAGAATTAACTATACATAAAGACTGAGCATAATCTTTCAGGGGAGGAGATAGATCTTCAATGAAGTATGAGACTTTCAATCATTTCTATTGAAAAAACCAGAACTAACAGAAAATTTAATCTTCAAATCAAGAGAAACATAGAAAGATAAACGGAAGAAAAAATGGATTATTTAAAAGTTAAACTATTCACATGCCTAGATGGGAAAAGGATAACTGTGACTCTTGAGAACACTATTATTAGAACTGTTAAAAGGGGAGTAAGTGAATGAAGGTGGTTGTGAATTGACTTTACTGTGATGATATCAGAGAAAAAGATATTAAGGATTGGGAAAAGGATTCTACTGGGAAAAGAGGAAAGGGGAATTATAACTGGACAAATTAGATCTCATAAAGAGGCACAAAAAGTCTATTACAATAGAAGGAAATAAGAGAAGGGGAGATAAGCTTAATCTCATCAATTTTGACACAAAGTGGAAATAACTCAATCACTCAGTTGAATATAAAAATTTATCTTATATAAAGAAGTAGAAGGAGAAAGGGGAAAAAAGAGGGAGGGGCCTGATATAAGGTAGAACAGAAACACTAGGAGAAAGGGGTAAGAGAAGGGAGGAGGGGTGATAAAAGATAGGACAGGTAGAGGGTGGTATGAATTAACAACAAAACACTACTAAGGAGGGATAGGGTGGAAAGACAGAACAAAAATATTTACAAGGAAGAAAATAGGATGAAGGGAAATACAGAGCTGGTAATCATAGCTGTGAATGTGAATGGGGATGAACTCTGCTATAAACTGTAAACAAATAGAAGAGTGGATTAAAAAACAGAATCCTACAATATGTTGCTTTCCAGAAACACACTTGAAACAGAGAGCTAGATATAGAGCAAAGGTAAAAAGCAGGAGCAGAATTTATTTTGCTTCAGCTGAAGCAAAAAAAAAAAAAAAAAGCAAGGATAGTAATTCTCATCTCAGATAAAGCAAAAGTAAAAATAGATCTTATTAAAAGAGATAAGGAAGGAAACTGCATCTTCTTAAAGGGTACCATAAACAATGAAGTAGTAATGATATTAAATATAGATGCACCAAGTGGTAGAGCATTCAAATTCTTGGAAAAGATATTAAGTTACAGTTACAGGAAATATTTCAGTTACAGGAAGAAATAGAAACAAAACTATATTCAATCTTCCTCTCTCAGAATTAAACAAATCTAACCAATAAACAAGAGAGAAACTAGGAAGGTTAATAGAATTCTAGAAAAATTAGATATGATAGATCTCTGGAGAAAATTGAATAGGTGCAAAAAAGGAATATACCTTTTTCTTGTTAGTACATGGCACCTATACAAAAATTGACCATGTGTTAGAGCACAAAAACCTTACAATCAAAAAGATTTCCAGGGGGTTCCCAAATTTGACATTCTTTGCAATGTCCATGGCATTGATTTAAGACCATACCCTCTTGAAATGTGCCTTGTATTTAACTTGCTTTTCTTAGAACCTTAGGATCCATACATAGCCTTGACTTTGAGTCCTGGTCCTGTGTTTGATCCTCAGTATGTTGTGGTCTACTGAAAGTTCAGTCACCTAACTTCTCATTCATTATAGTCTTATTATATGAAAGACATCATGTCAAGTGTTGGGGATATAATGAAAGGCATAAGACAATATTGCCCTTAAGGAGCTCAAAATTCAATGAGGGAGCCAACATAAAAAGAAGCTGGAAAGGAGGACAGATGGTGATGGATGCATGATGAAGTTCTATAGGTAGGATGGGAAATGATCTGAGGAGGCATGGGTTTCTGAGTTGATTTCATTTTAATTTTTTAAAAAAAATTTTCTGTTCCAGGGTCACATAGGTGTTTTCTGCCACTACTTTTTAAGACTTGCTCCACGGATTGCCATTTCCACTGTACTTCCCCCCCAGGACAATGCCAAT
This sequence comes from Antechinus flavipes, assembly GCF_016432865.1. Lineage (NCBI taxonomy): Eukaryota > Metazoa > Chordata > Mammalia > Dasyuromorphia > Dasyuridae > Antechinus > Antechinus flavipes. The sequence continues at coordinate 461,416,671 of NC_067400.1, forward strand.
TATTTCAGTTCTTAGAGAGAATACTGCTAACCATATGGTATCCTTATTATAAGGGTAAGGCCCTTTCCCCTTCACTGACTTTCTTTCTCCTTGTTGACCTTTTTACATTTACCTGGCACTCTTTGAGGTGCCAGTTGCTCAAGACATTTCCACTCTAATTTCCTTCTAATGAAGGACAAATAAACTTTTCAAGCCAAATTTCCCAGACCTCCTCCAGTAAAAGATTCTTGGCTCCTTCTACCAACCATTTTTCTTCACCTATAGCATTCATCAGTGGGACCTTCTTCCACCTCCAAAGTAAGGTCTCTTTCCCCATCCTTTTAAATCTTTCCCCCTTTTCCTCTCCATTTCTCTTTAGACTCTTCTCCTTCTGAGACCACAGAGGTCAATTTACCTTCATTGATAGCTCTTAATTTGATCTTATTCCTCATTTTATTTCTCCTAATCCTCCTACTCCCTTCCTTTTTTTCCTGTTCCATGCTGTAATGCAGTCCCATAAACAAACACACAAACAAAAAAACAAAACCTAGATTCACCTGTAAGCATGGTATTGTCAGGTTATTTTCCATAATGTTTTTTATTTACATCTTCACTATTATCTCTTTCAGATTTCCATTTTTACCTTCATCTCCTTCTCTACATTTAGAAAGAGATTCTTATTGATCTCTCTGTTGTCACTCTATTGTTGCTCTGCTATTGCCCTTGATAGTGCACTTTTCCAGTATTACTTTTATTTGAGATGTTCAAGAAGTAAATATTCTCTTCAGTTCTGAGTTTCTTTTTTGAAAAAAAAATTTTTTTAACTCTTTTTATAAGCAAACATTAATCTTTTGTCCTGTATAATTAAGTTCAGATTTATAGGACAGATCAACCCAGGGCTGTGCTTTCAGCTGTACTGATTTTTGCAACATATTTTTCCACCTCTTTTTCCTTTTTCTAGGGGATGTAGAACAGTCTTGCATTCTTCAAATATTATTTCTTTTGTATTTGAAGACATTTCTCTTGATTTCTTGCAGAACTTGTTTTTTCTGAATTGAATTAATAAATTTAAATATTGTATATCTTAGAGTTTGCAGCTTTGTATTATTTTTTAAATTTCTGGAGGTGATCTGTGAATCCTTTTCATTTTCTATATTCAGAAGTTCTGGACAGTTTTTTCTCCCTATCATTTCCTTCACTATGGTGTTAAGGTTGGTTTCTCCTTAACCCCTTCCCCTATTTTTTTCTTCTGGGTGACATGGTCTGTAGTTTGGCTTTACACATACTGTCTTTGAGATCAGTCTGTTTTTCTTGCCTGGTGAACATATTTTTCCTTAATGCTATGCTTTTTGCTTCTTTTCTTCTATGTTGTTCTTCACTTCAGTGTATTTACATTCCCAAATCTGTTGTTTTGTCTTTTATTTCTTTGATGAGGCTTGCCATTGCAAATACAAATTTTTCTATTGTTCATTATTTTTGCTGAATAGGACATGAAATTTGCTTTCATAATTCTTATTTCTCTTTTAAACTATCCAGGAACAGAGTGTTATAGTTTCATGTTCTCAAATTCTCTTCAATTGTGGTATTTTTCTTTATTTTGCAGTATTTATTCACAGCTGCCTGAACTCATATACTAGATCTGGAGATTATAATTCCTTTTACTGTTTTTGCTTTTCCTATTGATTTTTCTGTTTACATTCCAGGTCTTTGAGTTTTCTTCCAGAAATCTTTGGTAATTTCAATCTCTCCTTCCCCTTCTTGTTTTCCTTATCATTCATTTTCTAATATTCTGACACATCTCTTTGCTATCTGATTTCATTAAGTAATACAGTCTTTCTGTACCAAGTTGAGGAAATTACTATAGAATGTATATTCCTTTCTAATAAATATTATGATGTTTATTTATCATATTATTTATTATGAATAAACAACACATTCATACAGTGCATTAGATGTACAAAGCATTTTCCCTGCAATAACCTTGTTACATAAGTAGTATGAGTATCAATATCTCATTTCATATATTGAAAACTAAAACTCAGAGAGATTAAGCACTTTGCCAATGGACACATAATTATAAAATTTCAGAGCCAGTATTTGAATAGTTGAGTTCTATGATCTTCCTTGTTTTTCATTTTGTTCTCCCTATGTATTCAAGAGCCACATAATTAATGTTCAATAAACTAAATGTTTGGTTTTCAGTAAGTTAGAGAGTTCAGATGAAATCCTATGTAAGTTTAGAATTAAAGATTTCTTTTAGCTTTTAAAAAATATTCTTCATTGAATATTGGAACAGCAGAAGTAAGACATGGTATAATGGAAGAAAATTGGATATCAACTCAAAAGACATAGCTTTAGATCCCAGCCTTGAGTTTTATCATTCATCCAATCTTGGGCAAGATCCTCTTTGTATCTTAGTGTCCTCATCTGTAAAATGATGAGATAGATTTCTAAAGACCTAAATCCTATCCTTTTCCCAGAAGCTTATGTAATTCTATGCCTATGTGTTTTCTTGTGTTCAGTATTTAGCAATGAATTTTATGCACATCTGTTTGCCCATCTGTTCCCTGACTTGATGAATCCTTGCCCACTGGGATAATGTAACATTCATTGTTGTAGGGAAGAGAAGATGCTTTGCAACTCTAGCCATCTCTCTGACCCTCTTTTGTAATTACCAGTAAGTACATATAGGTGGTCTTGTCCTTAAATGTTTGCTCATCAATCATAACTCTTTGGGGCTCAAGTGTAACAATGGCAATTTTAGACTTTCCATTTACTAGTTAGAGAAAATGGACCTGATATTTAACCAAATTCATAGCAAAGTGGCAAACTATTTCATGGACTTTTGCTGAAACTCTAAGTTTACCCTAAATGAAATATTTCATGTCTATGCTTATTACCAATGTCAGCATATAATTATTATAATTCAATATTTATAGAAAATTATTTTAAGAACTTAGATTGTTAATGAAGGTGATACAGAATATCAAATGGATTAAATCTGTTCAATGCTCAATTTCTACCATCTTAAACTTTGGTGCATTACTGAAATCTAGTTGATATGAAATAAGTCATAATAAAGGAGAGGGGGAAAATACGCAAGAATAAAAAAAAGTTGCTGAGTCCTTGGGGATGTAACATTCTCTTGGTGAATGCCAATGTGATGAAATCACTTTAAATTTCTGTTTAAAGAACTTGTTAATGTCTCTGTTTTAAAAAACCTTGTCCAAGATGTAATATTCTGTGAGGAATAAAGAAATCTTTTTTTACAGTTTATTCCTAAGGCTGTTTCTTGAAAAAGAAGGTCATGAAAATTTCAGGGGGAACTGTAGCAGTTGTTAAAAGTATCATTTAATGAAAATTTCAACTAATATTCAATATCAGCTAAAAAATGTTTGGAACTCCTCTATAAAAGAGAATAGAAAATTATCTAATCGGCATAAAGTCAATATGAAGATTTTCCTGCCTTTTCTTAGGTTCCCCAAGCATAAGGATATTCTGTATCTTTCTCCATGTGAAGGAATGAGAGAAAAGAATATTAGAGGGAAAGGAATTATGTATATATACATGTGTATGTATACATAATTATCCTTATGTAGTGGGATTATCCTGATCCAGCCTCAATTAATCTGTCAACAAACATTTATTAAGTTCCTGTGATGTATCAGCCACTGTGCATGGTGTTGGGATTAAAGAAAAACAAAAAATAATAATAATAATCCCTGCTTTCAAGTCTAAAAGGGAGAGTTTTTCTTTCCTACTAGCTAAAAAAGGAGAAACTAGGAGCAAGAATAAGATCGGAGGGGTTTGGAAAATTGCTAGCCAAGGAAGAAAATCTGTGCTAATCATAGGACTCCTTAGAGAAAGCTTAGCTAGGGAAGAAAGCACTTTTCATTCCGAATTAGTTTAAAATTCTAGGCAATTCTATCTAAAATAAGAATTCAGGGGATGCTCTTCAATTGGGGAATGAATACAAGTTGTGATATATGAATGGAATGAAATATTATGGTGTTATAAGAAATGATGATCAGGCAGACTTCAGAAAAACCTGGAAAGCCTTATATGAACTGATTCCAAGCGTAACAGAACCAGGAACACATTGTACACAGTAACAGCAACACTGCGTATTGATCAACTATGAATGTCTTGGCTCTTTTCAGCAATACAATAATCCAAGACAATAGCAAAATACATGATGGAAAATGCTATCCACATCCAGAAGAAGAACTGATGAAGTCTGAATACAGATACTTTATTTTTTTGTTTTTTGTTTTTCCCCATTTGTCCTGTTTCTTCTTTCACATTATTGATATGGATATATAGTTCACATGATTATACATATATAACCTAAATCAAATTATTTATTATCTTAGAGAGAGAAAGAGGTGAGAGAGAGAAAGGAAAGGAGGGAGAAAAATTTATTGAAAAATTTATATAAAAAGGAATCTTAAAAATTGTCTTTATATACAATTGGAAAAAATAAAATTCTATCTAAAAATGAAATAAAATAAGGATTCAGAGTGAGTTAGAAGATTAATCAGATATGGGGATGAACAAGGTAATATTAAGATATAATTTTACAATTTGAAAACAGTTCAGAAATTTCTCTCCCCTTCTATTTGGCAATAAATGGTGTGTGTTTTTTAAATAATCTTTAGATATGGCCATACTTACATACATACAGCAAAAACTGAATGGCTTGTAGAGTACTAGTGAGAGAATATTCTTTGTATCCTTTTAAATCATTAAATGGCTTTATTTATTAGAAATAATCTCCCTATGTAGAGACAAAATCTTTGTAAATTCTACCCAAATGTAAGATCCTTGAAGGCAGATACTTTTTCTTGTATTTACCTGCTTGTAACACAGTAAGTACTTAATAAATACTGATTGATTTGGTTGGGTTTATAGTATAACAGAACAAAATTATTTTCCTTTCCACACTGCAACTACCAAAATATTTGAAGGCAATTATCATGCATTTATCATCACTGTTCCTTTCTTCAGAACATACAAATACATATAACTATGTATTTTCTCCACAGAAAGGAATAATTCTTTCTCCAAAATACATACAACTAGTCTCTTTAATTGTTTCTCATTTTAAAAGATTTTCATACTCCCTCACCAGTCTGAAGGCATTCCAATTTGTCAATGTTTCTCTTAAGATGTGATTTCTCAAATTGGAAACAAAAATGATGCCTAATGTTCCTTCCAAGACTCACATTATATAATTCTAAACTAGGAAAACTGGACATTTTCCTAAGTCCCCTTGAGTCAATTAGATTCAATTAAAATACTGATTAAGTACTGGAATAAGGATTGGGACAGAGGTGAAAGAATGATTTAACTTCTCTCAAAGTTACAGCCTAATAGGAAAACATGTGGTTCATAATTAAGCGTGATTTATAAAAAATAATAGAGGGGCTAGGTATGAAATAAGAAAGATTTGGTTTAAAATCCCAGCCTGAGACATATCTGCTTGTATGATCCCAGTGGAGCAAATCAGTTAATATTTCAGTGCATCAAACAAGATACAAGTTTCAGAGCAAGTGCATTTTGAATTGGTAGAGGGAATTTTCACTCTGGTAGTTCCTCAAACCAATGAAATCCAAAGTCCAATAAAGAGAAAAAAAACAAAACTGAATAAAACTAGGGAAGAATGGTGTAAGGGTGAATGAGAGATCTAGGCAAAGTGCTATGCAAATATGATAGAAAGAAGAATCACTTTCAGATCCCGGAAGACTTAAAAGAAATAGTGAAATGTGGCTTGTGGATTTAATGAAGAAACAATTTCAACACTCAAAGAGTAGGAAGCAATTTGTTCTAGATCCAAAGAACAATTATGATCAAGGGCATCAGTTTCCTCAGCTGTGAAATCAGAATTTGAACTTGAAGACTTCTAAGATCCCTTTCAACTACAAATCTGTGATCTTTGATTTTCTGAAATGCATCAGGACCTTGTATTCTCCATAACTTCTTCCCAGTGTTCTCAGAGCTGTGCTCTCTAGAACAGACTTCTTTTGTTCATACTTAGGCTTCTCCTAATACTCTTTAAAATTGTCCCTTTAAATTCCTCATATGGAAGACTCATCAGAGTCAAAGATTTTTTTTTTATAGATTCTAAATGGGGTAGTTCTACTACTATGAATAATAAAAACAAAAGACTATAGGAATGCTAGTAGCTGTCTTCCATTGTTTCTGGTGCATATCCTAAAGCCTGGTACAGTAGGTTATTAATAAATGTTTATTGATTGCTTGTTTTTTTTGCTTTTTTTTCTTCCAGTTTTATTTCTAAGTACTCTTGCAGTAATCTATCAAGCTTTTAGTAAGTGCATTTCCCCCATTTGCTACTTTTTACAGTTTTGTAAAGTGACTCTTTAATAATAATCTTCCATCCTTTTCCTTCTCTAACATTTTACAAATGTCTGTATATTCCAAAATGGTGTTGCCCTTGACTGCCATATTTCTCTACTTGGCAAGGAGATTAATAATGAAATGTTTCCTGTTAGAGGCAGTTTCTTGACTCTTTGGCCACTGTGGCAATGGCATTACATCTATTAAACTTTAGTAGGGAATGATTATGATCAGAGTCATTTTTTTTTCTCTCTCCATTACTCCTTTCTGTGCATCAATTATATATGGATAGATTAAGTTGGAGCTGCACCAGTATTTTCTTTCTTTCTTTTTTTTAAATCTTTTCTGCTATTGGTACTGATTTTTGCCTTTGTTCTAGTTTGTCACTAATCTCAATCCATATCTATTATCTATATATTATATATACATATGACTCTAGGAGGTTTGAAAATGAGTCACACATTGGTTACCAGATTTTTCTTATTTTTTAAAAATAGAACTAATTTTATTTTTGTCCTCTTGCTTGGTGTTAAACATATATGGTATTTTCAGATTCTCTTCTTTAAAAAATATTTTTCTTGTTTCTTTTTTAAAAAAATCACATTTGCTTCCAAACATAGCTCTTCCCCTTCCCTACTCAGTTATCTATCTCTTATTAAAAAATGATAAAGGCAAGAGGAAAAAAATAGTTGAGCACAATAAATTGACACACTGACTGCATTTGCAGTGTATTCTACATTTATGGTTCCCCACCTCTCCATTCAAGAGGAGGTGATCCATTTTTCAATTCTTCTTTGGTGCCATTCTTAGATGCTATAGTATTGTTTTGTTTTATAGTTCTTTTCATTTATATGTTGTAACTCTTACGTATATTGCCTTCCTGATTTTTTAAATTTCTCTTTAAATCAGTTCATGTAAAACTTTTCATGTTTCTCTAAATTCAAATCCATTATTTCTTATGGTGTAGTCATATTCCACTAAATTCACATATAAAATTTGTTTGCAAATTTTATTTGTGTTTCTCAGTTATACTGTTTCTCAGTTAATGAGTACCTTTGTTTCTCATTCCTTATTAAAAGTCCTGTATATATGGGAACTTTTCTTTCTGTCTTTGGCCTCCATAGTGTGTATACCTGTCCTTGGGATCTCTGGCTTAAAGGTATGGCCACATTCATCACTTTTTCAAAGCATAATCCCACATTTTTTTTTTTTTTAGAGTTGAGTGACTTTTCTTCAAGAATATATTTAAGGCACACGCATGCACGCACACATACACACACACACACACACACACACACACACACACACACACACACGCCATTCCATGGTTCAAGATAAAGATACAAAATCAAAGATTTATTAACTTCTTAGAAGCACAGATGTGTGTGTGTGTGTGTGTGTGTGTGTGTGTGTGTGTGTATACACCCACACATCCTCCTCTCCCCTATCGAATTGAGACTAATTCTTGGACAATAGATGGTTTGTTACTGGGTGCTGTTTGTGAAGCCTTTCAAACTATAGGAAATGTTATAGAGCTGACCAACTGGTGTATTTTTAAAGAAACCAGGGTCATTTCTATATGTAATCACTTATTTCTGTTGTCAAGAAGAAGTTGCTACTTATAAATGCTATAGGTTCATGAATTTTATAGGTCAGAAGAAATGACAGTTCATATATTCAGAGCTAAACACAGAGCCTAGCATATAGTAGGACACTTAATAGATGTTTACTGAATTAAAAATCAAGTCCTCCCTCATTGTTTGTGGAGGATCTGGGACAGCTTGCTTAGGGAAAATCTTCAATCTTTATTCTTTTGGAGGTGAAGGGGGATTAGCAATGTGAGCAGCTGTGACAGTAAGCCAGCTAGCAGAAGTGAAGGGAGATGGTGATAGCAATGTGAGCAGCTGCTATAAGAAGCCAGCCAGCAGTCCCTCCCTGCCTCTCTTCCTGCTCCTCAGTCTCCATCCACCAAAATCGTCATTTCCTATACAACACATCAGGACTTGCACAAAGAGTGGGCGGGGGCCATTCTTTCTCCAAGCATATATATTAATAGAGTATGGTCCAATTACTATTTAGCCTCATGTGCTTGGGACCTCAGTGCTTCAACTTGAGCTTCAGCCCATTGCAGTAGGGGATCTGGGACAGCTTGACATAAATCAATAAAGCTAACTATGTCCACCAATAGAACATCCGGGATAGAAGTGAAATTATTCTAAGACTTTATTCTAATAGTTTTATTCATTTGTTTGAGCTTTGGTGGTACTAATTACATAATATGGTGATCACTCAAATGTTTCTAGATCATGATTATACCTTTAGGTCTTATTGGAAGTGGTAAATTATCTGCAAAAGTTATTATTATTATTTTTACTATTTTAAAAAGTAAAGTTGCTTCTTGACACATTTTCCTGGATACTGTATGGACAAAATAGTTTTATATGATGTCCGTTAATTTTTTTAAGGGTGTTATGGGGACAGTACTTCAGATGTGAAATGTTATATGCACTTTCAGATGAGATCACTGTATCATTAGCTGTAGTTAGATATAAACATTTTACCTTGCCTCACAAAGTGAAAGTGATTTGTACATGTTTGTAAAGTAAAAATAAGACACATCAATAAAATTTAAAATTAAAAAAAGAATTTGAATTGACTATAGAGAATGCTTAATACAATTAAGATTAAAAGCAAGTTTGGGATTTTAAACAGTTATGCCACAGAATTGAAGAATATCATATATGGAATCTTCAGAAGTCATTTACTCTATATTGTACCTGAAAAAGAAGTTTATCCATACAACATCTCAAGAGAATTGTTTGTTTCCTCTTAGGATTTCCAATGAAGACAAATTCAGAGAGCCCTAGGAGGTTCTGGATTTCATGTCCAGAATACTCTTACATTATGGAACTATTCCAAATGCAAAATATTCCAATGTTTTCATTTACTATGTAGTATTTTCATTTCTCATTGTTTTATACTTTTCAATCAATCAATAAACATTCATTTAGTTCTATGTGCCAAGAACTGTGCTAAGTGTTGGGAATCCAGAAAGAAGTGAAAGGCAGTCTCTAATATTAAGGAATTTGCAGTTTAAAAGGGGAGACAATGAACAAACAAATATATGCAAAGCAAGCTATACCAAGTATAAATAGAAAATAATTAATGGCGAGAAGGCATTAGAATTAAAATAAGTTAGGGAAGGCTTCCAGCAAAAGGTAAAATTAAACTTGGGACTCAAAAGAAGAGAAAGAAGTCAGTAAGTAGATTTTATACTGGAAGATCAAGTTAACTAGTCATATCTATCTGAAATGATTATTAATTTTGGATAATGTGCTCTTCAAAATTTAAATTACTCTTGAGAAGAAGTTAGTGATTTAGTTTAGGTAATTGGGGATTTTGAAGAGGGAGACAGTTGGCTTAGTGGATAGAGCATTGAGCCAGGAGTCAAGAAGATCCACTCCCAGACACTTACTACTTGTATGCTCCTGAGCAAGCTACTTACACTTTGTTTTACTCCACTTGAAAAGGAAATGGAAAACCACTTCTTTGCCAAGGAAACCTCATAGATAGTCCACAAGGTCATGAAGAATCAGACACTACTGAATAGCAAGATTAGGGATTTAATATTAATTTGTAACACACCAATGACCTATGATTTTGTTTGAGAATACTCTGTATAGAAACTTGTTTCACTAGAATGGGAATGTGACTCATGTTGTAGTAGATAATCTATTATACAGAATATCAAGAAATCTAAATATATTAGCTATCTTTAACACCGTCTCCCAGGACTCTGGATAAGTTATTATTAAATCTATTCCTAATCTGTTAAATGGGGATAATCATGCTATATGATCTCCCTCATAGAGATGTTGAGAGGAAAGTACTGTGTGAACAGTACGACACTATAAATAGAAACTATTAAAAAGGATTTGTGTACTTAAATTGAAATACACAAAAATTCTTAGTATTTCGTATGTTAGTGAAATCTTTTAAACATAGATATAATTCTTTTTTCTTGGCAGAAAGGTATGATATATCAATTCTGGTATAGAAAATTTGATGATGATGAATTTAGAGATATCTCTATCTGTAGTTTCATAGATATGTATAGATAGGTCAAACCGTATGACTATTATAATGAAATATTTATCTAACAAAGGATTTCTTTTAGAATAATATTTGATGGAAACAAAATTCAATGTGGCCAAATATTGGTTGCTTGTAGAGATATTTAGGGGTTGTAGGTGGATGACTACCACAGACTTAAAATAATAAAATGTTTTATGGGATAGCATATTAATATTTAGGTTTTATATTATTTATATGATATCATTTATGTCATATTTCATTCATATCATTTGAATAGTGCCATTCTTAGAATAAATATTAGATAGTAAAGCAAGCTATGTGTATGAAAATTAGAATTATACACATTTTCTTTTTCTAAAAATAATTACATTTTGGGGGTAGTTGAGAAAATTTAAATGTATACCTGTAATTAACCATCTGAGTTCAAATTTTGGTCAGATTCTTCCTCTGACCTACATGACAAGTGACTTCATAGTTGAAATTTTTGGAAACTGTATCAAATGCAAATATTAATTGCATTGCTTTGGTCTCCACACCTTTGTGAGACTTTGAAGAAACTGAATTTCTCTTAGAAGTGGTAGAAGTGTAGCAAGTCAGTGTTCAAAGTCATGTTCTAATCTCTCGCTTTTCTGTGTGAAATTTCAGAGGCATGTCAAGGACATCACTGACTATTTATACATGTTAGTTATCACAAGCTCCTCTTATCATTTGCTTTTCCTAGGCCTAAGTACAATCTTATCTTTTAATATTTGCTGCCTTTGCTTCCAAATTTAGAATTATTTCAAATAACAACTCATCATCACAGACCCAAACAAAAAAACACCATCTATTTCTTATTGTTATGGTTGTTCAATCCGAGTAATTACAAATAGGGATAAACATTTAGGCTAGGGGAATGACTTAGATGTGAATAAGGAATCAAAACATATAGCATGAAGACAAATCTAACTTCAGAGTATGCTTGTACTTTCTCTTTCCCAAGAAATATTTATTTCAAATGATTCATTATTATTCCATATACAAATTCAAAGGAAATAGTATTGGGGGGCATGGCTAATATGTTAGATAAAGGAATTGTGATCATCGTAGACCTAAACAAAAAACACGTATTTCTTATTGTTATGGTTGTTCAATCCTAGTAATTACAAATAGGGATAAACATTTATGTTAGGGGAATGTCTTAAATATGAATAAGAAATGAAAACATATGGCATGGAAACAAATCTAATTTCAGAGTATGATTGTACTTTTTCTTTGGCAAGAAATATTTATTTCAAATGATTCATTATTATTCCATATACAAATTCAAAGGAAATAGTATTGGGGGGCATGGCTAATATGTTAGATGAAGGAATTGTGAAACAAAACTGTCTGGCATGATCTTCTGAGTCTATAGATTCATATACAATTGTATATTTAGTTTTAAAGAATCAATTGCATAAGCATAAGTTGGGAGAAATTTGTCTAAACAGCAGATTATATGCAAAAAACCTTGGACTATAAAATCAATTAGTAAATAAAATGATATGATACCAAAAAAAGGAAAAAAACAATCATTAAGTTGCAAATATTAAAAACACATGGTACAAAACAACAGAGGTGATAGCTCCTTGTAATATATCATGTTAAGACCATATTTAGATTTCAGTTATGGACAATTCATTTTTAGCTACACTGACAAAGTGAGGTGTGTGTAGGGATAGAAACTTGGATTATAAAGGTCCTGAATACATAAATTATGAAGAACATCTGCAGAAAGTGGGATGTTTAGTTTAGGGGAAAGACAGTGGGACATGATCATGATCCTTCAATGAATGAATGACTGACATGGGAGAAAGAATTCCGTTTAGATCCAGAGTGCAGAATTAGGTGAAAGTTACAGTTTAAAGATCTCTGCTTTCAACATTTACTATGTGCACTGTGTTAAGTGCTGGAAATGTGTGTGTGTATGTGTGTGTGTGTGTGTGTGTGGACTGAGGGGTTTCAAATAGGTATTAAGTGACTTAACCAGGGTCACATAGCTAATAAATGTCTGAGGCCAGATTTTAACTCAGGTCTCTTGGACTACAGTCCTGGTGCTCTGTCCATTGCACCATCTACCTTTATTATGAAGACATTTTGCTGAGTAATCTGTATGGGTGAAGGAAATAGCCACAAAGATGAAATCATAGTATATATTTGTTATGCTTTGACTCAGTTCTATAACCTCAGCCTGTATTCTTTGTGTCACATATTAAGTAATGCATTTATGTTTCTTTCTTTCTTTTTTAAAAGTTTCTTTGTGATCTTCAAATGTCCTTGTGGAAAGTGCTCCCTGATACAACTCATTGCACGTTTTAATGCCTGTGCAGTGTTTTTCTGATGGTTCAGGCACATAGTGCAGTTCCCAAATTACTAAAGTTTATTTCCACAGAATGCCACAGGGAGAAATTAACTTTCACACTGGCCTGTTTTCCAGATAAAATAAATGGCTATAAATATACGATTAACAAGTGAGGTATTCAATTAACCTAACATAACTTGCATAAGTATGTCTCAAGTTGGAGGTATTTATGTTTCACTTATTGCAGTTTATAGTGTCTACCCTACTTGAACCTGAACTCTGCAGCTACAACAATTCATACAGATGGGCAAATAGTACAGTTACTTATGACTTGGTTTGTTTTCCTTAACTCCGGTTCTCCAACTCAGCAGCCTTACATGTTAATGTCAGCACTTAGTTAAATACAGACATTCAAATGTCATTTCAGTGAATAAAATAATGGCGAAGAATTCCTTTGTGATCTGTAAATTTTCTTTTGCTACCAAGTATTATCTAATCATCTAATTAAATGCACAACTTAGATCTTTTAATTGATAAAATAAAGGCTTTGAAATGTAGCATGTATTTTAATATTTTTAATTAGCTTTCAGGAATGGATTTAAAATTCCTGGCCTTTATTATTTTTTCTTCCTGCTAAAAGGAAGTTTCAGCGCTTTAGTATTATTTTCCTTTATCCCAATTCCTTTCATTCTTTTTTTTTTTGGTCACTTAAGCACAGAAAAGACTAAATGCTTTTGGTAAGGGGCTAGATAGAATCAAAAAGGAACTTTCAACTCTAAGATTGACAGTTGTGATGTAAAATGATAAGTAAAGCTCCTTAAATGGAGGCCTTGGTGATAACCTCAATTTTATTAATGAAGATAATTTTAAAAAGACTGAGTCCTCAGTGAATATGATTGAGTCTGGCATGTCACAGATGCTTCCAGCATAGCCATTTCTTTCAAATGACTTTAATTATTCTATAATGCAACATAGTATGCCATAAATTTTTACTATATTACAGTGACACTTTCCTCCTTTCTAAAGTTTAGGGTCCATTAGTATTCTTACTCTGCCCCATTGTCTAGAAGATGGCTTTAAATTCCTTATGGATTTAAACAGGTCATGTACATTTTCAAAGAAAAAGGAAATTTTTTTTTTTGCACTAAAGGGTAGTCAGAAATAATTTGTATGAATTTAAAGGCTACAAGAGTGTGAAGTGGAATAGTGTCTAGCAGAATGGTGTATCATGCTTCTGGAAGGAATAGTGCTAGACTGGCCTTTCCCTTTAATGCCCTTCTATGGGATTGTGCTTTGGTTGAATAAAATTTGGTTCAGCAAACATTTATTAAGTACTTCCTATGTTCAGAGTCCCTTTTTTTCTTGGCCTTGAAGGATAGGTGGCTGAATAAGACAAGCCTTTTATTATTACACAACTTTAAAATGCTGTAAAATGTGCTGTAGTAATACAAATAACTATTATACAAAATGAAACATGATAAATATATATATATGAAAGGAACAAAGTGTATTTACATTTTTTTCCCTTTGGAATTTTGTGATATAATTCAAGGTAGACATTTGAAGTTAGGATGTTTGAGAAGGCACCTTCTCATGCCTTCTTTAAGGTACCCAATAACAATAAAGGCATATAAACATATATATATATACACACACACACACACACACACACACACACACACACACACACATACATACACATAAATTCATGTTGATCTTCCCATTAGGTTATAGTGTTCTTGAGCCCAAGGATTCTTAAATTTGTCTTTGTATCACCAGCAAATGATATAATTCTTACTATATAATAGGTACATAAACAAGACTCATTGATTAAGTCAGTAAATAGTGATTTTTGATCATGGTTCTGCTAGTGAAATACTTAATTTGAACAATACAAATGGAGGATAGGCTGCTCTCAGAGGTAATGGGCATCTCCTAATTTGTTATTTTTCAAATAAAGTTTGAATAATCTCTTTCTGGTTGTATTAAAGAGACTGGACTTTGTGACTTCTGAAATTCTGAGTTTGTGACTTTGGATAAGTTGTCTGGTTTCCTCATTTATAAAACAAGGGATTCAGAGTTGTTCTCCAAGTTTCTTTTTTTCTTTGATTTCATGACTCTATAAGTCTCTTTCATAAAATGGCCCAAAACATGCCTATCTTGGAAGAGTTAGCACATTATCATTAAAAGTTTTCTAAATTTTCTAATTTGCCAACAAAACACCTTTGGGCTTTGGGTTATGTAATATACCTGGGACAAACAGGGATCAAGGACATTTTCAGGCAAACTGGAGGAAATTAAGCAAGTATGGTTGAAAAATTGCCATATAGATTAAGTATTTTTGGTGCATATCAGAAAAACGCTGAGCTGCTATGACGCAAGAAAGTCATAGGATTCTAACCCAGAAGAGGCAATAGAGATCATTTTGTTCAACTTGTTCACTGAACATGTGAGTTTTGTGACTCACCTGAAGTCAAATAGCTAGTATGTGGCAAGATTAGGTTCTTCAGTTAGTAATCTTTTCCCTACATAATTCGATAGCTTTCTGGCAACAGGAGCTTGCAAATTGGCTTACAGCAATTGCATTCATATTCCATGAAGGGACTGGAAAATCTCCTGGGTTAGCATATTAAAGGATTTAACATTGTCTTTATGTCAAATTTTATTTCTGTCTTCAGTGTATATAATCTCCCATCCCAGTTTGCTTTCCCCCAGTTTGCCTATAGTTGTGTCTTTGATCTATAATTGCTCTACCTGCAATTCATTATCTATTCCCTTATCACTTCTGCCCAACCCTAACTGTTCCTGCTGCTTTAACAAAGCATCTAGTCATAGTCCATTCTTGTTTTATGCAATACATAAAAAGCAAGCCACACTTCTACCATATGCTCTGATTTCTCTCTTCCTTCTTTGGACTCAGAGAAAAGGAAATCTTCATTCTTTCCTCCTGTCCTCAGGTAACTATCACTAACATCAAAGGCACTCACCTTAGTTATTCACACTGAATGGAACCACATAGTTCTCTAGAACATAATTTCATTTTTAGTGTGAGGAATGTTACAAATAAGAAATCATTCCCCCTCCAATCAAAAAGAGAAATGATCCCACCATATATGTACTAAACGAGAACAACTAAAAATGCATATTTGTGGCAAAAATTTGGCTAAATTTCTGAAATGTCTTCATAGAAGTCAGTCCTAACTTACATGAACTGATGTTAAGTGAAATGAGCAGAATCAGGAGATCATTATATACCTCAACAATGATACTGTATGAGGATGTATTCTGACGGAAGTGGATCTCTTCGACAAAGAGAGCTAATTCAGTTTCAATTGATCAAGGATGGACAGAAGCAGCTACACCCAAAGAAAGAACACTGGGAAATGAGTATAAACTGCTTGCATTTTTGTTTTTCTTCCTGGGTTATTTATACCTTTTGAATCCAATTCTTCCTGTGCAACAAGAGAACTGTTCGGTTCTGCACACATATATTGTATCTAGGATATACTGTAACCTATTTTACATGTATAAGACTGCTTGCCATCTGGGAGAGGGGGTGGAGGGAGGGAGGGGAAAAATAGGAACAGAAGAGAGTGCAAGGGATAATGTTGTAAAAAATTACCCTGGCATGGGTTCTGTCAATAAAAAGTTATTAAAAAAAAAAAGAAGTCATTCCTAAAAGTAAGGAATAGATTAATTGTATATAAGATATCAGATATAGCAGTAATAGGAATGCAAGCCACATCTATAAGCTGGGGAGAGTTCCAGCTTTACTTGCTTGCTCCTAACGAATGTAAAATATACTCATTGTAAAAAAATAGACAGTCATTTCATCATGGACAGTAGAACTGGTCAAGGAGAGAGAGAAGGACCATATTCAGGGTGGATCTATGTTATTTTCTATTTTCACTGCATTGTTTGTTACTTCTTTCTGTCTTCCTGATACACACTGAACTGCATGGAACATCATTGATCTCCATTCTTGTTACGAAAAGTTTCTCACATTAATGGGAAAAAAAATTAAATGAGAAAAATCTCTATTCTGTTCAGTGTTCTATCCCTTGGGATGGAATAATTTACTGAAGACACTGTTCCAAGTGAAACAGCTGCTAAATCTTCTCATTTGTGTGATATTTAGAAATTTTAAGGGAAAAAATGAAGATAAATGAAAAGGATCAATAAGCAGATCATACTATGTTTGTGAGCCTGAATTTTCTTAGCATTTCAAAATGATGATGAAAAAACTAATAATGCCAAAGGAGAATGATATTAAAGGCATTTGTAAAAAGAGCTTAGTAAAACATAAAATATACTAATTAGAAGTTAAAACTTTGCCCCCCAAAACTGGCAAAAAGGAAAGAGGAAGAAAAATAAAACCCTCCAGTTTTCATGGACATGTATAATAATTATTCTTATTTAGTATATATGAAAGAACAAAAGAGGCATCCTTAGAGAAACTTTCTTAGAAGTTCTTTGAACCCAATTCATATTGAACTCCGATTATATTTGAAAGCATGAATAATAGTTTAGCTGTGAAATTGGAACTTTCATACAGACCTCATTGATGAGATCTAATTTCCAGGACAGAAATAGAATTTCAAGAAGATAAAACAGAACAGTCATTACTATGCTTAAACAGTTAAGTATTCATTAAACAAAGGAAGATTTTTCCTAAACTCTTATTCAGAGTTAACATCTGTTTTTGTTGTTGCTTTTCTTTTTCCCAGTCAATTAGAGGGGAGGAACAATGTTTGAATACTCAGAACGAGGAGCACAGTGATGATTCACGAAGCAACTTTCTGGAGAAAATGCATAAGCCACTTCTGCTCAGAATGAATTTGGAGAATTTTTTTTTTCTGGGCCAGTGGTAAGAACTCCCCAAGAATTTACCAGACTGAAACAATACATGATACTATTGGTCTTGATTTAAGTTTGATAAAATTCTCAAGGGGAAATGCAGTTCATAGGAAAACTGAAAAAGCATAAATTATAGATATTGGTCATTAAAACTCTATAATTTTGAAAATCAATAATTGTATGATTATATTTTAGAATTTTCTCAGCTATCTCAACAATACAACTTAGTAAGAATAGCATGACATAATAAAATTTTTAAAGAAATCCAATAGAAGCTCCAAGAATGGGAATTATCACAGTTAATAATTTAGTTGCCATTAAAAAAAAAAACTTAATAAAAATCTGAAGGTTACATCCTCCCTTCTCTTTGAATTTAGATCATAAAATGCTATCCATGTTATTGGTAATTGCTTATGACTGGCAGCAATAAAAGTGATTCATTCTGACCAATGGAGACTTATTTTCACAAACTCTACATAAACAAATCTAAGAAAATGATGTAGTTTGGATTTATATTTATTGTGGCATAATTATTCTGAATAAATAATTCAATATGTCCAATGTGTGTGGCTTATGAAGATTACCTACTGACTATTTGGGTAGCTAAAGATTGGTACTTCCTGATTCAGTGCCTCAAAGCAACATGTAGATTTTAGACAGTGCATGTATCATTCTCACTCAGTCTTCAAAGTAGGACTTATTTGGCCCCAGTATATCCCAGTGTGTATATATATATATATATATGTATATATATACATATATATATATATATATATATATATATATATATATATATATATATACACACGCATATATACAATCTTAATGACTATTTATAGACTGGGCAACTAAGTGGAGCAGTGTGTAGACTATTGTCCCTGGAGTCAGGAAGACATTTTCCTGAATTCAAATCTGGCCTCAGACACTTAATATCTGTGTGACCCTGGGCAAGTCACTTAAATCAATTTCCCTCAGTTTTTTCATTTGTAAAATGAGTTGGAGAAGGAAATGATAAACCATTTCAGTATCTTTGCCATGAAAACCCCAAATGGGGTCATAAAGAATTATACATCACTGAAAACAACTAAGTAGCAATACAGAAAAATAATGTTGACCATGAGTGGAATCTGATTGCTTTATTTCTGGATGGATAAATAACATCTTTACATGATGCTTTAGTATTTTAAATGCAATTTTTTAATATATTAATTTATTTGGTTCTTACAATAACCCTCTAAGGTAGGTGCTACTATTATACTCATTTTTTCAGAAAAGGAAACTATGCAATTTTCTACCTAGGAAATCAAAACACTTATAGGAATTGTCCAGGGTCAAATAGTAACAGTGTAAAGCAGGATTAAAACTTTAGGTTTTCTGTATTCGAAGATCAAAGCTCTTGGTTTGCACCTTTACTTCATGAGTACTGTGAGAAAAAATATCATCTATTTTAAAAAAGTGTATTCCTGTTTTAAGCTCACTAAATAACACTGAATAACTGTGATATACAAAAGTATAATATATTAACTTAGTAATGATGAGGTTAGTGGCAGTCAGAGAGTGTTAATATCCCCTTATGATTGGCGCCCAGATTCTTCATGAAAGAATTCATGAACCCGAATTATTAAATGGCAAAAATGAAAGTTTATTGTTGGATAGGAAGCCAGTTCTGCTAAGAGAGCTAAGAGACTCACTTCTTTAGTGGCAAAGTCCTATTAGGGAAATGGAAGCTGGAAGAGAATGCCTTCTCAGATGGCAGGATCCTAGCAAGCTGCTCTGAACCTTCTATAAGGAGTAAGTTTAGAAACTGCTCTTTAAAAGGAGTTTTAAGGCTTCAGGTTGAAAAGGAAGCCAAAGTTTCCAGGCCTAGATGCTTATCAGTATTCGCCCCAGATCTCCTATTGGAATTAACAGCACTTCAAAGGGGTGCTTTTTGACCAAGATTTCTAATTGATTCAAATCCCCATTGGCATTTGGCATCCCCAAAAGATAATTTATCTGGAGAGGGAGACTCCAAAAGGGATCACAGATCAAAATGGAACACAGTTTCGGAGTGATAATCTTTAAGGGAACACAGTTTAAGGTAAAGGGAACAGTTTCCTTCTCCCTTCAGTAGTACTTTAAACTCAGAAATGGTTAGAAATTCTGGACAGAGCAAAAAAAAAAAAATCAAACCAACTAAACAAACATATAAATGCCTATTATGTTCTGACCATCATGCTAGATGCAGAGGTTTCAAAAAAGAAAATTGAAATAGAACTGGTCTCAAAGAACTTACAGCTCATTGGTGAAGATATGATACATTAAAAGGAAAATAAATACAAAGCTATACAACTAGCGAAGGTCCCTAGTTGAGGCTTTGTTCCAGAGAGAGAGAGAGACAGAGAGACAGAGAGAGAGAGAGAGAGAAGAGAGAGAGAGAGAGAATTACTGAGATATGACATTTATCTTCATAAATGTGAGTATGCTTTGCCATTTTCTTATAACATTTTTTTATGTTCCCATCATAAGGTGGCACTATTGTGAAATGGAAAGATCACTCACTGGTTTTGAAGTTGGAGGACCTAAGCTCTGATCTAAGTTCTAACCTTTTAGCAATATCAAGGCAAGTCACTTCAGGGAGGTAGAAGGGACTCCAATATTTATCTAGTTTAATGAATTCCCAAGAAGGAACTGCTTTATCATATCCCTGAAGGTAGCCCTTTAAGGGGAGACTAAAAAATTTCCATTGATCAAAAGTAGGACACCCTACTTTTCAACAACTTCCTATCATGAATTTGAAACTTTAAAAAAATTACCTTTGCATTTGCTTTATTTATTCGTTGAATTGACTTATTTACATGCTTAATATTTTTCACCTGTGGAGTTGAAAACTGTCTCTTTGAAGCTTCCCTCCATTGCTTCTAGCTCTGTCATTTGAGGTTAATAATAAAGGCAGAGTCCCTCTTTCCTATAATAGCCATTTCAATAACTTTCAAAATAGTTAGCAATATGCTGACACCTTCGAGTCTTTCTTTCTTTTAGATAAACATGACCAAATTTTCCCACCAATCTTCACTGAGCATCTATTCCAAAAGTATGGTCCAAGTAACTTCAGGAGTCTCTGAGACCTTTTTGGAAGAAGTCTTTGAAATTAAAACAATACTATTAATAAGTTTTGATTTCTAATATGATAAATATTGATAGTTGTAAGTCACATAGGCAAAAACTATTTAGAAGGTTCTCAATCAATTTTAAACTTATAAAGGAGTCCCCAAATCAAAATACTTGAGGACTGATCTCAGGGTATGGTTTCAAGTCTCCTCAACACTTTGTTGCCTCCTTATTGATTGCTTTGGCTTGTCGATGTCTTTCTAAAATTTGATGCTCTGAACTAATAGAGCTCATAATAAATAGCTAATAATAGATGCTCTGAAATGAATGTGATAATAATAATAATAATAGTAATAGCTAAAATTTACTTGGTACTTTAAGGTTTGTACAAGGAGATATATTATCTCTTTTTATCCTCATAACAATCATGTAAAATCAGTGCTTTTATCAGCCTTATATTACATATAATAAAGCTGAGGTGGAGAGGTTAAGTGAGTTAGGGTCATACAGCTAATTAAGTGTTTGAAGCAGCATGTGACCTTGGGTCTTCCCGACTCTTAAGTCAATCACTTCCTCCACTATTCAGTGCAGTCACTCTATAATACTCAAAATGTGGCCTTAGACATTAATATTTATAACTTCCTGCATTCTAGATTTATGCTTCTCTTAAAGCAGTCTAAAACCATCCTAATATTCATTGCTGCTACACCACACTATTGACTTATGCAGTGACCTCAGCAATCATCTCTTTTGAAATTCTTTGAATTCAATGAATTTTAGAAAGAAAAGAAAATGCTTCAGCACTTGAGGCTTGCTTAGCACTTGCTTGTAGTACTTGGTGGTTGTCTTGGTTGAGCAGGAGGGAAGTGAGGTTGGTCAGAGGTACTGCCCAGCCCCCACCTATACTGCTATTGCTCTTGGCTATGGATAAGCTCCTCCCCAGTGAAGGAAGGAAGGCCAGTCAGGTGGGAGCTCACTATGCCCGAGGCTGTGCTTGTTGTTACCCAGCAGGTTGCAGAGAAGTTCTTGTAGGATGGGGCTGTATCACATCTCCTCCCGGCTCCCCAAACAGTTGTACTGGAAAGCGCACAGAGCAGCTGGTGCTCAGCAGGAGGAGAAACAGCAGGAGCAGAGAG
The DNA here is from genome assembly GCF_016432865.1 of Antechinus flavipes. NCBI lineage: Eukaryota > Metazoa > Chordata > Mammalia > Dasyuromorphia > Dasyuridae > Antechinus > Antechinus flavipes. Next base: position 461,438,508 of record NC_067400.1, read on the forward strand.
GGTGAGCAGCAACTCAGGCAGAGGGGGTGGCAGAGGCCCCAGGACTCCTGGAAGCCCTAAGCCCTGGACAGCAGCCTGAGCCCTGGGCAGTGGAGGGCCCGAGAACATAACTTCCACCTTCACATTCAGGTTTTCAGGAAGCTTAGTTGGTGTGCAGTGGGGAGAGAATAGAAAGGTTACAATTTTTCTCAGAAAAATAAGTTGGGGCAAGAAGTGAGGAGCCCGACTGGGTTAGGCTGGAATGGGCTGACATTTCTCTGCAGCTGGAAGCCCCAGTTACCCCTTTGGGGAATTGGGTGGGGAGGACTGGTTAATTAGGCTGCAGACTGGAGATCTACTCCTTTTGGGAAGGTGCTCATTGTTTTCAACACTCATCTGCAGTCTGGAACTAATTAACAGCATGTATCAAGGTACACTGTACCACTGGAACAGAAATATGGTCAGTATCCCAAGAATATTTTCCTACAGATTTCTGTCCAGAATGGTTCTGACCTATTAAGACCATGTCTGCCACCAGTCAGTTTCGAATCTATAACATTCCAGTGAAATCTTTCAGTTCGCTTGACATTTTTCCACCCCATACATGTGTAGTTAAATTTTCTATTGCCCATTGTTAATGTTAATCCAGACATGAATTTCATCTGTCCAGAGTTTGAAATCTTTTTGACTTCCAATTCTCTCATGCAGTTTACTGGCTATCCTGCTCAATTGTGTTTCTTTTGCTGATCTTACAATGCCATTATACCACCCCTCCAATATAGTTTGTTGAATGGAACAAGGTTATACTCATCCATTGATATCTCAAGAGTATTTTTCTACAGACTTCTATCCATAGTGTTTCTGATCCATTAAGATCATGACTGTAGTCAGTCAATCCTATATTCCAGTGTTATTTTCATCCACATATTTCCCATAAATGGAGGTTTGTCAAAAATCTTGCTGAAAAGAGCAGCTAGATAGCATAGTAGACAGAGCATTGGTCCTGGAATTAGAAGGATCTTAGTTCAAATATGACCTCAGACATTTAACACTTAATATCTGTGTGACCTTAGCAAGTCACAGTCCTAATTGCTTTGTCAAAAATCAAACTTGCTGAAATTCAAGTATTCTGTGCCCACAGTGTTCCCCTCAATCACCAAAATGGTAAGCATGATATGACACCTCTAAGATTTCTTCTAATTTTAATTCCTCTGATCCTGGGTGATCAACTTATATTTAACAATAGAGGAAAAAAATGCTTTCCATATATCCACCTTAAATAAATAGTACTATTCTCTTCTAAGTGTTCACTACATAAATTGTTAAGGTAAAAGATAATATTTCATCTCGGCACAGGTTTTTATATCAGTTATTTGTTTTCATGATCTTGATCAAATTGGCTTAGAAATGAATGCATTAGGTTTCATTATTTAAGCATTATATCATGGATAAATTTCTCTTATGGATTAAGAATTTAAAATTCATAGAAATTAGTTTTTTTAGGGCTACAGAATTTAGCCTGACATTCATTCACAAACATCAACTAGTCTAATAGGAGAAAGTTTATTGCTTTCCCAGCAAGTAGTTTGCAGATTTATCTGACATATTCTAAATATAAAGAACAACAACATTTCTGTGAAAAGTAAAGACATTTTCATTTAATGTACATGGAAACTAATATAAGAAGAAGTTTATCTAGTCTAAAATTTCTGTTGAATATCTTCAGTTAGCATTAAGATCAATTTTTTTTTCTCATTGAAAGAGTTAAACTTAGAAAAATTGTTTATATGGTGCCTACTCAGCAAAAATCAGCAATTTGACAGCAATTTTAAATCTTTCTTGAGCTATGCCAAGTATCCAGTGGTATGAGAAATTGATATTTAAGTAAGATAGCCACATATTTTTAAACATTGAAATGCACATTAAACAATGATTTCTACAATATAACTTGATTTTCTCCCCATTTCTTATATACTATTATAGTCCCAAAGTGGTTTTTAAGAACTCATGCTTTTTTTTCTATTGCATCATATTTATATTCCAGGGTGTGAAATTACTTCTCTCAAGAGTTTTTAATAATGTACCTAAAACAATGCTATACTATTAAATTTGATTCTAATATATTTGTCACATGCACAATTTATTTCTATATTGTGAATGTCCTTCAACTGTGAAAGACAAATGATTTTTATTTTCTTGAGCCCTTGATCAGATTTTATTTATGAAATGGGGAAAAAGAAAAGCATTGTCATTTTCTAACTCTTGATTTTTATTAATATTTGTAGCTGTTTGATTTACTGAGAGAAAACTGACCCACTATTACAGCCTATTCATTATGGTGTGGAGGTGACCCTGGGTTTTCAAGGGCCATGACAATGTAAGTTGAAAAAAGCTTTGAGTACTCAGTGATGAACTGTGCACTGTCTGAGAACTAACCTATATAAATTGGAGAGCTTATCATAAAGTATTGAATGATTTTGGCTATGAGAGCTTACAAAATTTCATCTACCAAGGAATGAAAGGATTATATTCTGCATAAGTGGATGGTTTTACAAGGAGTTTTGGGGAGGCAAAAATGACAAGGCTTGGTAATAGATTAGGTATGTAGGAAGAGTTAGAAATTTAAAACTCAACATATCCAAAACTTAACTCATTATATTTCCTCCCAGATTCCTGCCACTTCCACATTCCTATTACTGGTGAGGAAGCCACCATTCTTCCAGTCTCCCAAACTTGAAGCCAGGATGTCATCCTCAAATCTTGACTATCTCTCACTTTGTCTCTTTATTGTATCCAATCTGTTGCCAAGATTTATTGATTTCTCTCTTGGAACATCTCTTAAATGTGGTGCCTTCTCTCCTCTCATAATGTCATCATGCTTGTGTAGACCTCCATCTTTAAGTCTGGACTATTACAATAGTCTGCTGGTTAATCTGCTTGTGAGCCCCACTTCAGTCCATCCTCCATTCAGATATCAAATTGAGTGTCCTAAATAATCAAGTTTAACCAGGACATCTCTTACCCCACCCTCACCTCTACTCAATAAACTCAATGACTTGTATCAACCTCTGAATCAAATATAAAACACTGTTTTCCAGGCTATTCTATTCTTCACTTTCTCCCAAACTCTGGCCAAGTTCATTGTTTGCGTGACATTATCCCCACCCCATGCTCTTCCATCTCCTTTTCCTTTGCTACCCACATCATTTAAGTAACATTCCCAGGTCTTTGGGAAGCATTGAGATTTGTAGTGAAAGCAATTAATTTATGTAATTATGATGAAAGAAATGCATGCTATCCCCAAATGTATTGTATCTTTTTCTGTATATCAATTACAGAAGCTAAAAGTTAATTTAAGTCTTGCTATATGCCCTGATATCCCAAAACAGTAGGGAAGTATGAGTCTGTTGGCATAGGAATTGTCTCCAGTGAGGCAGATTGCAACCTATCTGTAATTGGTAGTTTTATAATCTGAAGATCAGAGAGATCAGGTGACTTGTTCCTGGTGACACAGCTAATGCCAAGGATGATATTTGAATTTCAGGTCTTTTTAAAACTTCTTAAGTCCAGAGTATTATGTCCCACTGCCCATTATATTTTTTGGTAAAGAAATAAAATTATATCAAATTGCTCAGGTTGAGATTAAGTTTTTTATATAAAATATGTAATATGTTTGTATAAATATATAAAAAAGTTTTTATATAAAATATACAATATGTGAAATTCAAATATTTTCTGAAATGAACAATTATGTTGATGGTTGCTGAAGAACAAACTGGCAGGACAGTCACAAATTAAAAGCAAAACTCTGAAGGACCTAGAATTAGTTTTCTTCTACATAGATGTCAGAACTGTTCTCATAGAGAAGCTTTTATCAATTGATAATTCACTACCCACATATATCTGGCTCTTGAATTTTATATAAGAATTCAACACAATATTTGTCAAAGTAAATTCCAAGCATTCATTTTTAAATCACATCTGCATTGCAGAATACTCTTGCTAGACTTCTAGCTTATGTACTCTTCCTTCCTTTTTTCTTTTGGAGGGGGGAAGGTTATTATATTTGACCTCGGCTAAATTTCAGGGGACCACAATCAAAAACTCATTAAAAACTAGGAAGAAAAGCAATTATAAGAACAATAAAAAATCATTAATGCCTGCAAAATAATTTTTTACAGCATCTGTAAACATGTGCATGGTCTTGAAAGTGTTCTTATTTTTAAGATGATAGTCTTACCTGAGGTCTTGAAATGGGTCTGCTCTGACAAGTGGTGTTTCTACAGAGTGCTCAAAAAGAGCTCCTTCAGGCCCTAAATGAAAGCAATAGCTTTTATTAAAATGATGCAATAAGCACTCCATATAGAAATATCATATTTAATGCATGTCACCATGATCTTTAAAGAACAATAATTGCAGATTATCCAAATGGCAATATATGGAAAAGAAATTTGTTTATAGAAATGAGTTCCATGATAGCAATTTTGAATTAAGGCATGGGCACTAGGGATTATTGAAGGATTACCTTTTATTAGCTCAGTTATTGACCAATGTAGATTGTCCGGAAAATGGAAAAAAATTTGCAACACGTTAATGTAGTTGCATATATTTTGTATCTAATGATATCAGAATTGTGGTTAGAATTATATATCATAAACTAATAGATGAGAACCTCTGATAATATAACCTCAAAACATCCTTAATAATTAGACACATTGTAGAATTGGAACATAATCTTAGACAAAACTGCTTCCTACAATCATCCAGAAAATCTATCTTTCCATAACAATGAAAGATTATTTTTAATAAATGTTATCAATATGAAATACCTTTAATCACAGTTTGATTTGGAATGGAAGAATTTAAAAATAGAGAGATGTAAAAAGAGAAATAAAAACTATTTGCAAAAGAATGAGGTGTATATCATCTCCACAATCATACCTACTACAATATTCAAGAAAACTTCCCAATACATATATATATATATATTTTGGCTGAGGCAATTGGGCTTAAGTGACTTGCCTAGGATCACATAGCTAGGAAGTATTAAGTGTCTGAGATCACATTTGAACTCAGGTCCTCCTGACTTTAGGGCTGGTGCTCTATCCACTGCACCACCTAGTTTCCCCACTTCCCAATATTTTAAAAAAGAAGTCATTTCTATCCATCTGTGTGATACACTAAAGAACATAAAAAATAAAAGATTGACAGCAAGATGATGACTTATTCTAGAATGATTTCTATGTGAAATCTTTAAAAAAAAGTTGAAAAGAATGATATTAATATCACTGAATGCTTATAATCTCCAAACTTTAAGCAATGAAAATCTCTGAATATATGCAGTTTTAGCAGAAAAAAAAATCAAAGTCATGTGGGAACAGAATGAGGTATATATCATTTCTTTTATCCTGTTGATGCCAAAAGAATGTACACTACTGGGCAGGAACTTTGTATGTATGTGTGTGTGTGTGTGTGTTGTGTGTGTGTGTGTGTGTGTGTTTCTTTTTCTTTTTGCCTTTATCCATATCCCTTTACTTAGAACAGTGTCCAGCACATAGTAAACAATAAATATTTGTTAACTGATTGACCATTGCTTGTATTCAATTAAATTTGTATTTAATATTTTCATCCAGTTACATTCAAAACAAATTTTTTCCATTTGTTTTTAAGATTTTTAAGTTCTAGGTTCTGTCCCTTGTCCTTACCCACAACAACAACAACAAAAATCACATGTGAAGATATGTAAAACATTTCCATAAAAGTCAAGTTGTGAAAGAAAACATAGATCTCCCACCCTAATGCAAATTAAAAACCTTCAAGAAAAATTAAGATAAAAATAAGAGAGACAGAGAAATAAAGAATGCTTCAGTTGGTATTCTTACTCAATCATTCCTTCTTTGGGTATGGATAGGATTTTTTATAAGTCCTTAGTACTTGTGGATGATTGTACAACTGAGATTAACAAAGTAATTTATACTTGGTCATCCCAGAATATTGCTATTTCTTTGTATACAGTATATTTCACTTTGTTCATGGATGACTTTCCAGTTTTTTTCCCTCCTGAGAGACTCCTGCTTATTATTTCCCAGAAACCAATGATATTTCATCAGAGAAACTTGCTTCAAAATGTTTTTTATAATTATGATTACTAATAAATTCCTCCCACTTATTCTCTCTCTCCTTTTACCCTGTCCCTCCTCAAAAGTGTTTTGCTACTGATCACTCTCCCCCTTCCTATATCCTATTCCCCTCCTATTTTCTTGCAAAGTAATATAGATTTCTATATCCCTATTGAGTATGTATGTTATTTCCCATGTGAGTCAATTCTGATGAGAGTAAGGCTGGCTCACTCCCTCTCTTCTCTCTTTTTCACTGGTGTTATATTGAAGATACTTTCAATTAATTTATAGAGGATGAGCTTACATTCCAATAGTTTAATTGCAAAAAAGAAATCAGCTTATTCAATCACACAACTGTTTGTCCATCATTGAACATTAAAGAGCATTAGGCATATAATAATTAGTCTTAGAGCTATATCTATCTGGACTTTACTGAATAGAGGTTGAGAAGAATGAAAAAAGTAATAATAATAATAATTAATAACAATCATAGAAGCTTTTATTTTCATGTTCTTTAAGGTTTTCAAAGAACTTTAAATACATTGCTCCACTTGATCATGCCTAGAGGTATGTTATAACACTTTGGCAATAATAACCCTTGCAGAAGAGGTGGTATAAAAGCCATAATCCGGGAAGTATGCGATTGGAAGAGTAAATGAAATAGTAATTTAGCAAAGGTTAAGATGAAAAGACAAATAATTATACTGGTATTCCAGGAGAGAGTTCTTATGCCAGCATAATCATACTTCCTTGCTATTTTGGCATATAGCAAGACAAATTAATTTTTAGCCTCTGTAATCGATATACAGAAGAAGAAACAATGTATTTGGGAATAGCATGCATTTCTTTCATCATGATCACATAAATTAGTTGCTTTCACTACAAACCTCAATATTTCAATAGACCTGCTACTTAAATGATGCAGCTACCAAAGAAAAAGGGGATGGCAACAGATGAGATGAAAACAGGTTTCCAAAATATATTTTTTTAGATTTTCTATGTAGAATTTGTAAAATTATTTGGATAGGATTTGGTCAAGATTTGCATGAACTGATAAGGTAAAGATGAACACTATTGTGATATGTACAGCCAGAGAGAGTCTTCACAGTGGGGAGATGATGGATCCATTGAGATTAAATATTTTAATCCATATATCAAGACACATTAATATTTTATCATTATTGAAAGTGGAGTTTGAATGAGATGAGGTCCAAATAGCTCCCCTCTTTCTTCCATTATTCAAAATTTTCATTAAAAAATAAGTCTTTATTTTCCAAGATTCTATTTACTTCCCTCTTTGGGTTTGCTTTTAGATCTCTCATTTTGATTATTTGACTTAATGATTTTATCCATATTTTAGATATATTTATTTAGAGTAGTCAGAAAAATGCTAATATTCCAACACCTTCCCCCTTCCCCCCTCACTTAATCCACTACTCACTTTTTCCATAAAGCAAGTTAATTGCGAGAGGGGAGTAACTTGCCAGAATAAAAAGAGAGAAGGGATCAGAAAAAGAAAAAGGAAGAAAAAAAGATAACAATATAATTTAGTCCCCCCTCCCTATCACTACTTCCTATTCCTATTTTCTTCCTACCAGACTACCCTCCCAGAGCTATAAGTTTATTTGCAACCAAGGTTATTAAAGGTATACAATACAGCTTAATGATGGAAAGTGCAATATTAAGTCTCCAAAGGAAAGTCCAAGTAAATCCTATTAAAACTGAAGAAAAAAAGAAGGGAGAAAGATTATGCCCAGATACTCTCCAAAGAGGCTAAAAATATAGTTCCAAATATCCATATCCTTCAAGCAGTACTTTGGATATTTATTAGATCTGATTTGTAAAATTGTATATTTTGCTATTTTGGTTCCAAAGCCATGAAGAACTGAAAATTTGTTTAAAAACATCAAAAAAAATCTTTTAAATTAAATCTAAGAAACTATATGCATAGAGTCTGAAGTAGTTGTTATTGCTGCTGCTGTTGTTGTTGGTGGTGGTGATGGTGGTATGTGTATGTGTGTGTGTGTTTTGTGTGTGTGTGTGTGTGTGTGTGTGTGTGTGTGTGTGTGTGTGTTTTCTCCTAGGGGCACAGAGAATTTTCATGAGAAAACTTCTACCACTGAAAATTAGCAACTTCAATTTATGGTGCCAGAGAGATGTGTTAGACAATGAAAAATGAAATGACATTGCTAGGGTCATTTGACCAGTGTGTGATAGAGCTTTAATGTGAATCCAGATATTTCTTGTTCTTTGCCTCCCAGGCCAGTTCTTTATCTTTTACTCTTCTATCTCTCATTTATTCTGCTACTTAGTCATAAAGGTTCGTTTATTAAAATGCATAAACATCTCTATTATTTATTACATTATATTGAAATGGTCATTGAATCCATTGACTGATCAATCAAAAAGCACATATTAAGTGCCTGCTCTGTGACAGATAACATGCTTTACGGTCTGAGGCTTTGGAGGAACTTCTGTTTTATGGGGGGTAGATAGCTTCTATGTAAACATATACAAAAAACCCCCAAATCAAACATAAGGTAGTATAGGGAGGGTGGATAGTGGCAGTCGGAGCATCCAGAAATGCTTCATATAATAATAACAATTGTGACAATAATAATCTACTTTTATATGACACTTTAAGGTTTGCAAAGTGTTTTACATGTTAATTCATTTGATTCTTATACATCTCTGGGAGGCAGGTGCTATTATCACTCCCATTTTACAGATGAGGAAAATGGCAAAGAGTTTAAATGATTTTCCCAGAGTCACACAGCTAAGGGAAATATCAGAGGCTGAATTTGAATCCATGCTTTTTTGGCTATGAGTTCTGAGTTCTATCCACTGTGCTGTTGAGTTGAGTTTTGAAGAACATAAGAGATTCTAAAAAAAAGATGAGAAGGAAGCATGTAATAACTAGCAGACAAGTACAAAAGCATGGAGATCTCAATAAAAGTAAGAAACAGCAAGCATTTTTTTTTTTTTTTGGCTTGATTGAAGACTATACAAAGGGGAGTCATATATAATCAGGCTGGAAAGTTAGGTTGGATTCAGGTTATGAAAAATTTTCAAAGCCCAACAGATAACATTTATATTTTGTTTTAAAAGCAATAAGAAGCTTTTGGAATTTATTGATTAGGGGAATGGCATGGTCAGATATTTGCATATTTTAGTAGTTATAGATAAATTTGAGTGGAAAGAGGCAAACTGATTAGTAGGCCATTATAATAGTCTAGGAAAGCAGTAATAAGGTTCTGCACTAAGGTACTGGTTGTGTGTATAGGGAGAAAAGGTTGATTGTAAGAGATCTTTTGTAAATATTCATAGGGCAAGATTTGGGAAATGATTGAATATACAGTGTGAGGGAGGATGAGGAGACAAGATTGCTTCCCAAATTGTGAATTTAGGAGGATGGTGGTACCCTCCTCATAAATACAGAATTTGGTAGATAATAAATTCTGTTTTGAACTTGCTGAGTTTAAGATGTCTTTGGGGCATCTCATTTGAAATGTCCAATACAGATTTGATGATGTGTCAAACAAAGTTGGAGATGTGGGAGATATTTGGCCATGAACACTTTTGGATACCTTTTCTGGTTCAGATTTTAACCCATCCTGTATAATTCTTATCCAAGTTCTTCCAACAAATCTCATCTGTTGAGTTTATAACAGTGTGATTAGAAGCACAAATACTTCTCTGTAGAAAACCACAGATAGTGGGGAAACTCTGGGTAAAGTATAAGACTCTTTAGTCCAGAGGGAACCTGCTGACAATGTCTGGTTTGGCTCCCCATCTCCCCTTGGGGCAGCTTACCCTTCCTGAGAAATCAAGGGGTGGTGTGACCACCTGTGTTCTACTTGAAGCAAGGGATACTTACAGTAAAGAGGCATTTACATATCAACAAGTAGAGTGCTTATCGTTAGCATTTGCTCAGTGTGTTGCAGTGATGTAATCATACTAAGGTATTTAGGGGCTGAGAAGACTTGAAATAAATAACTTCATCTTTGACCATCCTCCTGGGTCTCTGCTTCATCACTCCTCCACTAAAACCAAGGACTCAGTCTAGTCTCCGTGATCCTCTAGAGAGTTAGTCCAGAGGATATATTTTGGCATCCCAACATGGGGACTGTAAAAAGCATAGTACATTTTGGCACCCCAATTTGGGGGCTCTAGAAAGCACACTACACTTCTCTAATGTGACAGTTTGAATGATCTCTTAAAGTACAAACCTATATACTCTAAACATTTTATCTACCACAAAGTAGGATTATCTATCATTTATTTTTGCATAATTTTATCTTACTGCATTTATAGAAAACACATAACATAGGAGCTGAGATAAAAATAATAAACTCATTTGGTCCTTTCCAACCTATCTGTGAAATAAACTGCATTGGTAAATCCAGCCAAAGAGACAATGTATTCCAATCGCTCAAGCAGATTAAAATTTTTATTGGAACACCAGATGTTCAGTTGCTTTTTTCCCAATGATACCTTAGATCACTAGAAAAGTACTACTCACAATATTTTACAGAAGAAAAAGGTTTCATACTGATTTTCTAAACACATGCCAATTACTTTCCATCTAATTATATCACAGTGTATATCACAGAACCATTTGATTATTTTAATGTTGTACTTTCAAGTAGAAAGTCTTAAGATTGAAGATGTATTGTTCTATAAACCCTGCAATTGTGTTTGGTCACAAAAGCTCTAAATATCCAAGTTGTTCAATCCTGTATTCATAATTGCCACTCACACTTAAAGTAAAAATTGCTCAAAGACTGTTGGTATATCATAGCTGAGCATGACTAAAATACTTTTGTGATTTTTTTTATAATGTCATGATAATGATTATTAGTCTCCTACGGTATTTCAATTTTTGTGAGGTTTGAGCATCCATCATACTCAAATATTTCTCATCCCATATTCTGGGAAATACAATCAGCTTTAACACCTGCTTATTGTTGAAAATGGGAGATATTATTTGAAATGTCTTATAGTACATAATCAAAAGCATGATTGATATAGGAAAAAAAAACAAATTAGGACCAAATGGAGTTATATTTTGATCTGATTATATAAACAAAACATTTAAGATAATGTGTTGTATACATTTTAGAAAAGAAAGATATTATATGAAATACATGTACAAGTCAATAGCTTAAACTTTTTTTAGAAACAAGCTTTAAAAATCTTATTATAAATGATATATGCCAAAAGCACATTAACCTGGGCATTGAAATCTTGGTTCAAATTTCAGCTCTGCCACTTACTAGATGGGTTCCATTAAGCCATTTGAACTATCCAAGTTTCAGTTGCCTCTTCTATAAAATGAGGCTTATAATCTTTTCCTTTCTTCTTTTCTTCCTCCTTTTTTCCATTTTTCCATTTCTCCCTCCCTCCCTTCCTTTCTTCCTTTTTTCTCTACTTCCAGTTTCTCTTCTATTCTTCATTCCTTTCTCCTTCTCTACATCTCTCCCTTCTTCCTTTGTTTCCTTTTTTCTTTCCTTCCTTTCTTCCTCTCTTCATTACTTCTTTTTTCCTTTCTTTCTTACCATATTGCAAGATCAATGATAAATCAATATTATTTTTTAAAAACACAAACATGCATGCAGTGCAACTAGTGGCAGCAAATAGGCAGAACATGGTGGCCAAACATTTGGGGAGTGAAACAAAATCACCTTGAAGACTAAAGAATTAGAGTACAATGAAAAACAACCGGACAATGAATCAGAGCTGTCAAGTGACAGCAATAGTGAGCTAGTGTTTTTTCTAAAGACTTCAGCTATAGAATTTCATGAAGTTTAAAATGTCCACATGTCATATTTTATAGATGGATGAAGAAGCCAATTCAATTTTTCACTTTAACTGGTTTATTCATTATTCTTAAGATATGTTGACATCTACCTCAGTTTTTGCATTGGATGCCCTGATTCATAGGCAAATATGTTAACTCCTGTCATGGCCTTCCCATTGCTCCTTTCTGAACCTGGATATTAAGAAAACTTTTCTCTTTTATACATGTGAGCCTTCTAAACATTATTTTGAACATTACATAGCATAATGAAACACAACATAACATAATAGTCACAAACCACAGTTGTGTATTTATTACCCCATAATATAAAGCTTGTTTTACCTAGATAAGAAACCTATCTGCTGTGCATTAAAAAAAAAATGTGTAGCAGATTAGTTTCCCAAACTCAACTTCTGATTGAATTCACTGATAACAAAGAGTTCATCAAAGAAAAATCAATGACAATCAGCTTTATAGTAATTTATCACTTAAAATCCATGTCAGGAACCTAGGAACAACTGTTGTGCTGAGAGACTCATAGTAGGTAAATTTGCAATTCTTTTCAGCAGCTCATTAAGCTAGTACTTTCAAGAACACAACAATTCAATCAAGCAAAAAGTTTGTTATATGGTTGACATTTCCCCTTCTAGACAATAATTCAATTCAAGATGCTAGAATTCTGATGATTCAAAGACAAAAAGAAAATAGTTCTGCCTTTATGGAGCTTACAGAACTGGAGGATACAACATACACACATACATAAATAAATGGTGATCTGAAGAGCACTACCAAAGGATAGACCAGGCAAATTTAATCTTGAAGGAAGATAACAATATAGGAGCAGAGCTGAAGAGAGGAAGCATTATAGACACTGAAGGACACTGGCAGGAGATGGGTATGTTGAGTCTGGAGAAAAGTTGGTAGTTTGGTTTGGCTGGGGAAATAGTGTGGACAAAAAGGAGTAATGTGAAATAAGATTGGAAAATAAATTAGATTATGGAGAGGCCTTAAATACTAAGATGCAGGGTTTATAATTTATCTCAGAATCAAGGTATCTGAAAGATGATTTTAGTAGTGATATAAAGCATTCATTTGAGAGAGGAGAGCCTGAAAGTACAATGCAAGTAGTATCTATTCATATATATGATAAGGGGAGCCCGGAAATTCTCTCTAAAACTTCTTGAAGGAGAGATTCTCTTTGAATCTTGGCCCCGCCCAAGGGAAGCAGGACAGACAACTTCTTTCTGTTATCTAGGTGGGATTAGTTGAGTCTGGAGCTGTGGAATTCCAACCCTATTGAATTAAAGATTAGCCCAGAGACTCATTCAATTCCAAGATTTTCCAGCTTGGATCATACCTAGCCCCCATCAAGAGCAACCCCCAGCTTGTAGCCAAGGCTTATAAAATAAGCCAACTTGGGGCTCAGTCCTTGCAGAGGACCTAACATGCCAAGGAACCTCTTCCTGGCATAGCAGCAACTTCTGCCCGCTGAAATGATATTCTTTTTCAGCATTAGCCTCTCTTTATCCTCACCTATTTCCCTAACAAGACTTTATACCTCTCTGTTAGTATTTTTCCACTAGAAACTTTACTTTTCTGTCAGACCTTGCCACTAAGGAATTCAGCCTTTCTATTCATGCATAGCAAAGGCTGACTTCCCAATGCCAATAATAAACTTCTTTTTTATCAGACTAGCTTTTCGGGTTTGTAAATTCATTTATGAAGGACCTCTGTGCAGCCAGAAGAGGGTTCCTACAACTCCTTACCTTGCTCCGAATCCCTAGGGGGACTTAGGGGAGCCAAACCTCTTTATTTGGTTCCCTGAACCCTAACCTGCTACTAATGTTGAACATTCTCTCTCTTATAATGCCTTGTGGCATCTAAGATATGGTCATATTCTTGGCTTGTCCAGTGCCTCCTAGCAAGCTGTTGGCAGCTTCCTTTTTTCTTCTGTTGTTTCCTTGATTTTAAATCACCGATAACATGGAGTTCACATATTTTATTTAGCTCATTTTCAACATTTTCTAATTAGCTCAGCTTTCTCTTGAAAGAAGACCTTAAACCACCTTTATTACCTTATATCCACTATTATTTTATCTTCATATTTTCAGAGAAGAAATAGAAAATTAGAGAAAATTATATATTACAAGACTTTGCTTTTATTCTGTGAAAAACTCCATGTCTGTCTTCAAGTCAACACGTATATCTATTGGGAATTAAATCACTAGTTACTTAAATCTTTCCTCGGGTTAGCTACAGCAGACAAGTTATTTTAAGTAGAGTGACTAAAGGTTTTGCTTTTACCAGTATGCCAAATCATGTTCCTGATTCCTGTTCCTATCTGAACATTTTTGAAAAAAGAGTAGGTCCTACTTTCTCTTTAATTTAGAGTCTTAGAGAGCTGCCAAACACAGAGATGTTAAATGATTTGCCCCATTTTATGTAGCCAGTTATGTGTCAAGACAGAAGAGGTGCATCAGATAGATTATCAGAGCTGAAGTCAGGAAGACCTGCCTCAGCTATTATTAGCTGTGTGACCCTGGACAAGTCACTTAATCCTATTTGCCCCAGTTTCCTCATCAATGAGCTGGAGAAGGAAATGGCAAACCACTTCCGTATCTCTGCCAAGACCACCCCCCCACACCCCCGCATCAAGAGATCATGAAGAGTGGGATATAATTGAAAGAGACTAAACAAATATTTCAGAATTTGGGGACTTGAACACAGTTCTTCCCAGCTTTGATTTTGTTTCTTCATATTCAGTATGGTGAGCTCCTTCTATAGAATAATTTTTAAACAAAGCTGTGTTGTACTTTCTTCATAGATCTAAAGCTCCTTCCAGAATTATGGAAATCTTATTCCTTTCATATCAGATGAATATTCTGAATCTTTTTCACATTTTGAACTCACCTATTATAAACATTTTCAAAGCAGTGACCTGAGAATAATTCATTACTTATTTCTTATTTCCTCTATGTGCTTTGTAATATGTTATGGTTTTGTGCCAGTCTGTTAATGCCTTGTGCAATGATGCAAATGTTAACTACTTAAAAACAGTTGATGATGATGCTATATATAAAATATACAACATGTGTCAGATATCACACTATTAGCCACATAAAGATAGAAATCAGTCTTTGGTGAAAGAAAACAACTTCCTTTCAGGAATAGATTATCTCAGGGAACGCTGAAGAATTTGTGCAATTTATTACAAAATATCTAGAAGTGTATACCATTCAGAAGTTACTCTGGTTTAGGTTTCATAAATTCAAGAACATTTCTTTAGATTTTGTGCTTGAACAGCTCACAGAGGATTTACTATTCTCTAGGAAGGCTTTTGGCAGAAGCTCTAATGTTTGTCATGTAATCAAACTTTAAATCAACAGAGAGTTTATGCTTTTGAAAGGCCATAACTTCCCAAGTTAACTGCTATAGCTTTATCTGGGTTATTTAGAATAATACTTAGACCTATGAGAGGCAATTTCTGACATCATTACTTTAGTTTAGTTTCTTCTAGTTGTTATTTTGGATGATTTAAACATTCTTTCAGTTTGAGGTCTTTGCATATTCTTAAGATTACGATTCTAGGGTATTTTTTTTAGCTTGTTAACCTAAATTAAACTCATGTAAATTAAATAAGACAACATATTTAATAATGAATGTATTCCAGGGGGGGGAACAAATGTAAATATAAAGGCAGGTTTAATGAAGCTGCAAAATGATTCAGGATTGTTTTTTGATATATAAACAATAGGGACTCATGGGGCCATAGGCAACACATGCTGTTGTGAAATATGGCTTTCTACAAACTATTTTCTTCTTGGTGAACTGTTTAAAGTGCAAAGCCAAACAAACCCTCCAAGAGAAATTTGAATTACAAGTTATTCTAAAGCAAGATGCCAACTAAGTCCTCCAGATGTAGAAAACTGCCATTTGTAAATCATCAGATTTTAGATACACAGGGAAAAGTACAGTTTGTAGACCACCATTTCTCTTCTTGTCATTCATGCCTACTCTGTCTTTATGAATAAAATACTTCATAAATCTGGCTGCAATCCTGTCTTTTGGTTTTGAAGATGGTATTCTTCTGGTGATTATTCATCTGTGGGGCAGAATGGTGTAGTAGAAAGATGACTGACTCTGGAATTGAAGGCACTGGGTTCAAATCTAATCTCTGACAAATACTAACTCTGTTATCTTGGCCAATTAGTTTATCCTTCTTTATTACAACAATGATAGTAATAGCATTCCTATAATACTTAAGAGTTTGCAGACTGTTTTACAAATATTATTTCATTTGATCCTCACAACAACCCTTGTGCTATTATCTTTATTTTACAGATGAAGAAACAGAGACAGGCAAATTAAGTGACTTGTTCATGATTTCCTGATTTTCAGTCCAATATTCTATCTACTGTACTAACTAGCTCCCTAGACCTCAGTTTCTTCACCTCTAAAAAAGACAAGATGGCTAGATGGCTAGATGGTCTTGTAGTTCTCCCTTCCCAGCTCTAGAAGCAGTCTCCTCAATTACAAATCTATGATCCTATGACTTGAAAGGCCAATATATAGCTGATAGTGCTTTCCATAGTACAACTATAAGCAAACAACCCTGATTAACATTTATAGTCCTATATCCTGAGAGTTTGCCACTTTTCTCTTTATTATTGTTTGAATTAAAGTTTACTTAAACAGAACAAGTTTATTCCTCAAAGCTATAATCTAAGCCTGTCAATTGCATTTGTTTTTATTTTTCTCCCAGGCATTGACACGCCTCATTACTAGACAAAGTGTTTTACTTAATTCTTAGTGAGTTTGTTTCTTTAGGAAGGATGTTGAAAAAACAAAACACAGAATAATAGAAAACAAGCATAAAAAGGCAACCTGGAAGGTAAAAGTCCTGGAATTTCTCAATTGAGGTCATTGGAAATATTTAGCCTGGAGAAGAGTGGGCTTTTGCTCTATACTTAAGTTGTTTATGAGACAGCTGCATGGACATGGGATTCTATTTTGAGCTTCTGTGGAAGAAGGTTATGGGGGTGTGGAAGAATAAAATCAAGAACTGGAATTAAGGAGGATAAAGTAGTTACATGGGAAGTTTGGAGAATTAGTACTAGTGAATTAAATTAGAGGATGAATTTTAGTTAGATAAAAATTTGGCAAAATTTGATAGAAATTGGAGAAAAATTGAAGAACAATTTTTAGATCCAGAAAGTGTCTGGATTCTATTCTGGGAGATAAAACAAGTAGGATTAAAGAAAATTACAGACACTATAAAAGGACTATGGAGGATTAAGAAGGATTAGGGAGTAGAACTTGATGAATTAAGAAGGAGGTGATGGCCAGGACAAATCAAGGAGAATAAAAAAAAAAAAAAAAAAAAAAGCTAAGTGGTACAATTACAAGGTTAACAAATTGATAAAACTGATTGATGAGTGGGGAAAATGGATGAAAAAGTCAGGTGACTGGTAACATGGTTGAAAAAAAGGGTTAATTTGTGCTGAGTTACTGTTGAAACAAAGAAAAGGAATTTGAGTTGGGTTGTCGTTATTGAGAAATATTATAGGATCATTATCTATTAAGATTCTTCTCTTCTTAACCCTCTGTGTTAATTATGTTAGCTTTCCTACCCCCCACCCCCCACAAAGGCAAAGAATATAGCCCCCAAGTTGATTGGCCTAGTAGGATAAAGATTTAAACCATGTCTCCCATTAATACAGTTTTCTGATGGTTATATTGTTGTAGCTTCTTGGTCCCTTAAGGATATAAATAGGCTTGAGATTCTTTGGGCTTTGTAGGAGTTTAAGACATCATTTCTCAGGGGCTGCTAGGTGGCACAGTGGGTCGAGCACCAGCTCTGAAGTTAGGAGGATCTGAGTTCAAATTTGGTCTCAGATACTTAACACTTCCTAGCTGTGTGACCCTGGGCAAGTCACTTAACCCTAATTGCCTGGGGGGGGGGGAATCATGTCTTATCCTACTGCTAAGATCTGCTTCTATCTTGGACAATGAATGGCACTTCTATATGATTAAGTATTGCAGTATCTCTTCTGTGCTTTGGCTAAATAACCTCTTTTTGTTAACTGTTCTATGAGTGACTCATTTCATTCTATCAATCCTAAACTGCCAGAATGGGACTTTGAATCAGATCTCATTTATTAAGAAGAGTTGAGAAAACTCAAAAACTTTAACCAAATGGTAGAATTAAGGTATAAACCTAATGTTTAAATAATAATAATAATAATAAAAAGATGATAGGAAGAATTCAATATGATTGAAGTACTGGTTCCTCTATATGACTCTTTCGTCTCTCTTCCCTCTCCCCCTCTCCATCCAGGGAATTGAAGAGAGTTTAGAATAATATCTTTTCTCTTGAATCCAGAAACCAGGAGATCAGGTTGTCTCTACTCTTAGCTCCCTCAATGTTGTCCATCAAATAGACAGAAAGCATTGAGTATTCTCCTCCAATGAAGAGAGTCTTATGCAAAAAACCCTGAGTCAAAGATTACAAATTTATAAGTGTTTTTAATAAGGCTGAAAATCTCAACCTTACAGAGACTAAGGGAAATTGTGCAGGTCCTTGCATTTGGTGTGTGATGCTTGTCTTTCTGACAAGTGGAATGACTATTATCTATATTCAAAATAAAAGTTGCTCAAGAGAACTGTTCGGTTCTGCAAACATATATTGTATCTAGGATATACTGCAACATATCTAACATATAAAGGACTGCTTGCCATCTAGGGGAGGGGGTGGAGGGAGGGAGGGGAAAAAAAATCGGAACAGAAACGAGTGTCAATATAATGTAATTATTAAATAAAAAATTTAAAAAAAAAAGAAAAGAAAGAGACAATAAAGGATTTGGACTTTAAAAAAAAAAAAAAAAAAGAGATTTTACTTGGGATTTGAAGAAAGCCAGGAAGAGGAGGAATATAGGAAAGCAATGGAACTATTAAAACACTAAAAATACAATACTACTGTCATGAGGACATGAAGAAAGTTACCCATAATCACATCGGTGTTGGAGACATGATTTTTAACGCAGGTCTTCCTGAACCCAATCCCACATATTATCTGCTATAACAGAGTAGCTCTACAAAGCAGACAGACTAGTTCTACAAAGCAGACAGTCTCTACTTGTTTTGCCCCCAAATCCTGACTACAAGGTGTTCTATTGGAGAGGGATTAAAAAGTGCCTTTATCTTGTTGTCAGTTGCATTGCATACTTGGCCTGGCAAATCTGAGCCATAGAATGAATAAGCTCCAACAACACAAATCAGTGACATCATCATCATCATCATCATCATCATCATCATCTCCATTCCCCTTCTTTAATGCCAAAACGTTCCTTTCCTTAAAAGTTTCCTTTTAATGCTAAAGTTCCTTTAGTTTCTTTCCTCCATTGATTAACATTGGTTGATTATCTCCTGCCTAAAGGAGTGTACTTGTACATCTATATGACTCTTTCGTCTCTCTTCCCTCTCCCCCTCTCCATCCAGGGAATTGAAGAGAGTTTAGAATAATATCTTTTCTCTTGAATCCAGAAACCAGGAGATCAGGTTGTCTCTACTCTTAGCTCCCTCAATGTTGTCCATCAAATAGACAGAAAGCATTGAGTATTCTCCTCCAATGAAGAGAGTCTTATGCAAAAAACCCTGAGTCAAAGATTACAAATTTATAAGTGTTTTTAATAAGGCTGAAAATCTCAACCTTACAGAGACTAAGGGAAATTGTGCAGGTCCTTGCATTTGGTGTGTGATGCTTGTCTTTCTGACAAGTGGAATGACTATTATCTATATTCAAAATAAAAGTTGCTCAAGAGAACTGTTCGGTTCTGCAAACATATATTGTATCTAGGATATACTGCAACATATCTAACATATAAAGGACTGCTTGCCATCTAGGGGAGGGGGTGGAGGGAGGGAGGGGAAAAAAAATCGGAACAGAAACGAGTGTCAATATAATGTAATTATTAAATAAAAAATTTAAAAAAAAAAAAAGAAAAGAAAGAGACAATAAAGGATTTGGACTTTAAAAAAAAAAAAAAAAGAGATTTTACTTGGGATTTGAAGAAAGCCAGGAAGAGGAGGAATATAGGAAAGCAATGGAACTATTAAAACACTAAAAATACAATACTACTGTCATGAGGACATGAAGAAAGTTACCCATAATCACATCGGTGTTGGAGACATGATTTTTAACGCAGGTCTTCCTGAACCCAATCCCACATATTATCTGCTATAACAGAGTAGCTCTACAAAGCAGACAGACTAGTTCTACAAAGCAGACAGTCTCTACTTGTTTTGCCCCCAAATCCTGACTACAAGGTGTTCTATTGGAGAGGGATTAAAAAGTGCCTTTATCTTGTTGTCAGTTGCATTGCATACTTGGCCTGGCAAATCTGAGCCATAGAATGAATAAGCTCCAACAACACAAATCAGTGACATCATCATCATCATCATCATCATCATCATCATCTCCATTCCCCTTCTTTAATGCCAAAACGTTCCTTTCCTTAAAAGTTTCCTTTTAATGCTAAAGTTCCTTTAGTTTCTTTCCTCCATTGATTAACATTGGTTGATTATCTCCTGCCTAAAGGAGTGTACTTGTACATCTTACATAATACTCATCTCTCCTTGCTGTCAGAACTCATGCCTCTGGCCTTCTCATTGTTTCTCATATGCCACACTCTATCTGTGCTCCAGGCATTTTCACAGGCTTTTCCTTATGCCTGAAATGCTCTTGCTCTCACTTCAGCCTCCTGTTTCCTTTAATTCCTTCAGATCTCAGTAAAAATTCTAGCTCCCAAAAAAAAAAAAATAAATAAAAAAAAATAAAAGTTGCTTTCCCTCTAGAGCAGAAGGCAAAGGGATTAGAAGACTGATTCTCTAGGTTGTTAGAAAGAAGGAAAGGTTCTGAAAAGAAATTGAAGCAAGAATTCAATGAGGCAAGCAGGAAATCTGAGGTGGGTGAGAGGAAGCTTGACCCTTAGTAAAATGATGGATAATGAAAGCCTATTACACAGAGAGGATAGAAAAGAAAATGACACCTATACAGTTAGAACTTAAAATAGATTTGAATCTCTTTCTGAAGAGAACTATATGTTCTAAGAATGACACAGTAGAACTGCAGAAGCTATTAAGTGAGAAGCCATCAGATAGGGACAAATGAAGAAAATAAGAGAAGTAATTGGTAGTATAAATATTCTCTACCTGAGATGAAAACAAGTATGTGCTAGAGTCAGCTTGAACTAGCTCTGGAGAGACAATTGTTAAATTTTCATCATGAACATTTGCATTTTAGGAAATAAGAGTTTGATTTATTGTTTTGCTGATTGTCCAGACTTCAAAAAAGTGCTGGTGAATATGTTAACAATATAGATTCAATACAAAATGTGCTACATGTACTATTTTTTCCCCTTGAAGAGCCAGCCAGCAATTAAATATTTATTCCCCTTGCAGGGATACCTCTTCAGTACCTCTTTAAGCAGCTAATTCAACTGTTAGATATCTCATTAGGAGGTGTTTCCTTATATCAAGCTTAAAATGGCTTCGCTTGCAACATCCAGTAATTGCTCACTGTTCTGCTTTCTGGGTTGAAGAAGAACATGCCTTACCTGTCTTTCATAATACTTAAGACAACTTTCATGTCTCTCCTTAGTCTTTTCTCCTCTAGGTTAAACATCTTGTGTTCCTCCTACCAATCTTAACATTGAATGAACTCAAAGTTCTTCACCATTTTGGTTGTCCTCTTCTGAATCCTTTCCTTCCTAAAAATTGTACCAGATCTGAATTCCAGGAAATCCAGAGCTTATCTGACAAGACAAGTCTATCAGAATCATTAGCTTATTCCTGGATACTATTCCTTTCTTAAAAGAGTCATATAAGCTTCTTTGGAAGCCATACCAAATAACTGCCTCATATTGAATTTGGAGTTCCCTATTTTGTAAGTGAGGTTTAATTTTATTAAATTTACTTTTATTTAATTCAGACCAATGTTCCAGCCCATCAAGATTTTTCTGACTTCCAATCTTGTCATATGGTATGTTGAGTTCACTGTACTTCTTAACTTTGTGAAATCTTTGCATGCAATAATCATGCCATCTATATATTTATCCAATTCATTGAATAAAAATGTCAAATATTATAGCGTGCAGCACAGACCACTAGGATCCATCCTGGGAGAGACTAGAGGTATCCCTATGCTAATGGGAAAAATAACCAGGTCTATGAATAATCACTTCTGTACTCATCAAAATGTGGAAAGCAGATCAGCCAAATTTCATGATAGCTAATTTGTGTGCAGCTATAATGAGACACACCTGTCCCTTTACCATGCGACAGACATAGAGAGTGTTCATTATAAAACTCAGCTTCTTAATCTTAAGAATATTAGCTAAAACCTTAAATTACAGAAAGGCTGTTAGAGGTTGTAGAATCCAATCTTCTTATTTTATAGATGATGAATATTTAGAAAAATTAGGCAACTTGTATAAGTCTAGGTGGATAATAAGGGGTAAGTTGAGATTTGAACTTATGTTCCTTTGCTTTAAGTCCATTATTCTTTCCACTACATCATTTTACCTTCTTGAAATTCAAGGCCAAATATATAATCAAATGGTCCTTTGTTATTTCTCATTCTTTATAGTTCTAAATGTTCTATCTACCAGGATACTAGACCACCTGCAAAGAACAGCTCTACAATGAAGAAAGTGAGTATAGGAAGTATAAATGGATAAGGAAGTAGGGAAATGAGGTACCTGGAATGTCACTTGGAACAGATATATATGCATGGCACCAAAGGATGGGAATCTTTTTTTTAATAACTTTTTATTGACAGAACCCATGCCAGGGTAATTTTTTACAACATTACTCCTTGCACTCACTTCTGTTCCGATTTTTCCTCTTCCTCCCTCTATCCCCTCCCCCAGATGGCAAGCAGTCCTTTACATGTTAAATAGGTTACAGTATATCCTTGAAACAATATATGTATGCAGAACTGAACAGTTCTCTTGTTGCACAGGGAGAATTGGATTCAGAAGGTATAAATAACCCAGGAAGAAAAACAAAAATGCAAGCAGTTTATATTCATTTCCCAGTGTTCTTTCTTTGGGTGTAGCTACTTCTGTCCATCCTTGATCAATTGAAACTGAGTTAGGTCTCTTTATCAAAGAAATCCACTTCCATCAGAATACATCCTCAAACAGTATCGTTGTTGAGGTATGTAATGATCTCCTAGTTCTGCTCATTTCACTTAGCATCAGTTCATGTAAGTCTCGCCAGTCCTCTCTGTATTCATCCTGCTGGTCATTTCTTACAGAATAATAATATTCCATAACGTTCATATACCACAATTTACTCAACCATTCTTCAATTAGTGGGCATCCTTTCATTTTCCAGCTTCTAGCCACTACAAACAGGGCTGCCACAAACATTTTGGCACATACAGGTCCCTTTTCCTTCTTTAGTATTTCTTTGGGGTAAAGGATGAGAATCTTTAAGGAAATTAAAAGGAAATGAATAAAAATATAGGTTTGTAGAAGGAAGGAAAGCTGAGGTACAAAAAGATAGTTTAAATAGAATCTTCAAAAAATTTAGAAGTAATTCTAGTTATGAAGAGAAAAAAAAAGAACCACCCTCATTAATGCCAATCACTAAAAGATTTTTCTCATCTGCTTAAAAGATTTTAAGTGGATAAAAGCATGACTTGCTTTGCAAAGAACATGTATGCTTCAATGGAATGTCTAGTGGTTCCCCCCCCCCCCAAATGCCACAAACCTGTTACTCGAAGTTTATCTGTCCCAACCACAACTTCCTTTTCATCGACTGTAAATAGAGGCCGGCCATCCTTGGAGTTGATCTGGAATTGCTGACTGTGGACTTCTACCATTCTGGGACCTGAAGAATATATTACAATATTTAATTTGTATTAAACAGATTAAATTTGATTTGAGCACTCACAGAAGTCAGATCTACCAGGCAATTCTGAATTGTTTAAAATTTAAATTGTCCTCACTACAAATTCAGTGTATACTAATTTTGCTAAGGTCCAAGCCTTTCTGTATAATAGGAATACAAACTATGGTTCAAATTAAATCACTGCTGACTATACTAATGCATTACCAATTTATATATTTTTTTCAGTTTGTGGTATCTTGCCAATATAAAAGCTGTCTAGTTTCATTCAGTATTATTAGAAATTAGAGAAGCAGAGTTGATAGAGTGCTAGAACTGAAGTCAGGAAGAACTGAGTTCAAATCCAATCTCAGACATAACTGGGTGATCTTGGGAAAGTCACTATTAGTCTCAGTTTCCCTATCTATAAAATGGGGATAATAATACCTTCCAGAGTGGTTGAGTATAAAATGAGATAATTTTTAAAGTGCTTTATAAACCTTAAAGTCCTATATTCTTATCATCATTGTTGTTATTTTTTACTGTATCCCTTTGTAAAGATTTTGTCTTCTAAAATATCAGGTTTAGTAGTATACCTTATAATTTGTTAAAAAAAATAATTATGGATAATCAGAGAGGAGAAAGTCATTTCCGTGAGGAAAGAATTTTGATCTTTGTCCTTTCTCAATTCTCCACAGCACTTTCTGGTTATGTATTAATATGATATAAATTGTTTCAAGTTATTTCTGAAATTATTTTCAAGAATCTGGGGCAGCACCATTCTTGAATAAGTATTTTACATATTTGTAAATAGAGATCATAATTACTTTTAGATGTAACCAGTGATGTCATTTTTGTCTCCATCAATCTTCAAACTGGAAAGGGTAGAGAAATATTACTAAGAGGGAATTAAAGCCTGAGATAAGAAAAGATATTAAGAGAGTATCATACTAATTTAATTGAATTCAAGTCTTTAGGCCTGTCAAGAGGTGCCAGATACCATAATTTTGAATGATAATTTCTTACTTCATGTTTTGGCACTTTTTAGAATAGCGGGCTTCAGAAAGGGGAGAAATTACAAGCTACATAACTTCTTGTTTATATTATTGTTGTTTGTCCTTTGTTCTTGAAGACAACCATGATATCAGGGAGATAATGCCATGACATGCAGGTGAACTGAATTTGAGTAAGGGAAGTCTGGACAAGGTCTCCAGCCTCACTTTCTCCTCCAGTCATCTGGCTTCACTGGCCAAATATCAAGATAACTGGAGATGGCCTTTTTATGCTGTCTTTAATAAGTCTCAGTTTGACTGAGGCAAAACCCATTCAGTAATTAAGACTAAGTAAGAAAGATTAAATTAAGAGGCAACACCTTTACCTTTCCTCCCTTGCCACCTCTAAGTTGATGACAGTTAAATCTGACATAGACATGCTAAAACTACAATTTTGCCACCAGTCCTTTAGAAGAGCTGAGGAACAGATTTTAATGATTACATCTAGCCAGATATTCTAGCTATTTGACTCTGATTCTGGATAAGGTAATTAATCTTTCTAGGTCATCTGTAAAATAAAGGACTAGAGTGAATGGCCTATAAGGTTCTTTCCAGCTCTAAATCTGTGATTATATTATCTCATGAAGAATAAAGGGCCTCACATAGATTTTCTCATTTTGTTCTCTTTAATAATCATTTGAACAGAGCAGGTACAATAATCTTATAGTACAGATAAGGAGTATGAGTTTCAAGGAGATTAGATATCCAACTAATAAATAGCAGAGCTAAAATTCAAATCCTTAGTATTTTGATTCAAATCCAGCATTCCCTCCCTTTTTCTTAGTTCAATTTAATTTTATTTTTCAGTTAAATTTTCTCCTTCCTTCTATCCCCTTTTTTTTGTCCATTGAAAAGGCAAGAAAAACAAAACCCATTACAAATGTGTATAGTCATATAAAGCAAATTTTTACATATTAGTCATGCCAAAAAAGAAAGAAAGCAAGCAAAACAAAGAAGAGGAAACAACTTTCAGTTTGTACTCTGGCTCCATCAGTTCCTTAGCTAGAAGTAGAAAAAATGTTTCATCATGAGTTCTTTAGAATTGTGATCAGTCATTATGTCAATCAAAGTTATTTAGTGTTTAAAATTTTTTAATTAATTTTTTTTGCTATATTTTAAGTTCCAAATTGTCTTATTCCTGCAATAGAGACCATAATCTCTCTCTCTCTTTCTCTCCTCATGTGTTTTGGACTCTCTCTCTCTCTCTCTTTCTCTCTCTCTCTCTTTCTCTCTCTCTCATATACACACACTTATGTAAAACCATATAATACTTCTATTTCTTGGTCTACTTTTGCTAGATTTGGATAGCATCTTCTTTTGTAGTTGATTTGAATTTTATAATAACTTAGTCATTCATAATATTGCTGTTACTAAATTCTGAATGTTATCATTGTCTTGGTTTAGCTAATTTCACTTTCACTCATTATTTCATACAAATCTTTCTATGTTTTTCTAAAACCAATCTGCTCATTATTTCTTAGAGCACAGGAGTATTTCATCTTTATCATACACCACAACTTGTTTAGCCATTCCCCAATTCATAAATATTCCTCAATTTCCAGTTCTTTGTCACTACAAAGAAAGCTACCATAAATAGTAGAGAACATATAGATTTTTTTCCTTTGCCCCTGATTATTGCAGGGGAAATAATAGTGTTATTGCTGTATTAAAGGGTATACACAGTTGTCTAACTCTTAGTACATAATTTCAGATTGATCTCCAAAATGTTTGGATCACTTTCCAATTTCACAAATAGTATATTAATGTATGAATTTTCCTATATTCCCTCCAACATTTGTCATTTTCCCCTTCTATCATTTTAACTGATCTGATAGATATGAAATATATTCAAATTTTAATTTGAATTTTTCTAATCAATAATGATTTAGAGTATATTTAATATAACTATAAATAGCTTTGATTTCCTCATCAAAAAACTGCTTGTTCATATCCTTTGATCATTTACCAAATGGGGAATGACTCACATTCTTATAAATTTAATGGCTCTTTATATATTTGGGATATGAAGCCTTAATCCAAGACACTGTCTATAAATTCTTGCCCCCCCCCCAATTTTCTACTTTCCTTCTAATCTTGGCTAAGTTGCTTTTACTTATACAAAGTACTTTTTAATTGAGTGCAATCAAAATTTCATTTTATATTTCATTTACATTTCATAATGTTCTCTACCTCTCATTTATTTATAAATTCTTTTTTCCTATTCATAGTCTGACATGTAACAAATTCATTATTCTTCTAATTTACTTATGATATCTCCTTTTGTATCTATTTTATGTATCTGTTTTGGCCTTATCTTGATTATATAGTGTAAGATTCTGTTCTATACCCAATTATTATTTCTTCTTCTTCTTCTTCTTCTTCTTCTTCTTCTTCTTCTTCTTCTTCTTCTTCTTCTTCTTCTTCTTCTTCTTCTTCTTCTTCTTCTTCTTCTTCCTTCTTCTTCTTCTTCTTCTTCTTCTTCTTCTTCTTCTTCTTCTTCTTCTTCTTCTTCTTCTTCTTCTTCTTCTTCTTCTTCTTCTTCTTCTTCTTCTTCTTCTTCTTCTTCTTCTTCTTCTTCTTCTTCTTCTTCTTCTTCTTCTTCTTCTTCTTCTTCTTCTTCTTCTTCTTCTTCTTCTGGTTTTTCCAACATTTTTTTTAACCAATTAGTGAATTCTTATCTCACAAGCTACTGTCTTTCAAAGTTTATTATCAATAACAATATATTCTCCTAGTTCTGTTTACTTCACTTTATGTCAGTTATTAAAGTATTCCCAGGTTTTTCTAAAACCATTCCCTTCATTATTGCTTATAATACAAGAGTATTCTATTACATTCATATAGTATAACTTGTTTAACTATTCTCCAGTTGATGAGCAACTCCTTGGTTTTTAATTCTTTTTCACCACAAAGAAAGCTTCTATAAATATTCTGTGCATATGACATTTTTCTTTCTTTGATCTTTTGGAATATAGACCTCATCAGGATTGCTGAATCAGAGGTATGCAGAATTTAATGGCATTTTTGCCTTAGTTTCACATTGCTTTCCAGAATGTATAGACTAATTCATAGGTCCAATAATAGCACATTGGTGTATCTGTTTTTCAAGAGCCCTTCCAGCATTTGATATTTTTCTTTTTTTGTCACCTTAGCCTGTTTATGGGTATGAGGTATTCTGTCAGAGTTATTCTTCACTTCACTTTCCTTCCTCATCAATTTCAAGTTGAATTAGCCATTTCAACTCTACATTATATTTTGCTCTTGAATTTATTGTCCCTCCTTGTCTTATTGCCAATCTCAGCCCCTGATTACTTCACCATCTACCTCCTCCACTCCTAATCATCATCAGCAGAACAAAAATGAAGGAAGAGTGTGCTGGTCAGTCTCCTTGCCAAAATTATCTTCCTACTCTAGGCCATCTTCCACTTAGTTGTCAAAATGATTTTTCTAAAGTGTAGATCTATCTCCTTACTCAGTAAACTCTAGTGGCTTCCTATCACCTCTAGGATCAAATATAATACCCTATTTCATGTTCAAGACCCTTCATAAGCTACCTTCTTCCCTTTCCAATTTTCTTATACTTTAAATCTTTCATGTGCTCTGAAATCCAGGGATAATGTCCTCCTTGCTGCTTCTAGCACAAGGCATGACATTTCCCTATTCCATGCATTTTTGTTGGCTGTAGCTCCCTCGTATCTGAAATTCTCTCACCTTATCTTAGCCTCCTAGTTTCCTTGATTTCCTCCAATTCAGTTAAAATCCTCCTTTAGAGAGGGAGCCTTTCCCTATCTCCCTTAATTCTAATGCCTTCCTCTATTGCTGCTTTCTAATTTATCTTGCATATAATGTGTTTCTACAAAATTATGTGTATGTTGTCTTCTCCAGTGGATTGTGAATTCCTTTAGAGCAGGGATGATCCTTTGCTTGTTTATCTTCATCACCTGGTAAAATATCTAACACATAGTAGATACTTCTTAATTGTTTATTGACTGATACCCCATGTTGACTGTTTTTTTTTTTTTTTTTTTTGTTATCCAACCTCAACTGGATCCACACTGCAGCAATGCAATCCTTTTATTCGTTTCAAATTGATTTCCTATCTCATTCCTTACATAACCTATTGCCCACTTTCTTTTCTCTCCTTGAATGCTTGCCCATATTCTTCTCCTCTATTTCTTTCTTGGCTAAAGATCTTGTCTCCTACATAATTGAAGATGTTGAGACCATTTAACATTAGCTTCCTCACCTTTCATTTTATTTGACTCAAAATTTTTAGATCCCATCTCTAACTTTCTCCTTTTTCTCCCAGTCTTTGACAAAAAGTTGACCTTTTTTCCCAAATCTAAGCCCCTTTTACCTCTCACCACCTCCTGTCTTCTCCAGAAAATTATTTCTTGAATTATCCCCTTTCTCTCTTGAATCTTCAACTTCTCTTTATCAACTGATTCTTTTTCTACTGAACTCAAACACATAAGATGATTTCTCCTATCCTTAAACTATTTTTCATGGACCCTACCAATTTTTCAAATTATCTGATACTACTTCTTCCTCAAATTCCAAGAAAAACTTCCTTAGACTCACTGCTTTTACTTCCTTTTTCACTTTTTCTTTAATATTTTGCAATCTGGCTTGTGATGCCACCATTAAATTGCTTTCTCCAAGGTTAGCAATGATCTCTTCATTGACAAAACTTAATTCTAATCTAATATCGTTTGATACTGTTAACCACTTTTTCTGGAATTTCTCTCCTTTGGGTTCTCATATTTTTCTTTCTTGATTTACCTTCTACTGCCTAACAAATCCACCCTAATCTCCTTTGTTGGCTCATCATCCATTTTATGAACCCTAACCATGGAGTTGCCTAGAGGTAATGTTTTATACCTTCTGTAACCTCATCAGATTCTAAGTGTTTAACTACCATGTCTATATAGGAGACTCCCAAATCCATATATATATATTCAAATTCAATATCTCCTCTGAGTCTCTTACATCACCAATTGCCTATAGGACATTTCAAACTGTATATTTGGGGACATCATAACTCAGCATATAAATAACTGAGCTTATTAACTTCTCACTTTTAAATCTTCTCTTACCAATTTTCCTGTTTCTATTAAAGTATCACCCTATAGTCTTACAATTGTAACCTCTACATTTTTCTCTACATCTTCTTCTCCTTCAACCTACATATACAGACACCAAATTTTGTTTTTACTTTTACAACATTTTTTTCATATGACTCCTTATGTCCCCTCAGACAGCACTTATCACATTCTTTGTTCAGGTATTCATCTCTTTTACTTAAGTTACATTTGCCTCGGTTACTTCAACATCCTAACTGGTCTTCCTGCTTTTCCCCATCTCAAATTTCTGGCCACTCTCATTCATGCTACATATTCCCATCGAAGTAACTTTCCTTAAATATAGATTTGGTCAGGAGACTTTCCTATTCAATCAATTCTACTGGCTTCCTCTTGCTTATAGGATAGAATGTAAACTGTTCTGTTTAATTTGTAAAGCCCTGTTGCCATGTGCTCTTTTATTTCCAGCTTTGTTATATATCAGTACCCTCTATCCCCTGACATGCACTCTAAACCAAACTGGCCTAACCTCTGTTCCTTACACAGGTCACTCTCTGTCCATCTCTGAGCACTGACCATCTGATACACCTAGAGTATATTCTTCTGTTTGCCTCAAATAATACCTCTCTTTCTTTAACATAAAGGTCAAATGTGATCTTTTGAATGATGCTTTTAGAGATCTGCCCAATTACTGTTCTCCCTTTCAAACAACCTTGTATTTTTGTATATATTTGTATTTATCCATTTTACATATATACTATATAGACAAATCTATTTACACACACACACACACACACCCACACACACACACACACTTGTTATAAGTTTGCATATATACATTTGTCTCCTGTCATTAGAAAGTGAGAAAGGATTGCTTCATTCATCGTATTTTTATCCCTGGAGTTTTGCCTGGTACCTGGCATATGGCAAATGCTTAATAAATACTGATTGATAAAAGGTAGAAATCGTCTCAGCCAACAAGATGGAATTTAATAAGGATAAATGTAAAATCATTTTTTGGAGAGTAAAATAAAGAAATGACTTGGGTGTTGGAATAGATATTTTTTCAAGTATTTGTAGAGTTTTTAAAAGGAAAAAGGATTATACTTGAACTATTTGTACTGGAAAGGAAGAAATAGGAGAAAAAGGTAGAACTTGCGTAGAACAACATTTAGACTTGATATAGGGGACAGTTATGTAATGGTCAGAGCTATTCAAATGCAGCATACTCTGTCTTGGGAGGGAATGAACAGGGCTTCTTTGGGAGTCTTTAAGTGAATCTTGATGGCTTTGGGCACAGGTTGTAGATGGGATTCTTATTCAGGGATATGTTTAGCTAAATGGCATCTGAGGTAGGTTCCTTTTGCCACTGAAATTCTGTGATTCATATTTACAAAATTTTCAGATGACACAAAGTTGATAGGGATAATTAATATGTTGAATGACAGAATTGGTTTTCAAAATTGTCTCAACCAGCATGTTGATGTTCATGAGTAAAAACAAAATTGCAAGTTGAGGTTAGCAAATCAATGGCATAAGGACAGGATGTGAGGATGTCTGACTTGATAATAGTCCAGGTGAACAAGATACAAATAATAATGACTCTGGTTGACATCAAGCCAAGGGTTTAATGGTTTTTTTTTTTCTCCTGACAGAACAATATATTGTCAGGCATAAATTCCATGTCCAGAATGAGGGAAATGTTATTTTTTAAAAAACATATTAAGAAAACCTCAAGGGCACTTTTATATTAGCATTTGTCCAGAGGACAATGATCAGGAAAGTCAGTGGTCTTGGAATAATGCCTAATAAAGAATGATTGTGGGAATGAGTAATATTTAGCCTGGAGCAAAAAACCCTGAAAATAAATATGAAAGCCATCTTAGAAAATATGAAAGGGAAAGGGAACATACATTGGACCTGTGATTTTGTTGATTTAAGGAACTCCTTTTACTAATTCATGTTAGAAATTTCTTTGCAACCTACAGTCTCAGAGAGTTAACTTGAGCAGTGATGTCAAACTCAAATACAAAGTGGGCTAACTAAAACCATACACAAGGGTCCCTGAGAGAGCAAATGGACTCAGAAAACAGCACTTTAACATTATCTAAATTCTATCATATTTTAAATTAGCTATTTCCCAATTACATTTAGGAGTGCTGGTGGCTGCCTTGTGGCCAGTGTGTTTGACAACTCTGCTCTAGTGTACTAAGTTAAATTACTTGTTCAGTCACACAGAAAGTTTATGTCAGAGGCAAGATTTGAACTTATTGGCTTTGAGACCAACTTTCTATTCATTATGTCAAGCACAAAATTTCACAAAATTTGAAGAGTTTCCAAAGATTAGAGGAAGTAGTAATATTTTGTGCTGCTTCAGAAGACCAAGCTACTACTTGTGGAGAAGAGTTACCAATTTTGAAACTGGGCACATATGAGGAGCTTCATAAAAACTAAAGCTATCTCTTTGTGTGTGTGTGTGTATATATATAGCCTTTAAGGGTTCTTCAGGGACTATAACTTCTGCTCCAAAATTCTGTGTCATCAAATGGTGGTTGGTTGCTGTCCTTTGTGCTTGAAGAGGACCAAAATGAAAATGTAACACAATGGGCTTTAGACCACTTATCAGGAAAATTAGGTTGTAGATAAGATTCAAATATGTATGAGCAAGTAACTGAGCTTTACACCTCAGAGTTTTTTTTTTTTTTTTTTTTTTTTTTTAACTCATCAGCCTTTTAAATTCCTTATCTAAAAAATAAGGAAGTTGGAATAGATCTCTGAGGGAAGATCCTTCCAATTTAAATATCCTATGATTAGCACTTAGCACAGTGCCTAGCATATAGTAGGAACTTAATATCATAGATTGTTTACTTAAGAAAAATGTAGACAGTTATTTGGCCACAATTCTCAACAACTGGTTTGATTATGATTTGAGGGTCCCAAGCACATTTTTTTTTTTGGAGGGGGAAGGAAGAAAAGTGTTGTTGGTTAGACACAACTCAGTCTTTCTCATTTTACCTAATGTATGTTTTAATGACATACTTGCCCATTTGTTTCTCTAACATTGTTTTTTTAAACTCTGCCTCTGGTATAAACTTTTCTTCCATGTAACTCTGAACTTTCACCTGAAGATTTATCTTTCGAGCATAGAATTGTGTCCTCAAATTCTAATTAATAATACTTATAATGAACAAAGAATTCAAAATGTAGCAAAGGAGACTGAAATGAAAATTAAGGGAAAATATCTGTGAGATTCATTTTATCTGAGAAGTCTGAGATATTTTCTTCATTGGGAATTCACAAAAATATTTCTTAGATATAATACTTTAAATTTTCAGGAGTTATGAACTTGAAATTTGTCTACACCTATTATTTTTTAATCAAGGTCTAATTGCAGTATTGTCAGCAGTAAAAAGCTTTAGAAGCATAGCATTTTAATGTAGTCTATAGAAATATTTCTACAAAGCAATATAAAATAATAGGAAGAGGATAATTTTAAAAATCTGTCAAAGGTTTTGTTATGAATTTATAAAAATTTCACATCATAATAGAAACAGCTCATCTTTATTTTACAAAACAGAAGTTATTACTTAAAATATGTTCATTGAAATATAAATATTAATTTTTACATTAGAAAAAGTTCAAACTGTTTTTCCCTTGATGATAAAGTTCTTCATTAAAAAATATTTAATCCCTTCTAAATAATTCAGAAGAATTTGTAAATAGTCTTTCTACTTACTACAGTATAATGTATCTTTGGCTCTCCTGATCTAACTGGACATTGATTAAAGTTGAATAAATAATCATTTTTCATCAGAAATCTTTAGGAAATAAATTTCACTTTTTATCTTTGAGATAAGAAAACTTTATTGTATAAAATGTATTTTGACATAAAGGCCTTTTGGGATAAATAAAGAAAGAAACGTTAATGATTTTATGATGTTATTAATTAAGTCAAGTTTGTAAAGCTGGCTTTAGGGGTTTCTTTGTAAAAATGTCATCAAACTCTTTCTTATGTACATCATGCCTCATTAACACTCTTTTCTGCCTGTTACATCTTTAATGAAAAAATGCCACCATTTGAAAACAAAATGCCACAACATTGATTAAAAAAACAAACCTGTTAGAAATAGTCTAGTATTCCACAGAAGCCATCTGTAGATGATGTGTACTACTAATTGTCATCTACAAAGGAACTCACAAATTAACCCAACATTAGTTTTGCCCAAATGACTTTTCTTAATTTTATTAAATTAATACATATAAAAAGACAGAATGTTGTAGGTGATAGTTGGGCTTGGAGTCAGAAAGGTAAGGATGAAAAATCTTGCTTCTGAATATAGGTTGCATGAGCAAATCACTTAATCTCAGTGCTCCAGGAAATTGACTAAGATTATAAATTAGAGAGCAATTGTTGATACTAGGAAGGGAATTCTCATACCGAGAGTTTCCTAATCAACTAAATTACAGGTCTGTTTCCAAAAAGCCATATGTAGTCACACACACACACACACACACACACACACACACACACACACACACACAATACATATACGATAGATCTGTATAGTAGAGACAATGTGGTACATACCATTAGGTACTACTGAACTTGTGTTAAATAATAAATGGGTTCTTGACTCTAGCCCACATGGTAAATAGTTTGGGAGTCACTTATATGTGGGGTTTGGATATGGTAGCTTTTTAAGAAACCTGAAAAAATTAAATCTTATTGCTGTGCAGTGAGTACTTTTAGAAAATTCAATTTAATTCAGTCTAATTTAGCATGACGTGTACTATATTAGGGGAGATTAAATGTGTGTGTGTGTGGGGGGGTGTATGTGTAGGAAAAGGATATAAGAAGACTGAAATAATGGGAGGAGTTAAGGTTTTAAAGAGCTTTGAATGGCAGAGGATTTTATTTTTGATCCTGGAGGTGATAGGGAGTCACTGTAGATTATTGAATGGGGGAGGGCAGATAACATGGTCAGATGTATTTTAGGAAGATCAATTTGACAACTTAGTGCAAGATAGACTATGATAAGAAGAGATTTGAGGCAGAGAGATGAAAAAGCTGCTGCAATCCTCCAAGACTAATGTGGTGAAGTTTTGGACCAGAGTGATGGCAATGTCAGAGGAGAGTAAAAATGCAAATTTGAGAGATATTAGGAAGATCTAATTGACAAAATTGGGCAATGAATTGAAAGAAGAGGGGTGGAAAGAATGAGGGGCACAGAATGGCCTCTATTAGGTATCTGTATTCTTGTTGATAGGAAGGTTAGAAGGAGTGGAAGGCTTGGGGATGTGTAAAAAAAAAATGAGTTCAGTTTTGGACATGTTGAGATTATGATGTCTATGTAAAATATATTGAGATGTTTAAAAGGCAAATGGAAAGGTAAAAGTAGGAATCAAGAGAGAGAGGTTTGGGTGGATGAGTACATCTAGAAAACACCAACAAGAAGGAAGGAAAGAAGGATTTGAAAAATGTCAACCTACTATGTCCCGGGCACTTTACAAATATCTTCTCATTTGATTCTCACAACAATTTGGGAAGTATATGCTGTTATTATCTCCCATTTTACAGCCGACCAAACTGAGATAAACAGAGGTTATGTAATTTGTCCAGGGTCACAACCCAATAATTGTCTAAGGTCAAATTTAAATTCAGGTCTTTCTGACTTCCAGTCTCACACTCTCTCCATTGTGCCATCTAGTTACTGCTTATGACCCAGGAAACGAGCTAGTAAAGGAGCAGCTAATCATGGAGGAAAACTGAAGAGAAAAAAGTATCAAGAAGAGGGTGATCAACAGTGTTTATGTTTCAGAGTGGTCAAGATGGACAGGGACTGAGAAAAGTCATGAGATGTGGCATTGAAAGGGCAAGTAGATTTTCAGGGTTGGGGAAAAAGTGGGTGAATGGAGTTAAGAGTATTTTAGGCTTAAAGAAGTCTATAAACAAAAGCAGAGAAGCCAGAATAATCATGAGGTTTATGAAAGGATGATAAGCAATCTGGTTTGAGACATGTACAGATTATATGGAGGAGAAAGGTATTATGTAATAATGTTTGGTTGGATACAAGTATTGAACAAGGCATAATTTTTCACTTTCTGTTCTTACATTCACAGCACTAAAAATCAATTTCATTCCAGGGTATGATGTGCTGTTTAATTCATTATATTATGAAAACTCTATAACCAGAAAAATCACTTTTTAACAGATAGGGAAACTGATATAAAAGATATTTCATGATTTATTATAAATCACATATTAAAGAGTCAGTAATATATTTTAATTCAGTTCGATAAAGACTAAATTCCTACTTTGTCAAATATTTTCACAGTACCTATCAGGTTTAGACATTGTTAAAACCAAATGAACTAACCTCACAACATATTAAATGGGTTACAAAAGTAGAAGTGTATTGACTCATGAAGACTTAGAAGGTCCTTTTCAGTCTTACATCTTTAATTCTATGACAAGGCCAAGTAGGGAATTTTGGCACTTTAAATAAAGCACCCAATTTGGCTTTTTCTACAGTTTGCAAATAGAGTGCTTTATTTAGTTTGTGCAGGCATGGCTAGGGTAGGAAGTAGAGAAATTGATGTGGGAGTCATAAGAAACCCAGAAACTAGTTAGATGTATTTGTTCCCAAAATCATCATGTTATGACCTTATATGCAGCTAATCTGTACTGCAATGAGCTTTCCTAATAGAACAAAAGAAGTACTTCATCTAACATTAGAAAAACAGATTTTATGATCACAAAAGATTTCACAATTAAGTGTCCAGGCAAGTACAACGAAACATTCTAGTATTGCATCAATATTAAATAATTAATTCCTGCTTTGGTTTATGATCTTTTAGTATAACATTTAGAAACCTCATCCTGGCTAAACCTCCTTTTCCCACTCCTATCTCCACCTCCCCATCCCCATTCTGACCTTATGTTGCAGTTAATTACAGAAATCTGGATCCTTGCCTTTTAAAAACTAAATAAATGTAACTATTAAATTATAATTAATAATAATTATCAAAGTAAATAAATATAATAATAATAATGATAAATTAAATAAATATAACACTAAACAAGTGAAGAATTGTTAGGAAATTGACACATGCTATTTTAAAGAAAATATGAATGAGAGAGATAAGAGGGGAAGGAGAATGAGAGAGTATGTTTTTGTATTATAGTATTATTTTCCTAATGTAAGAAAACTGCATTAAGAAACTCAGATAATCTACAATATCTATTTTATGATTAATTTAAAAAACCCATCTATCTATTATAATAGCTTTTCTCTATGCCAAATGATAAACAATGATTAAAGAGTATTTACTTAAGTCCTCATAGAGCTAACCCATATTTTAAGGGGGAATGATAGATGCTCAGATGCTGATGCACACATGTGCTGAAATATAAAAATCCAGTTTATACACCTGGTGACATAATTATCAGTAGCCATAAAGTTTCATATAAAGAGATTTGTTGTAATTCTAGGTACTGGCCTGACTTTAAATGAAACATTTGTTCCTCTCTTGGTAGTTATAAATATCCAGCCTTTTCTAAATGGATCTGAGAATAATTAGTTCTTGTGGTTAATTCATATGCAGCTAAATGACTGCATTATAAATTTGAAATAGTATTGTAGAAATTAATTTATCACTAAAATATAAGGAGCAGCAGACCAGAAGCAGCAACAAACAACCTAAAAGTACAGGATTTAGTGTATTTGGTTTTTTATTTTCTAATTCTTAGTAGCAGACCAAAGTTATATTACAATCTATGATTTTGATCATACTGTACTTTGAAGAACACCTCTCCAGTACAGCATAGAACAAAACTGACATAAAAATCAAATAGGGATAGCTATAGAGCAATGGCTACATTCCTGGGATGGAGTCAGGAAGACCAGAGTTCAAATCTGGTCTTAGACACTTACAGTGTGACAGTGGACAAGTAATTAAGCCTCTGTTTGCCTCAATTTTCTTATCTATATAATGAGAATAATGCTAGTCCAGGGTTGTTATGAAGATCAAATGAGATAATAATTGTATAGGACTTAGCATAATGTCTAGCACATTGTCTGCTCTATACAAATGTTAATTACAACAACAACAACTACTACTACTATTACTATTACTACTACTACAACAACTACTACTGTTACTACTACTACTATTACTAAAGCTACTGTTACTATTACTCAAGCTATTGTTACTACTCCTACTGTTACTACTACTGCTACTTCTACTACTAGTACTACTACTACTTCTACTATTACTACTACTATTGTTACTACTACTACTACTACAACTTTTACTTCTACTTCTATCTACTATTACTGTGGTGTTCTCTTCTTTTCAAAAATATAATGGTTCTCTGGGAGCAGGTTTTCTGGGGGAGCTTCTGGAGGCAGCCTTAGTTTCAGTTCAAAGTAATAATCACCTCAACTACAGCCAGGATTTAAAATCCAATCTTTTATTGTCTCTTCCAAAATAGCCCGGTTAGTTTTCCTTGGTTCAGCGAGCTCTTGTTGCTAGTCCTTCTGAATCCCTAGTTCCGCCTGACTACAGTCTCTAGCTTCTCAATCTCTTCAACTGACTTACTTTTTTGATTCCTCCACTGACTCCTCACTTCTCAATCTCTTCAAGTCTCTCTCTGTGAGCTTCTTATATATGCTCTCTTAAAGGTATGAACCCAAAGGTTGACTCCTCCTCTGAGAGAGTGGGATTGTGGGTTTCTGACTTGTGAATCTCCCAAATTTGTGAACTAATGTGTGAGCTAATGTGTGAAATCTCAAAAGTGTAAACATAAGCATTGTTTCTATCAATTCTAGTGACTTAACACCTTGTAAGGATTCTAACAATTACTACATTAAAATGATAGAAAAAGATCAAACAAGCAAAAAGATTGAATTCTGCCCCATAGCCGTTGTGTGACCTTGGATAAATCTCCAAACTTTTTAAAACTACTTTCCCATCCCCTCCCCACTTATCTTTATAATGATGGACTTGGGCAAGGAGATCTCTGAGGCCCATCACAGTTTTAAAAAGGCTTTATACTAGTCTATATATATATACATACATATACATATATACATTAGGATGTTTGTGTGTATGTGTATATACATGTATATATGTGTATATATACATATACACATATATATGTATACACACACACACACACACACACACACACTTAACCACAGTCTGTCCTCCACTGCTCAAAGTAAACCATTGGCATAGAGAATGCTAAGTGCCACTGTAATGGCAGGGACTTTAGAAAAGACTGGAAGGTAGAACTAACTGATCACAGATAACCAAGCATAAAGCTATTCATGCCCAAAGAACATCAGAAAGAAGTAAACTGGGATCAGTCCTTAACTCATTTCACCTCCTGATCCAGTTGAACTCTTGCAGCATAAAGCCTGGTCCTCTCCTTTGGTCAGTGTTTTCTTAGACCTTGCAATGATCCTGGATTTGTTTCTACTTCTATTCCAAATACCACCCTCTTATTACTGAGCCATAAGGTTCGAGACCTTCTGGCTCCTCTCTAATTCATCTTTTACATAGCAGCCAAATTGATTTCCTAAAGAACAAATCTGACCATGTCATTTCACTACTCATTTAAGATCCAATTGATCCTTATTGGCTCCAGGATCAAATATGAACTCTTCTTTTTCTTTTAATTTCCACTTTATATCATTTTTTTCCTAGTGATATATAAAGAAAATTTTCAACAATTATTTTTATAAGATTTTGAATTCCATTTTTTCTCCCTCTCTCCCTTAACTTCCTCCTTTCCAAGAAAGTAAGCAATCTGATATATACATGTAATACATATACAATCATTTAAAACATATTTCCAATATTAGTCATGTTGTTAAAGGAAAATCAAAACTAAAGGGAACAACTCCAAGAAACAAAGTGAAATAGTACTTTGATCTGCATTCATTCTCCATAGTTCTTTCTTTGGATGCAGATGGGATTTTCCATCCCAAGTCTATTGGAATGTGTTGGATCATTGTATTGCTGAGAAAAGCTAAGTCTATTATAGTTAATCATCACATAATCTTGATGTTATTGTGTCCAATGTTCTGTGTCCAATGAGTGATGTTCACTCAGCTTTGTGAACTATTCTTTCTGATATTTAAAACTTTCTACAGCATGGCTTCAACTTCTCTTTCCAAGTTTAATATATATTACTTCTCTCTAGGTACACTATAGTACAGTTAAACTGACTTCCTGTTTCTCTGTCTTTAATGCCTTTGTATTTGCTGTCTTCAATCCCTGAAATGCTCTCTCTCCTCACCCCTGTCTCTCAAAATCCATCATTTTCTTCAAAGTTCAGCATTCTATGTTGTCTTTCTTAATTTGGCATCTAGTAGTATAGTAGAGATAGTGCTTGGGGGTCTTGGGGAGTCTTGGGGGTCAAGGAAATTTGAATTTGAATCTTGCCTTGGGTACTGCTATTTAAGCACAAGAATGTCCCAGCTTAGACACATCAGACACTTTGACCTTATAAGCACAAACTATAGAAGTTCTGATCCTTCTTAGATGATACCCACAAGGAAGGGACCAGAAAAGAATACCATTTAAATTCTTAAGAAAATATAGATGATGCCCATCAATTGGAGAATGGCTGGGTAAATTGTGGTATATGAATGTTATGGAATATTATTGTTCTGTAAGGAATGACCAGCAGGATGAATACAGAGAGGACTGGCGAGACTTACGTGAACTGATGCTAAGTGAAATGAGCAGAACCAGGAGATCATTATACACTTCGACAACGATATTGTATGAGGACATATTTTGATGGAAGTGGATTTCTTTGACAAAGAGACCTGAGTTTCAATTGATAAATGACGGACAAAAGCAGCTACACCCAAAGAAAGAACACTGGGAAACGAATGTGAACTATCTGCATTTTTGTTTTTCTTCCCGGGTTATTTATACCTTCTGAATCCAATTCTCCCTATGCAACAAGAGAACTGTTCGGTTCTGCAAACATATATTGTATCTAGGATATACTGCAACATATCTAACATATATAGGACTGCTTGCTATCTAGGGGAGGGGGTGGAGAGAGGGAGGGGAAAAATTGAAACAGAAGCGAGTGCAAGGGATAATGTTGTAAAAAATCACCCTGGCATGGATGTCAATATAAAGTTATTATTAAATAAAATTAAATTAAAAAAAAGAAAATATAGATGGATTAGTTTCAATATTTTTTCCCCATTCTTTATGGTCCTTTGTTTTCTATTGAGAATGATTGCTCATGATGGGGTCAACTTTTTCATTACTGAGGTAAGCAGAATTAGATTTAGTATACTGATAAGAGTTTTCTGTTTTGTTTTATATTTGAAACTGATTAAAAGATTTTCTTGGTACCCCAAATGATCAACTTATTTACTTGTGGAATTGTCAGGTCTGAGAAAAATTATTCTTTTTTTCATGAGATACTATATACATGTCAGAAAACCTAACTAAATGTTTTGTTGGTTTAAAAAAGATGTAGCATTAAAAGCTATACTTTTCCAAATACCAGTAATAAATTAGATTCTTATCAAGCAGCATTGTTAAGGCAATTAGGTAGCCCATAATTTTATTCGCCCTTCAAAATACTTTCCAACTATAAATCTATGATTCTAGTTGAAATTTTAGGCTATTATAAAGCTTAAGAGTTCATTACACATGAAAAACACCCTTTTATAGATCTGAAACAAGCCAGTAATTTGTTAAAAAGAGACAATTGGTTTAAAATTGAAAGAGTATATATTTTTATGTAAGCCAAGTACTGATAGAAAAAAACAAACAAACCTGGCACTTATGAACTAATTCTTGCCCTAGATAAAATATTGTTCTTACTAAAATAATAATTATTTTGTTGTTGTTCAGTCACTCAGTTGTGTTTAATTCTTTGTAATACCACAGACACTAAAAAAAATGCTTCTATCCTCCATTATCTCTGGTAGTCTGTACAAATTCATGTTCATTGTTTCCATGATACCATTTATCCATCATGTCCTCTCTCATCCTCTTTTCCTTTTACCTTCAATCTTTCTCAACATCAGTGTCTTTTCCAACGAGTCCCATCTTATTATATGGCCAAAGCTTTTAAACTTCTGTTTCAGCATTTTGGCTTCCGGTGAATAGCCTGAATAAATTTCGTTAAGTATTGACTTATCTGTGTTCAATGTTGTACAAAGGATTTTCAAAATTCTTCCTTGGTACCATAATTTTAAAAAATGTCATTTATGACACTTAGCTTTCTTTCTTGTCCAGCTCTCACAGTCATACATTGTTACTGGAAAAACATATCTCTGACTACATAGATCTTTATTGGCAAGGTGATATCTCTTCTTTTTAATATACTATCCATATTTGCCATAGCTTTCCATTGAAGGAGCAAATATCTTTTAATTTCATGGCTGCAGCTACCATCTGGTCTTTGAGTCCAAGAATATAAAATCTGACACTGCTTCCATTTTTTTCTCCATTTTCCAGGAAGTAATGGAATCAGTTGCCATTCTCAAATGAAATTTGAGGTCCATCCCCTCTGAGTCAGGCTTTCAAAAACTCAAATGGATTGATGATTTTATCCATGTAGAAATTATCTCCAATGATATTGTCTGTGGCCCATTTATGCTCTATAACAATGCTCCCCAATAAGTCTGCCAATATACTGAGGGCCTTCCTTGCTTTCTATCAGTGTAACAAAAATATGCAAGTAGGGAATTGCACAAAATTTGATTACACTTAATTTTGCAAAGAAAAACTTGGGTACAAAGCTGAAAGGGCTTCCTTTATTTGACAGGGGTATTATTGCAAGAAATGACCACAGATATTTTATGTCTGGATTTTAGCACGATTTTTGACAGAATTTCTATGATGTCCCCATAGGAAAGATGAGAAGATATTGGCTGAACATTATTACAGTAGCTGATGAATGAATTGCATTGATGAATGAATCAATGTTAGTTTGAAGGAGGTTTCTCATGGCATGTCTATAGGGCTCTGCCTTTAGCTCAGTTATATTTAATATTTTTTTTTATCAAAACATGGATGGAAATAATAACAGCTTATCAAATCTGAGGATGACACAAAGCTGGAAAGAACAATGTTGGGTTGGAAATATCTATATATGCTGGAAATAAGTCTTTCTAACAAAATAAATCTGAATAGCAATGAATAAAATGTCTTGTACTTAGGTTTATAATATCAACTGCCTAAGTATAGGATGGGGAAGTGGGTTGGGACAAGGCCTAACAGCAGTTCATGTGATTTGTGGGCTACAGTTA
This sequence comes from Antechinus flavipes, assembly GCF_016432865.1. NCBI lineage: Eukaryota > Metazoa > Chordata > Mammalia > Dasyuromorphia > Dasyuridae > Antechinus > Antechinus flavipes. Next base: position 461,481,726 of record NC_067400.1, read on the forward strand.
AAAACAAATTAAATAAACCAACATGAATCTTAAAAAATACAGTGTCCCAATAATTTATTTAACAAACATTTATCAAAACTATTGGGGATATAACAATGAAAAAAAAGCATGATGGTGGTGGTGAGAGGGAACAACATATAAATTAGTAAATTAGAATAAAAGGTGAAATGAGATGGAGCCAAATACAAGACCATGATAAAGTACTTCTAGAAAATTTTAGAAGAGAAAGAGTAACTGTATCTTAGAAGGTCAGGATAGGCTTCTTTTTGGACATAGAGCCTGACTTGAGCTTTAAAGGACAATCCTTTGAGGTGAGGAGTGATAGGAACAGTCTCTGTGAATGTCTGGAGTTGGAAGGTAGTATGTTGTCTTTGGAAAATCCTGGATTTGGAATATAGTTACTAGTTCAGTTTGGCTACAATGTAACTAGTACATTATGAAAAAGAGCATTATAAAAATTGGACTGAAAGAGTAGACTGGAACCAAATGCTATGCAAAAAGTTTATATTTTATTCCATTGGCACTAGAAAGTCATTGAAGAATTGGAATAGGGGAATAATATGACAAGACCAATGCATTAGGAAAGAAGTTCTTAATTTTGGATCTGTGAACTTTTAATTAATTTTTTGATATGTTTCAATATAATTGCTTCCCTTTTTACTTCATAATTATTTTATCTTATGCAATTAGAAGCATTATTCTCTCTTTTTTAATATTTTATTTTATTTTATTTTATTTAATAATTACTTTATATTGACAGAATCCATGCCAGGGTAATTTTTTTACAACATTATCCCTTGCACTCGTTTCTGTTCTGATTTTCCCCCTCCCTCCCTCCACCCCCTCCCCTAGATGGCAAGCAGTCTTATATATGTTAGATATGTTGCAGTATATCCTAGATACAATATACGTTTGCAGAACCGAACAGTTCTCTTGTTGCACAGGGAGAATTGGATTCAGAAGGTAAAAATAACCCGGGAAGAAAAACAAAAATGCAGATAGTTCACATTTGTTTCCCAGTGTTCTTTCTTTGAGTGTAGCTGCTTCTGTCCATCATTTATCAATTGAAACTCAGTTAGGTCTCTTTGTCAAAGAATTCCACTTCCATCAGAATATGTCCTCATACAATATCGTTGTCGAAGTGTATAATGATCTCCTAGTTCTGCTCATTTCACTTAGCATCAGTTCTTGTAAGTCTCGCCAGTCCTCTCTGTATTCATCCTGCTGGTCATTTCTTACAGAACAATAATATTCCATAACATTCATATACCACAATTTACCCAGCCATTCTCCAATTGATGGGCATCCGTTCATTTTCCAGTTTCTAGCCACTACAAACAGGGCTGCTACAAACATTTTAGCACATACAGGTCCCTTTCCATTCTTTAGTATTTCTTTGGGGTATAAGCCCAATAGAAACACTACTGGATCAAAGGGTATGCACAGTTTGATAACTTTTTGGGCATAATTCCAGATTGCTCTCCAGAATGGTTGGGTTCGTTCACAACTCCACCAACAATGCATTATTGTCCCAGTTTTCCCGCATCCCCTCCAACATTCATCATTATTTTTTCCTGTCATCTTAGCCAATCTGACAGGTGTGTAGTGGTATCTCAGAGTTGTCTTAATTTGCATTTCTCTGATCAATAATGATTTGGAACACTCTTTCATATGAGTGGTAATAGTTTCAATTTCATCCTCTGAAAATTGTCTGTTCATATCCTTTGACCATTTATCAATTGGAGAATGGCTTGATTTCTTATAAATTTGAGTCAGTTCTCTATATATTTTGGAAATGAGGCCTTTATCAGAACCTTTAACTGTGAAGATGTTTTCCCAGTTTGTTGCTTCCCTTCTAATCTTGTTTGCATTAGTTTTGTTTGTACAAAGGCTTTTTAATTTGATGTAATCAAAATTTTCTATTTCGTGATCAGTAATGGTCTCTAGTTCATCTTTGGTCACAAATTAGAAGCTTTATTCTCTGAATGTGCCCAGTCACAGACTGACTGCACTGATAATTAATTTATGAAATTATTAAATGATCGCAGGCACACTCTGCTCTTTGAGTAATTTTTCAGGAAAGTCCATGATGGCAGGGGACAATAGGCTTCAATCACACTTTAATAAACTATGGAGGGTTTAAGAGCAAAAGACATAGAAAGTACAGAGACTGTTAACTAGGAAGAAGGATAGTACAGAAGCAGGTGATGTGGGTCTGGGGGATAGGTGATGAAGGAAGGCAGGCAGCAATGGGGAAGGACAGGGGGAAGGGGGAGAAGCACAGATAATCATTTACATAACTTTGTACTAAAGTTGGTTGCACTTGGCATCATGAACCCAGATGGAGATGGAAGAAGTCTCTGGAGAAAGGAATTTGAGGTTTCATTTTTATAGGGCTTGGGGGGAGGAGAACAGATTAATTCTTATCCATGCCAGTTTGGGATTAGTTTATTAAAATATTTGCATCTTCTCAAAATTGTTGGTAAAGCTTTACAGTTAACAAATCATGTTATATCAGAGTTATCAGCTGTAATTAATGATTTGCTGATCTTTCTAAGGATATCTGGAACTTATCTGATATGTAAATCATAGGACTTAGAAGTCTCTGACAGCAAAGCCTAGATAACGTCCCCTGATTCAACATATATTACCAGGAGGTGATTTTGAGTTATGTACACTATACTTTTTTGATCTTTGACATCTTTTATGTGACCTCTAGGTTTCTCTTTGCAATATTATTTCATTTTCATATTCCATTTTCTATTTATTCTTACTTCATCTTCTTACTAGATTTCCCATTTTTCTGAGCTTCATTTTTAGCACACAGAAAACCATTAACTTAACTGGATCAATTTTTTCCTTGAATTTCATATTGACACTCAATACTGGCTACTTATGAACTTAGTATATGACTAAGTATATTACTGGTTATTGTTGGGGAATGAGATATTATTTTGACACATTGGCAAAGGTATCCACGACACAAAAAAGATTAAGAATCCCTGCCTTAGAAAGATTATTTAGCAGCTTTAAAGAAGAATTGGAAAGGGGAAGGTTGAAAGGACAGGGATAAATTAGCAGCTTAGTAGTTAATGCAAGAGAAGATGGGGCTTGAAAGCAAATGGGGATCATGTGAATTGGAGAACAAGGGTTAGAAGGGAGAGCTGTTTTAGAGGCAAAATTGTCAAGACCTGGAAACAAGGATTTGGGATTTGGATCTTCCCTCTCCCCATCCTCTTTTCTTTTCCCCTCCACCCCCACCCTGTTTCTTAGCATCCTAAGGTAATGGGGTACCAATATTATCACAAGGCTTCTATGAGGATGGAATGAAATCATATTGATGAGATATTGTTTTAAAAAAGTGCTTTGTAATCATTAACACAATATTTAAATAACTATTATCATTGACACATAGGAGATATGTAGTAAATTCCCATTTGATTTATTTTTACATTTTAAGCAGCAATAATTTTAAAGCTAAAAAGGATCTTAGAGACAATCTGTACTACTTCAACTCCATTTTGTAGATTAGGAAAATGAAGATTGAAAATATTATGTTTCTGAGAAGCAATACAGTTTGAATACCATTAGGAAGGGGAACTCATTTTCTCCTGAGACAGTTTAGCTATGGGAGATCTAATTCCTTACATCTATGCAGAATTTATCTTTTGGCAAACTCCATCCATTCTTCCTATTTCTATTTATTGGTACCATGCAGAAAAAGTCAAATCCCTCTTTCTTGAGAATAGCTATTAATTCTTTTCAAGTCATTTTTTCTTCAGGTCAACCATTCTTTTATAGCATGGTGTATGAGCCATATTAGAAAATAGCTGATCATAAATTACCATTTCAAATTATATATACACACATATATAATTACTTTGCTGCACTTATAACTCTTTCTTAATTTATAGTTATATTATTTATTTCCTAATTATACAATCATATTTCAGATAGATATCAGGGAAGGTAAACTAATCTACTGCTGACAATGTTAAAATATATGCAATAAAAATGACATCTTAAATTCTATAGCTATATACCTCTTAAAAGATAATCTTTAAAGAATAAATATGCTATAGGATATTAGAAATGGTACATAAAGGCATCGTGGTATAGTGAATAAAGAGCCATGCTGGAATTATGAAGACCTGATTCAAATCCTATCTTTGAATCATATTGGCTATATTACTCATATATATAAGTCCCTTAATCGCTCAGTACTTGAGTCAACTTTCTTAAAATTGTAGAAAATGTGTCAGAAAACACTGGTGGAAGGAATTTCCTCTCCTGAGAGTTTCCCTATATCAAATCCATCCATCATTTCCTATACCAAATCACATCCAATTCCTATCTATATCCCTGTTCCTATAGTAGTCAGGAACTTTTCTATAAAGTGTTTACCTAATACTTTAACATTAGTTTGCAGGAGTTCCTGGTATTGTTTTCCCACATGTATGCAAATGTTTTCAGATCTCTTGTTAATCTTGACCTCATTTACAAGCTCCAGATATTACCTTAATTTCTTACCAGCTGAAGAAGTCCACAAAAAAGATGATTTACCATATTTCTGTGCTTCCATATATCCAAATTTGTTTCTTCTTATTACTTTACTATTTCACTTAATGGTTCCACCTTTCATACTGTCTCCCATCTTCAGCTGATTGGACTTATTTTAGACTCTTCTCCTTTCCTTTAAGTCTTTCCATGTTTGATTTAAACCATCCTTTTCATAATTTCTTAGAGCACAATAATGTTACATAATACTTATATGCCATAATTTGTTCAGCCACTTCCCATTGGATGAGCACTCTCATACCCTTACTTTCATTTTTGTCATCACAAAGGGCTGCTATATGTTGTACATATGTGTCCTTTCTTGTGTTATCTCTTACATTCATTTTATACTTTTTATCACCATCATCACCACCCAAAATGGACCTTCTTAATGGACATTCTAAGTTTATCAGCTATGTATAGTAAATATAATGGTAAGGAATCATCAAAATCTGGGATATTTTCATGATGTATAAGCTGAGGTCACACCCTTTGTATAATCAGGATAAGATTGCGTAGGAAGAAATATCTGCTTTTCTCCTTAGAATGACTCTATTTTAGGTCTACTTTTACTATATTTTCTCACGAGATGCTCCACCTTTCTGATCTTCATTATTTTAAAAACAGAGATATTAAAAACAGTCTATGTGACTCATTTTTCCTTGAATTTCATATAATCCAAATTGTTTAATTAAGAAAAGAAAATAAATTCTCTCTCTCTCTCGATCTTTCTATCATCTATCTATTGATGCCTTCATATGCTAATCATTTATGATTCTTTTTGAACTTTTTTGGGGGAGGAGAAGGCACTTGACTCTGAATTTTGGTTTTGCTGCATCTCAAATTATGCTACTTGTTATTTTTTAAAATGAAAAATGCTAGTCAAACATTAAGGATTCTTTCAACTCTCTTAAAGTGGAGCATGTTTCAATTTTTCTAAAATTTCCTAGAGCACTGAGAAGTTGTGACTTACATAGAGTCATAGGTATTGAATACAAGTTTTCCAGGCTTCAGGGTCAGCTCTTTTCAAGGTCAGTGTTTATGTACCTACACACACATATACCTAAGTGTATACAGAATAAATTCAAAGAGAATTAATAAAAATAAATATCAAGTAGCTTACTTAGGGAGAATACTAATAGTTCAGTAGATTAGGAAAAACTTCATGAAGAATGTTGTATTTAAGCTGCATATTGAAGAAAAATAAGGATAATGTGCAATGAAGATAAAGAAGGAGCACATTTTAAGCCTTTCAGATGACCAATCCAAAAGACACGAAGACAAGAAATATAATGTTTTGTGGGGAACAAAAAAAAGAATAACTTGAATGGGTCACAGAGTATGGGATGAGATAAAACCAAAATTAACCTAGCTTATAAATGTTACATAAGTTTACATAGCTTATAAAAGATAACTTCTAAAATGCTTTAGAAACTAAAATAATATTACCTTGTAGTTATAAAAACTATCAATAAGTTTATCTATTATTTGAAAGAAATTAGGCAATCCTAAGAGTTTACTATTTGGCAATGAGAAAGCTATTATAATAATCAAGGCAAGTAATGAGGAGGGCCTAAACTAAAAAGATAGCTGTACTAAGGTAGAAGAGGTAAGATGAATCATGTAGTAGAGTTAAAAACAATGTAATTTTTCATTTTATTGGATATGTGAGATATGTAAAACAAATCTTTTTTTTTTTATTTTCAAGGGAGAATAGGGCATCAAAGATAATGCCTCTATTACTCCCCATTCCTTACTTCACTTCTAGCAGACCTGAATGGTCACTTGTTAGGGATGCTAGGACTATTCTTGTTCAGGTATGGCTTGGGCTAAATGACCTCTGAGGATCTTTCTGTTCTGAAAGTCTGTGGGGCTTGGTCAGAAAAAAACTTAGAAGTGTTTGGAATTACTTCAAGAATAAAGATAAACAATAATATGATGTGAAAACAATATTGAATTTATGTATATTTTAGAAAGATATCTACTAGATAAATTGACTGCTAGATCAGGTTTAGATATTACTCCCTTTGAAAATCATAAAAATTTTTGAGCAAAGTCTAGATACAATGGGCTCTTTACAGTAAACTACTCAAAACAACAATGCTTTTGAATATAAAAATCTGACACCTTGTAAATCTTGTAAAAGGAACAGTGCATCACCATGTGTGTTTTCCTAGTTTCAAAAAAATCCTACCCAAATCCCCAAACCCTCCCTAATTATGATTTTAAAATTGTCAGTGCAAAAGAAACTGCCAACAAATTACTTGTGTGTGTTATTAGTAAGGTCTGGCTTGCTGTATTTATATAGTTTTTCTGAGATTAAAAATACAAGATAAGCTTTACTAATTGTTTATTTTCTCCTCTACAGTATTTTGCAATTTTTTTTCTGCTGTCTTCTTTCTTCAACTAATGACCCCTTCAATTGTTCCTTATTGTTGAGCTAAGGTATTCATGCCTTTAGTTCTGTGTAAATAATTCTGAGCTCTTAAGGTAAGTAATACTCTTTAAGGTTAAATGTTGATAAAAATAAAAAAAATTATATGCATAGTTAACAGAAGACTTACCAACTTTTAATCTGCCTGTGACCTCTCCTTCAGAGTTTCGAGCATTGACAGTCACATTTTGTGTAGATTGTAGAAGCAGAGATGAATCCTAAAACAAAGTATTATAGAATTAATAGAACCAATAGAATTTAAAATTAGGACAGAGTGATTTATGCACAGAAATCTCTCCATATCCACATTCTTGCAACTTGGTTATGTAGCTTTTGGAAAAGCAGAAGTTGAGGAGAGGCTAAGATGAATGAACTGCCTCTTCAAAAATGATAATAATCATATAGGCCTGTACTGTCTATGAGGGTTTGTTACTTTCAATGTGCCTAGAATGGCTACAAGATACAGATCAACACCAAATGCAAGCAAATTTTTGTGATGACTTTTCCTCCTCATGAATTCTAAAGGTCAATCTTTAATGACTATTCTTGAATATTCTGATAGCCTAAAGAATTTAATAATTTTTCTGTAAAAAAATAAGTTTCTTTCTTAGAAGCCATGAATAAGTTTCAAAATGCAAAGTCTGTATTTGAGACGGTTTTGTCTTATGTTTTGTGTCTCTCTATGTAAAGGGAACTGAGGTAATTTCTGGCTTTAGAAATTCATATTAGAATGGGTCCTGAAGTAGTTATATGAGCCCTGAAATATTTCTAGAATGTGGCATTTCAATTTTGATGGTTCATTTTTTTTTTTTTTGTGATGGCTTAGTTGTTTATATGTATTAACAGTCAATGAATTTTTTTTTTAAGATCTGGGTTATTAAAGTCAGGTAGCACTATAGCTCTTCTAAAAGAAAGTCACATATTTGCCTAGGGGCCTATCATATCTGGTATTTTATACTAGAGGAAAAGAGATAGTGATCTGCTATCTTTGAAAATTCTACCTATTGATCTAGTATTATGAAAAATACACTTATGGAGATTTTTCTAATTTTATAACAGCATATGTAGAGCAAATGATTCTATACTCCTCAACCACAAAATCTCAGAATCTTAGAAAACCATCAAAATGGAATATATCAACTAGGTATATGACATTTTGGTAATAAACTTAGTTGTTTTGATGAATTAATGATGCATCAGAATTAGAAAGATTAGAGCTTCAAGAGACCCTTGATAGTGAGCTAGTCCAATCTATATCTGACTAGAATGTCCCCTACCATATTCTGAATATCCCCCACTTAAAGACCTTAGAGGAGCATTTAGCACTTATTAATTGCCTACTATGTGCAAGATAGTGTGAACAAGATAAATAGCTCTGAAGTCAGAAGATCTGAGTTTAAACCCCACTCTGGCACTTAGCTGTTTGCCTTTGGATAAGCCATGTAACTTCTGAGGACTCCAATTTTGTCAATTTTAAAATGAGGGAATTAACTTCTTGACTTTTCAGATGTATTATGGTTATGATCTTATGGTACCAATAACAAAAATAAAGCAGTTCCTGTTCTCAAGAAATGTATATCCTTTCATGGGACACAATGCACATAATATAAGTAAATATAAAATACATAAATAGACACAAAGTAATTTGGGGATTGAAGAAATATTAGTAGCCAGAGGATTGGGAAAAACTTTAGTTGAGCTTTGAATGCAACTTAAAATTCATTCAGAAGCAAAGGCATTATACTTCATGATGGGGGCAGCATGGACAAAAGCAGAAAGATAAGATACTGAACAGATACTATAGTTTTACCTTTTCCCCAGAGTTTGAATAATAATACTTCCTGTTTATAATTTCATTTGTATTTCCCTTGCATAAATTGTAACTATTGTTTAAATTGATAGAAAAACAGATGTGTAGCATTTTTAAGAGCTTATGATATTCTGGGCCCTGGGATATTCTGGTGGAAATGAAATATCCATTCACTCAATTCCTCCATTTAGAAATCTTCAGATGCTCCCCTCTACCTATCAAATGAAGAATCACTTCTATGTCTGGACATTCAAGACCTTGGTAATTTGGTCCAGACCTACTTTTCTACTTTTCTAGATATATTTCAAATTGCTTTACTTCGAATAATCAATTTTCTAGATAAACTATACTACTTACTTGCCTATATTCTTGTCCTAACCTTTCCAACATCCTTGTCCTTTCTCATGCTATTCTCTAGGCTAGAGATCTCAGATCCCTTTCCTTCCCTTCAAAGAGCAGATGAGGGGCCACCATCTTTCAGGAAGCATACCATGATCTCTCCAGTTTTAAAAGATTTCTCCCTCTTCAAACTTCATATAGCATTTTGGAACTTTCCTTTAGTTTTATTATGTTTTCCCTGTATTACACTTTTGGGTACATGCTTTATCAGAATATTCTATTAGATTTTGCATAGATTCATTGAGGGAATGTTGTCAGCATCTAGCACAATGGTTTAAATACAATTAGAGCTTAGTTAAAAACTATTATTAGTTGCTACTTACTATAATTCCAACTTTTCTCTGGGGTTTGAATAATAATAATACTTCCTGTTTAAAATTTCATTTGTATTTCCCTTGCATAAATTGTAACTATTGTTTAAATTGATAGAAAAAACAGATGTGTAGCATTTTTAAGAGCTTATGATATTCTGAGTCCTGGGAACACAAATACAAGCAAAAATTGAAAATAAAAAAAAAATAAACCCTACCTACATAAAGGGGTACTGGAAAGGTAGGGTAGGTAGGAGTAGGCAGAAGCACTTATGAATGGCCTAAGGACCTCCTTAAATGGTGGTTCTGAGCAGCAATTTAACAATCAGAGGGAAGGATTATAGGGGCAGAAGTGTCTCTAGGGTAAGGAGATTGAATGTTTTTTGCAGGCTATTGGGGTAAAAAAAATCATTACTCCATGAACAAGAGAATGACAGGGAAAGATAATACGGAATGTTGGAGGGGATGTGGGAAAACTGGGACACTGATACATTGTTGGTGGAATTGTGAATACACCCAGCCATTCTGGAGACTGATTTGGAACTATGCTCAAAAAGTTATCAAACTGTGCATACCCTTTGACCCAGCAGTGTTACTACTGGGCTTATATCCCAAAGAGATTGTAAAGAAGGGAAAGGGACCTGAATATGTAAGAATGTTTGTGGCAGCCCTCTTTGTAGTGGCCAGAAACTGGAAACTGAGTGGATGCCCATCAGTTGGAGAATGGCTGAATAATTATGGTATATAATGTTATGGAATATTGTTGTTCTGTAAGAAATGACCAGCAGGATGGTTTCAGAAAGGCCTGGGGAGACTTACATGAACTGATGATGAGTGAAATAAGCAAGACCAGGAGATCATTATATACTTCAACAACAATACTATATGATGATCAATTCTGATGGGCGTGGCCCTCTTCAACAATGAGATGAACCAAATCAGTTCCAATAGAGCAATAATGAACTGAACCAGCTACACCCAGTGAAAGAACTCTGGGAGATGACTATGAACCACTACATAGAATTCCCAATCCCTCTATTTTTGTCTGCCTGCATTTTTTATTTCCTTCACAGGTTAATTGTTCATTCAAAGTCTGATTCTTTTTGTATAGCAAAATAACTGTATGGACATGTATACATATATTGTATTTAACTTATACTTTAACATATTTAACATGTATTGGTCAATTTGCCATCTGGGGGAAGGAATGGGGGGAAGAAGGGGAAAAGTTGGAACAAAAGGTTTTGCAATTGTCAATGCTGAAAAAATTACCCATGCATATATCTTGTAAATAAAAAACTATAATAAAAAATAAAAGAAAATGGAAAGAAAAAATCTATAAAAAAAAAAAAGAATGTTCAATCTATAGTAAAGGCCTCCTCTGCTGACTACTCCAATTTCCTTTTCTTAGTTCTGTGCCTCAATTCAGATCTTTGGGAAGAGATGAAGTATAGAAATGTGGGGGATAGAGAAGTGGGAAGGAGGAAATCAGCATGAAACTGCTGGTCTAAATATAACTATTTGATTGCCTTTAAACAGTCTGAATGTGAAGTTTTAAGTCTTCTGACCCCAAGTTTTTATCTTTTAATATTATGATCTTATTACTAATATGCATCTAATAGTCACTTAGTAATTATCACACACAAATCAGTCTTCCTTGAATACTGCTTTGAATAAATTCCTTACCCCAGCACTCAAAACTTCTTTAAATCTAATCTGTGCTTTTCCAACTTTATATTTTACTTCATCAAATGAACCCGATGCTCCAACACAACTAGGCTTTTCTTTATTTTCTGAAAACATCTTGCAATTTTTATTTTTGTCTTTATTCCTTGCATCCTCTGTCTAAAAGTGCCTCTCTTCTCCTTCTTGCTTTATGAAGTGCTGCCCATCTTGAACAGTTCAGCTCAAAAGCCATATCCATCATTAAAAGTTCCCCTTTTCCTGTGAGAAATGATTTCTAATTTCTCCAAACTACAATAGAATTTATTCTTTTATTTAAAAAAACTCACTCATATTTATTCAGCTATCATGTGACAAATATTTGTAGTGTTGTAAGGCACTTTTTCTGGGGTGGGGGGAAGATTAGGGAAGAAAAGACCCTTGATTTTATGGGTTCAGTGAATTTCTAAGAAGGAATTCTTTCTACCAAAACAGAGGGGCAAATAAGTGTTCTAAAACATATCTTTTTTTTTTTTTTTTTGCTGAGGCAATTGGGATTAAGTGACTTGCCCAGCCAAGGTTCCACAGCTAGGCAGTGTTAAATATCTGAGCCAGATTTGAATTCAGGTCCTTCTGACTTCAGGGCTGGTGATCTATCCACTGCACCATTTAGCTGCCAAAACATATCTTTTAGATAGTATCTTGGGGCACTGCAACTTTTCAAGGGTCATGTGGCTAATTATGTTTCACAGGTTTTCCTGAGAGGGTACACAGACAAAGAAGAAATAGCCTAGACCAAAAATAGAAATGACCCTAGACCTCTTCTTCACTTAGCTCTCCCTCATATTGATCTATATCAGCTCTTTCCCTTTAAGATACTATTTAATTCTACCCTTATTTTCTATATTTCTTTCGTTCTGTGGAAATTTCACTTTTTTTTTTTTAACAAATTGACTTTTTATATTTATTTTTCTCTGAGTATAATGTAAGGTGTATGTAAGGTCTAGAACTGCCTTATTTCCATATTTGTACATTCACAGCCTACCACAATACCTGGCATAACAGTTAATAAATGCTTATTAATTGATTAATATGTGTATTGAGAATCACTTGCAATTGATTGATAATTGGATTATGGCAGCTGGTGATGCATATATGTAAGCCCCCCACACACACTCAACACACACACGCACATATTAGGGAGGCTTGAGAGATATTATCCAGCAAATAAGACTTAGAGGGAGAACTGGTAAAAACAAAAAATAGCATCACAAAAACGCGGGAAATAAAGAGTTATCTACCAAGAGAGGGAAATCAACAGAGTCAGTGTCCATAGGTCAAGAAAGATGAAAATGAGGAAAAGATCGCTCACTTTAGTAACTAAGACTATTGTTTACTGTAGAGAAAGTAGTTTCAGTTGACTGATAAGATACAAAAGGCAGAATAGATTGAAAAGAGAAGTTACTGAAAGGAGGGGAAGTGAAGACAAATGGGTTGATTTATGTTTTTCTAGATAATATTGTAACCATCTGTGTAATAGATTTTATCTCCCCAATTAAATGGTAAGCTCTCATAGAGCAAGAGTCATTTTATCTACATCTTTGTATCTCAGTTTCCCCTAGCAAAGTGTCTTCTGTAAGTACTCAATATTTAGGGAGTAATGGAGAAAAAAAGGGAAGGAGAAATAGAAGAAAGGGTTAATTGCTTTTTTTTTTTTTTTTTAACAAAATGCTTCCATTTAATATAGAGCATTGACTTACACGTATAAGAATTCAAACCCTTCTCCAATTGGTAAATGGTCAAATGAAATAAACAGACTATTTTCAGATGAAAAAATTAAAACCATTTTTAGTCACGTGGAAAAATTCTCTAAATCGTTATTGATCAAAGAAATACAAATTAAGACAACTCTGAGGTACCACTATATATCTCTCAGACTGGCTAAGATGACCAAAAAAAAAAAAAGATAATGTTGGAGGGAATGTGGCAAAAGTAGGACACTGATACATTGTTGGTGGAATTGTGAACTAATCCAACCCTCTTGGAAAGCAATTTGGAACTATTCCCAAGGGCTATCAAACTGTGCATGCCCTTTGATCCATAAGTGTCTCTACTGGACCTGTATACCAAAGAGATCCTTAAAAAATGGAAAGGGTACCCACATGTGCAAAAATGTTTGTAGCAATCTTTTTTGTTGTGGCAAGAAACTGGAAATTGAGTGAATGCCCATCAATTGGAAAATGGCTAATAAATTAAAGTATATGAATGTTGTGGAATATTATTGTTCTGTGAGAAACAACCAACAGAATGATTTCAGAGAGGTTTGAAGAGATCTACAACAACTCAAATTTGCATATATTTTGAAAAACAAAAAAGCTTAATAAAAACAAAACCAAAATGCTTCCATTTCCTTTTTTTTTGGGGGGGGGGTCTAGAGTTACAAACAGAAGCGATGTCAATTTCTTATAGAACAATAATATTCCATAAAACATTCATATATCATAATTTATTCAACCACTCTCCAACTATAAGAAATGATTAGCAGGATGATTTCAAAGAGCCTGGAGAGACTTACATGAACTGATGCTAAGTGAAGTGAGCAGAACCAGGAGAACATTGTACACAACAATAGCAAATAAAAAGATTATAAGATGATCAATTCTGATGGATGTGGCTCTTTTCAACAATGAGGAGATTGAAGCCAGTTCCAACGGTCTTCTGAAGAAGAGAATCATCTGCACCCAGAGAGAGGATTGTGGGAACAGTATGGATCACAACATGGTATTTTCACTTTTGTTGTTGTTTGTTTGCATTTTTTTTTCTTTTTGATCTGATTTTTCTTGTGCATCATGACAGTTATAGAAATATGGATAGAAGAACTGCACTTGTTTAACTTATATTGGATTACTTGCTGTCTAGAGGAGGTGGGTAGAGGGAAGACAAGGATAAAATTTGGAACACAAGGTTTTGCAAGAGTGAATGTTGAAAATTATCTATGCATATATTTTGAAAAATAAAAAGCTTAATAAAAACAAAACCAAAATGCTTCTATTTCCTTTCCTTTTGGGTCTAGAGTTACAAAAAGAAGCTATGCCAAAATATTAATTTTAAAGTCGCATTTAAATACAATGCAAGATTTTAAACAAATTAAAAATGATTTATTCATAAATGATTTCCCCCAAGTTTCGAAGTATTATTTGGCTTTATAAATAAGGATTTGACCTGCTGATATTTGCAGATAGTGTAAAGTTTGTTCTTTTGAATATGCAGTAACTATAGTAATTCTTGGACAGTATTAGACTGATTATTTTCTATAACGCTCATTTGATAATGTAAAATGCTTTTACTCATTTTTTAAATGCTCATTAAAAAATAGGAATATATATATATATATATATACTTTTTTCTTTTTAATTTGACTACAAGCTTTTCAAGGGCAAGTTTTTCATCTCCTACATCTCTCCATTCTCAAAGGGAACATATACGCTTAATAAATGATTACTGTCTTATCTTTTTTTTTTTTTTGATCAAGCATCTTTGTCAAGAAAACACATTTTAAAGCACTTATCCCCTAATTTATGCATCTTTACAAATTACCTACATGTACTGATGATTATTTACATTTTTAAACTTATATAAAAATCATTGTTAAAAAGAAAGAAATACAGATGAAATAACATTTTATCCTAGAGTCAATGGTGAGTCACTGGAATTTACTGAATGGAATAACATGGTTAGGCTCACACTTTAGCAAAATCATTTTGCCAGTTGTATGAAAAATGGATTGAAGAGGGGAGAGATTGAAGCTAGGATATCACTTAAGAGACTACTTCAATGGTAAGAGATAAGGGCTTGAAAGACAGTAGGAAATATATGAGTAGAGAATGAGACAGTTGTGAATCAGATGAAGAAGTTGAAGTAATAAGATTTAATGACTAATTATTCAATCAATTAGATATGTGTGGACTGAGGAGTCAAAGATGACACTGAGACTGTGGATCTGACTGACTGTTTCAAAAGGAACAGGGAAATTCAGAAAAGAGTAAGGCTCGTAGAATGGACAAACAATGAGAATGATGTTGCTGTCCCAGTGGGTGACCACACCTACTCCTGATGTGAGTGAGGTTCACTTTATTCCACCTACAATTAAAATAAAGTATGGACATGAACCTCTTATTTCTGGTCACTGTCCTGGAGCACAGAGTTTTCCTTTGCTAGGTATACCTATAGGAGCCATGAGATAATTTGGGAAAAGAAGAGGAATATTGTGGGGTTTTATAGGGGGTGTAGAATCTTTTCAAAGGATCTGTTACTATAGCTGTCCAGGCAAGGGTTTTACATTGGACTCAGAAGGAGAGAGGGTGGGATTTCACATGGAGGAACAGGGTAACATGGGGAAAGATTGGGCACAGGTAGAGTTGTGATGAAGTCAAATTCCATGACTGGCTATCATGAGGAGGCTGGCTGATCATAAATTTTAAAAGGACAGGACACAGTATCCTTGGTATTGGGACACAGAACCCCCCTTTCCCCCACTTTGGAAATGATTGCCTTAGATTGCCTCATGCTATTCTCTGCTACTAGAAAATATACATTATCATATCCATAGCTTTACTTCCACAATCTTAGAGCCATTTTTGCCCAAGACAAGTTATAGAGTTGGGGAAAATGTTTCAGGATACCATGAGGTTTCTAAGCAGCTGAAACAATGGCTTTCAAAGCCCTTAATAACCTGACTCCTCTTATCCCTTCTATTCTTTCTTTCTTTCTTTTCTTTTATTAAAAAAAAAACACATATGAATGGACAATCTTCAACATTAGCCCTTGCAAAACCCTGTGTTCCAGTTTCCCCTCCCCCCCGTCCCGTTCCCCTACTCTCTACCCTAGATGGCAAGTAGTCCAATATACGTTAAACATGGTAGAAATATGTGTTAAATAAATATATGTATACATATTTATACAATTATCATGCTAAATAAGAAAAAAATAGAAGCAAAATAAAATGCAAGCAAACAACAACAGAGTGAAAATGCTATGTTGCAAATCATACTCAGTTTTCATTCTTCTCTGTGTGTGTAGATGGCTCTCTTCATTACTAAACAATTGGAACTGGTTTGAATCATCTCATTGTTGAAGAGAGCCATGTCCATCAGAATTGATCTTCATATAATCTTGTTGTTGCCATGTATAATGATCTCCTGGTTCTGCTCATTTCACTTAGCATCAATTCATGTAAGTCTCTCCAGGCCTCATTGAAATCATCCTGCTGATCCTTTCTTACAGAACAACAATATTCCATAACATTCGTGTACCATAATTTATTCAGCCATTCTCCAATTGATAGGCATCCATTCAGTTTCCAGTTTCTTGCCACTACAAAGAAGGCTGCCACAAACATTTTTGCCCTTGTGGGTCCCTTTCCTTCCTTTAAGATCTCTTTGTGATATAAGCCCAGTAGCAACATTGATTGATCAAAGGGTATGTACGTTTGATAACTTTTTGAGTATAGTATTGCTCTCCAGAATGTTTGGATCCATTCACAACTCCACCAACAATGTTATCAGTGTCCCAGTTTTCCCATATCCCCTCCAACATTCGTCATTATCTTTTCCTGTCATTTTAGCCAATCTAAGACATGTTTGGTGGTATCTCAGAATTGTCTTAATTTGCATTTCTCTGATCAATAGTGATTTAGAGCCCCTTTTCATATGACTAGATATAGTTTCAGTTTTTCATGTGAAAATTGTCTGTTATTATTTGACTATTTATCAATTGGAGAATGACTTGAAATCTTATAAATTTGAGTCAATTCTCTATATATTTTAGAAATGAGGTCTTTATCAGAAACTTTGAATGTAAAAAATGTTTTCCTGGTTTATTGCTTCCCTTCTAATCTTGTCTGCATTAGTTTTGTTTGTACAAAAACTTTTTAACTTAATATAATCAAAATTATCTATTTTGTGATCAATGATGATTTCCAGTTCTTCTTTGGTCACAAATTCCTTCCTCTTCCACAGATTAGAGAGTTTACTATACTCTTCTAATTTGTTTATAATAGTTTTCTTTATGTCTATATCATGAATCCATTTAGACCTTATCTTGGTATACAATGTTAAGTGTGGGTCAATGCCTAGTTTCTGCTTACTAGTTTCCAATTTTCCCAGCAAATGTCAATAGTGTCAAATAGTGAATTCTTATCCAGTCACCTTCTCCTGTAAAGCAGAATTTGACAAGATTAGAAAAAGCATTAATTAAAGCAAAAAATGAAGGAGAAGATATGTCTGATTTTATAAATGCATATCCTGTGATTGAAGAGCTCAACTCCTCAGGTCAAAAAGAGAGAAAATACACTCCTTTTAATGTGATGAGTTCAAATGTTGAGTTCTTGTTCTTCTTTAAAATATTATAAAAGTTCTCTCTGGGTGCCTTCCCTGGAATCAGGATTTTGTCGGTGTGGTCATCTTCTTCCCAAATGCAGCCAGGTGATGAAAGTTCGGATCTTTTATTATCTCCAATATAGCCCGGTTAGCTTAGAGGCCTATCTCTCTGCTTGGTTCCAAGAGCTCTTGCCGCTTTGTCCTTTGCTTCTGCCTCTGCTTTCTTCAGCCTCCAGCCAGCTCCATTCTTCATGTCATTCCAGTGAAATCTCGACTTGTAGCGTCTTCACTCTGAAGAACTTTTTTGACTGGCCCATTGAAGCTCTATTTATGCTAGTGCTCTCTGGCCCAAAGAGCTTCAAGGGAGGTGTGAACTCATTGAACTCCAATGAGTAAAGGTGTGAACACAAGCCTTGTATTACTTAGTTCTACTTAGTACCTTGTTTCAGGTTCTGCCCAAAACATCTTCTTGTAAGATTAGATCAACTCTAATTAGTTAGCAGTTAGTAAGGATTCCAACATTATCCCAAAAGCTGGGGTCTTTGGATTTGTCAAACACTAGTTTGCTATACTCATCAACTATTTTATCCTATGAACCTAACCTATTCCACTGATCAACTATTCTATTTCTTAGTCAGTACCAAATAGTTTTGGTGCTGCTTTATAATGTACTTTTAGATCTGTTACAGCTAAGTCACTTTCATTTGAATTTTTTCCACCCCTTCAGTTTTTTATCTACTTTACTCTGCTCTATATTCCTTGCTCCTAGGATACTGGACTCTTTGCTGTTTGTCACACACAATGCTTCATTTTCTGAATGAGTGTTTTTACCAGCTCTTCCCCCATATGCCTGCAATTCTCTTCCTTTTTTATCTCTACTTCCTAGATTTCCTAATCTCAATTAAAGTCCTACCTCTTCCAAGAATCCTTTCCTAATCTAGTCTCCGTTTAGTGTGTTCCTCTGAGACTACCCCCAATTTATTTTGAATATATCTTCTTTGTACATAGGTGTTTGCATATTGTCTCACCCCTTAGACTGGAAGTTCCTTAAGAAGAGGGGCTGATTTTTCCTTTTCTTTCTATCCCCAGCACTTAGCACAGTGTCTGGCACATAATAAAGAATGCTAGCTAATTGACTGAGCCAGTATTGCTGAGGCAGTGATGGAAATGTAGTAGGGTGGTTGTGGTAAGGATTGAGAATATAATCAAGGAAAGAGGTAGTATGCTCAGAATAAGTCTCCGACTGTTTCCAAAGAGAGGGCCAGATAGGGGAGGAAGCATTAAATTTGCAACCTTTGAGACAATCCCCAGCTCCTTTGCCCTACTTACAACATGAAATTCCCTCTCTCCTCATTACTTACTATCATATATCTTTAAAAGTCCACTCGAATGTTATAGAGTATTCGAAATTCCTGATATTCCCAGTTGGCAAAGGGCTTTCAAACTTTGTTTTGCAATGCTCTAATGTTCTTATAAAAATTTGTATTGTAGCTATGATATGTGTTATGGCTATTTCTTTTTCTTTCCCCGCCGTAGGACTTTTTAAGGGCAAAGACCCTGTCTCATTCCTAGATTTTTCATTTCTCCCAGCACTAAGCCCAACATTCTTCACAGAGAAGTTGCTTAATAAATAAATATTGAAACACTGAAAAGGCAGATTGTCATGGAAGTGACTTATGAATAGCTGAGGATAAAATAAGTTAACTTTTAAAAACTGCTGTTTTGCTTTCTACTGAAGTCTGCACTAATTCTAGAATATAACCAAATAACTTAATGTCTTTTTCTGTGATACTTGTACTTGAGCTGAGAACATTAAAAAAAGACTTTTCTGGAGATACATGAACATTTTGGTTTACTTTTTTTGGGGTGTGTGTGTCTTTTTTTCCAGGGGTCATTGTCCCAAACATCTTGGTGTAGTGTTTTTTCCCTGAGGTAATTGGGGTTAAGTGACTTGCCATCACAGCTGGAAGCATTAAGTGTCTGAGGTCAAATGTGAACTCAGGTCCTCCTGACTTCAGGGCTGATACTCTATCTACTGCACCATCTAGCTGCCCCTTAGTGTAGTTTTTAATATTAGTAGCAATCTTTAAGCTTTAATAGCTTTTGAGCTATTCTGAACATTTGAGACAACCTATACTAAATGTCAGCTGCAAACAAAATTTAGTCTTATAATCTGATATCAAAAAAAAAAAAAAAAAAAACAATGCCTAGTCATTTGTGGGAACAGCTCAACCTTGGAAGCACATAACTAGCTATGGAACATCTAATCATTTACAAATATTCCTAACAAAAAGTTATGATGGGCAAAGTCAAGAGTTTATGAAAAAAATTATCTGCAAAATAAAATATGAATTGGTATCCTTCCCATAGGATGTTTCAACTCTGTAATTATAAGTGCCATAAGGAGGAAATTATTCAAATAAATATAACAAAATTCCATTATTGGCTTTTCTCTCAGAACTTCAAACAAAAGAGTCAGATCTAGATTTCAAGTGACATACCTATGTATATAAGATTTAGCATCACTGGTAAATTTATGCTATAATCAGAGTTGCTTCATTTTGTCAACTCAATAAGACAGTATTTATCTAAATACTATAATCAGAGCCACACTTCCAAATTCAGGGGGGAATATATATATATATATCTTTCATGCTTATCTTTACCTTTAAAGTATTTATATCATTTCCATCTGCTTCAGTAAGATAAGCCCATTCTTCCAATTGTGGGAGAGAGTATCCATATTGTTTTGAACCTAATTTGTAAAACATAAAGCTTTCCCCTGGGTGTCAGAAAATCTAATCTAATGCACCTTTTAAGCGGATGTCATAGCCAAAACCATCATGGAATTTATAACCTTAAATATTGTTCAGCACTCAAAATTCTTATGCAAAAGGTGGCCATTGTTGAGTTGAACTACATTTCTGGAGCATCAGATTTATTTGATGCTAGATACATATAAGAACTCAGTTAAAGAGGTTAATAAAACAATCTTCTATTTAAAATGGGTGCTCCCATTAAAGTGTACCCCAATAAAAAGGGTTAGAATGGTTTAGGATATAATAATCTCTGCCCAAACTTAGTGGTTCAGATAGAAAACTATCTTCTGAAAGAATAAATTGTTTCTGTTATTGAATCATAAAAAATTAAGCCATATTACTCACCACCCATTTTTGAGTATTACTATGTAATTAGTTGTTCAGGGGCTAAAATATCACACTGAATTATATTTACAATGGAAAATTCTTTCATCCCAACAATTTAGCTGAATAGATTATTTGTAAAAAAAATTTGCAAATGAATAAGGTAATGCTTTCAGTAATTTAATGAAAAATTATTTCCCAATTGCATCACATGACAATTGCATATAACTCATATATCAATGAATGCCAAAATTACATGGCATAATATATTATTATTCTCTGAATTCTAAAAGGGTTAGAAAGTTTTTTTTTTTTATTATAACATACCATATAGATCGTTAGTGAAATAATTACAGTGATCAAAATAATATTTTAGTTTATGCACTGACTTACATAATTCAAAAAATTCAGCATAGAATATTATTTAACTCTTACACAAAACAACAGTGGTTTTGTAAGAATACTATTAGAGAATCTTAAGAGGGAGGTAGATGCAAAAGTTCCAGAGAAAGCTAATTAAAATGAGCAAAGGAGTGGAAAATGTTTTATATGAAGATTCAAATACTAATGTAATGGTAATCTGATACCTAAGACAGACCCCTGCAGCTTGTTTAGCTGATGTAATTTCTCTATGTGGAAGATACTCAGAAAATTGTTTCCAGGAAAATTGTGATTGATGACATTTAAGGGAGTTGCTTTGGAAAGACTGGAACATGTATAGAAATCCGCAGCTGTTTCTGGTTAGCTAACCCTAGAGTGAAGGAAAAGCTCTTTAATCAGTTTCTGAGGCATTCATAAAGGCCTGCCAATATCAGCCACCTCTTTTTTCTCCTCTTTCTTGCTTTTGGGGCATATCAGTAACTCAATACTTACAGAGTATAGTGAAAGAGAATTCAAAAAAGGAAGAAGACTTAACACCTTCTTTCCTCTGAGACAATATAAACAAGTTTGGTCTTTGGACTTTTCATTTGTTCTTTTTTAAATAGAATAACATGTGGATTTAATTGTTTTGTTTTTCATTCTCTTATTTTTTATTTTTTTCTAATTTTTTTATTTTTAATATTCATTACTTTGTGAATTGTGTTGGAGAGAAAAATCTGAGCAAAAGGGAAAAAACCATGTAAGAGATGAAAAAAAAAAACAGAAAAAAGTGAACAAAACATGTGCTGATTTATATTCAGTCTCCTTAGTTCTTTTTCTGGATGCAGATGGCATTTTCTGTCCAAAGTTCAAAAGTCTATTGGGATTGATTTGTATCACTGAACAAATGCAAAGAATCAAATATTTCATAGTTGATCATCATATATTCTTGCTGTTATGGTGTACAGTGCATTCCTGATTCTGCTTGTTTTGTTTAACATCAGTTTGTATAAGTCTTTCCAGACCTTTCTATAATCAGCTTTTCATCATTTTTTATAGAACAATAATATTCCATTATATTCATATACCATAACTTATTCAGCCATCTCCCCATTGTTGGGCATCTATTCATTTTCCAGTTTTTTTTGCTACCACAAAAAGAGCTGCTACAAACATTCTTGCACATGTGAGTTCTTTCCTTTCCTTTAAGATTTCCTTGTGATAAGAGGGCAGAGTTAAGATGGTGGAGAGGGCACATACTTCTTTCTGACCTCCTCTACTATCCTCAAACTAGTTGCAAAACTCAGCCTCTGGATCAGTGCTGTCAGAACCTACGGACATTGGGAGTATAATACATTACCAACAGAAGACAATCTCAAAGCTCACCAGAAAAGGCCTGTTTTGATCCTGTCGGGGTCAGGAGCAGGCACAGGTAGGTGCAGAGGGCTAAAACTCCAAAGAGATGTACTTGAATTAGACAACCAAGCACTTAAGGCTAATTATCCATTCAATGTGAGACAATGACTTTATTAGCATATGTTTGGATAAATGGCTCTTCTCATCATTGGTGCCTGCTGAATGTTTGGTGTTAAGATAATCATAGGCAAGGATGAGAGGGGGAGGGAGCAGGATGAGGAAGAAAGAGGCTGGTGACTCTGGATTCCAGGATCCAGGATTTTGCTTGTCTGCCTCCTTCACTTCTCCCCCTAAAGACCAAGAACTTTGATTTATCCTGATTCTGGCTGACCCCTATGCCCTCCAGAGATCTAGCTTGTACTTTACAGGCAGACAGAGCAGGGAGGATGGCACATGCTGAGCAGACTGGGGGAAGGATGTAGTCTCCATGGGTGAAAAATCTGTGGGGAGAACTCTGTCACAATGTTAACTGCTCTACTCTGGTTACTAACCAGTAGATCAGCAGAGAAGTTATAAAACTTTCAACATAAACACAAAAGGTAAAGAGTGAACCCCAAAGCACCAAAATCTCACAGGACCTGGCCACACCCACCCAGCACTGGGAGTGACTCAGCACTATCCCAATGCAGTCGCTGCATGTTCTGCTCCTGTTCTGCTGTCACTTCTTCTTTCCTTTTGAGGAAGCTTGAAAACCTTCATTGCCCTAAAAGCAAAATCCAGCATTTTTTTTTAAATGAGTAAAAAGGCAAAGTGAGCTTTAATTATAGATAGCTTCTATAGTGAAAGAGAGCAGATTTCAAATCCTGAGGAGACTAAAAGCAGATTGTCTCCAGATGAAGCCCCAAAGGATTATATGACTTGATCCCCACCACATAAGGCTCTCCTAGAAGAAATTAAAAAGGATCTTAAAAGAGAGCTAGAAGAAGAATGGGGAAAGGAAAAAGAAACCTTGCAAGAGAGTCTGGATAAGGCATATAAGTCATTAAAAGATAGAATGGAAAAAGAAAACAACTTCCTGAAAACAGATTTTGTGAATTGGAAAAGAAAATAACTCCTTAAAAAAAATTGGTGAAATGGAAAAAAATTCCATAGAACAAAGCAACTCATTTAAAAACTCAATTGGACAAATAATAAAAAGAAATAAAAAAGTAAATAAAGAAAATAATTAATTAAAAATTAGAACTTAACAAATGGAAATGAATGACTCAAGGAAACAACAAGCATCAGTCAAGCAAAACCAAAAAAATGAAAAAATAGAAAAAAATGTTAAATATCTACTTGGAAAAATGAGACCTAAAAAATAGATCTAAGAGAGATAATGTAAGGATTATTGCACTCCCTGAAAATCATGATGAAAAAAAGAGCCTAGACACTATTTTTCAGGAAATCATCAAAGAGAACTGCCCAGATGTCATAAAATCAGAAGGTAAAATAGCCATTGAAAGAATTTATCAAATACCTGCTAAAAGAGACCGCAAAATTAAAACTCTATGGAATATTGTGGCTAAATTCCAGAACTATCAGACCAAGGAAAAAATACTATAAGCAGCCAGGAAAAAAACAATTTAAATACCAAGGAGCCACAATAAGGATTAATCAGGATCTAGCAGCATCCATATTAAAAGAATGAAGGGCCTGGAATCTGATATTCCGAAAGGCAAAGGAACTTGGAATGCAGCCAAGAATAAGTTATCCATCTAAGCTGAGCATTTTCTTTCAGGGAAGAAGATGGACATTCAATGAAACAGGTGAATTCCATTTATTTCTGATGAAAAAACCAGAGCAAAAAAAAATGATCTTCAAATATAGGACTAAAAAGAAACATAAAAAGGTAAAGAGAACTCTTGAGAACTGTATTTCTGTTATGGGTATACATAAAGAGCACATGCATAATTTTATTTTACTGTTATAATGTAAAAAAGGAACTAGAGTAGGAAAGGAGATTGTACCAAAAAAAAAACGAAAAGTGGAGGTAAAAAAAATGAAACTACATCTCACAAAGAGGCAAAGGAAACCTATTATATATCTGAGGGAAAGAAGGGAGGGTGATGAACATTGTGTGAATCTTACTTTCATCAGATTTGGCTCAAAAAAAAATATTAGACATATTTGGTTTACAGAGAAACTTCTCCTATCTCATTGAAAAGTGGGAGGGGAAAAACAAAAAGGGAAGCAGTAGGCTAAATAGAAAGGAATACAGAAATAGTGGAGGAAAGGTTTAAGAAAAGGGAAGGGACACTAAGGGAAAGGAGAGATTCTAAAGAGGGAAGGTGAGTGCCCATAAGTTTAATACTGGGGGATAAGGAGGAAAGAAAAGAGAAAAACATAATCTGGGGATAATAAGATAGCCAGAAATAATGAATTACTAGCTTTAAGTGTAAATGTGAATGGGTGAACTCTCCCCATCGGAGAGTGGAGGTGGATAGCAGGCTGGATTAAAAGCCAGAATCCTACAATATGTTATTTACAGGAAACATATTTAAAGTAGGGTGATACATACAGAGTAACGGTAAAAGGCTGGAGCAGAATCTACTATGCTTCAGGTGAAGTCAGAAAAGCAGGGGTAGCCATCATGATCTCAGATCAAGCAAAAGCAAAAATTGATCTTTTGAAAAGAGATAAGGAAGGAAACTATATCTTGCTAAAGGGTAGCACAGATAATAAAGCAATATCAATACTAAACATATATGCACAAAATAGTACAGCATTTAAATTTCTAAAAGAGAAGTTAAGAGAGCTGCAAGAAGAAACAGACAGCAAAACTATAATAGTGGGAGATCTCAACCTTGCACTCTCAGAACTAGATAAATCAAACCAAAATATAAATAAGAAAGAACTTAAAGATGTAAATAAAACACTAGAAAAGTTAGGTATGATAGATCTTTGGAGAAAACTGAATGGAGACAGAAAGGAGCGCACTTTTTCTCAACAGTTCATGGAACTTAAACAAAAATTGACCATATATTAGGACATAAAGACCTCAAATTCAAATGCAGAAAGGCAGAAATTGTAAATGCATTCTTTCAGATCATGATGCAATAAAAACTACATTCAACAAAAAAGCCAGGGGAAAATAGACCAAAAAGTGATCAAAAACTAAATAATCTCATCCTAAAGAATGAATGGATGAAACAGCATATCATAGATATGATTAATAATTTCACCCAAGAGAATGACAATAATGAGACAATATACCAAAATTTGTGGGATGCAGCCACACTGGTAATAAGAGAAAATTTTATATCTCTAGAGGCTTACTTGCATAAAATTGAGAAAGAGAAGGTCAATGGATTAGGCTTGCATCTAAAAAAGCTAGAAAAAGAACAAATTGACACACCCTAATCAGACACTAAACTTGAAATCCTAAAAATAAAAAGACAGATTAATAACATTGAAAGTGAAAAAAAAAACACTACTGAATTAACAATTAAAACTAAGACATGGTTTTATGAAAAAACCAACAAAATAAACCTTTGGTAAATTTGAATAGAAAAAGGAAAGAGGAAAATCAAATTGTTATTCTTAAAAATGAAAAGGGAGAACTTTCCATTAATGAAGAGGGAATTAGAACAATAATTAGCAGTTACTTTGCCCAATTTTATTCCAACAAATTTGATAACCTAAGTTAAATGGATGAATACCTTCAAATATACAGGTTGCTCAGGTTAACAGAGGAAGAAGTAAATTGCTTAAATAGTCCCGTTTTAGAAAAAGAAATAGAACAAGCTATTAATCAACTCCCTAAGAAAAAATCCCCAGGACCAGATGGATTTACATGAGAATTTTACCAAACATTTAAAGAACAGTTAACTCCAATATTATATAAACTATTTGAAAAAATAGGGAATGAAGGAGTCCTACCAAATTCCTTTTGTAACACAGATGTGGTACTGATGCCTAGACCATGTAGGAAGAAAACAGAGAAATAAAATTATAGACCAATTTCCCTAATGAATATTGAACAAAAATCTTAAAATATTAGCAAAGAGATCACAGAAAATCATCCTCAAGATAATACACCATGACCAAGTAGGATTTAAATCAGGAATGCAGGGATGGTTCAATATTAGGAAAACTATTAGCATGATTGACTATATCAGTAATCAAATTAACAAAAACCTATGATCATCTCAATAGATGCAGAAAAAGCATTTGATAAAATCCAATACCCATTCCTATTAAAAACACTATAGAGTATAGTAATAAATGGACTTTTCCTTAAAATAGTCAGTAGCATCTATTTAACACCATCAGTAAGCTTCATATGTAATGGGGATAAACTGGAACCATTTCCAATAAGATCAGGAGTGAAACAAGGTGGTCCACTATCACCATTACTATTCAATATTTTATAAGAAATGCTAGCTCTGGCAATAAGAAATGAAAAGGAGATGAAAGGAATTAGAGTAGTTAATGAGGAAATCAAATTATCACTCTTTGCAGATGTTATGATGGTATACTTAGAGAACCCCAGAGAACGCAATAAAAAGGTCTTAGAAATAATTTACAACTTTAGCAAAGTTGCAGGATACAAAATAAATCCATATAAATCATCACCAGTTTTATACCTCACTAACAAAATCCAACAGCAAGAGATACAAAGAGAAATTCCATTTAAAATAATTGTCACTAGTATAAAATATTTGGGAATCTTTCTGCCAAGGGAAAGTCAGGAACTATATGAATAAAACAATAAAACACTTTTCATACAAATAAAGTCAGATCTAAACAAATGGAAAAATATTAAGTGCTATTGGATAAGTCAAGCAAATATAATAAAGACAACAATACTATCTAAACTAATCTATTCATTTAATGCTATATCAATCAAACTCCCAAGAAACTATTTTACTGACAGAAAAAATAGCAGTAAAATTCATCTGAAAGAACAAAAGATCAAGAGTTTCAAGGGAACAAATAAAAAAAAATGAAAGTGGCTTAGCTGTACCAGCTTTGAAACTATATTATAAAGCAGCAGTCACCAAAACCTTTTGGTATTGGCTAAGAAATAGAGTTTGATCAGTGCAGTAGGATAGGTTCATAAGGCAAAATATTCAATAACTATAGCAGTCTAGTGTTTGACAAACCCCAAGACCCCAGCTTTTGGGATAAGAATTCACTATCTGACAAAAACTTCTGGGAAAATTGGAAACTAGTATGGTAGAAACTGGGCATTGACTCACACACTTAACACCATACACCAAGATAAGGTCAAAATGGGTTTATGATCTAGGCATAAAGAATGAGATTATAAATAAATTAGAAGAACATAGAATAGTTTACCTCTCAAACCTATGGAGTAGGAAAGGATTTGTGACCAAAGGAGAACTAGAGATCATTATTGATCACAAAATAGAAAATTTTGATTATATCAAGTTAAAAAGTTTTTATACAAACCAAATTAATGCAGACAAGATTAGAAGGGAAGCAGTAAACTGGGGAAACATCAAAGGTTCTGATAAAATCCTTATTTCCAAAATATATAGAAAATTGGTTCAAATTTATAAGAAATCAAACCTTTCTCCAATTGATAAATAGTCAAAGGTTGTGAACAATTTTTAGATGAGAAATTGAAATTCTTTCTAGTCATATGAAAAGATGTTCCAAGTTATTAGTGATCAGAGAAATGCAAATTAAGACAACTCTGAGACACCATTACATACCTCTCAGATTGTCTAAGATGACAGGTAAAGATAATGACAAATGTTGGAGGGGATGTGGGAAAACTGGGACACTGATATAGTGGTGGTGGAACTGTGAATAGATCCAACCATTCTGAAGAGCAGTTTGAAACTATGCTCAAAAAGTTATCAAACTGTGCATACCCTTTGATCCAGTAGTGTTACTATTTGGCTTATATCCCAGAGAGATCTTAAAGAAAGGAAAGGGACCTGTATGTGCAAGAATGTTTGTGGCAGCCCCTTTTGTAGTGGCTAGAAACTGGAAATTGAATGGGTGCCCATCAGTTGGAAAATGGCTGAATTATTTGTGGTATATGAATGCTATGGAATATTATTGTTCTGTAAGAAATGATGATTTCAGAGAGGCTTGGAGAAACTTACATGAACTGATGCTAAGTGAAATGAGCAGAATCAGGAGATCATTATACATTTCGACAACAATACTATATGATGATCAATTCTGATGGACGTGGCTCTGTTCAACAATAAGATGATCCAAACCAGTTCCAATTGTTCAGTAATGAAGAGAATCAGCTACACCCAGAAAAAGAGAACTATGGAAAATGAGTGTGGATCACAACATAGTTTTTCCACTCTTTATGTGACTGTTTGCTTGCATTTTTGTTTTCCTTCTTTTTCTTGTTTTCCTTGTTTTTTTTTTTTTAACCTTCTTTCTAGATTCAATCATTCTTGTGCATACATTATATATGTATACATATATTGTATTTAATATATACTTTAACATATTTAACATGTATTGGACTACCTGCCATTTAGGGGAAGGGGTGGGGGGAAAGAGGGGAAAAGTTGGAACAGAAGGTTTTACAAGGGTCAATGTTGAAAAATTACCCATATATATGTTTTGTAAATAAAAAGATATAATAATAAAAAAAAGATTTCCTTGTGATATAAATCCAGTAATGGCACTGCTGGGTCAAAGAGTATGCACACTTTTATAGCCCTTTGGGTATAGTTCTAAATTGCTTTGCAGAATGGTTGGATTATTTCACAACTCCACCAACAATGCACTAATGCATTGTGTCCCAGTTGTTCTATCTCCCCTCCAAATATTTATTATCTTTTCCTGTCATCATAGCCAATCTGAAAAGTGTGAGGTGTTATCTCAAAGTTGTTTTATTTGCATTTCTCTAATCAATAGTGATTTAGAGAATTTTTTCACATACTATAGATGCCTTTAATTTTGTAATCTGAAAATTGTGTGTTCATATTCTTTGACTATTTATCAGTTGGAGAATGACTTGTAATCTTATAAATTTGACTGTGTTCTTTATATATTTTAGAAAAGATCTTTAGCAGAAACATTGGCTATAAGGATTTTCCCCAGCTCTTTACTTCCCTTTTAATCTTATTTCTATTGGTTTTCTTGGTGCAAACCTTTTTTAATTTAATGTAATCAAACTTGTACATTTTACCTTTCTTAATATTTTCTAGTTCTTCTTTGATCATAAATTTCTCCCTTCTCCAAAGATCTGATAGATAAATTATCCGTTGTTCTCCTAATTTGATTATGGTATCATCATTTATAACTAAATCATGTGCCCCTTTTGAACTTATTTTGGAATGGGGTGAGAGTTATAGATCTTTCTCAAGTTTCTGACATACTATTTTCCATTTTTCCCAGCAATTTTTGTCAAGTAGTGAGTTTTTATTCCAGAAGCTGGAGTTTTTCGGGGGGGGGGGGGCCCTTATCAAATAGTAGATTACTATAGGTCTTGATTATTATGTACTTTTCACTTATTCTTTCTAATTCTGGGTGAATGAAGTAAAACTTCTATCCCTGAAAATTTAGAATGATTATGAAAGTGAGTCATAGAAATCAGGAAGTTGAAATGCAGGCAAAGTTTTACAGTTAGCCCAGTATTGATTACCCAGAGAACAAAGAATAATTTTTGGGAATGACTTTTAGGATCTCATCACAGTTGTGATTGAGAAAAATGCTAATCCTACAGAGATTTTTCCCTTTGGATGTATATTTAGTAGAAGTAATGCTACTTAGGAATTCAACTAATTTTTGAACCTCCTCTCTTTGAAAAGAGAGTGGTGTGAAGTGGATAGAGCACTGATATTGGAATCAGAAAGACCTGAATTCATATTTGGCTTCAGACACTTATTTGAACTTCTGTTTGCCTCAGTTTTCTCAACTGTAAAATGCTGATAATAAAAGCACCTGCCTTGCAGGGTTGTTGTGAGGATCAAATGAGATCATATTTATAAAGTCATTAACAAAATGCTTGGTGTTTTAAAAACACTCACTCTCTTTCCCCCCCCCCCCTTTTTTTTTTTTTTTTTTTTTTTTTACTGTTTCCAGTGATCAGAAGAGAACATGCATTTGGAGTGAGGGGAATGTTGCAATTTATTTTTGCTATTTCTTGTAAGTAAATATTTTATTTTTATTTTAGGTAAATTACTTTATCATACTATAGTAATTTATTTTTGCTATTTCTTTTATGTAAATACCCCTTTATAAAATCTAAACAAGTTAAAGCAGTTGAATGGAACTGGGATGCTAATCATGAGCCTCTAACAAAGGGGAAACCTAGCTAGTAGGAGTTCAAGATGATGTGTTTAGAGAAATGAGAAACTCTAATCTGACAGGATAGCCTACAATATTGAGGGAGGAGCAGCCTGTATCTAGTAGAGAGCATCAGAACATATTTCACTCTTCTAGCAATCTTCAGTGCTCCACATAAATGAAGTCTGGACAATATGACCAAAGTGCATATAATAGTGAAGGCCCATAACATAATTATTTACCAGATCTTTATAGACTCAAAAGAACTTTCATAACAACTAAGAAGAGGCATAGAAGATAAATTTAATGTACTAGGGATTCATTAGAGTACTTGTTATTCCCATGAAATAGTATAGGCATTTAAATAAATTAATGAATGATCAAGTTGTGATTTAGGAAAGAAAGCTGGAGATAGTTAAAATATCTCTTTAATCTTTTAAGAACAATCAGACCTTGCTAAGAAAATTTCCCTTACTGTATTTTTCCACATGAAATAGTGAGATAAAAAAGTTATTATTCTGACTTGGGATTCTTCTCACTGAAGAACGTTAAATACATAATTAGGTAAGGAACTGTAACTAAAAAGTAATGCTTCCCCCCAAAAAAAATTCTTTATGCAAAGAAGCATAATTGCTTCCTGTTAAATTCATGTCTGTTTCTCCAACATAAGCTTGATAATATACATCATCAGGTTTTGTGGGAAGAAACCTCTCCTTTCATTTTTAGATTAGAAACATGCCTGTTGAATGCAAGAAAAGAATCCCAGAGCAAAAGTGGTAGTACAGATGCCTGTGGTTCGGTTTTTAGGTGTTTCTCTGAAGTCACACAAAGGTAATATAATGAGTCGTGAAGGACTAGAATAAGGTTTAGATCCTTCACAATGCTTGGCTTCGATGGGAACAGAGCAATAAAGGGATGTTAATTATATATTTCCTAAGCAGCTAAGCCTCTTAGAAAATAGCTATTTTCTCCCACCCTTCCTTCTTTTTATTCCATTCCATCATAACCAAAATTCCTTGGACCATCCCAGGTCCTTATCCATTCCTTGTGAAGTCCTGGAAAATTAATTCTTAATCCAGTGACACTATCCCTCCCAGTAGACCAAAAAAAAAAAAAAAAAGAAGAAGAAAAAGAAAATAATAAAACAGCTATTTTTTCCAGAGCAATTAAGAGGACAAAGTATTGAATCTGTGATGAATGAATTAGTGGAAAAAACATTTATTAGTTGCTGACTAGTATTAACACTCTGCTAAGCATTGAGGATAAAAAAAAAAAAAAAAAACCAAACAAAAACCAAACAAAACCAAAAAAACCCCACTCCCTGCTTTCAAGGAACTCACCCTCTTGATTGGGAAAGAAAACATATGAAGAGTTTATTTGCAGGATAAATGGGAAAGTCTTAAAGGTGCAGATACAAAGCAGACTGAAAGATCTGGGAGTCCTTAGGATGCCTCAGGGATTTGCCCACAGGAGGAGCTCACTAATATTGAGAAGAAGGAAGTGAGTCTATAGAGAATGAAGAGGGATTTTAGATTCCTTCTGGCAGGGGTAGAGATAGGGGAGTTAGTATTCAGCTAGGAGGGTTAAGAGGAAGAGGCATTGACAGGAAGGTTGGTGGTGGATTAAGGGACAGAGATTATAGAGAAAATAATTCTTTTTTTTTGATGTCAATTTTAGCTGAAGCCCTTTTGGTGTTGCCAGAAGAAAGGCAAGTTGCATCAGCCAGAGCTAAGTCAAATAAGAGATTATAGAATTTCTTCCCTTTTCTAACCAGGAGGTCAGAATGTTTGGGGCAATTGCACCTACCCAAACTGACTACTCAGTAGTCACTCCAAATGATGTACAGAAAGAATTTATTAGAATCTCGAGAAGCGGACCGTCCTGGCCTGTGGGCCCGAAAGGACAGCAAAGATACCCACAGGAGGAGAGTCATTCACGTGAAGATGCTTACAACTTTTATACATTTCAGACAAAGAACCCCCCAAATCCCACCCTTTACAGGCTGTGATTGGTTACATAAACCTTTATCTCCCTATTTGGTCAGTGGAATGCAGTGAAAAAGGTGATCTACAGCTTTGGCCACTTAATTCCTTCTTTGGACAATGGAATGCAGTCCAGGTCTCATCTAAAATCATGTGACTGGGGCCTATAGGCCTGATCTACTTCAGTTAACAGTCTCTGATCAATATGTACTTAATCTGTAAGTTCTTCACCTTTCCACACAAGAATACCAGATTGGCCCTTCTGAGAATATTACAAGGTCAATTAATTTTATCTAAGTATGGAATAGGTAAGTATCATTACTTGAATTTTGCTTTTTCAATCCTATAAGGAAGCTACATTTGTAGATTCCATGTGTGACTAAGAATAAGCATGTCTGGAAATATCCTCTCCTTGTTTTATTCCTTTTATGCCCTAGGATATTTCATAGGATTTCCTGTTGAAAAGTAATATGAATCTTGTATCCTCCTTGTGTATCACAAAATCAGAGTTCTGATATTGAAAAGGTTTCCTTGGTCTAAAAGAAGAGCAAAAAAGAAAGTCCTAAAAGGTTAAGTAATGGCTCCTAAATACTCCTGATTTTTACTCCATTCTTATTCAGGATTTATCTTTTTGGGTTAACTATATCAACATGGAAATGCAAAAAACAAAACACACACACACACACACACACACACACACACAAAACAAAACAAATGGCAGACTTTCAAGAAGCTCCCATGCTAATAGGAAAGAAAACATGCACACAAATATTAAGATATATATAGAATAAGTGAAGGTTGTCTCACCAGGAAGGCACTAAAATTAAGAAGAGCTGGCAAAGGTTTATTGTAGAAGGCTGGACTTCAGCTGAGACTTGAAGGAAGTCCAGGAAACCAGGAAGAAGACAAAGGAGAGCTTTCCAGGTATGAGAGCAAAGACACTGGAGATGGAATGTTGTGTAGGAAGTACAAGAAGGGGGCCAGTGTCACTGAATTAGAGTATGTGGAAAGGACCAAAGTCCTAAAAGGATTAGAAAGATTAAATGAGCAAGGTTATGCAAGGTTCTGAAGACTAGTGAAGAGGATTATTCTATTAGATTTTGGAAGCAATAGGGAGTCAATGTAGTTGATTGAATGAGCAGTAAGGGCAATAAAATCTGACTTGAGACAAGGGAACAAACTTTCTATGAGAAATAAGTTCTTCTCAATAGTTCCTCACCATGACAGAAAGATAGGAGAAAGGCATGGTGTTTTATTCAATTACCTGGAAAAGTTTTTCTTTCTTTCTTTCTTTTTTAATCTACACAGTCTCTTCTCTAGAGATATAGATAACATCATGGGGTCTGTTTATTTATTTATTTTTGATACAAAAGTTGAGCAACTTGCTGTACAAATTTTCTGAA
Organism: Antechinus flavipes; assembly: GCF_016432865.1. Lineage (NCBI taxonomy): Eukaryota > Metazoa > Chordata > Mammalia > Dasyuromorphia > Dasyuridae > Antechinus > Antechinus flavipes. The sequence goes on from NC_067400.1 coordinate 461,515,794, forward strand.
AGTCACTACATAAATTATGAGGTTAACAAAGAAGGCTGCTGTTTGTAGTGGCTAGAAGCTGGAAAATGAATGGATGCCCATCAATTGGAGAATGGTTGAGTAAATTGTGGTATATGAACGTTATGGAATATTATTATTCTGTAAGGAATGACCAGCGGGATGAATACAGAGAGGACTGGCAAGATTTACATGAACTGATGCTAAGTGAAATGAGCAGAACCAGGAGATCATTATATACCTCAACAATGATACTGTTTGAGGATGTATTCTGATGGAAATGGATCTCTTCGATAAAGAGAGCTAATTCAGTTTCAATTGATCAAAGATGCTCAGAAGCAGCTACACCCAAAGAAAGAACACTGGGAAATGAATATAAACTGCTTGCATTTTTGTTTTTCTTCCCGGGTTATTTATACCTTCTGAATTCAATCTTCCCTGTGCAACAAGAAAATTGTTTGGTTCTGCACACACATATTGTATCTAGGATATACTGTAACTGTGACCTATTCAACATGTAAAGGACTGTTTGCCATCTGGGGGAGGGAGTGGAGGGAGGGAAGGGAAAAATCGGAACAGAAGTGAGTGTAAAAGTGAGTAATGTTGTAAAAAATTACCCTGGCATGAGTTCTAGCAATAAAAAGTTATTAAAAAAAACAAGAAAAAAAAAAAAAGAAGGCTGAACATTATAGCCAACCTCACACTTCCTCCATAATCACAATGTATCCCAGAGAGGGTTAGATGGTCGATACTTAAACTTTTTACTTAAAAATAAAATCTGATGTAACTTAAAACCTTCCTTTTGCATTTTGTATTCATTGTGCTATAGGAAGAAAAAGAGAAACATATCATGGAAGCATGGTCTTTATAGTACAGTAATTTAATTTTATGATTGGTTATCCTGGAGGTAGAGTTAAATGCCAGGGAGGTAAATGAAGATTATAGTGAAGCAGATATGCTTTTAAAGTCCTACTGTACTCTATTAACATAGCCATTTAGTAGTGATATTTAATCTACTGATAGAGGGTCCTATTTAACCTTAATATCCTATAATTAGTGAAGAATACCCTACTGTGAAAAAGATTTCTTTTTAAGCTTCTCAGACAATTTGGAATGCTTTCAAAGTCACTTGAATTTAAATTGGTTTGCAATAGTAGATAGAAACTTAAATTATTTGTATTTGAGGTTTTCATTTCAAGTTTAAATTACAGTGACCACCAATCAAATTCTGAAGTACATGAAAATTGGTTTCATTTACTTTCTAAATGTAGTTGTTAGACATTAGTTCCATAATCAAGCTCCCAACCATTTTTAGACAATCTGGAAAGATTTTATATACATATGCTTTATGAAGTGTCCTCTACAATATTTTGAATTTCTATACTTAATAAAGCTTGTATTTGCTTTTGTTTGCCATACATTGCTTTAAGTATTTTGTTCTTTACTTACCAGCCTGGAATGAATTTCTTTGGCATACAGAGGGAATAAAAATTCAGACTCCCCTTCCAGACGGAGACCATCTTTTGTAACACGCAGGTGCCCCATTCCAGTCTGTCAAAAAAGAGAAATTTTTATTTTTGTTTTTGTTTTTCATCATAATTTATTTCTCAAATTATGAAATTTATCTGGGTTTCATTTTTCCCATTTCATAAGCTATATAGTGAAGATAACTGAGTAAAAGAATAACTCTGCTTTGTAAAATTCAGAGGCATTATATTTTCCTGGTGTCTATATCTAAGAAATAATATAGAGACTGCAAAGATTTATTAGATTTTCTGCCTTTTACTGATTTCTGCTGAATTCATGTGAAAATAGAATGTCTAATCAGAAGAAACATGTAATATATTTCTAGCTAAAAGATGAAATGAAAAGAGCATTTGTGAGAAATGTGGAGCCACAAATGGTATTTTCATTTTATCTTCCAGCTAAAAGTCATACCTTTGTAAGAAAAAGGAAAATATAGAATGTGAAAACATCATGTATATGTTGTCCAAAAACGAGATTGGGTTTTTGGATCATGAATTGTGATATACCAAAAAGAGAAGTTCATAATAAGGGATGTGATGTATCTTATGAAGACCAGGAAACATATGTTTGGTGAGAGACTTAACAAATTAATCAAGAAGCCTTTAGGCTGTAGTATGAGAGAGGAGGGAGAATATTGAATTGTAAAGAAAAGCAGACTGGCAGAGGTGACAGAAAAGGCTGAGAAAAGTTGGCCTTTAAAGCAGGGAGACTGGGGTCAAACCCTGCTTCTGTCACATACTGTTTTACTCTGGGCAAGTCACTTAATGTCTTAGCACTCTAGGAAACTCTTCAAGAATAGAAGTTTCAGAAAAGTTGCTGGAGTCCATGATAGAAGTTGTTTACTCATGGGGAAATCACCCATGTGTAATAAAAGAAACAGCAAGATCACAATGCTGAGGACAACAGGCTTTTCAGAAAACAATAGTGTAAGGGGAGGGGCTAGCAATTATCAGAAGAAAATAATTGGGAAGAGGATGAGATGGACTTTCATATCTATATACTAATATATATTTTTGGATAATAAATGAAATAGATTTGAAATGTTACAAAACATGATAAGAATGAAATATCAACAGGACTTGGGATGAGACTCATGTATGGCATAAGGCAACAGAATGGTTTGCCTGTAAGTACGCAGATCTAAGAGAGTATAAAGGGAATAAAAGAGTGAATGATCTCCCATGTAGAATATTAGGCACCAGAGTCTATATATCATATGATGCCAGTTTTATATTATAACAGGAAACCGACATAACTAAGTAACTCTCTCTGTGTTTCTGAAGCCCCAGCCAGGAGGAAAGAACTAACTGCTTCTTTCCTGACATTCAGACAGAGGTCATCCTTTCCGTCGATTTATTTCTCTCTCATACTTTGCCAGCTGCTGTGCTACTTTCCTCTCTTCCCTTCCCTTTACAAATAATGAAGTTCATTCCTAGAAAAGTAAGGATCAATTCTTTAACTAGCTGGTTTTGGGACTAATTTAAACAGAAAGTCTAACATTAAATAAAAGGAAAATTTTGGAACAAGAATTCATTTTCTCTATACCGGGAGAGGGGTAAAGAACTTAAGGAGGAAGATGGGGAAAGTATTACCTTCTTCTTTCTCTTCAACAAACTTGATTAGTCACAGTCTCTCTTTTCAGGGGATTGAGGGTAAGGCAGGGCAAAAGTTTAGGCCCCTGGTCACAATGATAGAAATGGCCACAGTAGTAAGTACCCTTTATTCATATCGTTGACTCAAATTATATGCCCCTCTTTCCAGTTCTATATCCTGAATACACATATTACATATGATAGCTTCTTTTCAGGTGAGAGGAAACAGTGTTATCTGTCGGAGATTCTACCAGAATCTTATAAATGGAGGTTTTTTTTTCTCTGTCCCTCAAAAACTGGATTGCATAACCACTACATAACAAAATAATGAACAAGCATTTATCATATGCCTTCCACTAGTTTATTCTAGAGCCCTTCCATGTTTTTAACTCTGCTAAAAACATTTCTCAGAAGAAATTAGTACATCCCCAAATAGATTTTAACTCCAATACCAATCTGTCTTTCTTAATTCAATCTAACTCATTCTATTTAATTCAACAACTATTTATTAAAAATCTATTCTTAAGCTTCCTTAAGAGGGTTTTCACTAGGACATTTCCAGAGTAATTCCCTTGGTTGTCCTAGTGTGGATTCTTCCTCTCTTTCAACAAATTGTGAAATGTTCAGGCTTTAGGATATGGTTTTCTTTCTAGTATGCATTTTCTCCACAAAAGCATGGTATCAACATTTTCTTTTCTGTCTCTCTGAGGTTATTCACCAATTGCATCACTTACATGCTATTGTCAGCTCCATTTTCAAAAGTGTAAAATGGTATATGAAATGCTCTTAAAAGCATTTTGAGCTCCACAGGTCAGCTAATATTTTAAAATGCCGACTGTGATCAGGAAACTACACTAGATTCTATGGAAGGAATACTAAAATAAGGAAAGCATATTTATTGTCTTAGAGTAACTTATAGTTTAGAAACAATGAAGATGAAATAATCACATAATACTTTATAAAGAAATATATTCTTTGGTGAATCTGAAATTTTATTTCTGGGGCTACTACTCCCTTTAGCAATGCAGACTGTTCTCTTCCATATCTTCTCATCCTATGCAGTTTTTGTCCATGTCCTTCCTTAAATCTTCCATTGAAAATCCAAATAACACTATAGACCTTCCTCTAATTCTTTTAAGATCTCAGAAGTACCAACAGAGCATTCATACCCATTCTTCCTACATCACCAGGCCACTTATTTCATTTGTGGGTATCAAAACATATCTTCTTTATCTTCCTTAGTAATAAGCTCTATTGCTCCCACTGTAAGTCTATCCCTAGACCACTGGGTTACTTATAATTTTTATCTTTCTCAGGCTGTGTTTTACCAAGATTCATATATCTACATACATTCATACAAGACTAAATGATACTTTTGTAGCAGCAGTTTGAGCATGGTACAATTTTTCCAATGTCATATGGCTTAATATCTCACTCTATCTTAGACTCTATTTACATGCATTGTGTATTCAAGACAAGGAGACAACTAGGTGGGTGTAGTGGATAGAGCACAGTGGAATCAAAATGAGTCATTTTTCTGAGTTCAAATCCAGTCTCATATTTTTACTAGTTGTGTGAACCTCGACAAGTCATTTAATCCCATTTGCTTCAGTTTACCCATGTGTAAAATGAACTGGAAAAGGAAATGGCAAACCATGCCTACATCTTTGTCAAGAAAACCCCAAATGGGGTGGCAAAGAGTTGGACAAGAATGAAACATCTGAACAATAACAACAATAATAACAATTCAAGACATTTATTTATGAAATTACTTGAGCAATTTACTTTTTCTATTGCATTTCTGGGCAATGTTTTGCATCCACTTAATTTTTTAGGGTGTATGTTTAGAGTTTTTCTCTTACACTGATATGTTTTCATGAAGGAGCTTTGTCATAATGATGAAATTAGCAGTATCATCTATGAATCTGAACATTTGGAGACTTGTCATCAGAGAGGAATTCTTTTGTTTGAACTCTGTTCAAGATGTTATCCATGGCATGGATAAACACTTTAGCTGAGAATATCTTACTGTTTTACAATTCTTTTAAAGTCTGTGCACCTAATAGATACTAATAAAGGTTTATCAATTGATTCAATGTCAGTAGGTTATTGAACAAAATTTTCATTCTGTTTTAAAGTCTTTTATTGTTATTATATATGTATGTTTTATTTTATGAGTGTGGAAGTCACCATGATTAAAAAGAAATTTCAGGCTACACTTTGCACTATCAAGTCATGCTTTTTGGAACTCAATAAGCAATAAAAACAACAACATCATATATCCTCTATAACTTAATTACATAACTACAAAGATGTGGTCTGACATAACCTGTCTGTTCCCTGGATACCAGTCACATCCTAGATATATGCATACAACATCTTTATAAACATGTTGTAGAAAAAGAATAAGTAGTCTGTGGTTCAATAGTTGCTGATATATTATTACGTTATTTTTTTTTTAAAGAAAAAAAAGTCATTGATCACTGCAAACCTTAAAATTATGCCATAGCCAGCATAGATTTTTCTTGTATGAATTTAGCCAAATCTAAACATTCCTTTTGACTATATCTGAGTTTTACTGTTTCTATCTTATATAAAACACAGTACGAGGTTCTTATCACTAATTTAAAAAAAAAGATTATCATAAAAATCAGCAGATCTGTTCTCTTTTATATGTATTTGTTGCAAAGTTCTTTCAGACTTCTTTTCTCCATTTCTTTTTAATGTTTTGTGAAGGCATACTGCTTGCACTCTTTAATCCTCTTTCATAACCCTTTGAAAATGATCTTGTACTCAAAGCTTATGTTCTTTACTCCTATATCTCTCTACCTGGCAAGAACATCAGTTTTCTGTGTGAGGGAGGGAATTTCTGGGTAATGGGGATTATGACTCTGACCTTCCTGTGGAAACTATTTTGTGTTGGTTAAACTTCTCTGTGAAATAAATGATTTAATCTTGTCTTCATCCTGGCCTGCCACCCCATTTGCAGAACAGATATTTTACTTGAACATAGAGGACTGGAGATATTGCATGCAATATCTGCTACATATTTTTATCCTTTCTTTTAATTTATTTACTTTGACCTTCGCTCTAACTAGTCAATCACCTCACAGAATTCAAGCTTAAATAAGAATTTATAATTCTGTAATAGTCATTTCTGTATTTTAACTTTTTGTGACAAAGTTAAAGGTAAAATGGATTTAATCAAAAGAAAAGATAAGAAAACTATATTATATGCCAGCCACACTCATCAATTTTGTTTTAGACCATTTAAAATAACTAGACAGTATGAGATTGGAATATTGCTATGGAGTAGGAGATGAGTTTGTAGAGTTAGAAAAATATGTTAATACTTGGATTTATGAAAGTAGAGTTTACCCACCTTCAGAGGAACAGAGAACAAGTAAACTGCAGTCTTACATAGATGTATATAAATGCATATGTGTCTAAATATGTATGATTATTGATATCTATGTGTATGTACATGTTTATATATATGTATCTGTACATATATGTGTATATATACATATATCTGACCTTAATTATAGCCTTCTTGACGGGAGAGCAAAGAGGGAAAAAGAATGAAGCAAAAAGTACACAGTAGAGAACAAATGAAAACCTACAAGAAAGCAAAAATGTAAATCTTTCAACATAATATATAGTATTTATATATAGACTTTTTTGAAATGAAAATTTATTGCTTTATATTTTGAATCTTTTCTTATGTTCTGTTGAGCACATGGCAGTGTTTCTCTTTTTCTATTTTGTATTTAAATTTAAAATAAATTTAAAACACAATGAGAAAGTAAAATATATATAATCATTTTCACATGCTCCGAATGAGGAAATTATTTTTCCATTAAATATTGGTATCTTCTCTACAACTTATAGTTGCCTGGGTCCAGAGAGGGGAAGGGGCTTTCTTGTTTTTTTAAAAAACATTCTTTCTTCCTTTCCTTTGAATCCTTCATCTTCTTTACTACAACAATGAAGTTCATTTTCCTTATGACTATTTCTTTACATTTCCCACCTTTACTTAGGGTTCTAAGTAAAATTTTCTTGTCTCCAAATCACTAAATTAATAAATAAATTTTAAGTCAGTGTTTACTATATTTCTGCTGTATCTGCTGAAAATGAGATTCAAATTACAAAAAAGTTTTTAGTTTGTAATTGTGCTAAATTATTGTCATACATAATTTCTCTTTTCCACAAAATTCCTACTCTAATTTGTATTCATATAGGCAAATGATCTGGGATATATCTTGTAGTATGTGAAATGGGTAGGATGTAATCTCTGACAAGTTCTTTCAAATTAGAAAGTCTTCAAAGTATTGGTCCAATTATGGATTGTTTCTTTGATATGAGAAAAAATGTCATTAAATATGGAGACTCATTGATAGAGGACCATATACCAGATGAATTTTAGGGCAACATTAAAATGTTCTTTAATGTACTGTGTCTTTATTCTACTTTTTTTTTTTTTTGACAAAGTAAAAGAGGCTATTCTTTGCCTCAAATCTTAACCAAACCTTAATCACTGAATGGACATTGCCTTGATCAAACTGAGGCCCGTTAAAGAACTTAGCCAAGTTCTCCCCCTAAATCCAAAGCCATCTCCCATTTATATCTTGCCAAAGGTGGAAAGTAACCTTGTAAAAAGCTTGGCAGTCTCCATCCATGAGGTACTAGTCTTTTCTGAACACACCCTACACTTGTGGCTCAAAGAAGCTGTAGCATGTATAGCAGCCATACATCAGAAAACTGTTTAAGCAGACAAGCTTAACCCGTTGAGATAATAAAGAGTTCTCAAACCCATTGGTGAGTTAGGGGGGTGTCTACCCCAGCACGTAAAGACTTCCTCTGGTAGAATGAGTGGATGAAAACAATTTGTTCCAATGGTCATGAAGGCACATGAAACAGGTGCTGTGGAGCACTTAGAGCTTGGTTAGACATTGAAGATACTAAGTTTATCCACTGAATCTCATGTCATCATCAGTTGTCTTGACTCTGTCCTGTCACTGGATAGTAATGACTCTGGATGAACGTGAGACTGAACACTTGGTGCAACTCTGCCTCTTAATTTCATGCAGTCCAGTTTGACTTAAATCTGATTTATGCAACTTTACTATTTCTATCTCCAAAGCCTTATAATGATAAGTGAAGCACAAAGTGGCAGGTGTGGATACACTGGGAGTTGTAGTCACAACCCTGCACATAGGTAGCCCAGGCCATAGGATTGTTTCTCACTGGAACAGCAATGGGATTCGGCTGCCCTTGGGTATATGAGCAATCTTTTAAGGATTGCACTATTCATCTCCATTGTGAAGAAGCAGCTCGAAAACATACCCTAAAAAGTGCCTGCTTACCCAAACCTGTACATTATCTTAGCAGGCAGGGATTCCACTATGCAGTAGAAACATTAAAAATGTACAAAAACTTCTGCAAAGTTGATTTCACTCATCATCAGTATATGGCATGTGTGCACACTTTATAGACAACACAAAATTCAGTGGACCTGAAAGAAAAACAGCTTTAGTTGCAAGAGAATTCAATAGGTATCACATCCATATAACGGTCCTAAGTGAAACAACAATGGCAACTGAAGGCCAGCTTGCTGAAGTAGGAACTGAAGTAGGATATATGTTTCTCTTGACTGCAGTGAAAGGAAGTGCCATGAAGCTGGTGTAGGTTTTGCAATCAAAACTAATCTAGCAAACAAGCTTGTATGCCTACTTTCAGGGTTTCTCTTAAGAACTTTAGAATTGATTGGATGACATAGGCGACAATGGCATAGGACTGCCTGACATGTATGTCTTCATCAAAAAAGATGTGCTCTATGGGCAAAGCAGAATTGAATTAGCGCAGAAGAAAGACGAGATGCACAAAGTTAGCGAACCCAACCCAAATGTTCATAGAGACTATTTGGGACCAAGCTGTGGCAAATCATTCTAAGCTTGTGTTGGTTTGTTCATATACAGTTGGACACACTGTAATGAACAAACAACACAGCTACAATAGCCCAGCAGCAACAGCAATGATAGTGGTAGAGTAGTGGGGATAAGGAGTAGTGGATGGTATTTCGAATGTGAACTATTCATCCAGTGACTTATAAGATAATGCACTAATGGAGGAATTAAATGTTGTCCATGCTGACATTCTTCTATAAATGAAACAAAAAAGTCACTAAGTAGTTGTAGAAAAAGTGAAAAAAGGGATGTCAGATTCTTTTGAAAGAGGAAAAGAAATAGTTCAGAGTTGATTTTTTCATGTGCTTCAAAACAACAAGAAACAGTCCAGAAGGAGCACTATGCTCCTTTCTCCCCAGTATGAATCTTTTCTCACTAATCCTCCTCAATGCCCTTTTCTTTGAGTTTCACTTATATAAATGGGGGATCTTTGTTTCTTCCATTTTCAGATGCTTAAGACTTTTTTCTCAAGGAGCTCAGTGCTTAGCTCATACTTTTCTTCTCCATTCCACCCCTCAGGTTTGTGTTTAATATACCATGAATAGTGATGTATCTGCAAATATTCCCCTTTTCCAATTCATCAACCTCTTCAACTTCTATTACACTTGTTTCTATTAAAATTTTTATTTTTTATTATTAAAATTATTATTATTAAAAAATTAAATTTATTAAAATTTATTAAAAATTAATATTAAACACAACAGCCTCCAAACTTATTTAGTAATTACATTTAGATAATTTAATTTAAATAATTTCTCAGTTATTTCTTATAAAGTCCCAGCAAGATTCTTTTTCCATATTCATTCACTTTACTGTTTGCATGGAATGACTTAAACCTTAATTATACCTCAGCTACTCATGAGGGTTATTAAACTTCTAACTCACTATTTCTCAAAACAATTTAATCTCTGTGATTTTGAACCATGAAATTCCCTTTCTAATAGGGTAGGGACAGGAGTCTACTGGTAAGTGTTTAGCACCTGACTTTCAAAAAAAAGTATAAATATCACACTTTTAGTTTTAATCTGCACTATTACATTTTCTTCACCAATTTCTTAAGTCTAACAGGTGGTGAAAATATAAATAGAAACAGGAGGCCACTAAAGTGTTCATAAAAATCTTTATGAGCTGGACATTGACAGCTTTAAATGTATTTTTGATTTTTATTTTGTTAAATATTTCCAATAACATTTTAATTTGGTTTGGGCCATCCCTGAGAGTCTTATGGACCATATGCAGGATGCATCTTTGACACCATTGGTTTAAACAATCATAAAAATGATAAATCAACTTACAATTTCTGAGATGTAAATCAATTCTTAGGAACTGCTTCAAAATGGTTTTAGCACATAGTTGTGTGTAAGGTTGGTGATGGTGGTGGAAGCACTGAGCAGGCATAGGTAAATGTCCTCAAAATGGTCTGTTAGCCATACAATGTAGAGGAATCTTTTTGAGTGGCTGCATTGAGATGGTTGGGAATGAATTCAAGAGGCACTGGTTATCTAAACCTAGTTCTCTTGGTTTAACTCCTTCTTGCTTGGTTGTGTTCTGGTGAGAGAGGAGAGACAAAATTCTGGAGAGGACAGTCCTTAGGTTCTTCCCATTTGAGGTCTATTTGTGTTCTCTGAAAATAAGTCTTAGTTCTTGGCTTTGGGATTTGTTCTTTCCAGTTTGGGGTACAGGAGATTCAAGATATCTATGACTGTGAGCTTCAGAAGGTTAAGAAAACAAGCCTCTAGAAATTTTGAGAGGAAAGTTCATGCTGGATTCTGTAAAAAGCCAGTTTAACATGAAAGCAGAGTTATTACTTGATAAATGATGTATAATTTATTGAATTGGAAAAAGAAATGGGGGTTTGGCTTTAGAATTTGTGCAGAAAAGAGAAAGTATGAAAAGGCCACTGTGGATAATATTAGGGAGAGTCAATCCAGAATAGATAAATGAAGTGCTGTGAAAGCTTAATGAATGAAGACATTTGGGACACTTTGAATTGCCTCCTAATTTCCTGTGAAAATTATGATAATGTTATGAATTCCTTCAATTCTCCTAAGTAGTTTATGAGTAAGGTAGGGTATAGATCCTTAGAATTCTTGTTTATTTTTAGCAACTTCTAACTTCTGTAGAACTTAAGAAAAGAACTCTTCATCTCAAAATTAATTTTCTAATTTAGCCCATGATTCTATCTCTTCCTATTGCTAATTTCTTCTATGACTTTGTTCACTGATCATTCCCTTTCTGTCATCTTCATTATCCCTTGTAATGGTACCTTCCTATTTGCCACAAACATGACAAGGTTTCCCTTAATCTATCTTTCAATAATAATAATAATAATAATAATTTTTTTTTTTTTACTTTACCCTGCCATCTTTTAAAGCTAGAGTCTCCTATCTCTTCTCCTTTTCATTTTCATAATCTCAGAGTCATCTGGATCCTCTTCTCACTAGGTCCTAACCACTCATTGCAATCTGGCTTTTTACAATCCCTTACAGAAATCGTGCTCCTAAAGAGTCAGCAATTATTGTTCAATTGCTAAATCCACTGGCCTTTTTCACAATTTTGACCTCTGGGGAGCTTTTGGTACCACTAAATAACATTATTCCAAGATATTTAGTCTTTTTGCTTCATTCAGCATTATTGCCCTTTTGTCAAATTGCATTATTAATTGTTCCACATTCTGTTTTTATAGGAGATGTCTGTCACCCCTTCCACTTATTGACTAGAATTTGTACCCTCTTTGTTTCAGATCTCTGAATCCTAATATATTGTCAAACTCAGCTTAGGCACTCACCTCCTTTGTGAAAAAGTTTTTTAAAAGAGTTGAAAAAAAAAACTTCTTCAAATTATTATTATTATTATTATTTTGCTGATCACTGTACCTGTTACAACCTAGAATAGAATCCAAGTTCCAGGAGAGCACAGATGATGTCACTCTTTCCCTTACCCCTATTACAGAACTATATATAGTAGGTGCTTAATAAATGTTTATTGAATTTAATTAAATTATGAAAAAGTTAAGGCTCAGTTTTAGAACAGTGTAATGGAAATAAGCAAGGGTTTGTATTCACATTTACTACCTATGTTATCTGGGGGAAATCATTGAATTTCTCTGAGACTCAGGTTTCTTATTTATAAAATAATTTGGACTTGATCTCTAAAGTTTAGCTCTAAATTTATGATCCTATGATTTCAAGATTTTAAGAGCAGCTAGGTGGCATAGTGGATAGACCGCTAGACCTAGATTCTGGAGGATCTGAGTTCAAATCATACTCTAGGCAGTTACTAGTTATGTGACCCAGAGAAAATCACTTAACCACTCTCTGTTTCACCTTCCCCAGTTGCAATATTGAGACAATAACCCCCAACTTCTGGGGTTGTTGTGAAGATGTAATGAGGTTAGATTTGTAAAGTGCTTAGCACAGTTTCTGATATAGTCATTTAATGTTTCCTTCTTCCCTTTCTTCTCTCCTTTCCTTCCTTTCTGCCTCCTTCTCTCCTTCCATCCCCTTGCCTTCTTCCCTTCCTTTCTCCATCCTTTCCTCTTTCCCACTCTTTCTCTTCCTTTACTCCCTCCCTTTCACCCTTTTTCCCTTTCTTCCTTCCTTCCTTCACCCATCCTTCCTTCCTTCCTTCCTTCCTTCCTTCCTTCCTTCCTTCCTTCCTTCCTTCCTTCCTTCCTTCCTTCCTTCCTTCCTTCTTCCTTCCTTCCTTCCTTCCTTCCTTCCTTCCTTCCTTCCTTCCTTCCTTCCTTCCTTCCTTCCTTCCTTCCTTCCTTCCTTCCTTCCCTTCTTAAGACCCAAAACTATCTGCTTTAATGAAATAGTAAGGAAAGAAAGAAATATATGTCTCTGATGAAAGGGATTGTTCTACTCTTTTCTAAGAAAAACCCTCTATATATTGCAATTACAGATATGACATGGGTATATCCTTGATTTCAAAGTCTTAACTGAAAAGGACTGGAATGTCTGGTGATACATTTAGGCTGTGAATATCTTTCTACATACAAATTTTAAATGTAGAGGACTTTAAAGAAAGCCTTTGCTTACTGATTGGAAAATTCAAGTGATCACATGACTGAAGTTTTATTCTTTGTATTTATTTTTGTATTTACTTTGTATTTATTACATAAATATTACTGAAATGACCTCAAATTAAGAAATGTTATGAAAATACTGCCTTGATACCCTTCACTTTTCATTAGCTTGAAATGGGGTAGCTAGAGCCTAGATGTTCCTTACTCATGCGGTTCTTTCTACTGTCTTAGCTTACTAATCAGAATAGGCACAGCTCACATGATTGACTTTTAGCTATCAGGAAAGACTGCTATAAACAGACAATAATGTTCCCATTGGGAAGCCAACTAAAGTTTTGGAGGCATTTTTAAGATGTCCCCAAATTTTATCCTTGCATTTATTTTAAAGTAAGAAATATTTAAAGCTGTCATTTACCAAAACAGATTTGTCTTTTCCTTTGGCTTTATTTTGAGATGTTTATTGCTGAGGCATATTACAAGTGGTTACACACAGTTTATTTTATACCAGAGTTTGTTTTGTGCCACAAAATATCACATTTGATATAACTGATCATGACATTTTCCAGCAATGCTACATTAGCTTGGATAATTTGACTGGACTAGAAAAAGAAAGAAGAAGAAGGAGGAGGAGGAGGAAGAGGAGGAGGAGGAAGAGAAGAAGAAGAAGAAACAAAGAAAATAAATATTATTTTGAAGTTTATCACCAATCCAGTAAATGTCTGTTTTAAATATAATTCTGGCTTATGTGAACATTGTCCAGTTGTTTCAAGATTCTGTAACAGAGAACTATGGCAACATCTGAGTACAATGAGACTTGGTTAATCTCTCTAATGGGAGGGAAGACAATCTATGAGGCTCATACTGTGACATTTTGAACCAATGAAATTCTCTCGCAGATGTTTGAGGTTCTACTTTACCTATTTCTGTTATTAAATGATAACAGTGAAATCAACAAATTTGGACTCCATTATCAGAGTACACTATTCACTATGAGAGAAGTGGTCAAGATGAAGTATAAAATAACAGCTAAACCTCAATATGCGTAGATGTTATTGTTTAGTCCTTCAGTTGTATACAACTCTTTTGTGATCTTGTGGACCACAGCACACTCATACTGGCCATGGCATTTTCTTGGCAAATACTGGAATTGTTTTCCATTTCATTCTCCAGAAATAAAAGTTAAGTGACTTGTTTGGTCTCACAAAGCTAGTGATTAAGGCTGCATTTGAACTCAGGTCTTCCTGACTTTAGGTCCATGGCTCTATCTACTGTGCTACCTAAGCTCCCTCTTAAGTATATATTCATTATTATCAAGATATTCAAAAGACAAAGAGGAATGCACTAGCTTACAAATTTTATAATTACTCCAAAAGTTAAAAACAAGAAGATATTACCTATTTACTTATTTTCTAAACTTTAAAAAACTTTTATGAGAATGATTTAAATATATATTTATTAGTCTCCTTGATAGAATTATGAGAAAAGAATGGGCTGGTTTTCCTGGATGATTTTCTTTTCCAGAGAACTTTATAGAGCTGGTCACAACTGAATGAGAACTATGAAGAAGAGAAGATATAAAATGTTGTTTTTTAAATCTAATTATTAAATTAAAGATTCTGAAGAGCAAAACACAACTCTAATGGTTCTTGTCTCTGCAAGTCCCATACATATGTAAAGACCACAGATATTTTTGATGTAACAATGAAATAAATTTGTTCTACGGTGCTCTAGTTTTTAATATTAAATAAAAGAAAAACCTTGGAGACAAATGTTCTTAGATTATGTTCCCTATTGCCATATATTTTCCATAAAAACCAAGTAAAAAAGAAATTCTATGTAGATGATTATTTCTATTTACAGATTGCTTTGTGTAGTCTTTAGTTAAGTCCTACTGGATGACTTCAAAATTTATGTTTACTCAAAAATTATAATTTCTGATCAATTTACACAGGAAAAAAGTGGTTGGAAAATACATATTACTCATATTAAGATGTACATTTAGATGGATGGCTCATTGAGTTAGCATATTTGTGCCAATATATCACTGCAGAAAGATAAGCCAAGGTCCAGAAATGAATAGAAAGATAAGGAGTTAGATAAAAGCTACTAAATTATACAGCATTTTTGATGATTTCCTACCATGCAAAATTCCATTAAAATGTAAAATTATCCCAGGGATTCTGTATAACTAAAACTATTAAATAGTTTTTATAGTTCATGTAATTCAGAAGAATCAAAATTATAGATGAAAGAGACCAATGCAAACAGTAATTAAGAATAGGCCTAGATTTATTGCCAGAAATAATGTAACCTGAATAGTAATATAAAAAGAAAATAATTATATACAAGTATAATCAGAAAGAGTTAGTCTGATTTCATAATGAAGGAGAGGGGCAACAGAGTGTTATTAAAAGAATCATAGGAAAACCACAGAGTATGTTTGGTAAGATATTAAATAAAAGGTTTATGCAAATCATAGGGAAAAAATCAAACAGGATGCAAAAGAATGGAGGTGTTGCTTTCTATAGCAGAACTTTTTAAACTTTTTCCACTTGAGACCCCTTTTCACCTGAGAAATTTTTATGTGATTCTGTATAGAAATCAAACATTTGTTGATAATAAATCATGATTTCATGACTCTCACGTTCACTTACAAGATCCCATATGGAATTAAAACCCATATTTTTAGAAGTTGGGATCTATACTAGTGGAGGGAAGACCCACTCAAAGTAAAACCTGAAAACAAATTGATTAAGAGAAGAAGTAGTAATAGTTAAGGTATACAGTGCTTCATGTTCTTCAAAGCATATTCTAGCAGCTACAACTATAATAGATTTTTAAATAAATCAAACACAACTTAATAATTGTAGATAAAATTTATGTAGTCCTTTAAGGTTGCAAAATGCTTTACAAATATTTAATCCTTACCATAACCCTTAGAGGTAGATGCTATTTTATGCTCATATGACTTCCTTTACTAAATGAAAGATTAAAGGACTTGCTCAGGTTTACATGCTAGATTTGTCATAATGAATATATTAAATAAAATGAATTACAGAGAAATTGTTGTTATTTAAGATTTTTTGGAATTCCTCTGATAAAATATCCTTAATTTTGGCAAATCTTTGTTCTTTCGAATTCAATTTCAGATTCTGTTGAGGTCCTACAGAGTGCAAGGTTCTAAGTTAGGTTCTAGGTATTGTATTGAAGATAATGATGAGAATTGTTTCCTTTCTCCCCCCCACCCCCACCTCAGTGAGATGGAGAAATGTAGGAAGGAAAGGGAGAACTAGAGATAGGGCTCACCTCCCAAATGAAAATAACACAGAAAGAACATCAGAAAATATTGCAGAGAAGCAAGATAGTTTTGAGTGTTACTTGTTTATTATATACGTTGAAAAAATACTAAGACCTCCATAATAAAGATATATACTTTCATGTTCAACCCCTTCTCTTCCACAGTGTATCTGAAAACACTTTATTTGATGACAAATACATTAAATTAAAATTTAAAAATTAAATGAAAATAAGATTAAAAATAAAGAAAAGAAATGGTTTGGGAGCCAAGTTCTGGAAATATTAATTAGCTCTGTCTAGAATATAGAATGAAATGAGAAGAATAATTCAAATAAATCAAAAAGAGAGTTTTTGAAAGCCAGTTGAAGTTTATATTTTTAAATAAAATATAAAATAGGGACCATTCAAGATAATTGATCAGAGTAATGACATGGTTAGGA
Organism: Antechinus flavipes; assembly: GCF_016432865.1. NCBI lineage: Eukaryota > Metazoa > Chordata > Mammalia > Dasyuromorphia > Dasyuridae > Antechinus > Antechinus flavipes. The sequence continues at coordinate 461,532,643 of NC_067400.1, forward strand.
TTGTATTTAGGAAGATTGTTTTCGTTGTTGTATATAGGATTCTTTGGAGAGGAAGGGGTCCTCTAGATGGTTCAACTCTGTTCTTCCATGCAGTTCTTGAAGCTGCTTCCACTTTTGGGTGACTTTTTTTCTGCCTCACTATTTGAAGTGGGTTCCCCACTGGGTTCAATGTCTTCTACAAGTAAAGCTACTGAGACAATGGTGGGAGTAAAAGAGATAAATTCCCTTGTTCTGTCAATCCCTAGAGGTCTTCTGTACAGTCAATGCCTGATTTATTAATGTCTTTCACTCTCACACTGCTGAAATTCATATCAGATTTAACTATTTACAACCCCCAGGGATATGACTAATGTGTTTGCTCAGCCAATTGTTCTGTCTTGACTCAATCAGAGGTATTCACACCACATAAAAAGATCACAAAGCAATACACTTTATGAACACATAAAAATCTCTTCTTGTGTGATTATAATCTGTGACTATAACAACTGAGCTGGGTGGAGGGATTGGGATGTGTGTATGTGTGTGTGTGTGACATTCCCCTTCTCTAATGTATAATATATATTTTGAAATGTATAGTAAAGCTTCTTACTCAGAAGTCTGTGACCTTGCTCTTTTAAAATTGTGATAATTGTATTTCAATATAACTGATTTCCTTGGTAAATATATATATTTAAAAGTCTCTTTTTGACAAAGGTTTTCCAGATTGCCAAAGGGGCCCATAACAGAAGAAAGATTTAAAAATCCTGAAATAGGGAAAATGTAGTATAGCAGAACTAGCTTGATCTTGAATGTACTAATAAATGTTCAACAACTGGCTTTCCAAAAAAAACCTTAGTCAATCAACAAGACTACAAATTAACATTTGGAGCATTTGCTAATTTTCAGGGTATAAATACCCTGAAAATTTAACCGCCAGCTCTCACAGGTTTAAGCTGCTCCAGTACATCTCTGCTGGAGATACTCAGAAAACCTGCATTTGATTGTGTGGTTCTAACACTTACTAGTTATGGATGAGTTGTTTGTGGTCTCTGAGTTTCAATGTGCAAAGGGGGAATATTATTTATAATAACCATCTCATAGGGTTGTTTTGGGGAAAAAAGTACTTTAAAAACCTTAAAGCAATATAATAAATAAGAGTTATCATTAATTTCCAGATAAATACACAGACACTGAGCGGTAAAGTGATTTGCTCAATCAAATAGAGTTTGTGAGAAAACTGGGACTAGAAATGAGGTTACCATAATCCAGTTTCTTGCCTTCAGCCTATCTTGTTTATATGAGGGTAACTGGAAATTAAGATTTTTCTATAGACTTTAAGTGCTGATGATCCACTTCTTTTTCTGTTTGATTTGGTTGTCTCAGGTATATACAGTCCAAGATCTGGTCTTAATTAGAAAAACAAAACTATATGGAAATGATGAGATATCTTTTTGTACATCTATCATTCGCCACTATTCTTGAAATCTGTGTTATAATCTAGATCATTTGTTGTTGAATTGTTTCAGTTGTGTCCAAGTACTATTTGGGATTCTCTTGGAAAAGATACTGAAGTAGTTTGCTGTTTCTTTCTCTATTTAATTTTACAGATGAGGAAACTGAGGCAAACAGAGTTAAAGGATTTGTCCAAGATCACACAGTTAGTGAGTATCTGCAACTAGATATGAACTTAGGATAATTAATTTTCCTGGCACTCTATCTACTGTGTCACCTAGCTGCCCCTATCGAGTTATAAGAATTTCTTGGTTTAAAATATATATGTGTATATATATATTTCTTTATAAGTCTTTAAAATGATTTAAATATAAACCTAGCAATTATTTTATGAACATTTGTGAAGGTTAATTTATAGAAGTGGGTAATAAAAGTAAAATCTAATAAACCAGATTTGACAGATAATGGCATTTTCTTTCATTCATCAAATCTGTATCATGAAAAAAAAAAGAAACAAAATGTTGCTTTTAATCCACAATGTTTAAAGTAAGAAACTCCAACAGCTGGATATAATTAAAAGCCAGAAAAATTAAAATAGTTACAGAAAAATCTGTAAGGAACCAAGTCCTTGCATATAAAACAAAGTGAGTTGGACTAGATCAAAGGTGTCAAACTGAAATAGGAACTAATCCCTGAGGATTTCATATTGACTTGGAAAATGACAAATTAACATTATCTATGTTTTATTGTATTTTTTAAAACTTATTTTGTTAAATATTTTACATTTGAATTACATTTGAATCTAGTTGAACAATATAAGTGGGTTGCAGTTTGACTTCACTGGCCTCGATGATTGTTAAACTCTGTTTTAGCTTTAAATTCTTGAAGCTCCATATATTGATCCTCTTTACTAACTGTGATTCATAATACTTTCTGAAAAAAAATACAATAGTTCAATTTTCTAGATGAATTTACCTTTTTCTATCCTACTTTTAATATGCTTAAAAATCTATCAATGCTCTTTTTATGCTTTTAACAACCCGATTAAATACTAGCCACTGTATTTATCATCATATTGTTTAGTTATCACATTAAACCATAAATGATGTCCAAATATTAAATACAGCTTATACATACTAGTTTTTCCTCAATTGCATGTTTTATATCAAGCCCATTTTATTATCTCCCAGAAAATTTGTTGTGTATGTAATTTATATTATATATACATATATTCACAAATAAATCTGAAACTTAATGCTGTGTAATTTTAATGGTCAGGTAAGAAAAGATGAAAAAATGCATCTTATTTCTTCTCTGCAGAAGTGGGAAACTATGGGTGTGAAACAATAGCATATACCACAAGACTCAGTTGATGTGTTAGTATTTAGTTATGTTGAATTAATTTTTTCTTTTTTGCTTAGTTATTTTATTTATAACTAATGTCTTGGTCAGACATGATGATAAATGACTGTAGTTTCAGTTGAGATTGGTGAATTGCTTGAGTATGTGAATTCTAGATTGTAATAAGTTCTAAAGTCCTTCTGGTTTTCATACTAAGTCTAGGATCAGCATCATGATTCTCCAGAGTGGAGTTCTGGGTAGAGAAGGGGCTTGAGGTTGTCTGTTGTTATTATTGCTGTTATTCAATAATTTTCATTCATACCCAATTCTTTGTGACTCTATTTGGAGTTTTCTTGGCAAAGATACAGGGAGTAGTTTGCTATTTCCTTCTCTAACTCATTTTATATATGAAGATAAATTGTCTTTCTCAAGGTCACATAGCTAGGTTATATTTGAACTGAGGTCCTCTTGATTCTAGACCCGACACTATTATCTATTGTGTCACCTAGTTGCCCAAATGTTATTTTAGGCAATTAGTTATGTCCTAATCTTCATGATCCCATTTGAAGTTTTTTTAGGCAGAGATACTGAAATATGACATTTCCTTCTCCAGCTCATTTTACAGATAAGGAAACTGAAGCACATAGGATTCAGTGACTTGCCCAGGGTCACGTAAATAGTGTCTGAGATTGGATTTGAACTTAGGAAGAACAGTTTCCTGACATCAGTTCAGGAAATCTGCTTACCATATTATCTAAGGAAGGACAAATAAAACCCAATCGAAAAACAGAGTTGTTCAAAGCTTCAGTGTGTATCAGCAGTAGAGTTGGGTCCATGAATGATTGCTGTACTTCTATCCTGGGCAAAATAGAAAGATACCGCTTCCAATACACACACACACACACACACACACACACACACACACATACACGGAGAGAAAAAGAGACACAGAGAGACAGAGATAGAAAGGGATAGAGACAGAGACCAAGAGGGACAAAGAGACAGAGAGAGTCAGAAAGACATAGTTGAGACAGAGAGAGAGAGAGAGAGAGAGAGACAAAGAGAGAGAAACAGAGACAGAGACAGAGAAGGGCTATATTAAAAAAAAAAAAAAAGAAAGAAAGAAAATGAGTCTACAATGAGTCTTAGTATAAGGTTCCTTCTGAAAACTCACCAAACACCAAACAAATACAAATAGAATTATAGAATAACCAAATATAAAAGCTCAATTAGAGTAAGATTAAGGTTATGTATACTCCTATAAAATATAGTCAGAAATAGAAACAGCTTCAGGCTTAGCAAAGAACAGCTGTAATCATAAATCTAAGGCTAGTCTTGACATGTGCACAATGTGAAAAAGGCTACTTGAACTTATTTTTCTTCTTCTAACCTTATATTATTGATCACTGTTATTAGTTTGTTCCTTTGTGAAACATGGTCAGGGATTCATTTTCAAATAGACAATAAAATAAATAAGTTATAGAAATGACAATTTAGAAAATTGGCCAACTCAGTTTAACAAGAGAGGGAAAGTATTGCTGTTCCAAACTTTAGTCTTCAGATAAATGCCTATAGATAATCAATGCCAATCCAAATGAAGATCTTTCTGCCAAGGGGACAGCTTTTAGTAACTTAAAAGGGAAATAAGCAATTACAAAATGTAGAATATACTAGTGGCTCTCCAAACAAACCTTCTTTTATAACAGAATTTCTACCCTATAACCTGAAACCAATTTCATCCTACTGGACAGTGTTTTTCTGGTTACCACTTTTGCAACTTATAATCATTTTCTCAGGTAGGTTTCTATGATTAATTTCATTTCAAGCAAAAGCTTGAAAGATTTAAAGATGAAAATTTATTTATATATTTTTAATAGAAAATTTGCCCTAGTCCTGTCTGGCTCGAACATATGCAGAATGAATCCCAGAGGCCTGGGAAGGAAAGTTCCTCTTTCCTCTCTCCAAACTATATCCATGAAAATTATAAGTGCTATGCAAAAATAAGTTATTATTATTATAATAATTATTTTTTATTTGAATCAGGCTTATTTAAGCATTATTTAATGCTTGGTTTAGTTCAAGAATTTTTTCAATTGCTATATAAGCTTAGCTCAGCCACCAGTATCTTTAAAAAGGAAGAGAATACTTTGGAAACATTTGTTCAGCTTGGTTGAGGCAGCTGGGTGAAATAGGACATAGAACACTGGGTTTGGTATCAAGAAAATTTTGGGCAAGTCATAACTTCCCACTATGTGGTGAGCTCTTTGAAAAGAGGGATTATTAGCAAAATGCCTGGCCCACAGGTACTTAATAAATGTTTATTGACTGACTGAAATGAGAATCTTTGTCTATTTCAGTTCTGACATCTATAAAATAGAAATAATAGTATAATCTTCTGAGTTGTGAGGATAAAATAAAATAAGATTTGTAAAATACTTTGTAAATCATAAAGTGCTAAATAAATATGATGGTGATGATTTTACTGTATAGAAAACCCTATGCTGAAGTACATGAAAAAAATCAGGTAAAACTTGGACTATATCCTTTTAGAGCTCATAGTTTATAGAGTGGTAAGAGAAACTAAATATTAAATAATATTTTAGAGAGAGGTCTCTAGTAGTCATTGTGGGAAAATTGACCAGAAGGTAGCCTTTGACATGGATTTTGGGTAGAGGTCCAACAAGTCAAAATAACCAACTGAGCATATACTGGACAGCAGCCCACAATGCATTGTCAATAAGCAGAGTCCTATAGTTGAACTTAAGTACCCAGGATATGGAGTATAATAATATGAGAAAAGCTGAGAAAGGGAGGTTGAGTCAGATTCTTGGAGAAACTTTCATTAACTGCCCCCCCAAAATATTTTAGCAGTAATTCCTAACACATCTACCACTCATTCTTGAATACAAGTAAGGAAAAAGTGGGCAAAGGTAAAATTATCAAAAAGAATCTCTTTTCCCTTATCCTCTCTTAAGTCATTAATATATTTATAATATTATTATAAATTATTATGGGCTCTTGCTTTTTGAAAAAAATGACAGATGGTGAAAGTAATATAGCTTGCCAGGAAATATAGATAATTGTAGTATCCAAAATAAGCTAAGTTTGGCTTAATGTATAATCCAACTGTAAAATGCATGTTATTACAAGTTAGTATGTGTAAAGATACAATGTATTTATATCCATATTTAAGGTACAATCCTTTGCAGGTGAAAAGATTAACATTGGTTGGAGTGGCTGGAAAACTTTCATCTTTGCCCTTCAACTAGCTGGCTCAGAGAGCCTTTAGGTAGTGTCAGCTAGCTTTTCCATTTAAAAACAACAACAACAACAACAACAAAAAAAACAGCTATGAGCAATTCCCAGGATAGTCTTTTATGGAAAAAGTTATCTATGTAATGGCTGTGATTCTAGGTCAAAGAAAGCTAGGGCTCCAAAACAGCTCCTCTTTTTATTCTTCTCTCTCTCTCTCTCTCTCTCTCTCTCTCTCTCTCTCTCTCTCTCTCTCTCTCTCTCTTTCTCTCTCTCTCTTTAGCAATGCAATCTATTATATTAAACAGTAGAGGCAATCTGACACTGAGTTGGCCCTGGAGACAGGAAGGCGTAGTCTACAACTCAAACTACTGGTTGTGTGATGGTGGAAGGAATCTCAATACTCTAGTCCATTCTCTAACATTGAATGCCATAGAGAAGGTGTTGATCTCTCCCTGTCCTTTTCCTTTAAAATGTAAGTGGTGAATGTTACTACCATTTTTTATGGTTTTAGTATGAAGAACTTAACTTGATGTGGATGGGGCCAGAGTACCCAACACCTTTGTTTGTTTAGTTGTTTTTGTGTGAGACAATTGGAGTTAAGTGACTTGCTCAGGATCACAAAGCTTGTGTGTTAAGTGTTTGAGGCTAGATTTGAACTCAAGTATTCCTGACTACAGGGTCAGTGCTCTATCTACTCCACTATCAAGCAATGCCCCTCCCAATGGCACAGTAGCATGCACTAAAGATGAATTTTCACCACAATTCCCTAATTATCCTGACTCAGTTTCCCTAACTGTCTCGGTTTCTAATTGTTCTGCTCAATCCTGTAAAACCTCCCCTCCCTCTTATAATCATCAGAATATTTGATAAGGATGAAAGATCTTATATTTTAGAATATCAGAATGCCTCTTCCCATCCCAATCTATCAGAATATCAGTTATTTCTTATCAAGATTCCTCTTTCCATCTCCAGGGTGCCTCCCCCCATTATGTCATCCTGGAGGTTCACCCTGCCCTGTCAGAGTCCTGTTCCCACTATCAGCACCTTGACTCCACCCCTGCCTCATTGTTGGCTGGATTCTTGGAGACTATAGTCTCATTCAGTCCTGGGACCAAACCATGGATCCATTTGATCCCAGTAACTCTCTCCCTTTTAATTAAAATGTTAAATACTCTCTAATCTCTATCTTGCCTCAGTTTCTCTGGCATTACATTGACAGTTGTTGCTCAGTACATTGCATCTTTACTTTCAGAAAGGATCATATCCTCCTCCTCATGTCCCATTGAACCCTAAGGTTTTCTGTTTGTTCATTTTATGTAGTAGTCATTCAGTTCTATGGTACACACACACAAAAAAAAATCCCAGGACATAGTTTTAGGAAGGAGAAAAAAGCACTCTCAGCCCCTACCCTTCTACTCTTAAAATAGTGGAGGATGAACATTGACAGTCTCATATAAATTCTTCAAGACCTTTCTCTCAGTAGGTTTATAATAGCTCAGTTTTTTCTCTACAATTCAGATAGCCAAGTTGTTTTTAGTATTTTTGGGTCATAGATTTAAAGGGAGAGGGGAAAAAAAGGAAACAATCATTATTTAAGTGCCTACTATGTGCCAGGCACTGAATTATGCACTTTACAAAAGTCATCTCATTTGAATCTCACAATTACCCTGGGAAGTAGCTGCTATTCTCATCTCTATTTTACAGTTTGAGGAAGCTGAAACCAGCAAAGATTAGCCAAATCCCCACAGGGAGTGTCTGATACTCAATCTGAACTCAAGTATTCCCAACTCCAAGTTTGGTGCTCTAATTCTCTGCATTCCCTAGCTAAAGGGAACTCGGGATCATTTATTTTACTTCTTTCCTCTTCCCCCTCAATTTTACCACATTTGAAAAAACTAATCCCTGAAAGATAAAGTAATTTGCCCAATTTATGCAAATCTAAGTCTCTTCAATCCCAAATCTACCATGTTGCCTCTCCAAATACTGGGCCAGGTATCCACAGCCCAAGTAGAGGAGGATAAAAGCCAAGTCTGAACAAATCATGGTCTGGGATCCTAGAAGCATAGATTTAAAGATGCAAGAGACTTTAGAAGCCACGAATTTTACAGATAAGAAATTGAGGCACATAAAGTTTAAAAGACTTACTCAGGGTCACAGAGAACATTTAAGATAGAATATGAATCAACATCTTTATGATTCCAACTCCAGCATTCTCTCCACTCCATCTAATCCTATCCAAACCCCAACTAACTCTGTATTACTTTTATTTAATTCAGTAGCACTCCAATGAGTGTTTCTTGAGAATACTGGACAGATGGTCATTACAATTATACATATAACATCTAAAAACCAAATCTCAACAACTTCCAATTCTGAAACTATAACTAAAACAAAATTATCCAGAGCAAAAAGGTCACTTGGAACTAACAGTTGATGAAATAAAGTGAGATTTCTGCAGAGGAAAAAGATAGTCTAAGTGAAAGTGAGATCATTCACCCGGGTTCCAGAAAAAAAAAAAAAAAAGAAAGCCTATTAGCTTTCCTCAAGTGAAAGATATGCTAATAAGCAGAGTTGTCTTTAGGGCAGAGAAAGTAGGACAATCCACCTAACCTCTGCTCCAGGATACAGAAAGAAAGAAGGGAAGCTACAGTGGGGATAGAAATACTTGGCTCAGGGTTCTTTATGGAAATAAATCTTGTGAACTTCAGAAAAAAGAAATAACAATAAGTAATATTTTTATGATACTTTAAAAAGTATTAAGTTACTATCATAACGCCCCTCCTTTATAATCAAGGCAAAGTAAAAGGGACTGCCCCTTTATCTCTAGAATGTCCTCATTCCTAGTCTTCTCGTCCCCACCCTCCCTAGTGGCAGCTTGTGTCTAAGACTGGGTTTGAATTCAGGAAGATGAGTCTTCCTGATTCCAGGCCTATAGCTCTTTCCACTACTCCCCTACTTGTTTCATTTTGCATTTTATATTGCATTTGTATTGTGCATTTTGCGCAGTCATTTTGTATTTTGTATTGTATTTGTATCGTACATTTTTCAAGTCAAGCTGTAAAATAGGTTGATCTAAACTTTAAGTTACATATATCATATATATCACAATTGACTAGAACATACATATACATACATACATACACACACACACACACACACACACACACACACAATGTAAAGAAAAGTAGTTACAGACAACCAAGAGGTAATAAGATAGACTGAAGAGATGTATCAATACCAATGCAAATATTTCTTTGAGTTAAGAAAGAGATAAATGAGGTGTGGCTGAGGAAAAAAAAAACTTATCCCCACCTCTTGGGGCTTTACATAGCTAAGCCCTCAGAAACTCTAAGCAAAGGAGAGGGGAAGGAAATTGGGTCTTTCCTTGGTTCCCTTCCCTCTTCAGTCATGCAGCTTAGAAGGTGGAGCTACTGTACCAACATATCTTATTGAAGGTTTAGACCATTTTGTGACACCAATTATTTCCATGGATTTTCTAAAGATAATATTAAAGAATCACAAGTCCCTTCTATATTAAAATATTTTAATATGAAGATATTACATATAATATATTTTAATGTGGGGAAGGGCTTGTAATTTTGAATTTATGCATTATTATGTGATATTCATATATCATGGAAGGAGCTAGGCTTCTTTGTGTATGAGTTATTCTTATACATAAATAGTCTAATGGAAACCTGGCATTTACCTAGCCAGTGCTTATTATAAACTGTTTATAGAGGAACTTATCCTCTTCAGTGCTTTGAAATGGGCTCAGTCTCTTGATTTTTAGCTTTTGGTTTTTATGCATATATTAGAGTTAATTAAATATAGAAAAAAATTAGCCATCTAATTGAGCTAGAACATCCTATAATACATTTCCATTAAGGTTTATAAAAATGCATTTGTGTTCCATGAATTACTATATTTATTTCTAAGATATATAAATTGATAATATCCAGATAGAAAGGGAAAGAAACAACTGGCCATTCAAAGAAAGAAAAGTTTCAAGTAGCATGGAGAGGTAGAATATGGAGAGGAGCATGAGAACTAGGGACGTAGGATGAGGACTACAAGGAGAGAGGGAATTTTCAGGTTCTTTAGTATTGGAAATTGTGAGCTGCCTTGGCCATTTATGTATTGCTTGTAATTGTAATTCACTACTATTGTGTTCTAAGTTTGAGGCTGATGTAAATTGTGTCTCCTTTAATCTTTGGGCCTTGAAGTAAACTATGTCCCCTTTGGGGGGGAAGGGTGCTCCTGACTCTCAAACCCTTTGGACCTCTGGGAGGGGTACACCCTTCCCAGACAACTCCCAAGTAATTCCATTCAATTGGAAATCTTGGCCTGAGCCATAGTCACTCAAATTACTCCCCAGCTCCAGGCCAAGACTAAACCCATATAAACAAGGGTTTGTCAACCCTTTTTTGCTAAATGCCCTTCTGGACTTAGCTCACTGATGAAGATATTTTCTTCTCAGTCTAAACCCGTCTTTGCTAAATTCCTAATCAGGAGTTTGCCTGCTAAGAAAGCTGTCTTCTTAGTGTACTGTTTTCTTAGCATAAATATATCCCCTTTTGCCACAAACTTTGAGTTTGTGAACACATTGACCAGAGAGGATCTTTAAACCCTCAATTCTCACACCTCATCAAGGCCACTTTTCTAATGTGTGTTGTGTACATTGATGGGCAGGTACATTCCTTGTTTATGAAAAATGTTTTGGACCCACTGAACTTAGTATTCCATTTTATTTGTAAATGCCTTTGCTGAAAGTTATTGGTATTTATTGGTTTATTGTGAATGGGAACAAATAGGAATAGTCACCCAAAAGGTTACCTCTAGAATGAGACACAGCACTCATCATTCTATAGATGCAGCCTGTAAGTATAACTAATAGGTAGTACAGAGAGAATGTTACATATAAAACTATATCAGAACATTTGAATATCATCATAGATTAGGGACCTTAAAGTCTATTTTAGTCCATGTTCTTTCTGTATGGATGAGGAAAGTGAGGTCCAAATAGGGTAGGTAACTTTCTGGTCACACAGAAAGTGAGCAAAATAGAAGTATTTGAATGCAAATCCTTTGACTCTAAAATCAATGCTTTTTTCAGGATATCTGGATGCCCTAATCACATACTCAACAATTATGCAGGAAAAAAAATCATGAAGGCAGAAGACAATTTTTAAAAATAATAGAGATGAAAAGTATTACATATATACACATGTATGTATATATATAGATATATAAGTGTGCATATATATTCCAATATATATGTGTATGTGTGTGTGTGTGTGTATGTACACCCACACACACATATTTCAAATTTGGTCTAGTTTTCCTTTGTGTGCTCCCATCTTCAATATTTAACTAACTTAGAAAATTTCATTTCTCAGTTACTATTTGGCAATTTAAATCCATCTATAATGTCTAAAATGAACAAATAGGAAATTAATTCCCTTCATCTTATAATCCTTCTCTCAAAGTTCCAATTATTTGAATATTATCATTTGACAGTTCTGACTCATAGTTTTGAAAGTGGAGAATTTAAAGCCAAAGGGCTATTAAAAAGTGGAATGATTCCTCAGTTTTAGAAGAACAACAGATGAATAGTTTTCTTCCTGCCTTCCTGCCCCTACCTCAGATAATTTTTGAAAGCTCATTGGGTACTTCATGCATGATTCATGCAAGGCAACTGTACAATCTCGTGACAGAATATTAATTACATCTGAAATTATAACTCCCTGCTCAATTCTTCCCTTCTGAGTATTACGTAGGGTTCAACAATAAACCATGTAACTGGAAAAGAAAATTGTATTTCCATCTCACAATCATAGCCCTTGTATGAACTGTAGTTTACTATAATTATCATAATCATTTATTGAGCACCTGGTAGATATAAGACACTAGAGATACAAAAAAAATGACAATTTTTTTTGTGAAGTTTTTAATCTAGTTGGAAAGGCAGGATATATTTCAACTGGTCAGATCATCATAGTATTTTTCTACCCATCCATGGTACAGAATCAATTCAAAGCAAATCCAATAAACTCACAATTTCAGAATTTAAAAACACTCAAAAAATCATTTAATCTAATCAGAAACTGAACAGAAATCCTCTTCTTCCTTTGCTTGAAGACTTCTAGTCATTTCCCTGGACTCTTATAGCTTTTATATCTAGTTTATTTGGTACTTAGTACTATTAGTTGTCTTTTTGAGTTTAATTTCTCTAATTATGTTGGAAGATGGCTGAGGAAAAGTGTCATCTACCTTTTTCCATTAATTAGCAGAGTGCCTAATTTAAAAATGCTCAATAAACATAAACAAATGTGCACAAAATATGACTATTTGATCAAGAGCAAAACCATTTTTTAAAATTTTTTTGTAATTAAAAAAGTAGCTTAAAAGTATCTAATGAGACCTTATGCTTTTAAGTTTGCATAGCACAGAAGGGATTTTAACTATTTTTAATCTTGATACACATTAATAAATTCTCATTCCTTGCTCAGGATCTTAGACTAAATTGAACCCTCAGGTTTTTTGTTTGTTTGTTTGTTTTTAACCTGTAAGTATTCCAATAACCATTCTTGACTTGCCTGAGGCTTTTGCTCCTTGTATCAGTTCTGGTCGTTTTACAATCATCTCTCATTTCTTGCTGGAATGCTAGCAACAATTTTAGACACATCAAATGATACCTTGCTGTTCCATGGTTCATAAAACATTTCTCCCCCCTGAGAAACAAAAAGAATGCTTTCATCAACTGCTTTTTTTAAAAGTGCTTTTTCGTTTTCTGTCTTCCAAGATTACTCTTGTAGTTGAATAGAAAAAAGTTTATTACTAACACTATATTTCTGTAAAATGTATATTTAGTTTCCTAGTGATTCTGATTGTTCATACATACCAGAGAAAAAGAGAGGGCTATTGTAAACTCTCTGAGGAAATCCCTCAAGGAGATTATATTGAGTAATGATGGAGTTTAGGGAAGAGTCAGTATACCTTGTTTCACATGAGGACTATTTCATCTATTTGCTGGCTGATTTAAGTGTCCTTGGCTTTTTTTTTTTTTCATCACAGAAATTTATAATATATGTGTATATATACTTTATATGTATATGCAAGTATGTTTTACCTGAGATTCTATGGAAATGTGTGGGTCAGAAACCATTAATAAAACAACTGGATAGATCTCTAGAAGCAAAGCAAAGTTTATTTACGTTCTCGAGAACACGCGTCCCACCAATCGAGCAGACAATCCAAAGGAGGAGGCACCCTAGGGGGTAGGATCGGCGCTTTTATCCCTAACGCAAATTCCCCCTCCCACCACTGACCCTCATCCATATTGGCTGAGGATCTTACATTCTAAACGCGAGAACTATCCAAGAAATTGAACTTGACCAACAAGTACATAGTTGCCCATATTTGGCTGAAATAGGGAGGATAACAAGAAGGGGACTTAAGTATGCCCTTAGGGGACTAACAGGGAGGGGATAGCAGGAAGAGACTTTAAGTATGTCCTTAAGATAGCAGGGAGGAGACACTTTTAAGTATGCCCTTGACTTAAAGTCCTTCAGGCCTACTCAAACTTTGAAATCGATGAAGCCTTACTCGATTTTCACAACTGTCTTGAAAGATCTCATTTTATCTCGTTTAGAAACATTATGACAAATTTAAATACCCTACAAATGAATCTTGAAGAAAATTTGAAGTTTAAATTTCTACTATGTTTCAAAGAAGGAGCATGAGAATACTGATATTTTTAATCTGAATGAATGGGAAGAAATCAGCTTATCATTTCAATGTGGAAACACTTAGAAAAACCAATAGCATTATCCTTAAAATAATGGAATAGATAAGTTGCTGAAAATTCTATTATTAAACTGATTAAGCGAATCCTATTTTTCTATTGACTAAATTATACAATCATAAATGTATTTTCCTGAAGGGAAATGGTTCCTAAATGAAACAAAGTCAGAAAATGCTTTAAAAATTTGACATTTAAAGGGAAAATTGTGACAAAATAAAACAACAATAACAAATATACCAAATATTAGTAATGAAGCCTTGGTATATAATGAAAGAGAAAATATAGTGAGATACTATCAACTCATAATTAAAACTTGCTCTGCTTCCCACTAGAGATTTATGAATGTATGAAGCCTTAGCAATTAAGTTGCTTTTCATCAGCCTCAAATTATTTTAACACTTTGAACTTCATATCTAAAGTGATTCATCCCCTCTCCCTTCCCTATCAGTTGAATTTGCTGATCATTTCCCAGACCCATTTGCCTAGTAACAATTACACAGTTTCCTTAGATAGGAGGAAATAATAGGAACTGATTAAGCACTGAGTATATAATCCTTCTTTAGTAATGGAATCTCCTTCTAGGGTCACAGAATCATGGACTGTTGTCAAGAGTTGGACAAATTCTCACAGCCCCTTTAATTGAATCTGTATCAGAAGAAGAACTTCTCTACCTGAAGATCTCCAGAGGCCAGGGAATCCACTGTCTTCTGACCCAGGCTAATTTATTTTTGAAGAATTAATAGTTATGGAGTTTTATTTTATTTTTAAAAAATTTTTATCAAGGTTCAATTTACCATACTCTAATATGGAACACTGCTTTTAGTCTCTGAGCTTTGCTCTGTGGGGAAAGTGTAAAAACTCTTCTGCATGGTGATTTATAAAATATTTGGAGAAGATAATCACATCCTCCTTACATCTTCTCCAGGATAAATATTAGTAATTCTTTTAATGGAATCTTATATGAGTTTCTAGTGTTCCCATCATCTATGTTAACATCATTCATTATTTCATTTGCATTTTTTCAATGTTCATCCTAAACCCTAAGCCTCATGCTGTGTCTGAGATGTTCCTGCACACACTGAATTGCCAGGCAACTAAAATTTTCTTTTAAAAACGTGGTGTTTTTGACTCTAACTCACTATTTATAGAGTTGTTTTTGCTCTCCTTTCCTGAATCTCTTTGTATTTTAATTGGTTTATCAATTATTATTGGATTGGTCCTGGTAGATCATATGATCTTGATTGGCTGTGGGCCTCCTTAGGAATTAATTACATAGCCTTTTCATTTTCAAAAAGATGGGAAAGTAAAGATTGACTGGAGTGATTGCTTAACTAGAAGCATCTAGCATCAGACACTCAAGTTAAGTGACATAGACTCAAAGTTCTCTGTTTGAAGGCAATGTCATCATCAGGAAAAGAAAAACAACTGTGTAAACAGTGACTAATGATTATATAATTGATAAATTTATAATTGTACATTGATAAAATTGTACTAAACTTTGTTGTAGCAAACAATTAATAAACTCAAAAGTATTTAGATTTTCAATTTTTATTGGAAATACACATATATATATATTTGAAACTTAGCTTTTAAAGTTCTGTACAGTTGTCAGGCCATGTAACATTTCTGTAAAAAGAACTAGAAGGAATGCTGCTCGAAATGACAATGTCCAGAATGGAAGACAATGCACCGGATGTTGTCTGCCAGCAAAAATCAGTAAGATTATTACCTTCCTCATCCTGGACACAATGCCACTATAAATGCATTCTAAAATTATGTTACTTTTAAAAAAAGAAAAGCCACAATACTTCAGATGTAGTCTGACAGAACAAAATGTAGTGGGAGTATCACTTTCATATTCCTGCAAGTTACGCCACTGAATAAAGCCCTAGACTTTCTTCTAAACATTCTGAGTT
This sequence comes from Antechinus flavipes, assembly GCF_016432865.1. Lineage (NCBI taxonomy): Eukaryota > Metazoa > Chordata > Mammalia > Dasyuromorphia > Dasyuridae > Antechinus > Antechinus flavipes. Next base: position 461,548,393 of record NC_067400.1, read on the forward strand.
ATAAAAAATTTTTAAAAAATATTCAAATAAAATACCTTACACTTGAACTTTTGAATTATACTTTATTATATGCAAGAAAATCCTTTCTCTTCTAATATTATAGCTTGTCAAGATCTTTTTGGAGCAGGACTCTGTCATCTAGTATGTTAGCTCTCCCTCCTAGCTTCATGTCATTAGGAAATTTGATTAAGCACGTTCAATGAAAAAAAGCATGATGATCATGCTTCCTATTCTTTTATTCATTTCTTAGACAAAAAAAAAAAAAAAAAAAAAAAAACTGTTAAGCAGCATAGGGCAAAGTCCAGATTCCTAGGACGCTTCTCTTCATTTGGGTCATTCAACAAGCTTCAAATCTATCTAACTACCTTATTATATAGTTGACATTTCTCCAAATTTTTGTGAAGATACTTTATTACTTTGTTCAAATTTAGAGGAAGAGAGAAATATTCAATAATTCAACACTTGCTATATGCTAGTCACTTTAGAAATCTTATCTTACTACAAATCTTCACAACAATGCTGGAAAGTAATTTTGTTGTTACTGTTATTCCCATTTTAGAGTTGAGCTAACTGAAGCAGAACACAGTTAAGTGACTTCCACAGGATCACATAATTACTAAGTTTCTAAGTTGGATTTGAACTCAGTATCTTCCTAACTTTAGGTTTAGTACTGTCTGTACTGCACCACTTAGCTACCTTGAAATCTATATACTTCTAAATGTCAGATTAGTAATATAATTGTCCTCTAAGAAGAGGAAATAAGGTTTATTTGGCACAATCTGTCTCTCATGAAGTATGTCTGCTCTTTGTCATCATTACCTCCTTTTCCCTGGATATTCATTATTTTAAAAAAATCTGCATGATAATTTTTCAAACAATGGAAGTAAAGCTCATTGGCAATGGGTTTAGGTGTTTTCTTCTTGTTCTTATTATTCTTCTCTCCCTTTTTCTCTCTCTGTCGTGTCTCTGTTTCTGTCTCTGTCTCTGTCTTTGTTTCTATTTGTCTCTCTTACTAAAAGTAGGACAACTCATGTCTTTTTTCCAACCCTATGATCCCTCTCACTTTTTCTACAACCTTTCCAACATCATAACCAGAAACTCAGGAATCATAGCAATCATGTTGATTTTTGTTTGTTTGTTTTAGTACTCAACAATGTCATTCCTATTAGCCAAGTGGTTTGGATTTGTCATTGCTATATTCTTGCTTGTCTTTGAGATCAATTCCCCATTAATCAATTTGTATTATGTTCATTCTAGTTAGTTATTGCTTTTGCAGAGAAAATACTTTCATATAACCAATCTATTTCTTTGAGGAAAGAGTGTATTGGAAATTGGGCTGCAGATGTGGCCTAGACTCCAGTACTATCTTTAAATCATATTAGTTCTAGAGTTCTAGGCCAGTTGCATCCTCCTTGAACTAAAGTTACCTTATTTGTAAAAAGATTTTAGTGGCACCTCTCCCAGAGCATAATGTGAGGCTAACATAAGATAATATATGCAAAGTATTTTGAAAATTTTGGAATGGTTAAAAAATGTCAGTTTATTATTATTATTATTATTATGTGATTAAAATATACCTTTATATATTTATATACCAGTTATATCATATCTCACAAAGTCTAAATGACATACTTACAAGGCTGATTTTATTTTGCTTTTCTTTTCTTTCTCTAATCCATCCATTGATTATTTATACTTTGTGTATTTATATACAGACATCTGAAGCAATAAGTTTTATTTCTGACCCTTCCTTGGATGTTGTGTCCTATGAATTATTTGTCCTTTCTGCTGATATTTTCTTTGTTTCTCATCTCTTCTTCATATTCAGTTTAAAGACCTTTTTATCATATTTACAAGTTTCTAAGCAAATATTTTACCAGACCTTGCTAGATACATTTCATCCTTGATTACAAACCAATCATTTTTATGTCATATGTTATGACTCAGAAATCCAAATATTTAGAATTCAACCATCTCCTTTGGTCAGAAGACACAGGAAGGTAAAATAATAGATAATGTTGATCTTGGATCAGACAAACCTAAGTTCAACTCCTAGCCTAGACATTTACTATTTGTGCAACCCTGTATAAGTCATTTAATCTCTGCCAATCTCAGTAAATTTTCCACAAAATGAGAAAATTAATAGCACTATCTCACAGGGGTGTGTAGATCAAATGAAGTAACACCTGTAAAGAACTTTGTAAAATTTAAAATACTATAGAAATGTTAAATATTATTTTCCTAAAAATGGTTCTTCACTTGACAACAATAATAATGAAAATGCCAACTATGTGATTGAAGGCTTCATGTTCTTGGCTAGAGTTCTGTTTGAATGGGCTATGTAGTTGTCCAGCAATTATTACCGTGTTTCCCTGAGAGCTATCCCGAAAATAAGCCCTCCCCTTACTGTGTAAGATTCCTCTAAAATAAGCCCTCCCCAGAAAATAAGCCCTATTGAGATTGCTACTGTAGTGAAGGTGATCCCCTGTGCTACACGCCACATTACAGTATCCTCTGTATGCACCGTTCCCCTTTCCCCTCCTCCCCCCCATGACAGATTGGGTCCACTTCTTCTGAAGGAAATAGAGGCGCAAGACATCCAGGAAGGAATTCAGGGTATGGACACTTATGACGATGTTGTTGAAGATGACAGGATCATTATTGAATAAAGGTACTTCTTTTTGTTCACATTTACCTGTTTATTAAAATTGCTGTCAATATTCATTAAAATAAGCCCTCCCCTGAAAATAAGCTCTCTGGTGTTTTTCTGTCCAAAAAAAATAATAAGACAGTCTTATTATCGGGGAACCATGGTACTTAATAACAATGAGCAAAGTAAGAACTCATACTCAGGTTGATCATTTTCTTTCAGCTTAATTGAAATAAGACAATTATCATATAAGTTAATATGAAGAGGGAAAGAGCAAGAACAGCCAGGGGAAGTAAAGGGGAGGCTTCATGGAACTGGTAATATTTGAGCTGAGTTTGAAGGAAGATAGTACTCGGAAGGTCAGACATGAAGAGGGAATGAATTCCTGGCACATGGGACTGCTTGTGGGAATGAATGATATCTGAGATCCAAATCCAGGAGTGGAAGAGGACTATTAATCCACTTGTTGTTTGGCCTTCATTTTTGAAGAGGACCATGACATCAGAGAAGTGATACCATGACATGCAAGTTAATTGGATTTAAGTGAGGGAAGTGTGCAAGTTTATCTGCCTCACTTTCCCCTCCAGAGCCATAAGATGCAGATCAAGACAAATGGAGATAGTCCTGGATGCAATGACAGATCTGTGGCCCTTTAAAGATGAGGTCTTCAAAGGGTCTCAGTTTGATTCAGGCAGCACTCGTTCAATGAATAAGGTTAGCTGTCTGGTTCTCATTGGCCACTAATAGGTCCTAGACCAAGCCCCATTTAGTCATTGTTTAGGACCTGATTGACTCAACTAAGTGTAAATAGCAGTCATTTCTGCTTAGGTTAGAAATCCTGAAAGTCTTTCCCTCCTAGATTTATTTATTTTCTTGGAAGTTTTGGGAGAACCTAGGTGAAAGAGATTTTTCACCTCAATTACTAGCTAACCTTAATCACTGAATGAATGTTGTTTCAGTCAAACTGAGACTCATGGAAGCCCTTAACTAGTCCAGTAAGGTTGGTGTCAAACCTATGAATTGAAATTACGTAGGGAAAAAAAAATCTGGAAAGAGGTTAGAAATAGATTGTATAAGAAAATAGTAATCAAACACAAATAGAAATGGATCTCCAAGAGCCATATTGATATTATGTTGTATTATATCTTTATTTGTCTTGTTAAACCTTTTCCAATTATATTCTAAAATGGTTGGAAATCTTGGGGAAAGGCAGTTTGGGTATAAAACCTTTAATATCAATGTGTTGAATTTGTTTTTTTATTAGAGACAGTGGGATGTGAGAGGGGGAAAACTGGGCAGTCACTAAAGGTGTGTGACCATAAGAGAAACATGATTTGAACTATGCCTTAGGAAAATTCTTTTAGCAAATATGTGTAGGATAGTTTGAAGTGGAGACATAATGAAAGCAGGGAGATTACATATGAGGACACTTCAACAGTTGAGGGAAAATTGATGATGAAAGCCCATAATAAGACTGTGACCATTTGAATAGACAGAGGAGGACAGACACAAGAAATGTTACAGATGTAGACACGGGAGAGATGAAGAATGAGGAGGCAAGGAAGACTGAAGTTACAAAACTGGATAGACTGGAATAATAGTGGTTCTTTCAATAAAAGTCATATTTGGAAGAGTTGGATGTAGTAGGAGAGATGAGCTATATATTATTTATGCTTACAGGATGTCCACATGAGATGTCAAGTAGGCAACTATAACAGAATGGATAGATTTGGGCAGCTTCTGTATAAAAATAATGATATATTTATATACATACATATATATATATATATATATATATATATATATATATATATATATATACACACACACACACACACACACATATATATTTCCATGAATTCAGTGAATATCAAGAGAAAAAAAAATAAGGGCAAATGACAAAACTGTAAGGGCTATCTGTGCTTAGATGTAGAAGATGTATAATATTGCAGCAAAGGAGAATGAAGGAGGAATAATTAAACATATGAGGAGAACCATTTTTATTGATTATACCTACCTAGCTTCTTCAAGCAAAACTGGCATCTTAATATAGTCAATGTCACCTTATCAATAAGGATTTTTCTACTTGTTTTAAGGACTAGAAATAAATACATAATTTGGAAACTGTTTACAATTTTTTGGCAAATTATAATGTAAAACATTAGGATATGATCCAATTGCAAATGCAAACATATGCTATGGCAATATTTTCTATGTTAAAAACATCATAATCTCATTTATATCATTTAGGATATGTGACAACAAATCTTCCTCAAACCCATAAGGAAATGATCAATTCATTATATATGAAAGTGAAATCATTATTTTAGGCTGCCATGTAATTCTTTTAGCCTGTCTTTGGATAAATCATGCATAGACACAAAGAATAAAATGATACTGTAGTTAATTTAAAAATTGCTTATGACATATACAATGAAAAATATATGAAATATTTTATTCCTAATTGACATTAAATGGATTTTTCTAAAAAATGTTTATTGATATTTAAAAGATTTAATTATCTTCAACTACAACCAATGACTTATGGAAATCCAAAAAGAAATGAAACTAATTGATTGTGATAAAGTATCTATTATTAGAGGCATAATGGCTTTAGTACTGGCTTTGGAATCAGGAAGGTCTGAGTTTGAATCTCATCTCTGATATTTACCTGTTGAATGACCAAGGGCAAGTCACTACTCAGTGTTCTCATATATAAAATGGGGATAATATCTATTGTGCTTAGAATAGGGTAAAATATATTAATTTAAAAACTGCTTATTGAGCACTTATTGGCTAAGAGCTAGGCCCTGGGAATACAAACATAAAACAGTACTGGCTCTGAAGGGGATTACATTTTACTGAGAGGAAATGACATGTATAGATAAGTGCACATAATGATTGTGCATTCACACATGCATATATTACAGGTATGGAATAGTGACTATGTGCATACAATGTACACACATATGTACACATATAAGTGCATTTTGCATACATATATAAACAATATATCTTTATTGTATTTATATACAGGATTTCCCCAATGTTTTAAAGTAGTTTTAAGTTATTAAAATCAAACTAAAATTGTATCATACACATTGGTATATGTAATACAGTTTTTGTTGGGGGAATACTAAGTGCATCAAAAAAAAAGCTTAATGAAGGAGGTTGCTGTTAGCTGAGACTTATAAGAAGTTATAGTTTCAGACAGATAAAGTTGAGAAATTGAGTCAAAGAATGGAGCACTATACAGACAAAGTTATATTGATGGAAGATGGAATGTTGTAAATGGAAAATAGAACATAGATCATTTTGGCTGAAATGTGGAAGTAATGTAGAACCGCGTGGAAGGAAACTACAAATGTGGAAGGAAAAATTGGAAGTAATGTGAAATCAGTTCTAAAAAATGAGTTAGAATTAGACTTAAGGGCTTCAAATACCAAACAAAGATGCTTTTCCTTCTATCTTAGATTTGATAAGAACTCACCAAAGTTTCTAGTTCATGGGAATGATTTAGGGAGTAACAGATAAGATATGAAAAGTCCTTTGTAAACTTTGCATACAATTATTATTCATATTAACTTGAGGAAGAAGAAAATGATGTAGAATTTGAATTCTTTATGTATTATAGAACAGGATAGCATGTAAAACTATTATATATAACCCTCTCTGAAAAGAATATTTGTTGCCTCTATCCCTCACTCACCTCCTCACTATATTCCCTTGTGTACATAACCTCATCTGGTTGCATGACTTGAGGCTGGGATAAAGCCAATGCTACTGAGTACTGAGAAAGGAAATAAAATTATAGAAAAAGAATGAGGGAAGATAAAGAATTACCTGATATTAGAAAACCTCAGGCCAATGAAAATTACTTTGGGCTTAATTCTCATCAAAAGCAAAGGTTCTCTTATCAGCTTGATCTCAAACTTTCCCCCTGAAATAAAGGCCCATCTTTTTTCTAAAAATTTTTAAACAATATTTTCTTCTAGAGTTGCAGTATGACTGAGTGACAGAATAAAACTATTCAAGTTTTATATACCCCAGAGGGGAATGAAGAGGTATATGGAGGATCTGAGTAAGCTATAACAAATGACCAATGAAATACTGAGCAAGAGAAGTGGCAGTAAATATTTTATAAGAGGTGTATAAAAAGAAAAAAAAAATTAGTCAATAACACTTCATGAATGAGGAATGAGCAATTCATAGTTGTCATATTCACTTGACTTCTACACAATGCCAATTTAATAAAGGCTTCTGCCTGCCAGGATGCCTTTGGAGATAGCTACAGGTAGACAAGAATCTTACATGATAAAAGAGTGTGGAAAGAAGGCAGAGTGGAATGGGATCACATCTTTTTTTTTTTTTTTTTTTTTTTTTTTTGCCAATGATAACTTTTTATTGACAGAACCCATGCCAGGGTAATTTTTTACAGCATTATCCCTTGCACTCACTTCTGTTCCGATTTTTCCCTTCCCTCTTTCCACCCCCTCCCCCAGATGGCAAGCAGTCCTTTACATGTTGAATAGGTTACAGTATATCCTAGATACAATATATGTGTGCAGAACTGAACAGTTTTCTTGTTGCACAGGGAGAATTGGATTCAGAAGGTATAAATAACCCGGGAAGAAAAACAAAAATGCAAGCAGTTTATATTCATTTCTCAGTGTTCTTTCTTCAGGTGTAGCTGCTTCTGTCCATCCCTGATCAATTGAAAGGGATCACATCTTAATGGATAATAGATCTAAAGATGAAAGGGAGCTCAGAGTCATCTATAGAAGATGAAACTGAAGCTCAGTACAGTTAAGGGGACAAAATTACAAAGACCTAAGTTGATTCTTCATTGCTAAAATGATTTATTGATAAATGCATTTACAATGTCATTACTTAGTAGTAATAAGGTAGTAATCATATTGTAAAGATTTACATGAGTAAGAAGATAAAAATTTAAATCCAGCCTACTTCACTTTGACAAATCTATGGTTTTGTAAACATTAACCTTCCCTATGTCATGAAATAGGAAACTTTCATGAGTGGCAGATAATTATTTCAGCTGAATTTTTCAGTACTGTCTCATTCTTTCTTAGGCTTCTCTGGCTTCATTCAAGTTCCAACTAAAATCTTACCTTCTAAAAGAATCCTTTATTGATCTGCCTTAGTTAAGTTGATTATTTCAAATTAATCCTGAAATAAACTCATGTATATAGTGGGTGGTTTTAAGATGGGAGCTGCCAATTAGGAGAGGAATGTCGCAGGGTAGAGGTTTCTTACTGTGGCAATGTAACTGTTAAGAGGAAGGAGACAAATTAGAGAGAAAATCCAGGCATGACTGAGGTGGGATCCATCCTAAAACGGTGGTTACAGTGAGGGAACCATCAATCAGGAGAGGAAAATCCTGGAGTAGAGATTTTTCTGGGTGGCAAGGCAGTAGGTAAGGAAAAAGGGGAGGAGTTGTCTGAAAAGAGTCCAGGCACACTTTTTAATATTTTGTATGGGGATAAATACTATATCCTCTTCCCCCATAGCAACTTGAAAATTAATTTATATTCTAAAATAGTGTTGCCCTGAGGTCACATGTCTATCTGTGTGTATGAATATACTCTAAATTTCATCTTCTTAATATATCAGTCACAGGAATTTTTGTACACCTATAAATTGTTAGACATTTTAGAAGTTTTTTTTTTTTTTTAACATTATATGGTAGACCTTTTTGAGCCTTTTTTTCTGTTTGAAAATCATGTGTGTGTGTGTGTGTGTGTGTGTGTGTGTGTGTGTGAAGATACATCCATCCATATACCCTTTAAAAAAGTTGAATGCTTTTTAGATCCAAAGTGCTGCACATTTTCAAATTGAATTATAACTTAGAGAAAATAAAAACAGATAGCTTCTATATTTGATTTATAAAACAACCTAAGCTTTAAAAATTGTATAGAACTTAAAAAGGTAGGTACAGTTCTAAAGCAAAACATATTATTTTTTTTCTTTAGCTCTACTACCTTCCTTAGCAGGCATATTCATAACATTTATACTACATCCCCACCATCTCTCCTTTTTAGAAGTTCCCAATTACCTAATAATCTAACAAAATGACTAGAACATAACATAACATAACATAAAATACTATATATATTTCCTTACTAGATTATAATAACTACATGGTAAAGTAGGTGTTATTATTACTTCAATTTATAGAAGAGGAAACTGAAGCTGAAAGGTTACTGTGACTTGCCCTAGGTCACAGAGCTAATACATGTCTGAGAAAAGAATTAAACTCAGGTTTTTCTTATTCCAAATCTAAATCAAATGCAACCTCCAATAGGCAGTCTTTTCTGACCTCTCCAATCTATAATAACTTTCTCCTCAGACTTCACATAATATTTCAATTTTACAATATTGTAATTATAATGGACTTATCACAACTTTCTGCAGTATATTAAGTTTTTTTAGTCTTATACTTTTGCTAGAAAATATATTACCTGAGGGCAGAGATTGTGTCTTATTAAACATTATATCTTCTGTAATATCTAATCCAGTGTTTTGTACACATTAGGTATCTAATCATTGAATAAAATGAATGAATACATAAAAAATGGATGAATGATTCTTCTTTTTTATGAAGCAACAATTATTTTCCTAAATCCTATATCAATATCTCATAATAGGATGGAAGTGATTATTGAATTCTCAAAGGCTATGCCAATGGAGTATAAACTCTGCCAGGTCACACCAAAGCTGTTGAATAAGGGCCCATGATGAATTGGGATTGATCACATGAGTATATATATATATATATATATCTTTATATAAAGACCTAGTCTTTATCACTAGATGGATGTTGCCTCAGCCAAACTGAGAATTGGGAAAGATTTTAGCTTAAAAAGGCCAAGGTCTCCCATTACATCTGAGGCCATCTCTAGTTGTCCTTATCTATATATCTTGCCACTGAGCCCAAATGGTTTTAGAAGAGAAAGTGAGGCTGGTGACTCTGCACAGCCCTCCCACACTTAAATCCAATTTACTTACAATTCATGGCATCTCTTTCTTGATGCCATAGTCCTTTTTGAGAATAAAAGACAAACAGCAACTACAAAACTAAACAAAGCACTTGTGTGTAATATGAATTTTTATAATTAATACTAAATGTTATTTAACTATTATGAATGAAACACATTATTTGAGAGATAACTACTTCATTTACAACATTAAACTAACAATATGTAATACAGCTTCAAAGAAACAGCCTGCTCTGAAGGTTTTTTGGCAGTGTTGAATACATTTGACTCTGTCTTGTAGGCATTGACCTTCTCTTGAAAAGCTAAAAGAGGAACAAATACATTAGAGCACAGAGGGAGTAAAATCCATCAAGTCTTTGGATCACCTGAAACATTATTTAATTTAAATGCAATCTTGATATGTCATGAAAGCAAAGTGATTTATTTTATAATAGATGAAGTTTTCTAAACATTGCATTTTAGTATTAATCATCTTGAAAGTTATTAAAATATGGTAGACATATTTGAATGTATGTGCTTGAAAATTTTTACAAATAGTTTTTTAAAGGGAGAGAAAATAAGTTGGTGTACTTGAAAAGGTAAAAAAATGATGTGTGTATATATATGTGTGTATATATATATATATACACACACACACACACACACATATATATATGAGATATAGTTGAACTCAAAACAAATACTTTAGAAAATAAGCTAATTTAAAATCTCAGCCATTCAAATCCTCCTTTAATAGGAACATGTGGCAGCCTACCCATCTTGTGGCTAGGCAAGAATTAACTTAAAGGTGAGAGTTAGAATCACCACTGTGGAATTCTGAAAGTAGGAAACTTATTTTGCATGTCACTTTTCCCTCTCCCCTTTCCTCTTCTCCCTCTCTATTCTCATCCTCTCTTTTTTCCTAAGAATGCTGAGTATCTATATTCTAGTCCACCTGAAGAAGAAGGAGCAAGGGAATTGACCATGGTAGTGTTTCAATCAGTTTCAGTGGTCAGCTATTCACATATTAAAATAAACAAATGGATGCACCAACTTTTGGTGCATTAGGACTCTCATCATTTGATAAACACATGGCTAGCTTTGTCCTCTTGAGCTGAAGCACATTCCCTACCTTGACAGCTTTTAGCCAAGGCCATTCTGCCTCTTAGGTAAAAGATGAACATAATCTAGACTTGATTGAGGTAACATGATCAGGTGTACCATTGAGTCAACATATAATTGAACTTTACATAAAAGAGAAGACATTGATGTCACAATCGAAATATATTCCCCATGAGTCTTTTCATTGACTTCTGAATGAACTACTACTTTAATTCCCTTGAGATCATTTTGATCAATACAATTTGTAGCGATGTATAATTATTGGCAGAAAAAAATGTTTCCCCCCTTAAAGACACATAGGGGAATTATTGAAAACATTGTTCAATTTCTCAAAGAAAATTCAACTTAATTTGCTATAAGGCAGCTAAGTGGCACAGTAGACACGAAGTACTGAGCCTGAAATCAGGACCATTTACGTTCTTGAGTCAAATCTGGTACACTTACTATGTGAATCTGGACAAGTCACTTAACCCTATTTGCTCAGTTCTTCATCTGTAAAATAAGCTGGAGAAAGAAATGGCAAATCACTTCACTATCTTTGCCAAGAAAACTCCAAATGGGGTCATGAAGAGTTGGATACAACTGGAGTATTTAACAACAGTAAATTTTGCTGTTCCTCTTTAGTTTTGAGCTTAGGATTTCTATGGTTCCTGCCCCAAGTACATTTAAGGATAGAGTGCCTCAGAGAAACTCAGACTTACGAAGTACCTTGAAGATCATATTGTCGAACTTGTATCTAAATAAGAATTCTATGACAACCTTGACAATTGGTCATATCATTTCCATTTCACTACCTCTGTTAATGCGGAGCCCACAACCCTCTGAAGCAACTCAGATACTTCATGACCTCATTAAGAGTTTCAATGGCAAAGATATTGGAGTGGTATGCCATTTCCTTCTCTAGCTTATTTTACAGATGAGGAAACTGAGGCAAATACGGTTAAGTGGCTTGCCCAGGATCACCCAGCTGATAAATGTCTGGGGTCAGATTTGAACTCAAAAAAATGAGTCTTTTTGACTTAAGACTCAGTCCTCTACCCACTTAACTTTATACCACCTAACCTCCTCCCCTTCTATAAAACACAGCTATGCATATTTGAAAATAACTGTTATGTCCTCTCTGAATTTCTCTTTCTTCATGTTAAAGATACTACATTTCTTTAAGTGGTTCTTATATGACATGGTCTCCATTTTCCTCACTACCTTCATAGTTTTCATCTAGACTGCTTCATTTTGTCAATATCCTATAAAATAGGGGACCTAGAATGGAGAATAGCACTTTAAATATGGTCTGATAAAGGCAAGCTACATAGTGACTCACCTCTTTTGATCTATATAGAATGCCTCTTTAATGAAGCCTAATATAGCAATATTAACTTTTTTGGGGGAATGGGGAAAGTTGTCAAATTATTGACTTAATAGGTTGTCCATTTAACTGTATGTCATAATTTAAGAAATACATTTCTTTCATCCATTTTATTTTTCCTATGTGTATAGCTAGCTTAATTTCTTTTGAATGACCACAGAGCTCATTTACATGGTTTTGTAGGATTCTGGGATTTGGAATAATAAGAACAATCATAATGTCTACCAACAGAAGCATTTGTATCACTGTTCTATAAGTAGGGAAAGCCTTTTCTATTTAAATTGTATCTTATCAAATGATTCTAGATAATCATAGAGTTCCTTATTTAAAGCAGTAATGTTTAATAACATTCCACAATTAGGCTGGTGCTAGGTTATAAAAAACATTAAATGCCATTGCTTTCCTTCTCAGGTTTTTTACCTTCTTTTGAGATCTGATTTTTCTTGTGTAGCAAGATAACTACATAAATATATATATATACATATATTGTATTTAATATATACTTTAGCATATTTAACATATATTGGACTACCTGCCATCTAGGGGAGAGGTTGGGGGGAAGGAGGGGAAAAGTTGGAATGGAAGGTTTTGCAAGGGTCAATGCTGAAAAATTACCCATGCATATGTTTTGTAAATAAAAAGCAATAATTAAAAAAAAAATTAAATGCCAAATTGCAGAGATTATGAACGGTAACTACCATAACTTTGCTAAATATTATTTTTTCTCCAAGAAAAATAGTCATTCCTTTTTTTTACTTAATAGTATTTTAGTTTTTCCAATTACATGTAAGATATTTTTCCATCTTCATTTTTGTAAGATTTTGAGTTTCATTTTTCTCTCTCCTTTCTTCTCCTCCTTCCCTATATTCCTTTATTTCTAAGATACATAAGAAAGTGGTTCAAATTTATATTAAAAAAGTCATTCCCCAATTGATAAATGGTCTAAGGATATGAACTATGTGTACTATGTTCCAGGCATTATGATAAATTCTGGGGATATACTTAATAAAAAGGAAGAAAATGTCTTCTCTCAAAGAGCTTACAATCTAAAGGGGGACAAAACATAACAAATGAGGCAGTAAAGGAGAATGGGGAGTGGGACACCAAGGGATACCAGTAAGGGAACATCTTGTTCTGTGGAGTTGAAATTTGGTAGAGAAGCAGATGTTAGGGAGGAATGAGCTAAAAATGTCTAGTTTCTGTGCTGTATAAAAGAAGGCAATGAGAAGAGTCTGTTATTCTTCCCTCCATCCCTCCAATGGGAGTTGAGAAGAGCCATGAGTTAGCAGCATGGTAATGTCTTTAGAAGTAATGAACATTTCCTGAGAGCAAGTTATTGAGTTGAAATCAGGCTGAGCAACAGATGAACTATGGAATAAGTAGAGTGTGTGTGTATGTATATGCATATATATTTGGAGCCATTGATGAAGTTTTTTTTTGCTTGACTTGACTGCATATTTGGTAAAGAAATTGATTTTTCTTTTTTTTTTTTTTTCTCATTGAAGGAGCGAGGAGGGAAAGAAAATTTCTTGCTTAGTCATTTTTCATTCTTGTCTGACTCTGTGACCCTGATTGCAGTTTTCCTAGTGAAGATACTGAAATGGTTTTCCATTTCCTTCTCCAGTTCATTTTACACATAAGGAAACTGAGGCAAATAGGTTCAGTGACTTGTTCAGAATCATGCAGTGGATAAGTGTCTGAGGATTTGAATTCAGGAAGATGAATATTTTTAACTCAAAATCTTGCATTTTATCCACTGCCCGACCTATATGTCCAATATATATAGAATATAAATTTCTATTAATTTTTAAAAGTAGAGATGTTAAAAGATGCTGCAAATATGAAATATTAATGCTCTTTCAGTTGAGATCATTCTATATTAGTTTAAATTAACCACTTTGCTACAAAAGGCATTTGATTAAATGGAAGTCATCTATAATATGTTTGTAATGTAATAGCAAAACATTAATAAAACTTTTAAAATTAAAAAAAAAAAACCAATCTCTTGGCCAAAGGGAGAAAAAGGAAAATGCTGCCAATACCTTTCATAGATTTTTGTATATCGTATTTAATAATTTTTAGCCACAAAATTTCATGAAAAACATGCTTTTCTGATGCATCTTGGGACACTATACTATCTTTGTTTTCACTATTACTTCCTGTCTGAATTGCTTTCACAGTTCTCTGATTTTTTTTTCCTAGCTCTCCACTTTATTATATATGATTAAAAAATCCTGATCCCAGACTCATCTTAGAAATGTCACTTTCATTATGTCATTCCTCTGCTAAAGGAGAACAACAGCAACAAAATCAAAAACAAAAAATCTTTAACAGCTCTTTATTTCTTATTTCATCAAGTTTAATACTCTCTGTTTAATGTTCGAGTCCTGGAGCTATTTATCTAAACATTTACTACTGTTCTGCAACAGATAATGTATTTTAGAAATCCCTTCTCTCCGTGACCTGCCAATATTTCCACCAGCTAATCTATAGATTTAGATCATTTTTAAGCTGAGAGACAACCTCATGTACTGGAAATAATGCTGAATTTTGAAAGATGTTTTTAAAGTTACCAAATTCTGCATATGTTTTAACCCAGATATAGCAATATTAGGTCTCAAATAGATAAAAAAGAAGAGGAAAAGTATCTATGTGTACAAAAATATTCATTGCAGCTATTTTCATTGTAACCTCGGATTGGAAATTAAAGCAGACTTATGGCAGAGTGGATAGAATGTTGATATTAAAAGTCAGAAAGGCTCAAGTTCAAATCCTATTTAGATGCTTATTAACTTTGCTAGACAAAGTACTCTGCTTCTATTTACTTTTGCTTTCTCTATAATATCTACTTTCTAGGGTTGTTTGAGAATCAAACAAGAAATATTTGTAAAGCACTTTGCAAGCCCTAAAACATTTGGGATTATTGTTGTTGTTATTGTTATTATTATTATATTATTATTGTTGTTGTGATGATGATTCAATGACTAAACTGGCTATGGTATGCAAATGGAATATTATTGTCATTAGAAGTGAAAAAATGGTCATTTTCAGAAGAAATTGGAAAGAACCTTCTGAACTGATGCAGAGCAGAAGGTGAACTATGAGAGGAACATTGTTGAAAACATCAACCTTTGAAAGCTTTAGAACGCTAATAAAAATGATAAATCACAAATCTAGAGGAATGAAGAGAAAATACATCAACTACCTCCTTCAAGAGAGTTGATGGATTTAAAATGCAAAATGATATATAAATTGTTGCTAATGGTCAGTGTGGAAATATATTTTGCTGAACATTTTATATTTTTAGGATGATTTTATTTTTGATTTTTCAGTTGGAAAGATGCTAAGAGGAAGAGAATAAATGCTTATAAAATAAATAAGGAAGACACTCAAAAGAAGGAATAAAGAAGGAAGCAAAACTAAAAAAATGTTGGCTTCAGCGTCATACAACTTTTATGCTTTGGTTCTCTCATTTGTAAAATTAGTAGGTTGTCCTACATTGTAGATAAAGTCTCTTCCATTTCAGGTCTCATAAAACATTGCTTGATTAGTTACACTATGAGAGTTTTCTAGGTATTTTCATGCCACTTTCAATGATTAAAAAAGGGAATTATCCCTTTATTTCATGCTAATAGCACTGTCACATTTATAGAGTCTTTGGGTCTTGTGAAAAAATTTTTTAAAGAGGTGATGAGCTTTGATAGTGGCAGAGTCTATAGTCTAACTGTGCTGTAACTCCTAATAAAGGAAATGGAAGATTAAAATGAATATACTTCATAAATAATCTGGAGGAGGTAGAAAACAGTAAACTCTTCAGTATTTTGTGGAAATTAAGCTCCAATGGTTAGTGAAATCCCAAACTGATAGAAGGAAACTGCAGGAAGATCTAACAGTGCTGAGGGTTTGCAGAAAAATGGCAGCTCAGCTTTAGGGTAAGCAAATATAAGTTCTCCAGAGGAAAATTACCTAAATAATGCCTACAATTATCAATAGACATTCCTTTAGTTATTACATGATAGTTTAGGACAAGGATAAGAAAGACATTATCTATTTCCCTGAAGATATTAAGCAAATTTGCTTCTACAGTCCCAAAAGTTTAGCATTACAAATACAAAGTATTAGTATCTGGTTTTAAAAAAGTATATTTGTATTGGTCATCCTGTTTTTTTCTGGTCATTGCTCCCTAAGGAGATTATCATGAAGATGGAAAAAGATATAGAGAAGGAAAGGACAATGGGAAGGAAGTTGCTGTAGAGTCTATACTAAGAGATGATACTCTTATTGTGTCAGTTTAGGGAAAATATTTTTTGAAACTTCATTGATATAGCTTATCATGTAATGCTTGCTGAAAATACATGAATCAATATGATACAGATATGAGTTTCTAAACCTTATTTGGAGTGTGAAGTTTATATGGGAAATCAACGAGGAAAAGTGAACTTCCTCAATTGCCAAGTAGAAGAAAAGTTCAGATTTAAGTGTTCTTTTCTACCCATCCCACAAACCTGTCAACTAATCTACATTTGTTCATTTTATGTTTTAATACATGCTTAATTGCATGAGCCTGATAAAATAATAATAGTAGCCCAAAAGTAGCCCACTTACCATCTCAAATCAACTTCAGAAAGTAGTAACTCAAGTACCCATCTTACAGATGAATAAACTGATACTCAGGGAGGTTCACTAAGGAAGAAAAAGTATTATGATTTGAAATCAGGTCCTTTGACTCCAAATCCATTCATTTTTTTCACCACAAAAGATGCTTATAAACACATTCAATTTAATGATTGCTTTTGCTAAAATGAAAGTAAACATCTACAAGACAATTAATTTCTATTTAAATTACTACATATTTTAAAATGCTAATAGAAAAATTTTCTTCTCTGAAACAGTAGTAGTAGTTACAAAGAACATTTTAATATTTATTTTATTTTATTATTTATCTTATAATGTTTTTAATATATAATCTCATTTGATCAAATCTTTTCAATATTGGAAATCATAGGGAAATGTATAGAATATATAATAAATGTATATTTATAATAGATCATGAAAAAAGAAAGAAAATATTTTCTAAGCTCATTTGTTTACTAAGGTAAAATGGCTTATATTAAATGTTCTCTCTTACCATAGGATATTAAAAAAATAGTTAACAAATATCAGAAACAGTTTGAATACTATGTCTTTTTCCTGCTAATGTAGTAGTTTTTGATAGCTTTCATATCTTTTGGGATATCCATGTCAAATGACCAACAAGATGGAGGACTAGATATTTTTGTTGGACACCATTGAATCTCAGAAATTCCCCAAAGAGAAATTGTGTACTAGAGGAAGAACAATAACTCAATGTAGTCCCACTTCATTATCTTATACACTCTGGAAGTAGCACTAGCTGACCTGCCTGCTTGTCTATTTGGACCCACTTAAAGATTTCTCTGCTCCTATAAATGTTTGGCAGCATACCTTACCCCTGTCCTTGACCCACCATTCTGTGGCAATAAGCATTGGACCTTAATTCTGCCCACCTATTTGCAGAAGATGGGGAAGATGAGCAGGGTTAGACTATACTTTTTCTAGTGTGGCTACACTTAGCTGGAGAATTAGAAAATTGAGAGATTTGGGACAGGGTGCCAATATGAGTAGAAGGCTGAATAAGACCTCAATGAAAAGGAATTAGCATCCAGCTACTACCAATTTCATCTCCCAAGAGTCATTTGGGACACAGGATGTGGTCAGTGAGAAATGAGTTGTCTATCATGGGTAAGGGCTGAAACAACTCTGGATCTAAAGATTCAAAGCTCCAAGAAATAAAATCACCACAAAAAGAGATAGATTTAGAAAGTGAGAAATAGAAGAATAAAAGAAATAGAAGACTAAGACCACCAAAGTTTTCAGCAGGAAGGAAACTCAGATTAAAAAAAATTCTAGAGCATACATTACTAAATCAGCAGTGTAATTATTAAAACAATACAGGCATGGCATTAAAGACATTCACACCATTCCATCTAGCTTTCAATAAATATTACAAAACAAAGGAAATTAAATCAACATTTATTAGAGTCCAACAGATTCCCAACAATGCATGAAATTATAACAAGAGTTGCTAAAAAATCAAAGAAGAAACCAGAATTTTCAAATAAGTTAAAAGGGAAAAAATGGCAGATTCTATGACCTGCAAAATAAAAATAATTAGCAGAGCAGATTATTTTTTATTTTTTGCTGAGGCAATTGGAGTTAGGTGACTTGTCCAGGATCGCACAGATAGGAAGTATTAAGTGTCTGAAACCAGATTTGAACTCAGGTACTCCTGAATTCATGACTGGTGCTTTATCCACTGTGCCACCTACCTGCTCCCAGGAAAATTTTAAAGAAGTGAGAGAATAACTGATGGGAAGATGCAAAGTAAAGGATAATTTGGAAGAAGAGAATCAAAAAGCAATAAAGTTAAAATAATATATGATTTCTATAGAAGCAAAACATGCTGATTTTAAAGAAAGGATGTATCAAGAAAATGTAAGACTCATAGAGCTTCCAGAAGAATATATTCAGTCAAAATCAGATTACAATAATGTGAGAAATTATATAAGAACATTGCCCGAAACTTCTGAATATAGAAAACAAAACAAAAATGAATCATCAGAAAAACAATAAAACTATTCTCCAAAATTCCATGTCCAAAAACAAGGAAAAAAATATTACAATATAGGAAAGGAACTTCAAATAATACAAGACTATATTGCATTCATTGTAATAATAGAAGGGAATGGAATGATATATTGTGAAAAGTTATAGAACTGAAGAAACAACCCAAAATAACATGATAATAGAATTATGCCTTACCATCAAATGAAGCAGACATTCAATAAAAGACAAACATTTAAAGCATTCTTAAAGTTACAAATACTTTAAACAAAAGATATGCAAGAGAACAACAACAACAACAACAAAAAACTTCCCCAAAAAGCAGAGCAAATAACATGATCCTATTTTTAGAGAGTATCAAATGCAAAACAAAACAAAACAAAACAAAACAAAAACACCAGAAAGACAAAGAAATTTAGGGAGTTAAAAAAAAAGATGGACCATTAAGACTTTTCTTTTTGGCACAATAGAAACAAAGAGGAAGAGCCCAGATCTACAAGGTTATAACAAAAATCAATTTAGAAGAGAGAATTCAGACTTAGAACTTTAGAGTTTTTAACTTTTTGAAAATTTAAAGAGATTAAAGGAATAAATATAAAGACCTTGTCTCAAATAAAAATTTAGATGAGGAAAGAGAAGTAATGAGAAGAACAAAGTAGAAAAATTCTTCTTAGAAAAAGAATAGAAAATAAAAAAAAACGTAGAACACAATAAATTGAAGGGTGAACATTTTTATTTAACTACTTATGAGCAAAAAAAAGGGGGAAGAGGGAAGAACAAGTAAATTTAAAAATTGGGGATCAGTTTCTTAAATAAAACTTTGAAACTGGAGAAAGGAATGACTGACAAATTAAAAGAAGATAAGGGAAGATAAGGATGATGGCAAGAAAGCCTGTGAAAATAAGTTTGCTTTAAGATAGGTTAAACAAAGATAATTCAGACAAATCACTATCTTAAAAGTGGGGAGGGAAAGGAATAAAAAAAAAATCCTAATTCAGAAAAAAAAAACAATATTAGACTCATAAATAAGAGCAAAATGTAAGACTTATTTAATTCTTATTTCTTATCTAAATTCTTATTTAAATGGATTAAATATTCCAAGAGAATGAGTGACAGATTGAATAAAATAACAAAGCCCTATGACATCATGCTTATAAGAACATACCTAAAAAGCAAAATTTATAGGGTATAAACACAAGAAACTGGAACAAAATTTGCTATGTATAAGGTGAATTTTTTTTAAAAGAAAAGGAAAAGTTATCATCATGTAACCATATAAAGTAAAAAAAAAATTTACAATATGTAAACAAGGTAATTACATTATGATGAAAGGAACTATAAATAACAAATATTGGATTTTAACTGGTGTGCTTCAAATACTCTTATGTGAATTATAAGAAGATATGTACAATAATAAAATAATAGTCAGAGAATTTAATAGCCTCAAAAATTTAACAAAAATATAATAAAAAAAATTTAAAAAATGAACAAATGTTGGATAGAGTTATATCATCTTCTAAAAGGAGCTGCTAAAATCTATGCATTTCTGAGTATTATATCAACTTTTACAAAAATTTACTATGTATAAATATTATATATAAATAAATTTACTATATATAAATAAATTCACACATTTTTTTCCTACCTACCAAAATTTAATTTGATAGAAAGATTGGGAAGCTTCTATCAAGTTGGAAGTAGTTCAGGCATGGGCCCAGAGATGAAATATATATCTCTTCTCTGAGGTGCAGTCAAACTTAATCTTAAGAGGTTTATGTTACCAGAAGACTGGGCATCAGGTAATGCTGTTTTTGTTAAACGCAGTAACTTATGAAAACCACACACTAAGACACAGAGAGATTAAAGTATGTATTAATGGAGAGTGCTAATATCCTATGTTTAAAAATTACAGATTCAGGACATATTAAGTATAAGCTTATTTATACAACATAGCATATTTTGTTATAATTATTTTATACATCTATTATCTTTCTACTAGTTTACTAATTTTTTAAAGAACAAAAACTGTTTTATTCATCTTTGTGTCTCCCACAGCATTTAGCATAACACTTAAAATGCCTACACACACACACACACACACACACACACACACATACACACACACACATATATATATAAAACATATTGTGCTTTTAAATGTTTTTAAGCACTTTCAACATAATCTCCTCTAATCTTCACAACAATTTTCGTTTTAGGACAGAACATGGCCTGAAACCTAGGTCTTATCACTCAATTAATACATTTGAAGCTTGACAGATCTATGTCCTTAACCAAAAGAGGAACTGAATTCATTTTCCAGGTCACTGGGAGTATAATTTTTGGATACAGAACTTAATCCCCAACTACCAAATCTTTAATTTGGACATTACTCAATAAAAGGCTATTTCTTTTTCTTTCTTTCTTTCTTTTTTTTTTTTAAGGTTAAGGTGCTGTTTGGAAATAGGTAACCTTCTGCCATAATTATATTTTTTTCTTCTGAAGTAAAATTTTTCTAGAATAACTGGATTTGTTCTTTTAATTCATTACCCAACAGTTCAGTGATACTGGGAGCAGAGGTCATACAGGCAGAACATTTTTTGGCATCAAAGCAGGAACATCAGGATCAGCAGCATGAGCAGACTACATTGAGTCAATTATTTCATACTGTTTTATGTAACCAACAACTGAGCCTTACAGCATGATTGATTCTTCCCCTTTTCTTTGTGTAGGTTGTTGAATATAACAGAAAAATGGGATAAAAGAACTACTTATTTCTTGTGGAATACTCTTGAAAACAATCATTTTAAAATCAATTATTTTATGTTTTCAGTATGTATTTTTCAGTTTGATTTCAAGTCATTTCCTAACTTAAAGATATTCCAGAGACTCATAAAGCACATTAAAAAAAAATTTATTATGAATTCATGCACCAATGAGGGAATGCAGTAGATCTAGCTGCACATCTATCCACTTTATTCAACAGCATATTTGGATTTGTAATCAGTAAAATTGTTTGATCTCCATTTCTGCCACTTCAGAGGTGTGTGCTTGTGGACAAATTGTCCAGCTCATAGGTAAGATCTCAATATTTTAATGTATAACAATAATTTTATAATTAATTATAGAGTTGTGAAGAAAGCAGCTTTTGACACTATCAATCAATCTCAATAAACATTGTCAATAAACATTTATTAAGCATCCACCACGGGGCAGGTACTATACTAAGCATTGGGAACACAAAGATGAAAAAAGAGAGACTGCCCTCAAGAAACTTACAATCTAACGAAGGAACACAACACATAATATGGGAGAGAAAGTATCTAATGTAGAGTCATGAGGGAGAAATCCCAAAGTAGTGTAATTAAGAGAAATAAGAGATGTCTGAATGGTGCTTCCTCCTGAAATGGAGGTTTTAGAATTTATGGCTCCTCAACTTTTCAATGAGAGGAGCAAGGGGAAATGATGAAGTTGAATATTAAGATTCTTGGTAGCATCTTGTAGGATGATGAAGTTTTCAAAATAATAAACTTCCTGAAGCATGGAGAAGTAAGAGAAATCCAAAAGGAATTCAAAAACAGTCAGAAATAAGGAGTCATCCTCTTCCTCAAATGTAAGGTTTTTGTAACTGTCCTCTCTCCTCATTCTTTTCCTATTTGAATGCATTCTTAGTCTTTGTTGCTAGATCTTTGTCCAAGTCATGTTTATTAACTTTGTGTAATCCCCCCTTCCCCAAGTTCTGTTCCAAGCTCTTTTCTTCTTCTATAGATGTCACTTGATCTCATCAGCTCCCACTTACTTGTAATCTCTACATGGATGATTCTCAGTTTTAATTTGTCCAGCCCTAACCCTAATCTCTCTGTTGACCTACATTTTTACATTTTTTACTATCTACTAGACATCTCAAACTGGTTTTCTCATGCATATCTTTATCTCAAGTTGTATAAAACTGAATTCATTACCTTTTCCTTTAAACCCTTTCTTCTTCTTAATTCTCTATTATTATACATGGCATTCAGTCCTCCAGACTTAAAATCTAGGTGTCATCCTCAATTCCTCATTCAATCTATTCTTAGCGGCTTCCATTTACTCAATACAATTAATAGATTCCTCTTACATTTAGAAGGAAAATTAATATCTTGCTGATAATTTGAATATAAATAATAATAGCACAAGAGATAGCATTAGCCCACATTGGCAGTAGAGCAGATTTGTTTTCATGTGGATTATAGGGATATATATCCCCTCATTTATATCGACTCAATATTAATAGCTGGTACCTTCGTAGGAACCCAGTCTGTCCTGAGAAATAGAATCCTAACTCTTAACAGAACAAGAAGTATATTACATTAAAAATTAATGTCAAATTTCATGTTTTTGGACTCTCTACTGGTGAATCACTCACTTTTTGGCCAACAAAATTGTTCATTTGACTCTATTGTGAAAAGGAATATGAGTGTATGAAAATATGAAAGTAGGAATGAAAAAATGTAAATAAAGTCAAAGTAGCTCAATTAGCTTATATTAGCCTTGTATTCTAAAGTGAGTTTTTCATGAGTACTTCTAAGGAAATAAAAATCACTGGAATATATGACAGAAATACACAATTTTTGATAGAAAAAAGTACATTTAATTTGTATCTGAGCTACTATTAAAGTTTTTGTCATAAAATATTTCCCTATAACATGACTTCAGTTATATTAAAGCCAAATCATGTTCCTAGTATCCTGTCATGAGCATTCTATTTCTTACATTAAAAGCTTAAGCTGCTGTACTATGCTTGTCAACAAACACCAGTGTGAAATGGGATTCTTCTGCACTTGAAATAGCATTATTGTTATCTTTCTAGCATAGATGTGGTCTTAGCAGCATCTTATCATCTAGAGGAGAAAACACAGTTAAGTTAGTTTAAAATCTTATTTTTTATGACCCATGTATCAACCTCACTCAGCCAGGAATATCATAAATCAGAATTTTCAATTTATTTTTCATCATGGAAAACACTGATATGATATAATGTTTTAATAAGAGAGAATATAAAACATCTCAAAAATGCCAAGTGAACTATATCATTTGTAAAGGGAAAAAGGTCAGAATGTTCTTTTATTATTCTTTGTAATAATTTTTGCTAAAGTGAAAAACAAATGGAAACTAGAGACAGTTTATTTTAAATGAATCAATATAAGGTCACTAAAAATATCATTACAATATGTGACAAGTACTTGACAAAGGAGAGAATAGTAGAAAATGGGAGTTGAAATATTTCTTCTTAGTTCTATAAATATTTCTACAACTAGTACAGTATATATGAAAGCAGTCAGAATCAAAAGAAAATTTTTACTATACTTGTGCCATGAGACATTCTGGATTTTTATAGTTATAAGGTCAAGATCTAGAAGAGTATCTGCCATTAGATAAAAGCACATAACTTCTATTATTGGCTTTTCCCCCTTCCCCCTTTCTGTAATAGGAAGCATTCCTTTGGGCTCAGAGCCACCTTTTCTGTGGAGCCAGTTGTCAGCAAACTACCAGTCCCCATGGAAACAACCTGGACCAAGCCTAGAATAAGCCAAGAGAAAACATCAACTATGCTGGAAAGTGATCACCCCTACTAGGAAGCACCTCATTGCTATTTAGTGGCATCTGCACTGTGCCAGACCGTAGAGAAGGAGGGAAATAACACATGTTCATGTAAACAAGGATCTGAAAAACATGATTTCCACATAGTGACTAAAATACAAAAGAAGTAGTATTTTTCATAGGAATATTTTAGTGTAGGACTTTATAAAATAATTTAGACACAGAATATAAAGTGTCTTGAAATTTACTAGTACAACTGCCAAAATACTAATTCAAGTGGTTTGGATGTATAGATTGTCCTTTGAATTAAAGGAGAGTTGGGAACTTGGGGGTTAAACAGAAGGAATTGAACTTATTTTTATGTCAAAAAATTATAACCTATAAGCATTTTTATAAGATGTGATCTCACAGTTATTGTTAGAAAATATTATTAGCAATGATTTTTTTCTCCCACATAATATCTATTGTTATCATAGGTAACCAAGGTTCCACTTCAAAAAACTGAAATGATTTCATTAGAGGATAAGAGATTAAAGAAGAGCCATTACCATCTACTTTGCAGTTGCAGCTCTAGGACCTTTTCATATGACCAAAAGCTGAAACTTGCCATATTTGTTGTCTTCTTTATTAGAATGTAAGCTTCTTGAAAGCAAGCATTCTTTTTTTCTTTCTTTCTTTCTTCTTTTTTTTTTTTTTTTTTGGTGTGTGTGTGTCCCAAATGCTTACTTAGCACAGTGCTTTTCAAATACTAAGTGTTTAACAAGGCTTCATTCATTCATATGCCTTTCATAGTATTTTTATTTAGAAACCCTTTATCCTAATACTTTAGTTTTTCCTTATTGGTCTTTCATTAAATCACAAGCATATCATAATATAGCAGTCTTAAAAGTCCAGTAAATTCTAAAGTACTATGAAAATATGACTTACTATTCATACACATACAAACTTATCAACCTTGTAAAATTCAAGGGATGAAAACCAAGTACAAAGGCAGACAGATTGTCTATTGCAAAAAGAAAGGCTACCTCTTTCTTTGGGAGTGGAACAATGGAAGAGAATAGAGGATGATGTTGAGAACATTAGACCCTAAAATGAGGATAAAAAGGAACTTGCAACAGATAACTTTCATTTTTCAGTAAAGTATGAAGTGTTGCTCCTTTGAGAGAAAGAAGGGAAGAAAGGGTCAGCATAAATGGTTTGAGTAGAGAAGAGAAAATTTGGAACAGATACTATGGTGACTTCAGTAGTAAATCAGGAGAAGATTAAATATTGGTATGTTGTGGTGATAACCTGATTGATATGATGTAGGTATAAATAATGTTTAGTGAACTCAGCTTGTGTGGTTTTTACCTAGCATTGTTTAGCAGAATATAAGAATGAATGAGGAGGATAGATTCTATAACCAAAGTTAGGATTTAGAAATGAACAACTATTTGGAAAATGACTTCAATAGTAGTGTATAGTATAAATTTAATTAAAAAAAAAAAAAACTACTGGGTCAAAATTTGAAGAGATAAAAGTCAGCCTAGCCAAGGAAAACAGAGAGTGAGATGAGTGTAGGCTGTGACAAAAGCAGAATCTTTAGGTTTTAGAAAGGATGATTCATGCTACATTATTAGAAATATTGGATCCATAACTTTGGGATGTGACAGTCTTACTGTTTTATCTTAGGTCAGATGTGGATTATTCTATTTTCAGGCAACATATATTAAAGGGGACATTGATAAGCTAGACTTTGTGCATGAAAACATCATTTGGATTGTGAGAGGACTTTTCATGAACTGGGAAATATTTAGCTTGGATAGGAGAAGTTTTGATGTGAAAGAAATAAATGAAATCTAATTTTCAACACTTGCCATGAGAAAGAGAAATTAAGTGACTTCTGATTGGTTCCCAGAGGGCAGAGTTAGTACCAAGAGGATAAAAGCTACGAGGAGTCAGCTTCCATATGATAATAATGCAGGGATTTCCAAATATTAGAAGTTTTTAATAGTTTTATTTGGAAGATTGTGAGTTATCCCTCATTGGAGGTATTCAATCATTCAAGTATGATTATAGCTTGGTGATGCTGATAGAATTCAAGATTTGAATAATGATTCACTTAGATATCTTTTGAGAATCCTTTTGACTTGGAGATCAAATGAGAGAATTAAAATTCAAAATAATGCTTAAAAATTGGAAAAATAGATCAAAAGCAATATTATAAAATTTAGTAGTATTCAAAGTCCTGAATAAAAGTTTTTTTTTTTAAATAACCATCGCTTTACGTAAATGATTGATAGCTCTTATAAGGATAATTATTCATTAAAATGACTTAGGGAGTTTAGTTGATTATGAATTTTATGTAATCTAGCAATGGAATTTGGTTACTCCCCCCAAAAAATAATCTGCAGTCTTAGAAGATGTAATAAGAAAGGTGGAAGGAGAATTTATTGCAAGGTAGATAACACTGTAATCTGCAATGGTCATATATTTAAATTCTTTGCTTACATTTGAAGAAGAATAATGACATATTATTACGTTCAGAAGACTATAGAATGGTAAAGGAAAATGTCACCAAAACAACTAGAAATGCTTACTGGAGAATAAGGAATGTCTGAAGTGAGATATGGAAGCTGCATTCACATTCTTGAAAGGCTGCTGTGTGAAATATATTGAAGATAGATTTATTCTACATGAATCCCAACAGAATTAGAGAAGCAGAATTTGGTCTATCAAAAAACTCTCAAACTTTCTAATAATTGGAGCTGTCTATGAATAGACAAGACAGCCTCATAAACTAATATGCACCTGTGTTCTGAAATAATTTCTAAAACGAGTATGAGATTGGAGTAGATGATTTCCAAGGTCTGTTCAAACTCTGATAGTCCTTCATTTTATGACTAAATATAATCTAGGGCTCTTTTTAAATACTCTTAGCTTTTTTTCTTTGTCTATCTGAAAACATATAATAAATGTTAAGTAAAGATAACCGTTCCTTTTACATAATTTCTTTAATAGAGTTAATTAATTCTTGAAATTTCAATCTTAGCTACACAGATGATGACTAGTTTTGTGTCTCTAATCTAGGTCTCTTTTTGCTCCAATTACAATGTCTTCTCTCAGATTCTAAATAAGACGTTATATTCTCTACCAACTCTTTTCCCTTTCTTGTTTTCCTATTATCATAGCTGGCAATAACCACTGTCTGGTTGGCATCCTGAGGATATAACCTTGGCGTCATCTTGGATACTTCTCTTTCCATCAATCATATTCAGTGATTATTCAAATCCTGCCAATTTTTCAGCTATAAACTAACTCTTTCTATATGTGCAATCTACAGAAATAGCCTTGTAATTGGCTTTCCTTCCTCTAGACTTCCTGTGATCCAGTCTTTGAATTTAAACAAAATATATCCTCTCTAAGCATAATTTTATTATATAATTCCTTTTATTAGAGTCTTTTAACATTTTCTAATTCCTTTTCACAGAAAACTAGTCTTTCTCTTAGACTTCACAGCTAGTACAAAATTCTGTCCTTCTCCTTCACTTATCTTTCTAACCTTTTCTCCCTCTGATACTTGAGCTTATGTTCTCTGCTCTAAAATTAGAAACTATTTGTCATCTCAACTATAGTATTATTCTGTTCTAGAAGATCTCTTTACAATTCTCTGGTTGACTCATACCCTTCTTTTGCTTTTAAAAATGTCTTGTCTTCTTTAGGAAGCCTTTGCAGAACAGTTTCATCTACTACTTCAATAAATCACTCTCTACTAAGTTTTACACACAAATGCATATTTGTGTTGGGTTAAGAACATGGTGTGATGGGATATTTTGGATTTACTGTGGCAATGGAGTATATACAACTATCCAGTGGCATATATGGGTTGATTTCAGGTTGACTAGTTGATCAGTAGTTCTTCATAGGAAAGGAAGTATTTGTGAAAATTAGCAACAAATTATCAGAAGTAGGAGGGGAGATACAATAAGAATATTCTATTTTAAAAACTTTAATATCTTGAATTATATGAATTAACTTTTCATTTCTTTTAGATAAACATGTCAAATAAAGGTATACTTCAGTTTTGAAACAAAAAACATCATATATGGTAGTATAGTAAAAAGCACAAAAAAAAATGCTCAATAAATATTTGGTGAATCAGTAAATATTTTACATTCTATCACCTTGGCTGTTAGGTATTTATTGTGATTAACAATTTGTATCCTTTAGAATGTAGGCTACTTAAGAATGGGAGTCCTATATTTATTTGACTTCTCACATCACTTTTCATGATGCCTCTTTTACATAAGTAAGAATAGGCAATCCAACTAAAAATTTTAAAACTACTTCACATAAACATGACTATTTCTGAAAAATTACACTATTTTATTCATAGGTTCTTATAGTGAGAGAGGATTCATGAATTAGTTTAGTTAAACAAATACGATTAGTCAAATCCTAGTCAAATCAACTTAACTGACATTTTACATGGCATACTCATGTTTACAAATTGTTTTGCATGTATTATTTTATTTTACTCTCACAATTGTACAAAATGGCTGCTAAAAGCATTTTTATTCCCATTTCACAGATGAGGAAATAGAATAAGAGGGTTTAAATATTTTGATCAGCTAGTCAATCAAATAGCATTTATTAAAGCTGTTACTAAGTGATAGGTATAGTACTAAGTGTAAACAGTTTGGAGGTATCAGAAGCAATATTTAAAACCGAGTATCTCCTCCCTCAAATATAATATGTTTTCTATTATACCACTCTATCTTATGTTTTTAGGCATTTTTTGTTACTTTAAATATAATTAATGCCCTACTAAATTTAAGAATAACAACTGCATTATCATTTGAACTTCATTTTCTCCATAAAGAAGGAAACTGGGATCAAGAATATTTAACACTATTCAAATGAAAAGTCAAATTCAGCCAAACATTTGGAGATTTTTCTCTGTAATTTGTCAAAATTTATATTGGGGAATTTCCTATTTATAAATATGGTGAAACACCTATATTAAAGAACCAATTTGTGCCTCATCATCAGTGGATCAGCTTAAAAAATTAACAAATATTTATTCATCTTATTCTCTATGCAAGATGCTATACTATACATTATGGTCTCTCATTTATAAAAATATAAAAAAGTAATTATTCCTATCAAGGATTTTAAAATCTAGTTGAACAGAATGGCCTGAATGGTATTGTGGGTAATGAAAATGGCATAAGCAAAAGTGTAGATTTAGAAAAGTTAAAGGTATACTTGGGGCATATAGATTAAAATAGTTTGGCTGATGTGGAAGTTTTCCACGCAGACAAAGAGAAAATTAAAACTGGGGCTAGACCATGTAGAACCTTCATTGGTAGCTGAAAATGTTCTAGATTGTCAAGAAATCCAATATCATTAGAATATAATGGTATTTGAAATAATTTTAATATATATGAAACACAAACAAATACGGCATTTATCATGCCATAATAAAATGGTAGTATTTTAAGAATAATTTTAAAATAATAAGCAATATATTAAAGTGTATCCTAGGGCAACTCAGGTGGCTCAGTGAATGGAGTGCTCTGCCTAAGTCAGGAAGATCTTAGTTCAAATATGACATCACATACTGAGTAGCTGTGTGACCCTAGGCAAGTTTCCTTATCCGAAAATAAGCCAGAGAAAAAAATGAAAACCACTCTCATATGTTTGCCCAGAAAACTCTAAATAGGGATCACTAAGAATTGGATACAACTGAAATGATTGGGGAAAAAAATCTCAATTTCTTCAAAGCTCTAGAGGATTTTGAATGAACTGATGTGATAATTGTATCATAATAAAATACTAGTCAAGTTTCAAGAGCTGGTGAAGTTGTAATTATTAAACTTACATGAACTGATGCTGAGTTAAATTTGTAGAACAAGAATTAAATTTTATAAAGTAACAGCAAGATGGATCAACTATGATAATGACTTAGCTCTTTTCAGCAATACAGTGATACAAGACAATTCCAAAAGACTTGTCATGGG
This sequence comes from Antechinus flavipes, assembly GCF_016432865.1. Lineage (NCBI taxonomy): Eukaryota > Metazoa > Chordata > Mammalia > Dasyuromorphia > Dasyuridae > Antechinus > Antechinus flavipes. The sequence continues at coordinate 461,578,747 of NC_067400.1, forward strand.
AAATGTCATCACATCCAAAGAAAGAATAAAGATTAAAGGATAATGTTTTAACTTTCCCCTTCTCTTTTGTGGCTTTACCCCTCTTGTTCTAATTGCTCTTTTTGGATATGACTAATATGGAAATATGTTTAAAAGGACTGTATATGTGTAACATATCAGATTGCTAGTTGTCTTGATGAGAAGGGAGGGAAGGAAGAGAGATAAAAATTTGAAACTCAGAATCTTACAAAATGAATAGTAAACTGCCTTTATATACAATTGGAAAAATATACTATTAACTAAAAAACGAAGCTTAAATGCCATTCAGTATACTTATCTTGCTTTCATAATTTACTATAGGATCCTAGAATCTTAAAAATCCTGATATTTATATAGTATTTTACCACCTCATTTTATAGATGAGAAAACAATAATGAGGCCTCAAAGAAGTAAAACCATTCGCTCAATTTATCTAGCTCAAATGTGACTAATAAGACTTTTATTGTTTGATTCTACAACACTGCTTTTTCCACTATAAGATGTTTTTTTCCCATATTACTGCTATTGTTTTTCTTTTCTCTAAAGAGATTCCCAAGGAGGGAGATTGTTAGAGCTTTTTGTTTTCATTCTAAATGAAAGACTTATTTGGAAACCTCTCCTCCACAGCCAATTTCTGATTCTCTCCCAAATGAGAAAGTTTAAGGTTATTATCAAGTGGATGTTAGTGGCAGAATGAAATAGCTGGAGTAAGGGCCCTTTACTCAGGTTTAAATTCCGACTCTCCTACCTCATTAATTACATAATATTGGATAAGTCATTTCACTATTCTAAATTTCCATTCCTCATAATTAAGGAATGGCTTAAAAAAGAGCAGTTTGAACAAAATGGAATTTTATTGTGCCATAAGAAATAAAGAATATGATGGATTCATAGAAATATGGAGAGACAGATGATGCAGAATTTATTTAGTTGAATTAGGAGAATAATTGATTGACATGACAATAACATGATGGGAATAAATTCTAAAAGTGGCTCTTCTGCTCCCTATGTTCAAAGTGTTGTCCAGTCATCACTTCAAAAGCATTAGAATAAATTATACCTTCCATTCAGAGATAATGAACTAGATTCCCATAGGATGTATCAGAACATGTAGAAACAAGATGGATTAATGATGGATTTGAGATTCAGAAACATTCTCAAACATAAGAATATGTTGATTTATTTTTCTTGATTATATATATTTGTTATAATAGTTTTTCTATGGGTTATTTGGAGGCCAATGTGGTTGGTGGGGAAATGTTATATTATATAAAATCAAATAATTTTAATAAACAGTTCTTAAACAAATTAAGATAATTACATTGATATTCACTATAAACAGATCAAATTTAATTGAATTACAACTTTTAGAAATTTAGAAAGGAGGAGGGATTAGATGATTTTAAAGGTGATTTCTAGCTCTATTTCTATCCAATTTTTTTTTTTTTTCATATTGGGTCTTCACATTCTGAAACATTCTCCTTGTAGCTGCCAAAATAAGAGCCTTTTTCCAAAATTCACTTTGAGATTTGCTGAGATTTACACTGTATAGATATCTTTTATGTACCTGGCTATTTACATATTGTCCCCCAATAGAATGTTAGCTCCATGAGGACAGGGGGCATTTTTACCTTTTTTTGTATCTCTAGTTCTAAGCATAGTTCCTGCTTTTTGATTAATTCTCCATATCACTGTCTTATTAAATAAAATCCAAGGCCTCTCTTTACTTTCTAGGGGAAAAAAATGAACTTTTATTGGGATTTAAAGCTTTACTTTTCTAGCCATATTATAGATTTCTCCCCTTTCCATTCTCTATGATCTTGTCAAACTTGTTTTTTTTTTTTTTTTGCAATTTTTTAACTAGCATTTATTAAGTACTATTATGTCCCAAGTGCTATGCTAATTGCCTGACTGAAAAAAAAATAACAGTTCTTGCTTGTGAACAGTTTGCAGTATAATGGAGGAAATAACAGGCACACAACCAATATACAAAGAAAATACATACAGGATAGATTGGTGATAATTAAAAGGATGAAGCTACTAGGATTAAGGAAAACTGGGAAAGGCTTCTAGTAGAAAAATAAGACTTTAGCTAAAACTTAAAGGATACCAAGGAGACCAGGAGGCAGAGATGAGGGAGGACATTCCAAGATAAGGAACAATGAGTAAAAATGTTCCAGATGCAACTATCCCTCCTCTCTATTCCTTTACAATAGAAGTGGAATGCACTCTCTCATTCCATAAAATTACAGATTTAGAGATGACAAGGGGGCTCAGAAGACATCAAGTCCATCCCCATTAGAGATGAAAGCATTAAAGTCCAGAGAGATTAAATGATTTTTCTAAGGTCCCACACTGGTAAATGAAAGAGATAGGGTTGGAAATTAGGTCTTCCTTTCTCAAAGCTTCTCACTTCCTTCAAGAATGCTCAGATCTTATCTTTTACACAAAGCCTTTCCTTCAATTGCTAGCTTCCCCTATCACTTCTTTGCATTTATTCTCTATCTACTTAAATATGTATATGTTGTAAGTAGGATTAATTAAAGTAACCTTTAATCTATAGAAAGTTGACCAAAAATATCATAAAACCTAGAACCATTCACCCATAGATGAGTGACCAAAGAATATTAACAATTTCCAAAGGAAGAATTGCACACTGTCAAAAAAAAAAAAAAAAACATGTGAAAGAGCTCCAAAAAGAGAAATACAGATCAAATCAGAGATTTCATATTATATAGCTAGCAAACTGGCAAAGTGACCAAGGATGAAAATATTCAATTTTAGAGAATCTACAAGAAGATGGGCTCTCTACTACACTACTACTAGAGCTGTGAATTGATCCAAACATTCTGGGAAAAAGTTTAAAATAAAATGTCACTAAATTGTTCCTAACATTGTTCACATACTGAACATCAGGTTAAAAACTGAAAGACCCTATATGTACAGCAAAATTTTCCTATGACTAGTATTCATAGTCATAAAACTAGAAACAAAATTGGTGAATCATTTGCGAGATGGCTGAAAAGAACTGATAATGAATGTGAAAGAATATTTGGGTGCTGTAAAAAGTCACAGATAAGGAATTAATATGGAAAAAATATATAAGAACCAGGTGAATAGTATGCATGACAGCTGCTCTAAATAAAATAACATTAAAAGTACATGAATTCTGATTAATTGTAAATGACTAAGTGTGATCCATAAGGGATGATGCTAAAATCTTCTCTAGAAAGGGGAGCAAGAGACTAAGGCAGTATGCATATTTTGTCCCTATATATGTTGATTTTGCTTCATTGTTTTTGTTTTTTACAAGGTAAGTTTACAAAAAGTAGGGCATAAAACTTATACAAAAGGTGTCCATAACATTAAAAGGAATTAAGTAAATTAATGAATAAAACTGGATCCTTCATTTAATAGGCATCTGTGGGTAAGTAACTTCACATCTCTGATCTCATCTACCTCAGAAAGTTATTGTAAAGAAGGTCCTATATAAACCTTAAAATACTATGGAAATGTAAATTATCTACACAGATTATTATTATTTCCACCGAGGCCACTTTGATACTCGATATGGTATGAAGGGGAAACTAGGCTCTCAAAGGCAATGCCAATAGAGCCACAAAGTCTGGCAGATCTTATTCAAGTGAGGAATAGATTGAGTGTGGACGCAGTGACAGATGCCTATTGCCTAGGGACCAGTTTATGTAGTTAAGAAAAATTCATCATCTGCATTGCCATAGCAACCTGCAAAGAACTTCTATGAATTAATAATTTGCAAAAGAAGTTAAGATGTGCATTGGTGGAAAGGAATGCCCAGTGAAATCAATTATCCTTAAAATATCATAGCATTCAGTTATTATTAGTAATAATAATACTGATAATAATATGTGAACTAAGTCAAAGTTTAGGGACTTAAAATATTGGGTTCCTCCAAAAGAATGAAGCAGTCTGCCAAACCATTATCTGTATGGAAGAGACATCAAGTATATAATTTAGCCAGAAAAAAATAGCATGCTACCATATTTTATTTAAGTTCTCATACTCTCCACTGAATAGTGCCTTTCCTCCTTCTTCTTACCATTAGTGTAAGAGCAGTAAAAAATTAACCAAACTTCTAAGGTTATGAGGTGTTTCCCAAAATTGAGATTGACTGTCAATGGTCGAGCCACCTTACTAACATGCGACACTTAATGAAAGAAGATAACACCAGACCTTTTTCTGCTGACTTTCCTTTTTTCTTCAAATACATTAATGGCAAGACATACTCTGGGCCATTCAGGAAAAAGGGGAATGAATCCATTATTTAGCAATTACATTTGACTGAAATAAGGTAATCTTTTCTCATTGGTGTTAGCGACAATTTGGGAGTGTAGTAAGAATAGGTCTTGTATTATTTTCCTCCATTCAGGTAGGCAGGATGGGTTCTACTGTTGACACAATAGCTAATCTCAATTTTAGAAAAAGATTTTATAACCTAGAAATTATTTACATACTAATTAAAATAGTAATTTACATACTAGAGAACCTGTGTACGTATAACATGTATATAGTTAATATCAATATTACTACTCCTAAGATCAATGTAAGTGGTTAGAACTTGAATGACAGGGGGAAGCTAAATGGTACAGTGGATAGAATACTGGCCCTGGAGTCAGGGGGATCTGAGATGAAATCAAATCTCAGACACTTAACACTTATTATCTGTGTGACCCTGGACAAGTCATTTAACCCTGATTGCCTCACCAAAAGAAGAAGAAGGAGAAAAAGAAAAAGAAGAAGAAGAAGAAGAAGAAAGAGCTGAATGACTTTAATGAACAGCAAGAATAGACAAAAGCTATTTTTTTAATGAAAAATCCATTTGTCTTATTAACAGATCATAGAATATGTGTTAGGAACAAATTACCTTAATTATGATATTTTTGAAGCATTTTTCCATTTTCTGGTTAAAACTCCCTGTTACAGAATTTTAAACTTTTATATTAAAATTACTACTTTAGTTAAATATTATTAAAGTTTTAGTATGTACTATAGTATAGAGTTATTTAGACTTCTTTGAAATATATAGATATTTTAAAAAGCTGTGTGCATTCTCTTTGGAATTTATTAGCTAAATCAATCTTGGATTGAGGAAAACTGCTGATTAGAAATTAGAATTAAGAAAGTAAGCAGGTTACATCTAAATGCAAATGAATTAAATATAGAAAAAAGGGCAAGGCTGAAATACCCTTGAAACATAACTTTTTCAATCAATGAGAAAAATCATGATTGCCATCAGGAACTAACAGAAGACATACAAAAATCTATAATTCATAGTGAGATGAAAACTGCAAAAGAGAAATGTAATATGTATAAATCCCAGAGGAACTGGAAAGTACTCATTGAAAAAAGAAGGAACAAACCTAAAACAGAGACAGATGCTACTATACATATGACCCAGGTGAAGTGCTAGTAAAAGCCAAAAAAAGTTTCCTAAGGAGTAGAAAAAGAAATGGGAAATTAAAGAAGATACTTACTGGAGAAAACCACATGACTTTAAGAATCCAAATTGTCAGAGCAAAATTCACAACTAGGATGATAAGTAGAAGAAGGACAAACAGGTAGAGGCAGCGCTTCCTCCAGCCATAAATGCCAATTTTGTAGACATACTGGTTCTCTGGCCTCTCTAGGCTTGTGCCTTGTGTTGTTGTAGTGTACTGTTCACGTACCATCTGCTACAGAAAAAGAAAAAAAAAACTCTCATTAGTTATTAATAAAAAACCAATAAACCAAATGCATGATATCAAGAGATAAAAAATACTTGAAAAGCTATAATTATATATGATAAGAGGCTAACCAAATATGATAAACAGTATTTACCATGGCTTATAATTAGCAGATACAAAATATTTTTATTGTAAATATCAAATTGTGTTCATATATGTAAGTATAATTTTACATTTCTGTAGCAGAGAATTTAATTTACCATAATGTTATTTTATTATGAAAATGAGGTTTATAAGAAGTTAATAATGTATAATATCATACTTGTCACATATTTCTAAAAATTAAAAAGATTAAACACATTACAAGTTTTTATATGCCCTGGCCAAAGATGGAGTCAAGATTTAATTCTAAATCTATTTTTTGGTGTATTTTTGCAAGATAATTTCCTTTACATAAGGTAATAATAATAAGGAAATAATAAACTCATATCATAAAAGAAATATGCAATTAAAAAAATTGAATCCTATCTTAAATTTTCATAAAAAATGTGGAATTCAAGGCAATTTAAATAGACTTGTGGAAAGAACCATCCACATTCAGAAAAAGAACCATGAAGACTGAATATGGATCAAAACTTCAAAATCAAAATCAAACATATTTTCACTTTTAATTGTTGATATTGATTGCTTGGATTTTTTTTTCCTTGTGGTTTTTTTTTTTTTTTTTTACCTTTTGATCTGATTTTTCTTGTGTAGCATGATGAATATGGAAATATGTTTAGAAGAATTGCATATGTTTAATCTTGCTGTCTAGGGGAGGAGAGGAAGAGGGAGAAAAATTTGGAACACAAGGTTTTGCAAAGGTGAATGTTGAAAACTATCTTTGCATGTATTTGGAAAAATAAAAAAAAAGAATAAAATATGGAATCTTAACTTAACCTCCCTCCCCCCCATTATAAAAGTTTTAAAATCTAGTTTCTGGAATACTCAAATGGATTTGAGATCTCAATATTTTTCATATTACCTTTATCAAGGCAGAACTCACATCTTCAGTTCCTGCCCATTCTAAGGGATTTTTTTTTTCTTTTTCTTCCCATAATTTCACCAAAGAAGTTCCAAAGAATATGCTGGGTATTGCAATTATTTTCTTCTGATAAGTATATCTTACTTGTCATAAGTATACCAGTCTCACACAAAGACTAGTCACCATTTATTCCTTTCTTTAGCCATATAACAGCCCATCTTCTTTTTTGTTCATACATTCCCTCAATAACATTCTTTTTTCCTATTATTTTTCAGAATTACTTATTTATTATGTATTTCAGGTCTCTCACACCCACCCATTGTCCTCTGAGTGATAATCTGTTTTTAAGTCTTCAGAAATTGTAATATTCTTTAACATATAGTCAAATAGAAACATTTGATGAATGTTAATGTAATCGGTTCCTTTGCTGTTATGTTAACTGGTTATGAGTTATTATTTGTCTTATGGCCAGAAAGGTCTGAAAACAGAGAGACTTGGAAGAAAAGTGCTTATAATTGATATAATAATAGAGGCAGCTAGGTGGTACAGTAGAGATAGTACTTGTCTTGGAATCAGGAAGACATGAATTAAAATCCTGTATAAATTTTGATGGAAAGAAGGGATTCTAAGAGGCTGGGAAGAGGTGTGGGGAAGTACATTTCGAGGTACAGAGCATAGTCAGTACTAGGGCACAGAATGAGAAATAGAATGTTATGAGTGGGGAACTATGAGAAAGCCAATTTAGTTACACCATAAAATGTGGGCAGGGGGGTGATATGTAATAAATTTTGAAAGGAAGGTTGAGGACAAATAAATGAAGGGATTTAAAAGTTAAATATAATGACTTAAACTTTAACCTACAGAGAACAGAAATATAAGTGAGATGGTCAGACTTGAGCTTTTGGAAAATCCCTTTGACAAATGTTAAGAGAATTTGGTAGGTTGGTGGTGCACTGGATAGGGTTTTGAGCCTGGAATAAGGAAAGATTCTCTTTCTGAGTTCAAATCTGATCTCAGAAATTTACTAGCTGTGTGATCCTAGGTAAATCATCTAACCCTCTTCTATTTCTTGCTCTGTAAAATGAGAAGGAAAAGAAAATGACAAACCATTCCAAAATCCCAAATGGGATTACAAAGAGTTGGATTTGATCGAAAATGACTGAACAAGAGGATAGCTTAGAGGGAAGGGGTTGGGGCAGAGAAATCAATTACGTGGTTTTGGAAGAAATCTGGCTAAAAGATAATAAGGGCATTAGTGAAAGTGGTGACCGTATAAGTGTACAAAAAAGTGTAGAGATAGAAATGATAAGCTTTAATGACTATATATGTAGGGTGATTTAGATTGAGGAGTTAAAAATGATGCCAAGTTTGTGAACTAGGGTGACTAAAAAGAAATGGTATCTTCTACATGAAGCCTTTCTTGATTTTTTCAAATGTTAGTACTCTACCCACTCAAAAAATTTACCTCATATTTATCTTGTATATCATTATTTATGTGTATATTGTCTGTCCATGTATGACCAAAACTTTGAGAGCAGAGAGTATTTCAGTGTTGTCTTTATACTCCTAGTACCTAAAACAAGGGGCTCTTAATTTGGAGTCCATGAATTGGTTTAAAGATAATTGATAACTTTCTTTGTAATGTTATATTACAAACTTTATATTATGTAATAAAATGTTATTTTGAGAAGGAAGTCCATGGATTTACCAGACTTCCATAAGGGTTCATGATGCAAGACAAAGTTAAGAAATCCTGGCCTAGATGTTTGTTGTTCAAGAGAACCATAATAAGAGATAACTAAATATTCCAGGAAATGTTTACCATTGCTTTGGGATACACAAGAAAATCAGCTGATTTACCAATTTATTTATTTGACTCTCCAAGGAGAACATGTGAGATATCTTTTCATCAACTTATACCTTTGTTCAAGTTTCAGGTATAACATGAATGATAGGATGACTATAATTTACTTCCTCCAATAGCATTTTTCATTCCTTTAGTTATTTAACAAGGATCTCAACCTTATAGTTCCAACAGCTAAATTAGAGTCTAGTAATGATCTTAAAATCTAGTGATTCTTGCTACCCTCTACATTTCTCCCCTCCAACCCCCGGCTGCTCTTTCATTGATATTGAAGTGGAAAGGGGTCATTTTGTATTTTCCTTTATTTTATGGGTTATCATGACCAATTCATTATCAGTTGGCCAGACTCCTGTTGGAGTTTCTCTGTAACTAACAGAATCAGTCTTTAGAAAGCTGACTCTGTCACTAAGACTCTACTGAAAATTTTTTTATTTTAGGTGAGGCAATTGGGGTCAAGTGATTTGCCTAAGGTCATAGCTAGTAAGTGTCAAGTGTCTAAGGCCATATTTGAAATGATATCTGAATCCAGGGCTGGTACTTTACCCATGCTATCATGTAGTTGTCTTTATTCAAAACATTTCTATCATAATTGATGCTGTTAGAACTTTCGTTCTATCATCATAGCCTGTAAAAACCCAGGACCCCCTTCACATCATGAAAAGACAACAGAGAAAAACTTTGTATAGAGATATCCAGAGCATAATTGGTTAAATTATTACATCTGCCTTTACTCTCTCTCTTTCCAAGACAGAGAAGGCAGCCTGAGCCATTCATTAAAGCTCAAATTAATTCTGCATAAGAACAACTTAAGTTGTTTAACAATAACAACAGTTGGCAACATCTGTTTCAACTCCACTGATGCAAAAGAGTAAAACGCATTGAACAAATGTTTGGAAATAATCCATGTGCTATTTATTAGTTAGGTGATTCCATTCCAGAAGCAAAATGAATTGAAAATGACATGAGCTCCAGTTTCCTACAATTAAATATCTACAATTAAGACTTCTTGAAGACAAACTTAATTGAATACAATTCAATTCACAGAGGATTCACAGAGATTTTGATTTTGCTCCTGGGAATAAGATCAATGTACCCAGCACTCTCAATTTTACAAACCACAATTAAATTATATCATTGCTGAACTGCTAAATTTAAGCAAACCATTTTAAAAATCTTTATGAGATTCTTGCAATTACCCTCTATTTATAAAGCAGTAAGGAATTCTGAAGGATTTGAAATAATACATACAAATTTACAATCTGAATATGTATCTAATTTTCTCTCACATTGATGTTTATGGAAATGACCAAAATTTCAACTATTTACCAGACTTTATTTTATATCATTTTCTTAACAATTACTGCTGACTGTGAATATAATGATATGTGAAAATATAGGATTTCAGAGATACACTTCAGTGAATTTCTCAGTCAGAATAAGTGGCTTAATGTCAATCATGAAAAACTACTGTATGGATGTCAATAACCATTTTCCCTTTCTTCAAAGAAACACTGAAAATAAATCTGCACTAAACATGCCAATATCTGATTATAAAGACAGTGAATCATTAGCAAGACATAGTGTGAAATAGACTTCTCTGAATTATAGAGAAGATATACAATTATATTTTAGGGATGGTTTAAAAGAAGTCCTGCTTAAATAGAGGGCAACGATTTAGGACTTTTTATATTCACATCATTTTCTGAAACTCTAATTAAAAAATGCTGCTATTCTTGTATTCCAGAATTAGAAAGGGGATTGAGGCCATTTAGTCTAAGCTGTGCTTCACCAAGAATTCTCTTTCCATCACACATGACAAATAACCTTCCAGACTTAATAATATTTATTTTCCCCCATTTATATGTGAAAATAATTTTTAAACATTCTTTTGACTGAGTTCCAGATTCTACTTTCCATTTTTCTCTTTCCCCTTGCCCTTGAGATGGTAAGCAATATAAGTTATGTATGTGCAATCAGGTGCAACATTTCTATATTTTCCATAGGAAGACTTGAATGAAAAAAGAAAAAAAGATAAAGGAAAGAAGGAACAAAGAAACAGTGAAAAATAGTATGCTTCAGTCTATACTCAGACAATATCAGTTCTTTCTGTGGATCTGGATAATATGATTCATCATTAGTCCTTTGGAATTGTCTTGGATCATTGTATTTCTGAGGATAGTGTAGTCATTTCCAGTTCTCCATTGTACAATATTGCTATTATTGTGTACAATGTTCTTCTGGTTCTGCTTACTTCATTTTATATATGTTTCTGTAAATATTTCCAGGCCTTTCTGAAATCTGACTGGTAATCATTTTTTATAGCACAATTATATTCTTTCACAACCATATGCCGTATCTTATTTAGTTACTGCCCAATTGATGGGCAGCCCTTTGATGTCCAATTCTTAGCTACTACAAAAAGAACTACCATAAATAATTTTTATACAAACAGCACCCCTACCCCAAATCTTTTTGTTTTATCTCTTTGGTATACAGATTTTCAGATTTTTCTTGAAGACTCTCAAGTGAAGGGGAATGCACCATCTATTATGACAGTCTAGTCCATTTTTGTAGGTGTTGAGCCATTTCAATTGTGTCCAACTCTCTGTGACATCTTTTGGGGTTTTCTTGGCAAAGACACTGAGGTGGTTTGCCATTTCTTTCTCTAGTTCATTGTACAGATTGAGTTGAATAGGATTAAGTGAATTGTTCAAGGTTATATGTCTAGTAAATGTCTGATTTGAACTAACATCGTCTTAACTCCAAGATTGTCCCACTTGTCACTGCATCATCAAACTACCCAATCCACTTTTAGATCACAATAATTATTAGGAAGATTTTGCTTACATGATGTCTAAATCTGTCTCTTTGAAACTTTCCCTCATTGATTTTATTTCTATATTCTGAGTCTAAGCAGAACATGTCTAATTTCTCTTTCACTTTCAAATAGTGTCCTTACCCCACCAGCTTTTGACTTTCTAGTCTAAATATTCCACTTCTTTCAGCTAATACTTCTATTACATGAATTCAATGCCCTTTGCCATTTGGTCACTTTCTTCTAAATATTCTTTAATTTAGTCAATATCCATTTTACTATGTTGTACCCCAAAGTGAACAGAATATTCCACATGTACTCTGGTCAAGGCAAAATACAATAGGAATATTCTCTTTTTTTGCATTGCCTTTTTTGGTCATTACAGCTCACTATTTGTTGATTCATTGAATTTCAGTCCAGTAAAACCCTTCAGTGTGTAAATAAATTTTTCTTTAGTCATATTTCTCCCATCTTGTCTTTGACTTTAGAAGCTGAACTATAAGACTTTATCACAATATCTATGAAATTTCAATTTGACCCAGTATCCTAAGCTGTCAAGATCTTTTAAAATCCTTCCCAGCTTTGGTCACCTGTAAATTTCCTAAGCATTGTCTATACCTTTATCAAATCATTGATAAAAATATTAGCGTCAGAGAAGAACTCATTTAGAGATTTCCTTCTAAATGGCACTGAACTACCAATGACAATTCTTCAAGTATTTTATTTCAACCAGCATTATGCTATATAAAACAAGCATTGTGGGCTGCTAGGTGGCACAGTGGACAGAGCATCAGCCCTGAAATCAGGAGGACCTGAGTTCAGATCTGATCTCAGCCACAACACTTTCCTAGCTGTGTGACCCTAGGCAAGTCACTTGACCCCAATTGCCTTAGCCAAAAAAATCAGAAACAAACAAACAAACAAAAAACCCAGACAAACAAGCATTGCCTTAGATTTTTCTTATATTACAATTATAACACTCAGAATTGATATCTATGTTGTAAAAATCTCTAGTTTCTGAATCAATGCTGAACCTGTATAGCTTCCCTGATGTTTACTTCTTTGCTACCAACAGTCCCCATTGTCTGGCCTTCTGTTTTTTCCTTGCCAGTGGCAGGAAACTGTAATTTAAAAGAACACAGCTATTTGAAAGAAAATTACACACTCTGCCCATGTGGAAGACTGGGGTTTTATCCCCAAGCAGGGACATGTTGCATAGAATATGGAATATTCATATTTACAAAAAATTCTCATTGGAAAATTCTCATGGATAGAATCCATAGAGACATCTTCCAGGTTAAGAGATCAGATGAATACCAGAACAAAGATATGTTTCTTAAATGATTTATACTTGAATAGGACTATCCACCCATAATTTTTGGATGTCTGCATGATAGTCAATTCCTTTTCTTCATCATTTAGCATTAGTATTAGACCTTGTACTGAAGTTAAAAAGACCCGGTTTCCTTAGAGCCTGATGGAGCTGATGACTAGAGCTCATTCTAGATATAGGGATGGAAGTAGTTAGTATATTTTATAAAGAAAAGACAATCACCTTATGGATTAGGAGTATAGGAATAAGGAGGCTAAAAAGGGAGCTACTTATAAAGGACTACTTAAGTATTAATCTTACCAATTGAATATGGTAAAATATCAAACTTATGCATTTCAACAATACAGCAAATTCTCTTGTAGCTTATCAAACATATTTGTTTATTATTAGTAGATTATAACTTACAGTAGACATATAAGGGATCAGGTTTCTTCTAAGAAAAGAAAATGATGGAAAACATGCACCATCTTTGTAGGAAGAATTCAAGCTTTCCTTAACTCTCTGGGGGGTAGGGATAAGAGTGAAATCCCTTATTTGAGAAAGACTTTCAGAGAGTTCTGTGATAACAGAACCACTCCACTTGAGTAGATATTAATTTATTCTGTTTAGCTCAACTTGAGGTTAAAATCTCATTTACAATAATTTTATCTAGGATGGCTTTGCTTCAACTCAGGGCACTTCTATAAAATTTTATTTTGACGTTTCATAACTTGAACACATATTTTTCATAAGCTAAATACATGGATGTTTAGTTTTTAGAAAGAGTCCACTTTACATTTTAGAACAATAATATATGCTGGTATTTTTTAAGGCAGGAACTTCAAGAAATGACTATATCTGGCCTTAGGCCATTGGGTAAGCAACTCTGGTCAGCAGCTATAAAAGTAATTTTATTTTATACAGTCAAGTGAAGAATAGATTTGAATAATCATAGTTATTTAGTAAAGCAAAGTTTATGTAATCACTCATTTAATTTCCCAAAGACTTCACTCCTCTATTTGAATATTTTAATTTAGGAGGCACTTTTGCCATGCTATATAGTAACAGGACATTACCATATCAAAAGCAGACCTTTGAAACGGTTCATTTAAATTATGAAGGAATATAGAAGTTGTGAACACTTTTATGAAGTATATGAAATTATTTGAACAAGACAGACATTTCCATTTTATCAAATATACTTAGGTATATTAATTCAGCCAAATCAACCTTAAGAATTTAAAATATTGGGCTCTGAACATGGCATCAATTTTATGCACTCTTCCCCTCTCTTTTTTCCTTTTTTCTTTTAATCTTGAAAGGAATAATGTTACTTTTCCCATTAATATATTTTAGGTTGTGAATGCATTAAGTGAAAGAAAGAAAACACAAATAGAAGCTATTACTATTAATTCATTACTTTTATATAAAAAACAAATAGGTTTTATAAAAAAAATTAAATTGATTCTTTGGGGTTCAATTTAAGTCATGACTATAAATCTATTTGATTTGAATCAAATATACCCTGGATAAAAATGTATTTTATTTTTATAGGTGTTTATAAATAAGTAATATCTTACATTTGTATAGCACTTGGTTACAAATTATTTAACACATATAAACTTATTTGATCTTCTCAACAATCTTATGAAGGAAGGTAGAACAAATATTATTATCTTTATTCTATAAATGAGGAAATTGAGGATTGCAGATATTTAGTAACTTGTCCAGAGTGATCAGTGGCAACTTTCAGTTCTTGGTTTTCTGAGCTTTAAACCCAGTGCTTTTCTTTATTGGGCAAAAATATATTTCTAAAATGTTTCATGCTTAGTCATGTAACGTATCAAAATTTGCATGTATCATGGAATTCAGGACTATAAATTTTGGGCTCAAAGAAGCATTAGATGTGACTGAATCCAACTCCTCATTTTATACATGAGGGAAATGAGGCAGAGGTAAGTTGAGTGACTTGTCTAGGAGAACAAATAAAGTTGGACTTACAACTAGGTTTTCCTGACACCAACTACTTTTTAACTAAAGGCTTGTTCTGATTTCTCATCATGTTTTGGGGGCTAGAAATGAATTCTAGACTGACAAGACTATATCATCAAAATTTTGGCTGACCCTACAATAAAATGAAAATGCTAAATAGGGCTCAGTGAACAGACTCTGCCTGTTATCTGTAAACCTGCTTAAATACATTCAGAAATGTTTGCCAGACTGATTGTAGGAGGTTTTTTTTTTTTTTTTTGGCCTACTTACATCAAGTGGCAAAGATCATACACCAAATTATAGATGGATTTCAATACATGTCGGGGGGGAAAGTACCCTTTTGATTCCTACTTGTTTCTCTCATAATTTCTTTTCCTTAGCAGTTAATATCTAACTCCATATCAAATATCCTTAATATTAATAAGAAAGTTGTGTGAGAGTGTTACCTCTTATACTGTTATCTATTTATAACACTTTTCTATGAGGGCAACATCTATCTATAAGGGTAATACCATACCACTAAAAATTACTGTCAATACACTATTTATTTGTTTTTAATTTATCTAAATGCACCTATGATTTCATGAGTATTTATCATCACTTCCATGAGGAGCTTCTTCTAATAAGAAGATTGGCACTTGCTCCATAATTTATAGTTTTAGAGACTTGCCTGGGTTTTGATATATCTTTATTGAATATATCATATAAAAGAAAACTTTCCTTAAAATTAGAGGTATTCAAAAGAATGATGAATTGCTTCAGGAAGGAGAGGGTACCTTCTACTACACATTTCCCCCAATGAGGATGATTACATGCTGTGTATGTGATAGAAAGAGTTATTGCTCAGGTACAGGTTGGACCATTTAGAGTCATTTAAAATGAACCAGAGTGTCAGTGTTCTTTGAAAGAGGTCAGATAGTAGACAGGATGAAAATTCTGTTTAGTAAATAAAATGCAAATTTTAAAAAGTGTCATAAGATTTATATTGGCTCATAGAATTAAAATTGAAAAGGATCTAAGAGGCTAGCTAGTCCAAACTCCTCATTTTAGAGATAGGGAAGTAGTGGTCTAGGAAAATTGAATGAGTTGCCTGAGATCACAAGGATAGTAATTCTTAGGCCAAGTCCTATGTTGCTAGAGCTCTATTCATATTCTACTTCACTTGTTTTCTTGCTCATGCCTGATACTTCATAACCTCATTTGGAGTTTTCTTGGCAAAGATATGAGAGTACTTCTCTTAATGGAACATTCTGGGACCCATGGGAACTTTTAGACCACTTGACCTTCTTGAGCCCTAAGCTGTGTTCCTAGGATGGCCTGCTAGCTTAGTTCTTCCCTGAAAGCCCTGTGTAGGGGTTCACATCAGTATTGGAGTTTGCTCCCTGACAGCTGTTCCTACCTGGCACACTCCCTATGCTTGCAGTTTTTTTTTTTCCTTAGGATTCCTCCTAAGCCAGGGCATTTGGGTTGGGAGTCCTGCCTTTCTTCATATCCATTCCCCTGTGTGTTGTCATTGCCAGTAAAGGCATCCATTTCTTCCAGCTATTGCTTGGAGATATGGCCACCAGTCCTCCCAGTATACCTTGTCCTCAGTAGAGAGAGACTCCTCAAACTCAATGGATAAAAACCCTGGGCTATCTCTATTTTCTTGTCTTTTGCCCCCTTTAATTAGCACCCCATAGTAGGTCCTGGGGACATTGGGTAATGAGAAAGCCCAGGGTTAGAGTGGCTCTTTGTTGGGTTGGTGATTGTCTCTATCCTTGATCCCACCTGAAATCCTTCAGCCCCTCAGATAGGCAGCAGGGCCCAGGGTCTGGCCCATTGGAGCTGAGATGGTCTTGCTTCCTTCCAGGAAAGTCC
This sequence comes from Antechinus flavipes, assembly GCF_016432865.1. NCBI lineage: Eukaryota > Metazoa > Chordata > Mammalia > Dasyuromorphia > Dasyuridae > Antechinus > Antechinus flavipes. The sequence continues at coordinate 461,595,334 of NC_067400.1, forward strand.
CATATTCCTTTTCTAGATTGAATATTTCCCTTAAGTTAGCATATCTCAGGCTTGCAGACTCAACACAGCAGGGTGGTAGAGCAGCAGGTGCAGAAGGGGCGTTGGGTTTGGCATGGGCTCCCAAACCCCACAGAACTGACAGACTCCTGCCTCCCCAACCCTCCTCAGGCTCTTGCGAGTGTACCCCCGTCCATGACTGCTCCATATCCGGTGGCATGGGAATCTCCCTCTGAAAAGCTTCCCTTACACTACTACAATGACAGCTCACAAACCTCTGTTGGGGGAGGGCAGCAGAGTTCTGGCCCCACTCCTGGCCAGGACTACGTGAAGGAAGCTCAGACACGGGCCTTCCTCCCCCTACTTAGGCAGTGTCTTTGTTACAGATAACTTTTTGTTACCTGAATATTATGTTTTTTCATGGACCAATTTTCTTTTTGGTACTGTCTCATTATAGATGTCACCTAGTTTTAATAAAAGCATCTTCTGAAAAAAAAAAAAGATGAAAGCAGTTTGCCATTTCCTTTCCCAGCTCATTTTATAGCTGAGGAAGTAGCGCAAATGAGATTATATGATTTTAACTCAAAAATCAACCTCACAGGGTAATTTTTTATAGCTTACAAAAATTTAATTAGGGAAAAAATTAATTTTATTTAATTTCCTTTTAACCCAGAATACATAGAAGTGATAGTGAAGTAAAGAACGTCACAAAAATAGAATCTGATTTGGACATCATTTAGGGAGATGGGGGGCTAATTACCCCAACTTATTACTATCTTTTAAAAAATTAACATTAATACAAATAATAATAAAATAATAATAATAATTCTCCCTATCCTTGATCCCACCTGAGAGAGAGAGAATAAAAAAAAAATAATAAAATAATAAAAATACTTCAAAGAGCTCTGATTTTACAAGGCTGAGTAATCTTGTCATTGATCCAGGACATAATCTTGAAGATTTAATAAATTTGAGAATTGCTATGTCTAAAAATTCATCACCCAGCAGGCTACCTGCTTATTAACCTGCCCAAATATAATTAATAGGAATCCCCAGAAAAGAGGACTCAGCCTTTTTAGGTTTAGGTGCATTGGCACAGCCTTCAAACATCCAGATCACTTAAATACCATGAGAAGATGTCATAGTAAGATATTAGCGGAGAACAATACTAACTCAAATTTATATAGGGCTTTAAAATTATTTCTCATCCAAATTTTCAGATGATGAAACTGAAGCTCAGAGACAAGTAGGAGACAAGGGAGTACAGTTGGACAGTCATTATACTTTGGACATAAGATCTGGCTTCAAGTCAAAACTCTTCATCCCCAACTACCCTTATCTATTTAGATGTTTTATAAATTTGAGCAAATTGCTTATCTCTCTGGGCCTTAGCTACCTTATTTGCAAAATGAGAGAACTGGACTCTGTTCTCTAAAGGCCCTTCCCAGCTTTAATGATATATGTTTCCATGACCTGACCAAGTTCACAAAAGTAATTATCTGACCTGAGACTATAATCCTAGTTTCTTGACTCTAATAAGATGTGTGACTTTCCCATAATGCTAATATTCGTACTTTCCCCATAATGCTATACTGCTGCTATGAGAAGCTAAGAATATTAGAGCTGGAAAGGACTCTAATTATACTCTCCCATCTATAATTCAATATATAAAAAATGGGCAACTACAGTGGAGAGTTGTCTGAGGTTATGACATAAATATAGCAAATGAAAATTATATCATCTGCATCTTTTCTATTACTAGAAATAAATTAAAAACACTAGAAATTGACAGAGGGTAATAGAAGTTAGTCAATATGGCATAAACATGGTATCATCCTCCCCCCCCTAAGACATTATTATTCTGAAGAACCACTTCTTTAAATATGAAATGATTTCAGGGTCTAAAAACCCAACATATTTATATTGGAGTCATATATCTTATTTCTCAGAAATTTGTAATTATTCTATATATGGAGGTTCTATTGACTTCAGTAGGAAGTCCATGAACAGTTGAAGGAAAGAGTTGGGCCTTTTACTTTTAAATGATGCAAAAAGAACAAATAGTAGAGAAGGTGATAGATTTATACATTATTTTCTATACTCCTTTATTGCTGTAATAATATGATTGATGAATATGCCATAATTCATTGGTTGAAACTTCTTTCATTTTACATCTCATCAACCAAGCATGCTACTCCATTTTCTAGCATGATTGTTAATTCATAAATGCTTCGTGTTTGAACAGTTCATTTTATGGCTCAAGATCATCTAATGTTCCACATCCAAAAAAAAAAAAAAAAAAAAAAAAAGAACTGATTTGGATTTAGAGAGATTAATAGCGAAGCACAGTTTCATACTTTTGTTTTTCTTCTTAAATATTGAAGGCAACTGATATTTTGGTTAATATGCAAGTCTATGGTTAAAAACAGGTGAGATGAAATCTTATTGGTTAACATAAAGACATATCCTGTAATCAACTCAGGAAGCAGATAAAAGTTAGTTTTCCACAAGGCAAAGAGCATGAAATTCTGGAGGTGAATGTGGATCAAAGTCTCAGAGTTGTATACAGCTAATAAGTAAAACTTGCCAAATGACAGATAAGCTAATAAATACATTATGCAAAAAGCATAGAAGTTGAAGATAAACTATTTTGGTATCAAGTTAAGTTTGAGGGCGAATTGCTAAGATTATAATGGTGATAATAATGAAAATAGTGGCAATTGTACCTTTTAATTGTTTAGAACTTTTCATTTTCAAAGAATTTTAAAAGACATTAAGCCATTTTTTTTTTTTTTTTGGCTGAGGCAAATTGGGGTTGTGACTTGCCCAGGATCACAAAGCTAGGGAATGTTAAGTGTCTGAGGTCATATTTGAACTCAGGTCTTGCTGACTTCAGGGCTGGTGCTCTAAGCACTGTACCACTTAGCTGCCCCCGAAACTTTAAGCCATTTTATGCTAACAACCATTCCATGGTAGTAGGTAGGCCAGTATTATTATCCCTGTTTTAGTAATGAGGTAACTGAGATTCAGAGAGATTTAGTCATTTCTAGTTACACAGCTAGTATGAAACAGAACTGGTATCACAGTCTAGGTCTTTTAAAACTAATTCTATTCCTTTCTTTTCTTATTATGCTGTGAAGAATCATAATTAAAAAAAAAGACATGTTTTTTTTTAAAGAAGGATTAAATGGGATGGAACAGACTATAAATGCTATAAAAATTAGAAAAGAGAGAGGATAATGATGTTTGTAACAGGGAAGTCTTCATAGTGGAATCTGAAGAAGAGAATTTGGCCAAGCAGGAGTGGGAAGTCAGCATTATAAATGTGGAGAGCAATATGATTGATGGCATGAAAGTAGGAATGGCCTTAGCTGCTTCTAAGGATAGGAAGAGGATCTGCCCAATTGGAATAGTCTTCGGGAGTGGGGAGAGAGATGAAAATGGTCCTCTAGGAAGGAAGATGGGCACTTATTACCACAGGGATTGAAAACCATGCAAAGAAGTAGGGATTTGTTGCAATAGCAATTAAGGATAGAGGAATGATATCAGAAACAAAAAGGGTATTAAAGAAGGTTAGTTCTCTACAGAAAGATGTGAAATAAAGAAGATGAGGGATGAGAATCTGGAAGGATGAAGAAACTACTGTCAGATAAGGCATTTTGTAGACTGAAAGGAAGAAATGAATGGGTGGCATTGGAACAATCAACAGGACTTGATGATGATGGGATATGGGAATGAATTTTGTTGGGAATTTGTATGGGAATGGGAATAATTTATCATAATTAGACTTGTCTTCTCAATCAAATTTTAAATAATTTCAGATAAAGAACTAAGTCCTGTATTTCATCTGTATTCCCATGATACCCAATACAGTGCTGAGCACAGAAACTACTAAATATGCTTAACAAACTGACTTTCTAATGAAAGTTTGAGAAGCTGCCCAGAGCTAATTATAGGTTAGCATTATTGATGATGTTTCCTATTATTTCTATATTTATATTGTTCAGACTTATGATTAACCAACTAACAAGTATTTATTAAATGCTTTCTATGTGCCAGGGATGGGGAGATAAAAACAAACATGCAGCAGTCCTTGATCTCAAGGAGCTCATCAGATTAGGCAACAGATTTACAGAATACATACAAAATAGTTTTGGAAGGAGGGCACTGGCAATTGGACATCAGGAAAGGCTTCATATACAAGTTGAGCTAGAACTGAGACTTGAGAGAAGGGATTCTATGAGGTGAGAAAATACTTTCTATTACTGGAATTGGGTTTAGCCAGTGAAAAGGATGAAAATAGAAGGTGGATTGCCATGTGTAAGTTACAGCAAGAACACATGTTTAAGTAGATCTGTAGAATATGGGAAGGAACGTAATGGATAATGAGAGTGGTGTAAGGTTAGATGAGGCTAAATTGTGGAGAATTTTCAAAACAAAACAGAGGAGTACATAATACATGTATATTTATGTTATGTGTATATATATATATATATGTGTGTGTGTGTGTGTGGGGGGGGTGCATGTGTTTATATATGTGTTGTATGTGTATTGTTTCCTAGAGAGAATAGAAAGCCAGTGGAGTTTATAGAGTAACATGATAAAACTTATAGTTGAGGAAAATCATCTTTGCAGCTATGAGGAAAATATAACACATAGACAGAAAAAAGCTTTGAGGTCAGGAAGAACAAACTGTGATAAAGATTGTGATTTACTTATTCATGGAATTGGAGAAAAGAAAATTGATGTAGTTAACATAATATAAGAACTGTAAAAAAACCCCAAAAAACCAAAAAATGTGGAGTCCCTAGATTTTGCCCATTACTCTAGAACTTTCTGCTATATAACTTGAATAACTTAGAACACTTTTCTAGAATATAAGTTTTCTTTTCCTTCTGAGATGAAAGAAAATTTGCTTCTCTCTGCTCACATTGATTTACATTGGATAGCTTCTGTGGGATCCTCAGAGTTTTTGATAATCCCAAATCAAATTCAGAGCAGAGCTTTTTGGAGCTCTTTGTAAAAGTCTTCTTAAAGCCAAGCTCACTGGATAAGGAAATGAAGTTTAAGCTTCTGTCATAGGCAACATCATCCTTCTAGGAACTCACACTTATAACCTCAGAGTCATCCTTGACCCTGTATCTTCCTCATTCTATATAACCACTTGCTCAGTCTACTTCAATAATATCTCTTACATCTTAGGCTTCTAGGTGTGGGAGAGAGTATTGAGTCTTCAGGAAGATCTGAGTTCAAATTCAGACTCAGATATTTACTAACTATATTAACTTAGATAAGTCTTATAAAAGAGGGATAATAATAACACCTATCACCCAAAGTTGTTGTTGTGAGGATCAAACGAGATATAATATATATATAGGATCAAACGAGATATTATATATATATATATATGTTATATATATATATATATATATATAATATATATATATATATATGTGTGTGTGTGTGTGTGTGTGTGTGTGTGTGCATGTGTTTATATATGTGTTGTATGTGTATTGTTTCCTAGAGAGAATAGAAAGCCAGTGGAGTTTATAGAGTAACATGATAAAACTTATAGTTGAGGAAAATCATCTTTGCAGCTATGAGGAAAATATAACACATAGACAGAAAAAAGCTTTGAGGTCAGGAAGAACAAACTGTGATAAAGATTGTGATTTACTTATTCATGGAATTGGAGAAAAGAAAATTGATGTAGTTAACATAATATAAGAACTGTAAAAAAACCCCAAAAAACCAAAAAATGTGGAGTCCCTAGATTTTGCCCATTACTCTAGAACTTTCTGCTATATAACTTGAATAACTTAGAACACTTTTCTAGAATATAAGTTTTCTTTTCCTTCTGAGATGAAAGAAAATTTGCTTCTCTCTGCTCACATTGATTTACATTGGATAGCTTCTGTGGGATCCTCAGAGTTTTTGATAATCCCAAATCAAATTCAGAGCAGAGCTTTTTGGAGCTCTTTGTAAAAGTCTTCTTAAAGCCAAGCTCACTGGATAAGGAAATGAAGTTTAAGCTTCTGTCATAGGCAACATCATCCTCCTAGGAACTCACACTTATAACCTCAGAGTCATCCTTGACCCTGTATCTTCCTCATTCTATATAACCACTTGCTCAGTCTACTTCAATAATATCTCTTACATCTTAGGCTTCTAGGTGTGGGAGAGAGTATTGAGTCTTCAGGAAGATCTGAGTTCAAATTCAGACTCAGATATTTACTAACTATATTAACTTGGATAAGTCTTATAAAAGAGGGATAATAATAACACCTATCACCCAAAGTTGTTGTTGTGAGGATCAAACGAGATCTATATATATATATAGGATCAAACGAGATATTATATATATATATATATATATATATATATATATATATATATATATATATATATATATATATATGTTATATCTCGTTTGATCCTCACAACAACTTTGGGTGATAGGTGTTATTATGTATATATATATATATTAGCTCAGTGCTTGGCACAGCATAGGCTCTTAATAAACTTACTCCTTTTCCTCTCTTCCCTCTGTTCCTTTCTTTATTTACCGGGCCATCATTATAGTTAAGATAGTTATTAGGACTATTGTGATAACCTTCTAACTGAATTTCTTCTTTTCTAGTACATCTGCCGCACAGATTTCAGTTTCAGTTCCTAAAGCACAGTTTGGCTATGTCACTTACCTGATCCGGAAGCTTCAGTGTTTCTCTATTACCTTTAGGATAATCAACAGACTACTAAGATCTTAAGTCTTAAACAGAGTAGAACCTAAAAGAATTTTTATATTACCTTCTCCCACCCTCTACATTTTAGTCAAATTTATCTATGTTGTATGTAGCATTCATTGATTTCAATATCTTAATACAAACTGTCTTTCATGTCTGGAATCATTCTTTTTCTCACTTCCACATGGCTTCCACATGGGACAGCTAGGTTATGTCACGGATGGAGGGTTGGATCTGGATTCTGGAAGACTAAGTTGAAACTTGGCCTCGTACACTCCCTAGTGACTTGACGCTGGACAATTAATTTAATCTCTATCTGCCTCAGTTTCTTCATTTGTAAAATAAGGGTAACAATAGCATCTACCTCCCAGGGCTATTTGAGGACTTGAGAACACATATGTAAAGTACATGGGAAACCTTAAAGTGCCATATAATGTGTAGCTATTTTAAGGTTTGCAAAGATATGCCTTATTAAATAGGAGTGGACAGATTTTGGTTAGAAGATGGAAAACACATATGTATGAATAGTAAAATGAAGGAAACTGACTAGATATCTCAGATTTAATCCAAAAGGAGTGCCCACCTAAAGTAATTCAGTTGAGATATTAAGTGAGGGAAGTGCTTTTTAGTATTAGTGAGTAAAGCTGAAAGTTAAGAGATATTCATTTTGACTGAGGTTACTGAAAGGACAATCTAAAATTGTTCTGGGAAGGAATTCAATTACATTTAAATGACACAAAATATATAAAGTACTTACTTCCTACATATTCTCCTTACTCTCCCTTACCAATCCCCCCAAACTTTTCAGGTTGCTGAGGGAATATAGAAAAAGAAAATAATGGCAGTTTTTTGTAGTGAAGTCAAAATTGGGATGAAGGCTTATTTTCACAGAAGAAAACATATTTCTGGATTAGTCAGACTAATCAAAGTTTGACCAGATTGAAAAAAGAAACAATTTTGGAAGGCATATCTCAACTGAAGCTATTGGAGGTAATAGCAGTCTGAAAAGGGATTTAAGGAAGATTATAGCAATATGGCAACCTAGAATAAGAATGCTTTTGGCACACTCTGGGGGTCTTCTAAAAGAGAGGATTTATATTAAAACAGAGACACAAATTGCACAGGGTAAAAAAGCATGGATGCTGGTGGTCCCCACTGGGGAAAAGGCAAGTAGATGAAATCATTTACCTCCTGAATTATTGAAATTAATTATCAGCAAAAACATAAATAACTTTGGGTTTGGAGCACATTTCAAATAAAAGAAATATAGTAGCTTAGCAAAGGCTGAAAAGAGAGCTGAGATGGTGAACATGATCAGTTCTTATGGATATGGTCACAATCCTATCAATATAGTAATAGGAAGTCAGTGTGACTGTGAACCTGAATAACATTGGGAGGGAGGGATATGAGTTAAAAAGAAATCTATTTTTAAAAAAACTGGCTTAAAAGGGTTGTGAAGAGTTATCAGAAATCTGTTTGAATGCTCTTTTCTATTTTCTATAATATTTCCTTCTAGTTTTATTTCTTTATTATGTAGCATTATTGATTTACAAATGTTTTTCTTATCTTTTTCAACATATTATTTCTAATAATATTTATAATAATAATTATTTATATTATTAATTATTTATAATAAAATAATAAAATAATAATTATTTATAATAATAATTATTTCTAATAATAAATTTCTAATTTATGCATTTTTGCATATTGTTCAATACAGCATTGAACACATGCTGGGATCTAGTGAAAGGGAGACCAAATATATGTGATTTGTGATAGTCTTCTGGCATCAGGGAGTCCCTTTTTGGAGGATATAAGTTGCCCCTGCTCATCCTTGCTTTCTATGAGTAGACTTATAACACTTTGCTCCCTCATTGTATGTGCAGCTTTTATTAAGTTTTTGTCCAGGCAACCGGCTTATGTTTAAAGGGAAGTCCATGGGCCTGTGAAAGACTCTAAGGAAAACAAGACTTTAATGAGTGTGGATGCTGAGAATGATAGGTAAAACAATGGGACTCAGTTTACTGCAAAGTTTTATTGGCAAAAGAAAAAAAGGAAGAGGGATAGACAATAACATAAAGTATAACTCACATAGGGCAGCATTACATTGGGGAACAAAGAAACTAGTGTCCATTCAGCTGGAAAGGCGTGCTCTGGGTAACTTGATTTTGGTAACCACCAGGAGCTGTTCATTTTACATGTCAGGGTTGAAAGCACAAATGGGATTTTGGGGGGTTATGCAGATGTGGGGAAAATAAGCTAATGGTTAGAAAGATATATTTGGATACACAGCTGCACTAACCTTAACAAATATTATTGCAGGTATTTTTCTTTGAACAGATTTTGTAAGCCACAACCTCCTTTAAGGAAATACTATCTTGGTGTACCAAGGCCAGAAGGCCTAATCTTATTACAATTTCTGGTAAAATGTCTTGTTTTAGTCCTCTTAAACACTTTCCCCACATCTAGTCAATATAGTGGTAAGTTTATGAGCAGCAATATAAAGAAAAGAGCAATAGCAAGAATTAAGATTGTGGAGGGAAACCTAGACTCAAATATCACCCATTTCAGAGGTCAAAGGAAAAAAATGTATAAACTGTATCCTATATTAACTAAAATTCATAGCCTGGTAAAACATGATGAATCAAGGGAAGCAATTTGGATGTTTTTTTCAGAGCCTTTTGATTCTGTGACATGTAAATATCAGATTAATTCCTAACCTCGACAGTAAAAATTGGAGGGCAGCAAGATGATAGAGTACCAGATCTGGAATCAGGAAGAGTCATCTTCCAGAGTTCAAATCTGGCTTCAGATGTTTACTATCTGTGTGACCCTAGCCAAATCAAATTGTTTGCCTTATTTTATACAAAATAAACTGGAGAAGGAAAGTAAAATCCAAATGAGGTCTAATGAATTGGAAACAACTGAAAAACTGAATGACAAGACAGTAATGATCAATAGATCAAAAAGTGCTGGTAATTTTGAGGACATATTAAGTTTAAAAGTTTTACTGACAACTTTAAAGTAATTTGGATATGTTAATAAACTAACCAACTGCAAGATGGAACAGATAAAAACTCATTTCCCAATCACCTCAATAATAATGAGACCTCAAAGAAAACTCTTCCATTATAAGGTAAAGTGACTCTGCCTTACCTTTCTCATCCATGCCATTGGCCTCTGTACCCCTTTTGTCTCTTTAAATTTTGTGCTTTTTGTCCCCATATATTCCATGACTAATTTAAAATGTGAGTGCCATGCCATTTCTAGGTAATAGAAGTGGCCTTTCCTGGGTAGTATTCAAGGAACCTGGTATGCCTGTCTCCACTTCATGATTTCATAAATTATTATTAGTTCACAATTCCAAATCCTTTCAATTATGCCTCCCTTAAAGGGAGACTATCATAGTAATCTCTAAGACAATGGTACCTAGTCTTTTAACAGTGTGGCAATAGTCTCAATTAAGTTTGTTAAAGCTGAGCTCACAATTTCATTTGTCCTCATAAGTTAGGAATTTATCAAAATTTAGCTCACAATTTTGTTAGCTCTAACAAGAAAGTTAAGCTATAAGAATTTGTCAAATATATGTCAAATGTCTACTCTGTGCAAAACACTGGGTTAAGATATTGGGATTACAGGATGAACAATTATCTAGTCCCTGATTCAAGCAATTTATAATCTCCCAGGTAAACAAGATGGGAGAATAGGATATGAATATTAGTGAGTATATTTCAAGGTGGAATGTACTGAGGAAGAAGGCTTAGAGAAATAAGATAGTAGAAAAATATGAAAGAGGATTACTTTTAGTGGGGATAGGTATTGGAGAACAGCAGATTAGAGGGCTTCATGGAAAAGCAGGCACCTGATCTGAACACTGAAGGAAAAGAAATAGTTCAACAGGTATGGAAGAGGAGATAGTGTAGTCAAGACATGGGAAGGAATGCTGGGGATGTCTTTCCTGAACAAACTCATGAAAATGGGAAAGGACTCAATGGGGAATAATTAGCTATCACATTTTTCTAGGCAGAATGAATAAGTAAGTAATGTACAAAAGGTTAGGGACAATTTTGGAAAGTCCTTCAAAGTTATGGGACGCATATTTTAACTCTATAGCCAGCAGAGAATTGCTAAAGGCTTTAAAGAAGAGCCATACTTAATCATGACTATGTATGGTTTGAATTTACAGTATATGTTTGGAAATGGATAAGTAGGTACAATCAATAAATGAAGGAGTAGGATCCAGGATTTTCCATCTGGAGCTCTGACAAGCAATTTATGGATTATGCAGGCTTACAGATGTAGGGAGAATAACTGCACATAAATGCATGTGGGAGTGTAATGTCTGTAGTAATAAAATGGTGTACTTCACAGCAATTATAAGGTTGGCTGGCTTAGTTATAAATTTTATAAGCCCTGTGATAATAAAATAGTGTTGTTCAAAGGAGTTATATTAATAGATGAAATTATCGGCTCCATGGAACTTGTAATTCCTGTGACAGAAAATTGGTGCAATTCACCAATAACTCTCAGAAAACACATATTACAAGAGATATAAACAGCTTGGGTAATAGTTAGATAAACCTTCAAAATTCAAAATTCCAGGTGCTCTCAAAATGTATTTTATCCCCATGAACTACATCACATGAACGTCTTCTTTTATGTTTGTGTATTACTTATAAGTGTTGGAATACTCATAAAATAACTTATGACATCATTAAAGAGTCTAATGGAAGCCTTACAGTTTAAAAAATTCATTTTTTGAATCTGAATAATTAAAGACCCAATTTGAGGAAATTTGTTTGGACTCATTTTTTTTTGTAAAGAATATAAAATCAAGTTTATGCTGTACAATAGCAATGGTTTCCTGAATAAACTACATCAACCAAAAATAATTTTGGAATTCATTCTTTTATCTAGCTATAAAATAAATGGAATTAAAAATGATCTGATTGATATTCTCTTTAAAAAATCCCAGATGACCAAGAAAGTTTTCAAGTATAGGGAAGTTTCTTTGTGTTTTGCAGTATGGTGTTGATACAAAAATTATATTAGAAATTCTGTGCTCATTCATTTTACAGAATATGCATTCTGGCCTAGGACCATGCCCATAGCAAACTATATAATTAATCAATTAGCATATTTATTATTGTGTACTGTTGGCAACCAATAATATAAAATTAAAACAAAGAAGCAGGTTGTTAAACTTTCTGTTTAGTTAGTGGTAAAGGTGAGCACTTAAAGATTTATCTTCTGACAATAAAAAAAAAATAAATTGGGTTAGTTTATAGTCTATCATGTAGGGCAAAAAGATTTTTACACTATTCATAAACCTTGTAGAGTGTAAAGTATGGTTACTATCCCCTTAAAAAAAACTTTTCCATTGATATTTTTGTAACATGGATACAAAACATACCATAATATCATTATGTTGCATATATATGCATATAATACACATGCTATTCTTTTTATATAAAGAGAATCCTTTTGACTATTGTAATATACTTTAATTTTTTTCCTAGATTCATGAAGGAGTTGTACTGGCCATTCAATTCTCCTGCTTGATTTTCTTTATAACAAATGATATTAATATGCCAAACAGTTTAGTGGTTTTGAATCATAGAACTTCAGGCTTTGAAGGGATCTCAAAAGTCATCTAGCCCAGGGCTTCTTAAACTTTTTTCACTCACAACTCTTTTTTACCCAAGAAATTTTTACATGTGCCTGGGTGTATATAATTATATAAAATAGATAAAGAAATGAAACAGTTACTGATAATAAGTCTTAATTTTGTGACCCCCCCCCACATTCAGCTTAAATAGCTGGGATCCTAATCTATGTCATAGCTGAGAAAGGACTCTCTCCATAATGTTTTATTATATTTTGGCTACTTTCATGAGGGAATTTATTTTTATATCTAATTTGAAATCACTTATTATTTTCATTTTGCAAACTGGTACCAAGGAAAAATCTTTCTTTCCTTATGATAGTCTGTAAAATTCTAAAATCCAAACAATTACTTCCTTTTTGCTAAAAACAGTTTTTCCTTTGCCAGATCAATCAACTACAGTTTCCTCAGATAAAATTAACCTAAATCTATGACCTTCATCACTTATGATTCTCACTTTCATCTGTATTCACTCAATCCTGTCGATCTACCAAAGATTCAATAACTTGTGACTTCATTGATGAGCAAGTTCCTCCCATGATGCAGACAGAAACCTAGTCATACTTAGCTGATCTGTTTCTATAACCCCTCAAATCCATTCTGGGGATACATCCAATATGATGGTGATATGTTTCACATTCTTTTGGTATCAAGTAGGTATCAATGAGCCATGCAAGTTGTTTGTCAGATATTTTTTGCTCCATATGACTCATTTCTCTCTTTCTCTTTCCCCCCTCTCCTTTTGTTTTGGTTATACACTTTTCTGATAATCTAATTTGATAATATAGATTTTTCAGCTTAATTCCTCATTTGTAATTTTTTTGCACCCTGTTCACATTCATAGTGGGCTTTTTGATTGCTCTTTGGGTGATTTTTAATTTTGTTTCAAGATTGTCATGGTCCATGGTTTCTAGTCAGGCATCAGTGGAAGAATATGAATATATAAAAATATATTTATACATACACATACACACCTCTATTTCTGGGCAAAGGTTAGGGTCATCAAAAAGATTTGTACAATTTCTCAAAGATAACTCAGTCTATTTTTCTCCTCCAGTGCAATTATGGATTCAGCTCATTTTTGATTTACAATTTTGGCCCAAGATTCATGTGCTGATATACAAAAGTTCCACAACTTGTTCATTCAACTACATATCATATATGAGAATTTGCCCAGCTAGTTTTTTTATGTGTGGATAGTTTGGTAGAACTCTTTTGATTGATTATTAATCTAGAATATGACATTTTGAAATTTTCTGGGTTTTGAGTGGTGATGGAGTCATAATGAAAAATCGAACTAAGTTGGTGGTAGTAAGAGTACAAAGTAATGGTTTTGTAATACATGTATGTTACTTAACATTATTTATTTTTCATAAATTCTATGAGAATTAATACAAAGAGGTGAAAAATTAATTTTCTAGTAATTTAACAGTAGTGAAAATAAAGCATCTGTTTTAGAGTCAGATTATTGTGGTTTGAATTCTGCCTGTGATGCTTTTGTTACCTTTGTTACCTTGTGAAAAAGAATAACAACACTTCCATTATCTAGATTTCAGTATTTTTATATAGATGTTAACCTCACATATAAATTTAGATTCTTGTTCTCTTGTTCATCAGGAACTTCTTTAAGAAGTAAAATGAGAAAAAAGGAAGAGAACACAAAGAGGCACAGTTAGAATAATAGAAATAGCACTGGATTGTGCTAGAGAAGACCCTAATTTTAGCTACCTACTACTAATTAGTGTCATGAATTTACTCATGTCACATCTCTGAGCTTTAATTTTCTTACATGTAAATTGAGGAAGTTGGATTATGTAGAGTCTATTTTAGCAGAAAAATGCTATGATTTCTCATTAAAATTTTTTGTAGGGCATATAAGAGCACTGGGCAAAAGTAAAGTTCTAAACAAATGAAAAATGGCAATAGAATTTGTTTTATCTCAGGTTCAAATTTAATAGAAATGTAAATGTGCAAAATAATAATACTATATTTTTATGAGGTTCTAGGACTAGGAAGGAATAATGGTTCTGTTTTAGTCCAATTATTCCATTTTATTACCTTGTGTTCAAATCAGAATATCTCAATTTATTACACCACTAATATTATCTATTGAAACCGCCAAATAGCATTTTACAATGACTACTAAAGAGTTCATCTATTATTGATGTTTTATGTATTTTTCCATGTATAATCATGTACTTTCGTTGAAAATTTTATGTAGTTTCACTAAGATAGTATTATTTTTAGTATTAATTTCTCCAAACATATCAAAAAAGATACACATTTATTGCTCTTTTGCATTCTACTAGAATATTTCTCTAACAGATTATGATTAAATCAAAGTAATAACACTTCTTTATGACTTACTCATTTGCAATGTTTAGAGGTTGGTTATTTTGTAATATAGTTTTATCCCACTGTTAAAACTGGATAGACTAACTGGAGACAATGGGAATATAATTCTTCTTGTAGTTTTAAATCTATGACCTTATTTCAGAATGGGTATAAGATTGTTTTAGAATATCCCTGTAAGCATTTGTTTCTAATTTCTATCCTTCCTCATATCAAATTGTCAGATAACAGGAAAGCAGATTCTATTTTGGGAGGGAACAGTTGGATTTGGTAGTGGGTCCAGAAACATTTTAATTCTCTTTTTCAGTCACTTTTAACCTTAATGCAAGAAGAGTTTTCTTAGCTCTCCTAAAATCCTAAGATTTTGAGGGTTTTTGGAACATATAAAATTAGAGGAAAAAAAGTTATGGGAATAATTGTAGCCTTGTATAACTGGGTATGGTCATTAACTGGCATTTTTATTTG
Organism: Antechinus flavipes; assembly: GCF_016432865.1. Classification (NCBI taxonomy): domain Eukaryota; kingdom Metazoa; phylum Chordata; class Mammalia; order Dasyuromorphia; family Dasyuridae; genus Antechinus; species Antechinus flavipes. The sequence goes on from NC_067400.1 coordinate 461,610,559, forward strand.
ATACTTTGATTTGAATTAGTTTCTCTTCCTTCCTTTCCATTTATTCTGGTACCAGCCCTCATATCCTTGCTAAGTGGATCACTGAATCCTTTCACAGTCTCAGGCAGTCAGTGGATCTTTACTGAGAATGGTGTTTTTTAGTGCATAAAATAGAATTACAAAAGAAAATAAAGTACAATTGCTGAATTTATTTATGGTATCCAGATTAAGAACTCCTAGGTCCCCTAGAACATTGTCAAATTTTTAAAATTTGCATTCTCTGATTCCAACATTTCTCACCAAAAACCTTTCTAAGGCAACAGTCTGATCATGTCATTCCCTCTTCATAAAGTTCAAGTGGTTCCCACTGCTTCTTCCATAAAAAAAAGAAATAATATTATTAAACACTTGCTATGTTATAGGCACAATAGTAAGCCAACACAAAGAGCTGGAAGGGGTATGAGATACTCACTTGGGTAGCCTGGTTTACATGGTGGTGCAAGTTCCTGGCAAGATAAATCAAAGACTTGCCTATAGAATTTTAGGTCCATGTTCTAGTGGAAGGAAGATGAGGAAGATGTAATGGAATAGAGGCCCTGGCTTCAACCTGACTTTCTAGCCTTGTCACATTATAACTAGATTGATTGTTGGCTATTGGCAGTTCAACCTTAATATCTATGTTTTTGTACAGTTTCTCTCCATGCCTGAAATGTATTTTACTTCTCTGTTTCTTAGAATCATCAATTTTCTTTAAAGCTCAAGTTCTACTTCCTATGTGAAACCTCTCCAAATTTCCCAAGTTGTCAGTATCCTTTCCTTTTGTAAAGGGTATATGGCTCATGTGCAGAATGCATTTAGTTTGCTGACACACTGTCATCTATATGGAGAATACCAGGCAGCTGTTTGGGGCAGAAGTGGAGAATACATGAACATTCTGCATTTGTTTAACTTTAGGGTTGAGAAGAACCTTTTTCTATTGGCTACATAATCAGAATTTTGAGAGACTTCAATGTGACTCAACTCAACACCAGCAGCAGTATTGCTTACATTTATATCTTGGGGAATGAAATGAATCCCTCATTCATAGCTTGTGTGATCATATAATAAGGGGAAAGAGCCTTAGGGCACTTAGGGATATGGGTCTCCAAAAAAGAGCCTTAGATCTGTCACCTTGCCACATGTTCTTTTCTCTTTGAGGTGTAGGTTGTAGTCTTCAATCTGAGAGACTTCATAGGGACCTGGGAGTCTGGAAATTCTAGTCCAGATTTTGTGGCTAGTCTAGCAACTAACATTCCAAATAAAAAGAGTCTAAGACTCCAGTCCAAAAGAAGCAACTAATGATGATGTCTTTGGATGTGAATTTGATGGCACTGATTCTATATAGGACCTGCCAAACCCTTATTAGAGACCAAGATGCTATAGAAGTAATTATGCCCCTGACACACTGGGAAAAAGTCTATATATTTGTTCTTGCTAAATCTTTGAAATAAATATTGCTTTGTAAAAACTACCCAATGTTATTTAGTTAAATGGAACTAAAGTATTAATCCTTCATATTCTAAGACAGCTGGCATAACTTGATGCAATGCAGAGAAAAGAGAAATTCCCCAATGTCCTCATGGCACTTAAAAACTCTAAGAGGGAAATGTTATATTTGTTTGCTAAATGAATGTAAGTTCCTTGAATGCAGGGACTATTTAATTTTAATTTTTGGATTTTTCTCACTTTTCATAGTGCCTAATACAAATTTACCAAATTAGAAACAAATAGTCTCAGTGTATTGTTCTTGTTTAGTGGTTTTTCAATTGTGTCTGATTCTTTGTGACCCCATTTAAGGTTTCTTTGGTAGACATACTTTTATTGTTTAATAAAATCTTAAAATCTTAATATTATTTTACAGATAAAGAAACTGAATTATGTGACTTGCCCATCACATAACTAATCTGTATCTGAGACCAGATTTTAACTAAGAAAGATGAGTCTTTCTGACTTCAGGCCTAACATTCTAGCTACTGGGCTACCTAGTTGGGAAGCTCCAGTGTTAGGGTTATTAAAGTTTTTATCATATAAATTAGGTTACCAAATGATATAGATGAGACTTCTCCATGATTATTATTCAGATGAACCATAGCTAATATTTATTTAGTACTAATATATTCTTCCAGTTTTTAAGAATTAAAAAAAATATATGAGAAATACATCAGGGAGTCCCTGATTAACCTGGTGAATTTCCCAATTAACTTGATAAGATTACAGTCTTTGTTTTGAAGGCTTCTGAGTGTATAGGTAAGCTCATGAGAGTATAATTGCCATGAGAATGTAGAGAAGCCCACTGGTCCCTTGAAACAGGGAATTCAAGATTTGTAGGGGATAGACTATTACTGGAGGAACTAATCTTATTCCTCAACCATACAACTGAGTTAATAGATCAGGCATTCTTTGTGGTTCAAAATCATCTATGTTCAAAAGTTAGATCAATGCATAACGATAAGATCTGAAATATGTTGCCATGGAGAGTACTGCTATTCAGTCATTTTCTTGCTACTCAAGATTTTCTTGGTAGTGATACTGGAGCTCATTTCACAGATGAGGAAACTGAGGCAAACTACATACGTGACTTGGCCAGAGTTAAAAAAAGCTAGTAAGTGTCTGAGGTTGCATTTGAATTCAGGAAAATAGGTTCTTCTGATTCAAAGCTCAGCACTCTATTATTTACTGTGCCCTTTAATTGCTCCTGGGGAAAATATGCCATAAGAGTATAGGTTGAAAAAATGGGGATCTGGCACATAAGTGTTTTAAAAATCTCTCTCTGTCTCTATCTTTTTCTCTATCATTAGTTGAATTACTAATACAGGAAAGGATGAGACTTGTTTTTCTTGGTCCCAATAGACAACATTTGGAACAATGAGTGAAGGAGAAGCATTTTTAGTTTAATGTCAAAGAAAAAGAAGCCCCAAAGTAGAATGTACTGCTTTAGAAGGAAATGGATCTCCCCATTTAGAAATTTTAAGGTAGAAGTCAGATAATCACTTGTTAGGAATACCATAGAAGAGATCATTCAATAGTCATAGGTGGGACTGGATGGCATCTGAGATCTTTTTCAAATCCTAAATCTTTTAATATATCATAGTTTTTGTTTAATTGGTCTAGATTTTTTTTTAAGATTTAATACCAGAGATGTCAATTAACAAAATAAATATCCAGTAATGTCTCTTAAAATAACAAAAATATTCTTTTTATATAATACACACAATTAATTAAAATTTTAAAAATAGAAACCTATTTTAAATTCATTACCTATGCTAGGCCTTTTAATGGCAAAGCTTAAAAGGAGAGTTAAAAAGAAAAAAAAAAGGGATTCCTGAGGTAAACATAATTATAGATCTTATCAAATATGGTTTATATGCAATCCTCCTTTGCTTTGACAGTACATTAATAAAGTCTCACAGTGTTTCATCAACACGATACATTTCTACCTTTATCATCATTTTTCTTTTCAGGGTTTGAATTTGATTACTAAAATGTCTTTCAAATTACTTTTTGCCAAAAATATACATAATGTAGTACTGTATGTAGACAGTGAAGTTTTATGTTTTAGAAAGATAAATATTTTTAGAACATTTATAATTATATTACATTGGACAGTATGATATAAAGTGATAAGTAAGCAAAATAGACTAAAGAGGGAAAAATGGTTTCCTAAGGAGGACCCTAAAGAGCAGGGGTTTCTTAGGGGTACTCAGTGATGTTGAAAATGATGGTAGTGAATGATACCGAGGTTATTCTTTTACCACTCTAGAATATAAGTATTCAGCCTAAGAATATACAATTTATAAAGAGAATGTTCTCTAATAGAGAAAAATAAGAACAATCTGACATAGCATCAAGTATTGAATGCTCTGATATCATATTTTTTGGTGGTGGGGGGGAGAATGGAGGAACAGAAAGTGAAAGAAATGCAAGCTATGAATTCTTTCAACTCCTCTCTTATTTTCTCCCACAAAATGATATTAAGTAGAAGGGAAAACAGTACAACTTAATGGGGAATTATGTAGGAGTAAAGAAAGGTTATAACCATTCCCTTCCCTGCTGTCATAATAAAAATATTCTAACTTTACACCTATTTTTCTTCTTTCTCTTTGCATGTGTGCTCCTTGAAGGTAAATTCTAATCTGTAATATTACTTCAATCTTTCTTTGTCTGTAACATGGTCATGATGAGTATGTGATAAATATTTCTTGAGCTTTGTATTGAATATGCATAAATTGCTTCACTCTTCTACTTGCTATGGTTCTAAAGACCCTGACACACAGCTAAAGATTATATTGTTCAGTTTAGTATGGGACATTTGTAACATATATTGTTCTTGTTTTTCTACATTAAAATGATAAACTTTAGCAGAGGGAAAGAGTCATAAAGGGAGATTTTGCAAGGATGGAGAAATGGTAATGGAATGTAAATGATGGAATGTAAAATAAAAGCCCATCTCTTATAAATACTCTTTTCTATAGATGATTATGGAGAACTTAAAACTTTGAATATGAAGATGTTTCCTATAGCTTACTAAAAAGTCACTGGAGCCAAATGATGAAGACTCATAGAAGTGATTTTCATTCTTCAAGTCCCAAATGAAGTATCACTTCTTTTTTTAGTCTCCCAGAGTCTTTTCTGTACCCAAATCTATCAAAGAATGAATTCCTGTCTCATTGCCCCTAATAATATGCTGGCTAATTAAAGAAAAAGGACTTTGTCCTGATGATTCTCATCCCCCCCCCCAAATGCTTCCTAAAGCATTGATAACTTTTTGATAAATATGGAAAATAACATACATGAAGTTTTCTCTTTCCTACCATAAAATTTAAGCTATGATGGTGCCATGAGAGGAGGAGCTTCATGAAGAGAAGGAATAACACCTGCTTAGCTGTGTAGAAGGTATATTTTTTAAAACAATAAGATATGTAAAATATATTCACTTGTATGACCATATAGTTTTTGGTTAGGTATCCATGCTAATGTTTGATTTAATCTATTTGAAAATATGTATGCATTTAGGTGACCACAGTGAATTTATAGTTTCTCTAGTTCTGTAAGCTAAAGCTTACAACTCTATAAGAAAAGAAGAAATGCATTGGGGCCCTAGCTCAAAGTAGCGCAAAGCCTTTCTTCTAAGGCTGACTAATAGGAATGTAAAATTCCCTATATTCCTCTCACTGCTTACACACATCTCATAGAATCCTATAGTCCTATCTATAATGTTCAAATCACTTGGGGCTATATTCTTTTGCTACATAATGATGGCAGACTAGTCTGTAATTAACAGCAAGACTTGCTACTTATAATTCAATATATGTTTATTAAGTCCCTACTTTGTGTAAATATACTGATAGCTGTGGGGGGGGGGAGGAAGGGGGGCTGGAGGGGAATGATCTGGAAGGCTGCATAGAAGAGATGGCACCAGAAAACAATCTTGAAAAATGATAAGGAGTCTGAAAGTCAGAAAGGGGAAAAAGATACATTTCAATTTAATTAGTTTCAACAAATATTTATTAGTTACATACAGTAGTAGGTGTTATGGCTTTTGTCATCAAAAGTCCAGATCAGAAAATGAAACTTTAGCCTAGGGCTCTGACTGCCAAAAAGGTGTTCTTTGAGGAGCAAAGGATATGTTGATTTTAATTTTAGAAAGTCAAGTGGAGTAGCTCATGATGTGGCAGGGCAAATGGCTATAGTCTCCAATCATATAGGATGAACAAAATAGGTTGAGACTAGCACAGGAATAAGGAAATGAAGCTTTGTTAAATCACTGAACCATCATCTAGGACAGTTCTACCGTAGAGCTCACTGGAATGATGAATAGAATATCTCTTCTAGTAAAATAATCTACTTCTTTTGGGATTGGAGAGAGTGAGAGAGAGTTTGCGTGAAGGAAGGAGTAGTATTTAGAGTCTGAAAATGTTTGACTGGAACACAGAAAGTGTGAAGAAGAGTAACATAAGGATGGAAAGATAAATTGGAACCAAATTTTGGAGGGCCTTTAATGTCAGGCTAATGAGATTATATTTTATGGTAGAAATAATGAGGTACCAGTGAAAATTATTAAGCATGGAACTACAAGATAAGACCTATGCCTTAACAAGATTTAAAAAAAAAAAACATTTGAATTGGAAAGGGGAAAGATATTTAGTTTGCAATGACAAAAGTGATGAGGAACAGGAACTTTAATTAGTAAATTTAATCTACTCATCCTGTTTCCACTGTCACATAGACACAGACCATTTTAGGAGATTGTTTTAATTAGCATATCTTTAAATAGTCTGGTGCCAGGTCAAAAATCTCACCCCTCTCAGACCTTCCCCAATTCCTCTCCAATCCTTCTCCTTACTCCCTAGATCCTGCCCTTAAAGATCAACTTTACTCTGAACATGTTGCTTAATCATATATGATCTTGCCTTGCTGGGTCATATTTGGTTGAGTTCATGAACTATTTCATGTAATAAATGGCATCTTTTGTCCCCTGTGATAAATGTCTCTTGCGTGATTGTTTCATATTTCTCAAACTACTATTCTAAAATTAAGCTCTTTTACCCTACTTCAAAAGGATATCCAGTAGAGCAAGTCATTTAAAATAGAGGTCTAGAGCTTAAGAGAGAAATGAAAGTCAGCTATATGTACCTGTGAATCATCAACAAAAGAGGTGATGTTTAAACTTATGGTATCTGATGAGATCACCAAGGGAGACAAAAAGAACACCATGATCTTAATTTTGGAGAATATTGACACTTAGGATGACCCAAAAAAGGAGACTGGGAAATAATAGTAAGAGTGGTAGGAAGAGAAGCAGGAGATGACAAAGTTACAGAAACTAAAGGAAGAGAATTATAAAAGTGAGCAATAATTGGTAGTATCAAAAGATGCACAAAAGGATGAGAACTGAGAAAAGCTATTGGTCATGGCAATTGAGAAATCATTGGTAACTCTTAAGAGAAACACTGACCTATTGTATTGTATTGTTTTCTTTTGTTTTTCTATCCTTAGCATCTACTATATGCATAATATATGTTTATGGAGTTGAAAGAACATGAAACTTGAAAAGACATGAGAGAAATTTTTGTACTTTTTTTTTTGGTGGGGTAGATCAGTAGTAATTCATTTTTAAAAATTCTCTATGAGGCATAGAAGAAAACAAATGCAATTCTTCCCTTATTTCTCTCTTGCTTTCAAATAGGTTTAATTTAAACTCTTATTGTTTCTTTTTGCCTTGCTTAGTTAGGAGCTCATAAGTTTCATGACCTTGTCTCAAATAAATCGATCCCAGAAGACTCTAGTAAAGGCATAAATTAAGGAATTATTTTTATCCTTGTGTATTGTGTTTCTAATTTTGGGGATATTATTAAGAATTTTACCCTTAATTTAAAGGTGTAATTTTTTAGGATAGGTTTGATGCTTATATTGAATTTGAAATTCCCTTAATCCACAGATTATCCATCTAACACTATAATCCAGGAATTTTAAATTCTATTTTATTCATAGCATCCTTAAAAATAATTTGGGAAGGTAAATGGCACAATGGATACTGTAGAGACATTGGGCTTGAAATTTTGAAGATTCATCTTCATGAGCTGAAATCCATTCACAGACAGTTAGTAGCTTTGTTACCTTGGGCAGGTTATTTAACTGTTTGCCTTAGTTTCTTCATCACTAAATAAAGTGGAGAATGAAATGGCCAATAGCTCCAGTTTCTTTGTCAAAAAAAACCTCAAATGTAGTCCAGAGTCATACATGACTGAAAAACAATCGAACAATAATAATCAACAAAAGGAAATACTAATTTTGGGATATTGCCCTGTTTTTTTAAGATATTAAGTTCTTGGTTCACTTTCTTCTTCTCTACAACAACCCTCATATATGGGGATTCCAAAATTTACATTCATATCCCTTCAAACATCCTAGCTATCTAGCACTTAACTTTTGTTAACTCCATCTCCATTCTATCTCAGAAATCCATAGGGATGTTTGGTTGTACATTAGAATTTACCTTTTGCTAGAAGCTTTTTAAAATTTCTCCCCCCAATTACAAATAAAGATGTTTTTCAACATTCCTTTTTGTGAGATTTTAAGTTTCAATTTTTTCCTTTTGTCTTCCCTTAACCAGCCTCTCCGCAAAACAGGAATCAGATTGATATAGGTTAATACATGTACAATCCATTTTTAAAACATATTTACATATGAGTGATACTGGGAAAGAAAAATCAGAATAAAAGGGAAAAAAAAACAACAATAAAAAAGTGAAAATAATTTTCTTTGATCTGTATTCAGTCTCCATAGTCTTTTCTCTGAATGCAGAGGGCATTTTCCTTTTAATGTCTATCAGAATTGTCTTGGATAACTGTATTGCTAAGAAGAGCTAAGTCTATCATAGTTGATTATCACACAATATTGCTGTCATTATTTATAATGTTTTCCTGGTTCTGCTCACTTCACTCAGCATCAGTTCATGTAAGTTTCTTTAGGCTTTTCTGAAATCATCCTTTTCATCATTTCTTACAGAATGAGAGTATTCCTTTACATTCAAATACTGTAACTTAGTCATTTGCCAATTAAGAGGCATCCCTTAAATTTACAATTCCTTGCCACCACAAAAAGAGTTGCTACAAACATTTTTGCACATGCAGGTCCTTTTCCCTCTTCTATGATCTCTTTGGGATACAGAACCAGTGGATCAAAGAGCATGCATAGTTTTATAACCCTTTGGGTATAGTTCCAAATTGCTCTCCAGAATGGCTGCATCAGTTCACAATTCCACCAACAATGCATTAACATCTCAGTTTTCCCATTTCACCTCCAACATTTATTAATATCTTTTCCTGTCATCTTAGTCAATCTAATATGTGTGAGGTGGTATTTTGGAGTGGTTTTAATTTTTATTTTTTCTAATCAATAATGATTTAGAACATTTTCAGTTACCTGTAAGTGGCTTTCATTTCTTCATCTGAAAATTTCCTGTTCTTACCCTTTGACTACTGATCAGTTGGGGAATTATTTGTATTCTTATAAATTTGACTCAGTTATTTATATATTTTAGAAATGAGGCCTTTAGCAGAAACACTAGTTGTAAAAATGTTTCCCAGCTTTCTGCTTCCCTTATAATCTTAGCTGCATTGATTTTGCTAGTGCAAAACCATTTTAATTTAATGTAATCAAAATTATCCATTCTGCATTTCATAACGTTCTTTTGGCCATAAATTCCTCCCTTCTCCAAAAATGTGACAGATTCCTGGCTCTCCTAATTTGTTTATAGTATCATGCTTTATGTCTAAATCATGAACCCATTCCAATCTTATCTTAGTATAAAATATGAGAAACTCGTCTATGCCTAGTTTCTGCCATGCTATTTTTCAGTTTAATAGCAGTTTTTGCCAAATACTGAATTCTTATCCCAGAAGCCAGTCATTGGTTTTATCAAACAATAGATTAATATAGTCATTGATTATTGTGTCTTATGTAAGTAATCTATTCCAGTAATCTACGACTCTATTTCTAAGCCAGTACTAGATGGTTTTAATGATTGCTACTTTATAATAGGTTTAGGTTTAGGTTTGGTGTGGCGAGGCCACTGTCCTTTGCATTTCCACCTCATTAATTCTATTGATATTCTTGACCTTTTGTTTTTCTAAATAAATTTTGTTAAGATTTTTCTATCTCGATTAAATAATTTTTTCACAGTTTGATTGGTATGACACTGAATAAGTAGATTGATTTAGGCAGAATTGTCATTTTTAATATTAGCTTGGCTTACTTATGAGCAATTGATATTTTTCCAATTGTTTAGATGTTCTCTAAATGCTTGGTAGAATTCTCTTGTAAATCCATCTGGTCCTGGAGATTTCTTATTTAGGAAGTTTATTGATCACTTGTTCAATTTCTTTCCCCCAAATCAGTACATTTAAGTCTTTTATTTACTCTTCTGTTCATCTGGGCAATTAATATTTTTGTAAATATTAATCCATTTCAATTACATTGTCAGGTTTGTTGGAATAAAGTTGGGCAAAATAGTTACTTTAATTTTTTCTTCATTGGTGGTAAGTTCATCTTTTTCATTCTCAATACAGGTAATTTTTTTTCTAATCAAATAAACCAAAGGTTTATCTATTATACTGTTTTCCCCACAAAATCAACTCCTAATTTCATTTATTAATTCAATAGCTTTTTTTACTTTCAATTTTATTAATTTCTCTTCTGATTTTCAGAATTTTTAATTTGTTACATTAAAAACGGTTTTTACTTTTTTTTCTTTTTCTAGCTTTTTTATTTGCAGGCTCAATTCATTGATCTCCACTTTTTAAATTTTATTCATGTAAGCATTTAGACATATGAAGTTTCTTTTAAGATCTTCTCCAGCTGTGTTTTGTAAGTTTTTGTATATTCTCTTATTATGATGATACTATTGCATGAAGTAACTAATTGTTTCTATGATTTGTTGTTTGACTCACCCACTTTTTAGTAATAGATTTTTTTAAAATTCAACTAGTTTTTGATCTTTTCATAGCCATTTATTGCATATAATTTTATTACATCATTATCTGAAAAGGATACGTTTCATATTTCTATCTTTCTGCAACTGACTGTGTGGTTTTAATGCCCTAATATATGGTTAATTTTTGTATAGGTACTATATATTGCTGAGAAAAGGTAGATTCCTTTCTATCTCCATTCAATTTTCTTCAGAGGGCTATTAAATCTAAGTTTCTAAGACTGTATTCATCTTCTTAAATTATTGTTTACTTTGTGTGTTACATTTATATACTTCTGAAAGGAAAAGGTTGAGGCCCCCTATCAGTAAAGTTTTATTGTCTATTTCTTCCTGTAACTGACTTAACTACTCTAAGAATTTAATGCTGTTCCACAATTGAAATATGATCAAAGAATGTGAACAGACAATTCTCACATGATGAAATTAAAGCCATTTTAGTCATATGAAAAATGCTTCAAATCGTTATTGATTAGAGAAATGCAAATTAAAATAACTCTGAGGTACCACTTCACATCTCTCAGATTGGCTAAGATGGTAGCAAAATATAATGATAAATGTTGAAGGTGATGTGGGAAAACTGAGACATTAATATATTATTGATGGAGTTGGAAAATGATCCAACCATTCTGAAAAGAAATTTGGAATTATGCCGAAAGAGCTATAAAACTATACATACCCTTTGACCCAGTAGTACCTCTCCTTTTTGTGGTGGCACAAGAAATGGAAAATGAGTATATGCCCATTAATTGGGGAATGGATAAATAAATTATGGTATATGAAAATAATGGAATATTATTGTTCTATAAAAATAACCAATAAATTGATTTTAGAAAGGTCTGGAAAGATTTATGTAAATTGATGCTGAATGCAGTAAGCAGAATCAAGAATACATTGTACATAATACAGCAAGTTTGTGTCATGATCAACTATGAAAGACAGTTCTCAGTGGTTCAGTGATCCAAGTCAATTCCAATTTGGATAGAAAACACTAAATGCATGCTGAAAGAGAACTATAAAGATTGAATGTAAATGAACAATTCTACATTCACTTTCTTTTCTGTTTTTTTTTTTCTTCTGTCGTGATTTCTTTTTCCTTTTGTCCTGATTTTCTCTCCCACAATGATTCATAAGAAATATGTATTTTTAAAAATATACATGCATAACCAGAAAAATAAAATGATTAAATTTTTAAAAGAATTTGAATGCTGTACTCCTTGGTGCATATATGTTTAGTATCAAACTACTTAATTGTCTGTGATACCCTTTAGCAAGGTGTAGTTTCCTTTCTTATCTCTTTAATTAGGTCTTTTTGCTTTTGCTTGCTCTGAAATGAGAATGGCAACCCCCATTTTTTTTACTTGAGCTAAAACATAATATATTTTGCTCCAGCCTTTTACCTTTACTCTGTATGTATCTCTGTTTCAGATGGGTCTGTTTTCCCCTCTTCTGTTATTGTTATTAAGGATTACTTTCTGGGGTTAGTAATGGGAAGGGACAAACTGGGAAACATATAATGTAAAAATGAACTATATACTTAAAAAAAGGAAGTAGGGTTTATTTGAGATGGGGAAAGATTCATAAAATATGCCATAATGATAATGAGGTACTGCTCAGGTTCTAGACAATGGATGGAGGACCTTGAAAGCAGTAGCTCTCAGTCCATTGTTAGAATTTCTTTCTGCTTGGAATAACAGACCTCAGGCAAATCAGTGCTCTTCAAGTATAAGCCTTGGGTTCTTTCTGACTAGGCCACATATGATAACTGCAAAAAACAATAACTTGGTACAAGATCCAACATGATGATAATTGACATGCTTAAGTTCCTCCAATCATAAAAGGCTCACTCTTGTTCCCTAATTAAACAGTTTCCTTCTTTAATACTTTTGTGGATGTTTAATAAGAGTATCCTAGGATGAATCATTTATGAGACTGGCTTTATCCAGAAGTTATTCTTCACTCTCTTGTTTCTTACCTCACTTCACAAAAATGTATATTTTCTAAAATTATCAATGATTTTTTAATTGCCAAATATTATGATCTTTTCTCAGTCCTCATCTTTACTAACCTCTGTACAGCATTTGGCACTGTTGATCTCCTGGTTGCTATCTTTTCTCTTGAGTTTCACAAAAACTATTCTCTTTTTATTCTTATCTTCTATAGATGATTGTTCATCCTAAATTTCCTTTGCTGGCTCATCATCTATAGTACTAACGCAATTAGTGTACTGTCCAGCTTCTGTCCTGGAACTTACTGCTTTTCCTTTCTATACTTGGTTACTTTATCATCAACTTCTACCTCAATTCAAACTCTATTACTTTCCCTTAACTATTACAATTTTTACTAATTGTTCTTTTTGCCTCAATTCTCTTATTACTCCAGATCATCTTTCACTGAGTTGTCAAAATGATTTTTCATAAAAGAAAGTATGACCATGTTACTCCCCAACTAAGAAAATTCACTCTAAGATAAAATAAAAAATTCTGTTTGTCTTTAAAAATTCTTCACAACTTAGCCCCAATTTGCATTTCCAGATTATTCATATATTACTTTCATTCCCACATTTATGTTTCAGCTGAACTAGTCTTTTGTCTGTTATTCACACACTGCATTCCAACTCTTGTCTCCAAGCCTTTTCAGAGTCCTTCTTCCATGCTTGAAATGCACTCCCTCCTTGGCTGCTCTCTCTAAATTACCTAGTATTTATTTCTTTTATATTCTATCTGCAATCACACATTTTGTTATCTTCCCAAATGTGTCTTGGCAGAGGAGACTGTTTCATTTTATGGTTTGTATCTGTAGTATCTAGTACAGTTCCTGACACATAGTAAATACATAATAAATGCTTGCTGATTGATAGGTTATGTATGGCTATCAATTCCAAATTACCTTCCCTTACTATGACTATGCAGTTATTCAATAAACACCAGCTGGGTTTGATGGAAGATATACTTCTATAGTTTATAATAAAGCCTTAGAGAAATTGAGTTAATAACTCTTTCCATTACTATAAATGTTTCTGCATCTATTGAGAAGATTACCTGATTACTATTTATATATGCCACAACAAAGTCATCTAGAAAGTCCACTGGAAGGTTGGGTTTGGGGAAGTGGGAGAGTCACAAGGAAGGCTTTTTGATTTTGTAACTCTGCTGCTCAAAAACCATATGAAACCAGGTTTCTAAACAGAGTCTGACAGAATGAAACCATTCTCCAGCTTAAGATAGATTGGAAGGACTTCAAGAATGATCAGTTTCACTAGGGTCAAACGGGTGTTCTGCCCAGCTCAGATGGAGTCTAAGAAAGCCAGTGAGAGGGTCTTAATCACAGCAGCTCAGCAAATAAGAACCTCAGTGTTGGCTCAGTAGCAAAGCAGACCTATGGGGCAATCTCCAGCTCTAGCACAAAAGGCAAATTGCCAGCCCAGGAAAACAAGACTGTTTCCTGGAGAAAGCAACTGTAGCTACCTCCTGCTGTGAGCAGTACAATAAACACAGAAGTCCCTTGTGCTGAAAGCCAAAGCTGCACAATAAGCTCTGTATCAGAGGAACAGAGGTCAAAAAGTAGGAAAAAAGAAAGAAAAGCAATAAAGAGAAAAGAACCTTAACCATAGAAAATTACTATGGTAACAGGGAAACCAAAATAACAAGTCATATGAGGACAAAATGACCACATGGGAAATCTCAAAGTGTGATATGAATTAGTCTCAAGCCCAAAGGGACTTCTTGGAAGTGCTCATAAAAATTTAAAAAGGCAAAATAAGAGAGGTGGAAGTAAAACTGGGGGAAAAAAAAAAAAACAAGTATGCAAGGAGAAAAGAAAAGGAAAATAATTCCTTAAAAAACAAACTGGCCAATTGCCCTCCCTCCAAAAATACCCCCTGAAGAAAATAACACCTTGAAAAGTAGAAATAGTCAAATGGAAAAAGAGATGCAAAAGGTAACTGAAGAAAATTATACATTAAAAACCAGAACCAGACAAATGGAAGTTAATGACTCTATAAGACATCAAAAATCAAACAAACTAAAAAGAAAGGAAAAAATGTAAAAATGCTTCATTGAAAATACAGTCAATCTGGAAAATAGATCCAGGAGAGATAATTTTAAAAATTATTGATTTACCTGAAGGCCACAACCAAAAAAAACAAAAAACAAAAAAACAAAACCTCAATAGCATTCTTCAAGAGATAATCAAGGAAAAATTATCCTGCTATGTTAGAATCAGAGAGCAAAATATCCATTGAAAAAAGCCATTGCTCACCTACAGCAACAGATTCCACAAAAAACACCAAGAAACATTGTTGCAAAATTTCAGAACTATAAACTGCCAGGAAAAAAACAAAACAAAACAAAACAACAATTCAAATATTAAGGAACAACAGTCAAAATTATCCATGATCTGTAAGCTTCAACAATAAAGGATCAGAAGCCTACAATACCATATTCCAGAAGGCAAAATGACCTAGGATTACAATTAAGAATTAAATATCCAGTAAGTCTGAGCATCATATTTCAAGAGATGAAATTAATCTTCTATGAAGTAAGAGACTTTCAATCGTTCATATGGAAAAAAAAAAGAACTAAAAAGAAAATTTTACCTTCAGATACAGGGCTCAAGAGAAGCATAGAAAAGTCAACAGGGAATAAAACATTAAAGGTTAAACTGTTCATATAAGTAGATGGAAAATTATACTTGTAATCCTTAAGAACTGGATCTTTTACTGGTGTGGTTAGAGATAGTATACATGGACAGAGGGTATGGATATGAATTGATTTTGATGTGATAATAAGAGAAAAAGACACCAAGAGTAGAGAAAGGATTGTACTGGGAGAAGAGTAAAAAGGAGGTAAAATGGGATAAATTAAATCACATAAAGAAGGCACAAAAGATCTATTGCAATAAAGAAAAAGAAGGAAAGGGGATGAGTTTGTCTGAAGTTTGATCTCATCAGTTGTGGCTCAAAGAGCGAGTAACATTCACTCAGTTGGGTATAGAAATTTGTTCTTGTATATTAAAAGAAATAAATTTACTAAAAAAAAGAAATTTATCTTATCTTGTAAGGAAGTAGGAGGAGAAAGGGGAAAAGAGGGAGGGGCTGATAGAAGGGAGGGCAGAAACACTAGGAGAAAGGGGTTAAAGGAGAGAAGAAGGGTGATAGAAGGGAGGGCAGGGTGAATTAGAAACAAAACACTACTAAGAAGCAACAAGGTGGAAAGAACAAAAGTGTATATAGGGGAGAAAATAGGATGGAGAAAAATACAAAGCTGGTAATTATAACTGTGAATGTGAATGAGATGAACTCTCCCATAAAATGAAAATAAATAGCAGAGTGCATTATAAACTAGAATTTTACAATATGTTGTTTACAAGAAACATCTGAAACAGAGAGATACATACAGAGTAAAGATAAAAGACTGGAGCAGAATTTATTATGCTTCAGCCAAAGCAAAAAATAAAAAAAAAAAAAGCAGGGACAACAATTCTGATCTCAGATAAAGCAAAAGTAAAAACAGATATAATTAAAAGAGAAAATGAAGAAAACTACATCTTGTTAAAGGGTGCCATGGACAGTGAAGTAGAATATTTACTAAATGTTTCTGTACCAAGTGATACAGCATCCAAATTCTTAGAGTATTGGGAAGTAGATAGCAAAACTATCCTAGTGGGGATGTCAATCTCCCTTTCTAAGAATTAAATAAATCTAGATATGTTAATAGTAGTAAACTAGGTAATTTAATATAAATTAAAAATTTATATCTGATAGACCTCTGGAAAAATTGAATAGGCATAGTAAGGAATATAGCTTTTTATCAGTAGTACTAGGCACCTACAAAAACTTGACCTTGTATTAGGGCATTAAAAACCTAACAATTAAATATAGCAAGACAGAAATAATAAATGTTTCTTTTTCAGATCACAATGCAATAAAAATTATATTCAATAAAGGGACAGGGAAAGATAGGCTAAAAACTAATTGGAAATTTAATAATGTAATTCTAAAGAATGAGTGGGTCAAGCAACAAATCATAGAAACAATTGATAATTTCATTCAAGAGAATGACAACAATAAGACAACATATCACAACCTATGGGATGCAGTCAAAGCAATTCTCAGGGGAAATTTTATATCTCCCGAATCTGCGCTTTCATACAGATCATCCATCTGTATCTAAATGCATCTAAATGCATACCCTCTTTTCTACTCTCCTCAAAATTTCTGAGTTATTTCAAGTTTTAGTCAAATATTTTCTCCTCTATGAAATTATTCCTCATCTCCTAAATTGTTAGTGTCCCCTCCTTCCTAAATCCATTATAGAATTATAGGTTTTAAGTTAAAAGGGACCTCAGAAGCCATCTAATCTATCACTGCCCCCTTATGAACTGGAAACTGAGAAAAAGGGCAGTTAAATAAGTTACCCACAGTCACACAGATAGTATCAGAGGGAAGATGTGAACCCAGGTCCTCTGACTTTCAAAATGATATAGCAGGGAATATATATACACATTCTATTCACCATAAAAAGTATGCTCCTTAACAGCAGAGACTATTTCTTGTTTTGTTGTATATCCTTACATGTCTTTACAAGTAGTTTCTGAATCAAAGTCAAATGACATCACTTGGCATTTGAAGTGCCCCTATTCAAAATAGCTACAAAATGCATAAGATACTTGGGAGTCAATCTACCAAGGAATATACAATATACCATGACAAATAACTAAAAAATCACAAAATGTTGCTTAAAGAAATGGAAAAAAATTATTGAAAAATAAAACTCCCTCCAAATTAATTCGTAGATTTAATGCTGTACTAATCAAATTATCAATGCAATATTTTAGTGTCAGCCATAAAATAATAAAAAATACATTTTAAAAAATTAAAAGAGCTACACTCTTAAGAGCAATTAAAACATAGGAATAAAGGAAGAATACAAATTTCATAGCTATAATATGATAGTTATACTTTCAAGCGGTAGCAAATATCTATAAACTTTGGTATTGATTAAAAATAGAAAAGGAGATCAAAAGAAAAGGCAGATTAAACAAGGAAAAATCAGAAACAATTGAATTCAATGAATATACATTATTTGGGGAAGAATATTTAATTTAAAAAGAAGTACTAGAAAAACTAGAAAGAAGGAGAAATTAAGTTTTAGAACAACATATTATATCAAATACCATTATAAACTCAAAATTCATATTTGGCTTAAACATTAATGTCATACCATTAAACAATTAGAAGAGAAGCACATCAGGTATTTTTCACTGCTCTGGTGGAAGAAGGATAAGGATAGAGTTCTTAGTCAAAAAAGTTCAGAGATGCTCAAAATAGATAGTATTTATTGAAAATGCAGTTTATATAAAATAATTATGATTTCATGAAGTTGAGAAGCTTTTAAATGAATAAAATCAGTACAACTAGTATATAAAGAAAAACTTTAGATTAGAAAATTATTTGCATTCACTATCTGTAAAAAGTATCTGATATTGAAAAATCAACAAGCATTTATGAATTGTTTAGTATGTATTTTAGTAACTATAATATGTGTTTTAGATACAAATAAAGGTAAAACAATACTTTTTCTCAAAAAATTTAACTTCCAATGCAAAATAAAACAAATGAATAGATATATAAAAGATACCATATAGTGAGGATGGAACTAACAAATATATGACCAAAAACAACTGCTAAATTGATAGTAATTGAAAGATATGAACAGTTGTTAAAAGTCATAAATTTTTAACAGCCATTTGAAAGACTGATCCAAATGACTAATAAGAGAAATGCTAATTAAGACAACTTTGTATTTTCACTTTACAACCAGCAAATTTATAAAAATGACAGAAGTTCATGTTATATCATTTATGAAAAGATGAACACATTTATGCAGTTAGTGGAATTGTGAATTGGCCTAGTAATTTTGAAAAACAATTTAGAATCATGTTAAGAAATAATTAAATTATCTATACTCTTTCATCCAGAGATGCCACTACATTAAGGACAAAAGACAATCAAAGATAGAAATGTCTCCATTGTTTTTTCATTTGTTAGAGATATTTTTCCTGTGGGAGAGTCCCTGATTAGACCAGGAGGGGAAATGGACTGATGGGTCTATTGAAAAATAGTCTATCATAGATCATAAATGCTGAATCTGGGGATACTGAAGTACTTTACATGCACAGATTCAGCCTCTTTTTTCAATTTCCTATCTGGATTCTTAGATGAGTCCTCCACTGAGCCCAGGACTTATTTCTTCAATCACTTGTGCTCTTCTAAATGCTCATTTGCACCCTTTACTCAATTAAAACTCACTGGGAAGTAACATTTGGCTATATGGTGCTTTAGTTCCTCATTAAGATCTCAATTAAATATTTTGTTTAGAATTTTTTTCTTGTCAATACAAGATTACCCACAACTGTTAAAACTCATTAATGTAATCAACAAAGGATGGTTCTTATTATTGGATTCTCATCATCATAGTATGTGCATTGTGGCATTAGTGAACATATCCAGGAGATGCCTCAGAGTCTACAATTATACCATAAAAACTGTCCACTCAAGTCCAGTCTATACCAAGTCCTTAATAATGAATAACCTTCTTGCTAGATCATAGGCAAATGGAGATGGTTGCATTTCAAATGCTGGTTCCCTAGGAATAACAAGTTCTTTCACTACTCTTTGGAAACCAGCAGGAAAACAATGAATATCAAATGATGATGGAGGCTGGGCAGATGTCAAATGAAGCAGATATGATTGTGGAACTATACACATTTCATCACTGTCTTCTTCTACAGCTGGCTACCCAATTGCTGTACATATTTTGTTGAAGGAATTCTTAACATGGAGCCTGTGAACTTGTTTTTAGAAATTTTAGAAAGAAAGAAAACTTATAAGACAGTCATTTATATTAAAATATATTATATTTTAATATAAATGACTTATAAGACAGTCATAATATAAATGACTGTCTTATAAGTTTTTATGCATTTAGAAAAATTCTGAGAAGGGTCTCGAGGCTTCAACAGACTGTCAAATTAGTCCATTACATAAAATATCAATAACTTCTTTTCTAAGGTAATGGGGGGGGAGTAGCTCTTCCTCTGGAAAGTGGGTAACAAAGACAGGGTCTTAAATTGCTGCAGCATTTGCTATTCCTGAGAGAAGAATAACATCTTGTGTAGGCATCGTGTAGTACCTGATGCAGGTTACTAAGTCTGAAAAATTTTAATAGCACAGATTTGTATAGGACTTTACAATTTATGTCACTTTCTTGAAAGCATTCTTTCATCACTAGTATATGCCCCACATCGGTGTACTCCACGATGCTATGTTGACCCCTGGAGAAATATGTGAAAGCTGGGTGACATTCTGAATGCTAGTCTTCCCTGAGCAAATTAGGGATACTCTTTGTATGTCCAAAGTTTTGACCATCTCCACAAGGAGAGAGAGGACAGTTATAAAAGGATAAAAGCAGAAAACAAGAGACAGTTCCAAACACTCCCTATTAGTTTCATGGTCAACTTGTTCACAGTTTTATATTTTGCTATTTCAGAATAGGGAAGAGCAGATGACTAGAGGGGAGATTACAATTTATTACTTCTGAACCCTCCATAATATACTCTGCTCTTATTCCTTACCCCTGGAATGGAATTGCCTGCAGGCACATCTTCTTCAGGTATATCTTCCATATTTCACATCCCTGCTTGCTAGGTTGTTAGCCATATGTTTGCCTTGCAGTCACAAGATGACTTTAGCTGCTATGGCATTTTAAAACAATGTAGAGGATTTAATATCTAAATACATTTTGTATTCAATACTATTTTTCATTTGGCCTTTAAAAACAAAGAAATCCAATAATTCACAAAGCTTCTCTATCTCTTAAATTTAAAATTGACACAATTACCATTAATTTAAAGATCCTTTTTAGCTCATTTCTTTGCAAAAATAATTCTAATAAACTAAGCAAAATAAATGTCTTAAGTTTAATATTTTGAAAGAAATAAAGCGATTTTCTTAGGTCCTGTTTTACTAGTCAGCCATTCCAACCAGCTGGCAATGATTATCAAGACAGCTGAGTTATAGTTTTCTTTTATAAATGTTGTCTCTGAATCTTATAAACTTGAGCTCTCCAATGATCACACTCCATTTTTTTAAAAGAGAAACTTTTTTTAAGCAGAAGTTTTAAAAATTATAACATTTTCCTCTCTTTCCTTTACTTCTAGAAGGAAATGTACAGCTTTTATTTTGTTTTTTGATTTAAAAGATTAAATTGTGTATAGTCTTTTCTTCAGGTTTCTGGAGAGTAAATTTCTTCTTTTCTACTCTGAGAACAGATAGGAAGTGTTTTACTTTCTTTTTTCATGGAGCTTCTTGCCAGTTAATATGTAAAACATCCCACGCAGCCTTATCCTGATAAATTCCTATATTAAAATAAACATCCATGGAAAGGAGGGAAAATATGTTCCAACAGGATAAACCATGATTATAGATTTAGAAGTGGGAATGGTAAGAATTTAGCTTTAATGTAGGAAAGTTATGGAACGAATACATAGCAACACAAAATAAAAGCATGACAGTTACATTTTACAAAATGAAATTATCTGTTACTTAAGGTATTTTAGAAATCCATGCTTATACTGTTAGATTACAAAATCTATGATACCATCCTGCTGATATTAGAAATTAAATTATTACAAAGGATTACTGCCAGGTGATTAGCATAATGAAATGTTTTCAACCTCTATTTCAGAAAAAGTAGAATTTTGTATTTATATAGATCTTTACAGATTTTTCCACATTAAAAACCTAAGACAAAACTCACAAAAAAGATACTTGATAACTTACCTTATGTATGTTAAAAAGCACACTGGTGAAATAACTACAACCAACTTGATTCCACCAAAGATAGAATGCCTGAAACTTTTCTATCCCTTTCAAAATGGGAGTAGAAGGTATTTTAAGTCCCGCCCTATCACTGGAAGAAAGAACACTCACATATTTGGCCATGTCTTACATTTCATCCCTGCTATTGGCAAGAGACACATCTAATTTTACTCAGTGACATAAACAGCTCTCACCACATTTGAAATTGTTTAGGCACCACTTCCAACACGCAGCTTTAACTGTGCCAATAAAAAGAAAAACAGCATTCTTACAAAATCAACTTGTAATCCCTGAGTAGTGTTGAGGAGGATAGTCTTACATAACCTTCAAAATAATTTTCAATCTACTGAATTGGGAAAAAAAAGACCTTTTTCCCATTTATAACCTACAGTTGACCAAATCTTATGAAATATAATTTCAAAGTAATAAATAAAAGTTTAAACATTGTGACTTTCAATGCTAGTAGATGTTGTGGTGAATTAAGTGTTGGGTCTGGAGTCAGGAAGACCTGAATTTGAATCTAGCCTTAGACACTTACCAGCAATATGAACCACTTAACTTTTACTTGGCTCCATTTCCTCATCTGTAAAATGTAGATAATAATTGTACCTACCTTCCAGAGTTGTGATTATGTAAAATAATGGTTATAAAGTAATTTGCAAACCCTAATGTGCTATATAAATGTGAATTACTATTAAAAAAAATTCCTACTTTTTTTTTCATGAAACCTGAATATTACTACATAATAATTACCTTAGTATTCTCCTTAAAATTTATTGATAAAATATTTGCCTTATGCCCCTTGAAATCAAAATTATTAATATTTGAGGTAGAAAACTTTTAACCTTATATCTATCATTATTAATCATGTTGTAAAAAATTATGCATGTTAAGACATTGATGGTTATATATAGTTAATAAAAAGCAAATACAATTTTTGTTCAGCATTTCAGTTCTAAATAACAAGTTATTCTAGCCAGTTTCTAATTCATATTTTTTTAAAATAGTAAAGAAGAATAACATAATTTCATGATAAATGCGTAAGTGCCAAATCTAAGAAGGTTCTTCTTCTTTTATTATGGATGAAATTTGTTTTATTTGATGCTTACATGAAACTGAAAATCCATGATATATATCTGCATTTAATTTTATTCTTCAGAATGCTTCCTATTTTCTTTAACTATCTAACCACACTATAGATTCCTGTGAAAGTTGATGCTTCTGTCAACTAACAGCTGTAGATCATAAATTTAGGATTGACACAGGCTCAGCTAATAATGTTATAACACATTTCATACCTTTATGAATTTTCTGTCTATTAATTCTGTATCATCTCACTGGTATTTATTAACATATAAAAATAAAGTCATTATAAAACAACTTAAAGAAATAGAAATAGAATATTTCCCAAACCAAAGCTGTTTCTTTGTAACTTGACTACATATGAAAGATTAAAATGTGATATTTATTTTTTATAACTGCCTTACACATAGACATTGTGAAAACATTAGCTTAATATACTAGTTAAATAAAATATCATGCATTATAAAGGCTTCATGAATATAATACATTTTCAATAACTAAATTGACATTTATAAATATTGACAATTATATAGATCATATTTACAACACAGGCCTCAAAATATTCCTAGGATTATTTTATTTTGTTCACATATATTAACCCGTTTAATATCACTAACACATATTTTGATATTGCAATGGTTTTTGTGTCTTTGAATCATTTTGAGAAATGATGTTTTGATTCCTTTAACTAGGCTGTTGCTATCTCCAGACAGCACCTTTCACATTAAACTAAAAACTAACATTAGACACAGTTATGGTCTTAGACTTCTAGGTCTACAAAGAGGTGGCTCTATCATTCCGTTTAACTAGTAAATCTTATGGTTTAAGTGTTATATGAATTAAAGTGTCTGGTTACTTTTTGTAACACTACTTTACTGAATTAACATTACTATAATTTATAGGGTTCTGTTGATTCCAACCTTTATTGGGGTTTCTTGGGCTTTCAAATATAAGAAGACTTAAATGGGTATTGTATATATAAATAGCATAATCCAAGGAACACAATGAAATTTTCTCCAAAGTCCCAGTAAAGAAATTGCCACTGATCCCTCCAAAAGGTCAGCTTTAATGACTCAGTCATCTCTGCATAATTATCCCACACTGAGTAAACAGAGCTAGTGAGATTGCCACACATTCAAAGGTATGTCCTGTAGAGAAAAGACATAACAATGAATTTGAATTTGAATCTGAAGTATTATTTAAGACTCACCCTGGGTTTAGGAGCAGAAAATCAGCAATAAAAATCTTAAAGAAGAAATGTCAAAAATTTAGAATTCATTGAATGGATAAAATCAATAGAAAAAATACTGTGGAAGGTAAAAAGCCATGGAAGGGAAATGCAAAATTAATCAACCAAAATGCTATGATCCAGATACTATGCTAACTGCCTGGGATACACTTTGAAAATGAAACAAACCCTGCATCCAAAGAATTGATATTTTAGGAGGGAAAACAATATATTCAGAAATTTATTTGTAATTTGGGAACAGTCACAGAGTAGAAAGACTGTAATGATAATCCAAGATTGGATATTAGTAGGACAGGATCAGAAGAGGGTAGGTGCAGAGGGGAAAAAAGCTTTAAGAGATTCAAGTGTAGAAGGAAAAAAAAACACCAATCTGATTATCTGAGCACTGGAGTTATGCTTTAGTTAATTTAAAATTCTTCACTTCTAAGATTTTTCAAACAAAGAATTTCTTTTATCTTGGACAGAATCTTTCATTTGCCAATCTAAACTCTACTATCCATTTATTCTTCTGCTGAGTTATTGTCTGATTAATATGGAGCCTTGATTACCTTGGGGCCTCACTAGTGGGGGAAGAGGGGAGGACTTAAGTAAAACTATTTTAGCACTCCTTTTATAGAGTTTAGAATTAGGTGGGGGAGGCTGTAATTTTGCCTTCTGGTGGTGAATAGGGATGCTGCAACCTTCAGGGATAAATAAGTACTTTGGGAAAATTTTTTTTGTAAAAGTAGGCCAGAGAGGCATAGTAGCATCTGGTGGAACACTCTGAAAGTAACAAAACAATAATTTGGTTGACTTGTCTGAAAAATTAATTTGTTAAGTTGCCTAATTGCAATAAGAGCAATTGGTATTCTAACCTAATTTTGATCAACAAAGAGGACTTTTTTTCCCTATAGGCAACTGGGGTTAAGTGACTTGCCAGGGTCACACAGATAGGAAGTGTTAAATGTCTGAGCTCAGATTTAAACTCAAGTCCTCTTGACTTCAGGGCTGGTGCTCTTTCCACTGCACCATCTAGCTGCTCCTGGAGGACATATTTCTTAAAGAAAAATGGTAAAATCCTTTGAGATGATATAATTAATCCATCTTAGAAGATAGAGAGAAAAGTTCAGTATAGTTTTGACAGTACTTTAAATTTGGGGATAACAGATTTCAGAGTTCAGAAAACATAAGATTAGAATGCCTTGAAGCTTTTCAGAGAAATCAGAACAAGGGGGATGATAGAAGGAAGGGAATCATCATTGATATTGCCATTATGTGCTAAGCACTTTCTACAAATGTTTTCTGATTTGATCCTCATAATCATCGTGGTTATACTATAAGCAATTTGAGATGTAAATGTTATCATTATCCCCATTTTACAGTTGGAAAAAAAGAGCAGTGACTTGTCGAAGCTCATAGGCTAGGTTTGAATTCATATCTTTTTGACTCCAAGCTTAGAACACTACCCACTGTATTACTAGCAGAAGAAAAATAAGGAAGAACAAAACAAATAGAAATAAATCCAATAAGAAGGAAACAGAGTTGCCTAAAGAATCCTCAAGATGCTTGTGGACCTCTGACCATATAAGTTTCTTTTCAAGACATATACAAAATTTCAAAATGAAGGCAAATTAAGAGAGAATGGATGCCAAAATATGGTAAAGATGTGGTAAAATATATGGCAAAATATGGTAAATATTCTAAAGACATTAAATTTCTGAATGAACTTGTGCTGCTTCTGGATATTAATGAAAACAGCATTTCTTAGCTTTTTGGGGGGGAGAAGAAAGAAAAGAAATAGCACATCTAGGACTTATGGGAGAAGAGATAATTATATTAGATGATGAAATGTTGAAACAACTATTCAACTTTTATTTTGCTTCTGTTTTCTTTTCTAAAGAGGATGATTTTCAGACTAGGAAGGAAAGAATAAAGTTGTTTTAAAAGAGCTGAAGCCCAAAATAACTATGGAATTAGTAAAAGAGTATTTGATTGCCAATAATTAGTTCAAGTCACTAGGAGTAGATGAACTATATAGGGTCTGAAAGATCTGATAGATATGATGGCTGAGTTATTGACAATATTTGAAAAACTGGGGAGAAATGTAAAGAAACTGTAGGAGTGAAGACAAACAAATATCATTCTACTTTACAAAAGAAGGTAGAGAGTAGAGTCTGCTAACTGCAGGCTCAGTCCTGACAATTTCTAGAAAATATTACAAAAATTGATGATTTTTATGTATTAAATAAGGAAATGGTAATTAATGTATCTTCAAGAAAAGGTTATGGCAGGTAAATCTTATTTCCATTTACAAAAGCAAATAAAAGAAATAATCTAAGGGATTACTGTAAAGAAGATGCGATTGAATTTTTTAAGGGGAGGCTATGTAGTCCAATCCATAGATGCATAAGAATCCCATCTATAACATATCCAACAAATAATCATCCAGTCTCTGCTTGAAGACTTCTAGTAATAGGGAAGCCACAATCTCCTGATGCATCCCATTCTTCTTCTGAATAACTAATTATTAGGAGATTTTCTCTACATAAAGCCTAAACTTTGACATGCTGATCATTTTTCTTACCTCTCATGAAAAAGGGTAACTAGGTGATGCGGTAAATAAAAGTATTAGCCCTGAAGTCAAAAGAATTTGAATTCAAATTTGACCTCAGAAACTGACTAGCTGTGGGACCCTGGGCAAATCAGTTAACCAAGATTGCTTCAAAAAAAAAAGTCTAATCCTATTTCTTTCTGACTGCTCTTGAAATTGAAGAGATACAATGTTCAGAGTGAACTAGGTCTAGGGTATTATGCTCTTTATTAGGTTCATATAGATGACTATGGTTCAATTCTGGATGCCACATTTTAGGAGGAACATTGACTACTTGGAATATGACTAGAACAGGATGACCAGCATGTAAGGAAAGAGCTAGAAATCATACTATAGAAGAATCAGTTGAAAAACAAAACTAAAGACATTAGTTTAGCCATTAGACCATTTTAGATGGGAGCATAATTTTTGCCTTCAAGTATTGTAGGTCATCAAGTGGATAAAAGATCCAATTTACTATTAGGCTCCATAGTACAAAGATAGGAACAATAATTGGAATTATAGAGAAGAATTTAGGCTCAATGTAAGGAGAAATTCTCTTAAGTTTACAATTTGCCTAAAGTAAAATAGACTGCCTGAGGGGGTCATGGATTGCCTGTATGGGGAGTCTTTAGGCAGAAGCTAGATAACTATCATGAAGTAGTTGTCATAAAGGGATTTCATCTTCAAGCATGTTATGGCCAGCACAACAAATGGGCTAGTGGTGATTGAAAATGAGACAGGATTGCTGATAATTCAGCAGAGCTATTTAATGAGCGAAATTATGTTGCTTACATATCTTAAAACAATATGTTACTATGAAAAACATTGTTCTGTAACCAATCCTGGTTTCTATTTCTTTTGATCTCTCTGAAGCATGTTGTTAGTTTCCAGGGACTCAATCTTATTTAAAGTTAACAATGTCCCAGTAATTGTGCCAGGACCTTATGTTTTCTCATGGTTTTAAGCTTAAATGCACTCTTGATTAATCTTAGGAGGAGGGGAACATCCCAGTTACTGAAGTTTCTAGCTTCCTGGGAGTTCTCTACATTTCCCTCTTTTTTTGTTTATTGAGGTGCTCTCAAGGTTTGAAGTCTGAGATCCTGCTTGTGGACATTCTTCACAATTCTTTTAATTATGGTAAAAAAAGAGCCTACCAAAGTGGATCCACAGATACAGATACATATAAACAAAATTACAGCAAATGCTATGAGTATAATTTCATGCCCAATGGCACTGAATGTTCCTTGTGCTCTCTTAATCCAATCAGCAATTGTTTGAGCAGTCTGGTCAGATTCTAGATTTTCCCATGATTCTTTATCTAACATGTCAGCCATCTTTTGAAGATCTTCAATATCCAATGTAATATTTGATTTCCCTTATAATCCATTAAGGTGATTTCTAATTTTATCCCATTCCCACTCTGCCTCGTATTGCTTATTAATCATAAAGAAACTAGTGAATCTGTAATCACACACTAATCTTTGTCTAATCCTCAATATTTCCACTTCTTGCCCTATTTCAGGGACATCCTCTCTTAATTGATTTATACCTTCATAAAACTCCTTATTAATTTTATTCTGTATAGAAAGCCATTTAGAGATGATCAGAGTAAGTTCATGCTATTAATTAGTTTGAAACACTTAATTTTGAACAGTAGTTACCGACATAGCAATTGAGGCACTGGAAGCTAAAATAGAAATTAATGCAATTATACCAAAAACAACACATGAAATACATTTTTTCTTTCTATTTTTTAAGTTGAACATTGAGTAAATGTTCAATGTAACATAAGGTCATGATACAATTACTGGGGCATTGTGAACTTTAAATAAGATTGAGTCCCTAGAACATGCTTCAGAGAGTTAGAACACTGAAAACAGAAACCAGGGTTGGTTACTGAACAATGTTTTTCATAGTAACATATTGTTTTAAGCTACATAAGCAACATGATTTCTCTCATTAGAGAGCTCTGTTGAATTATCAGCAATCCTGTCTCATTTTCAATCACTACTAGCCCATTTGTTGTGCTGGCCACAACACAAGCACAGATTGAAATAAATAACCTCTAAAGTACCTTCCATTTCTGAAATTTTGTGAGTCTATGGAAATAGGAAAGAACTTAAGTTTCATCTCATATCTTAAAATTATTATTTTTTATTTTTGGTGAGGCAATTGGAGTTGAATGATTTGCCCAGGATCACAAAACTAGGAAGTGCTAAATGTCTGATGTGGGATTTGAACTCAGGTCATCCTGACTCCAGGGTTGGTGCTCTATCCACTGTGCCATCTAACTGTCCCATATACCCTAAAAATTGATGAAGATGACAAATTACAGAAAGAGTCAATGTTGGAAGGGTAGTACAAAAACAGTCACATTAACATAGTGGTTAAGCTGTAATTTGGTACCATTGTGTTAGAAAAAAACAATTTGAAAAAGAAGAGAAGAAAGGCTGGGGGTGGTGGTGGTGGGAGAATCATAGACAAGTAAGACAGCTTTAAAAGCTACTGGTTCAATTTAATAGGTTGAAAAGAAAAGCAAGCTGCATGCAATAAAATTCTATGGACTTATGTAAAATGATCCTTTTTTTTCTGTTAAAAATAGCCATTTTGTGGTTAAAAATAAAATAAATATATTTCAAAAGAAAACAATGTGAATTATCCAAGAAAAGTTCATCCAAGAAAATTACTCATAACTTTTGACCCAGTGATGAATTCTTAAAAAATAAAAAGTAGAAAGGTCCAATATATAGCAAAATTTTCCTAGTAGCACTTTTATGGTAGCAAAAAGGGGGAACATATGGCAAATTGTTGAAAACTGTATCCATCAAATTTAATGAATATTATTGTATGTTGTATTATTGCCCATCAAGCTGTACTCCTCTGAACTTCAACATGTTCTCTAGAATCTCATCTTTCAAGATCACTCAACTTTGAAATTCATACCTCCTCAGTAGGCTTTGTCCCTAAGGCCTGTCTTTGATTGAAGAAGTGGAAAGGTAAACAATGGAGCTCCTCCCAGAGTCTCCATTTAAGAAGGATCATCAATTTCACTTAACTGTACTTCTCTGGATTTTATCTAAACACACAGACAACTTTCCATCCATCACTACTCTTTAGTTTTTTTAGTTTTGTGTTATTTTCTGCTTTTGCCTTCCTTTGTACATCCAGTGCTAGCACATTCGCATAGAAGATACTTAATTAATTTTTATTGATAGTGTATGGTAAGAAATGATGACACTGAGAAATTTAGACAAACACTGAAAAATATGTATTAACAGATACAGAATGAAACAGTGTACTCAATTATACCAATAATGTAATTGAAAGATAACTGAATTCTGAGGAAATGAAAAGCCCAAATGGTCCCAGAGAATAAACATGGAATCATAACATTTTCCTATAATAAGTAAATGGGTAATTATAGCATTATTACCTCATATATAATGACAGTGTAGTGAGGTTGGGTAGGCTTATTGCCTTTAATGGACACCAAAGGTGGTGAGACTCTCCAGATTATTCAGTTGGAAGATAACAGAAGGTTGATTACATAAAGTCCAAGAAAACAATAGAACTTCCTAAATGAGATCCATAATTACCAGAGACTTCAGCTTAATTCTACATTTTCAAGAAAAAACTGAATATCCAGATGAAGATTGTCTGTTATTTAGATTCTAGTTCATGAACAACCTGCAAAACTATTATATCAATATCAATATATATATATACATATGTTGAGGAGATATTACAGATTCTGGTCATATAATTAGAAAATGGATTGTCCTTTATGTGGGAAATTTCCCAGAGCTTTCATGGACTTCCAACTCCTCTCTGAAACAAGAACCCAAATGTCTGACAACACTATTTTTCAGATAATACTATAGATCTGCAAATCATAGAATACCATCATCTCCAAAGATTCCAAAGACTGTGAGTTAAAGAAAAATAGAGAGATATATAGTGGGTATAAATAGATTATGTTACTGGCATAATGCCAACAATTAATTATGTACAAAAATTGGTATAATACTTAATCAAGAATAAGATTGAAAAAAAAATGAGCCAGTATATAATGAGAGTTATAACAACTGCAAGGACAGAGCATTACAATTTTCAAATAATGACAAGAGACCTAAGGGAAAGTCCATGGCATGTTGAGTGGATGCAGTAAAGGTTTAAAGGAATTTATAGGCAAGAGTCAGTTAGAGTGAGGAGACATAGATAAGTTGTGATGTGTTTTGATGGGGGTAAAGCAGAGAGTACTCTGTTTAATAATATCACAAATCATTTAAATATTAAATTAAAAGCTATCAAGTTAATAATTAAAGGAATTTTATAATGAATCATCTTGTAAAATGAACAATCTCTTTGCAAAGTGAATTTCTACTCCATTGTCTGTTTCATAAAACTGAATTTTAATATATTGGATTTACTTTATTAAAGTAAGCCATATCTGTCTATTGCCCCTCTCCATACATATACCTCTTATATTATGTAGTTAAATTCATTCTTTCATTGCTACCGCCAAATAACAATCCCCTCACTTCTTGTTTATAATTTTCTTTTTGAGTACTTTGTGGAGATTCCACTCTATTTTGAAATTTTTCTCATTTATAAAGCTTTTACTTCTAACTTCTTGCTCTCATGGAAACTAGGTTTTCCCCTGAAGATAATGCCTTCCCCTCTGCTTCCTCTTCCTTTCCTCAATTCCTCTTTTCTCTGACTGAATAGAAGACAACTTTGGTTTTCCTTTTTCTTATGATTCTAGGATAACCATCCTTTTATGATTCTAATCATTTAAAGTTTACATTAACTATGTGCTTATCAAATCATTGTTACTATTGTATCAGATACAATACAAATTGGATATTTACCCACCTGCATAGAAGACATTAGAATAGAATTCATATTTTTTTTCCTCTTCATTTTTATTGACTCAAAGAATTCAAAATCCAGCTGATACGCTTAGATCCTTCAACGTCATGGGTTTCATACCTAAATTTCCAGTCTGCATGGTTCATATACAAATTAGGTCGTACCATAAGCCTCATAATGTGAAATGTCTGCATCTCTAAAATCTTGATTTGGAATTTAAAATTCCCTACCTCATTCATATCTTATCTTTTCTTCCTTCACTTGTCCCATTCCCCAAATTCCACTAAAACAATTATCTGAATTTAGACATCATCTGATTATTAGAAAATTTCCAATCCATTAGTACTCTGGTCACACTCAATCCAGAGAGAACATTATAGTCAATAGTGTGTCAAAATCTAACCTTGGATCATTGCCCACAACAGCTTTCTCCATTTGTCTACTCAAACTAATGTAAATTATAGAACTAGGATGAGCTAACTTGTGATTCTCAAACCTTAAGTAGTTCTTCAATGCTGCTCAATCATATTATTATTTAGTCTTAACACACCCCAGTCATAGCTATAGCTTCTCTGACCTCCTTAAATGCAATATTCTGCCCCTGTAAGTGACACAGCAGATGACTTCTCTTATTTAAATAAGAAAATCAAAGCTCATCAGGTGCAACCTCCCTCATTTTTCCTCTTCTTTTGCTCAATATTGATCTGTTGTCATCTGTATATCTCCCTCGAGAAAGAGGTGTCCCACTCGCTATAATGGAAAATATATTGTTCTTAGAATTAGAAGACCTGGATTTGAGTTCCAGCTGCCACATCAATTTTGTGGCTATGCAACAGTTAGTCCCAATTTCTGAGACTGTTTCCTCACTTTAAAAATAGGAAAAAATATATAAATGGGGTTTGTGAATCACTATGGCACAATGGATATAGGACCAACATTAGAATCAAGAATACCTGAGATCAAACTCTGGCTATGACATATACTAATTTACAGATAAGCTCTCAATATCCCCAGATAACTTTCTTAAGATTTTTTTTTAAATGAGGGACTGTTCTGTAGTTGTGGGGGTAATTTCTTGAATGGAAGAAATAAAGAACCATTTTCTCCTCTCCAATAATGACTGCTTGCCTCCGCCAAGGCAAATTTTTGTAATTGTGTCTTTGACCTTATTCTCCTCATGCGTCTTTTCTAAAATCTTTCAATTATCTTTTCTCTCCTAAATCTTTAATTAATTTCTTTCATTCCACTTGCTCTTTCCCCTTTGTCTGCAAGTATGTACCAATAGTCATTATCTTGGAAAAAACTGCACTTGACCTTCATGGTCCCTCCATTTTTCTTCTTCCTTTCACTGCCAAACTTTTTAGAAGAATGATCTCCATCTCATTCCACTTCTCTACTCATTCTTTCCTGAACTTTTTGCAATCTGACTTCTGTTTCCACCACTTTTCTGAAGAGATACTCTTAAAAATCACAGAGAACATAATCACAATCCAAAAGCCCTTTTCTGATCTCATTCTCTTTGACCTTATTTCAGAATCTGATGCTGCCAAAATGAGATACACACACACACACACACACACACACACACACATACACACACACACACACACACACACACACACACACACACAGAGAGAGAGAGAGAGAGAGAGAGAGAGAGAGAGAAAGCGATACTGAAAGAGGCAAGCTGGTTACTATTTGACTTTTGTGACATTGTACTATCCTGTTTGTGTCACACACACACACACACACACACACACACACACACACTCCTTCTGTGTCTCCACTGATTCTTTTTTTCCTTTTACAGTCCCCTAAGTATATAGAACCCTAAGATTTTATGCATAGTGTTCTATTCTTTTCTGTGTACACTTTATCCTTTGATGATGTGATCCACTCTTAAGAGTTTGGCTATTACCTCTGCATGGATAACTACCAAATAATTTTGCTACCTTTGTTTACATATTGTGAAAATCTTATATGAAACATCCTAATGAATAAGCACTTACTACACATATTTCTGAGAAAATTCTACTGAACGTTTTTATATTTTTCCCTCAGAGCCATATTGATGGGAGTGGGGAAGAGTAAGAGACCTGACAAAAGTGCAGGTCATTTTTATTTGGGATTCCCTTTTAAAGGGGAAGGAAAGGATTGTCCTCATGTATAATTTGGAAAAAGAACAAATTTGTTGTTGGTGTTTTTCCATTTTATAATGTTCTCTTCTCTAAAATATAATCGTTCACTGGAAGCAGATTTCTTGGAGAATTTCTGGGAGCAGCCTTCCTTTAAGTTCAAATCAATAATCACCTCAAATGCAGCCTGCTGTTAAAGTCCAGTCCTTTATTGTCTCTTCCAAAATAGCCTGGTGAGATTTCTTAGAGACCTATCTCTCTCCTTGGTTCTAATAGCTCTTGCCAGTAGTCTTTTATCTCTTCCAGCTTCAGCCTCTCTTCTTCCAAATCCAAAGCCTCCAGCCAGCAGAAAAGTCGAAGTTGGAATGAATCTGTCTTGTCTCAGAGTGGGCTTCTCCTCTAGTGAGCTCCTCCTCTAGTGGACTTGTCCTTTTTACTTGTGAATCTCACAGTGATTCCTGGTTCTTAATCTTTCAGAATGAATCCTGACTTGTGAATCTCCCAGAGTGCCTATCAATTCCAGTGACTTAGCACCTTGTAAGAATCATAACACCATTTCCCTCATGCCTTCCTCCACTCTCCTGAAACCCATTCTTTTCCACTTTATTTATTTATTTATTAGAAAGCCTATAATATCATTGCATATGGCCACTGTGTCAAAAGTTGGATAAGATTATAAATGTGACAATTCCCACCCCATAACAAAGATTCTAAAGGGTAATGAGAAAATTATAGATTAGAGAATTACACTTCAATATAGTGAGAGTTGATGGAAAGGGCCAACCCATTACACATATGCATATGTAATCCACTGAATTAGAGTTGTCAGTGTGTATTAATACATATCTGAAGCTAGTCGATATAATTTTCTTTACAAATTGTAGAATTTTTTTAAATGTGGAAGGGTCTGTGGTTTCATTAGAGAATACTCCTTCTAGTGATGACAATAATCTTTTTATGCATTTTCTCTTATTTGAGTCTCATATTTTTCTATACATTCATCATAGAAAATATATTCACAAAGCTGAAGGCCTTTCTCTTGTTGTTTTAGTAAATTTGGGTATTAATATAGTTCCCAGGCTATTATATCTTATTCTCTACATGATCACTTTACCAACTTTGCTTTTGATTAATTAATTAATTGTAAAAACACATTGCTTTATGAATCATGTTGGAAGAGAAAAATCAGAACTAAAGGTAAAAACTATGGGAGAGAAAAAAAAAACAGACAAAAGAAGTGAAAAAAGGATGTGCTCATTTACATTCAATCTCCATAGTTCTTTTTCTGGATGCAGATGGCAATTTCTATCCAAAATCTATTGGAACTGCCTTGGATCACTGAACCCCTGAAAAGAACCAGATCTTTAATAGCTGATCATTGTACTTTCTTTCTGTTATTGTATAAAATGAATTAATGATTTGCTCAGCATCAGTTCATGTAAATCTTTCCAGACCTTTCTAAAATCAGCTTGTTCATCATCTTTTATAGAAGAATAATATTTCATTACCTTTATATACCACACATTATTCAGCCATTCCCCAATTGATGGACATCTACTCATTTTCCAATTCTCTGCCACTCAAAAAGAGTTGCTACAAACATTTTTGTAATGTGGGTCCTTTCCCCTTCTTTATGATTTTCTTGGGACATAGATCCAGTAGTGGCACTGTTGGGTCAAAGGATATGCACAGTTTTATAACCCTTTGGGCATAGTTCCAGATTATTCTCCAGAATGCTTGGATCATTTCATAACTCCACTAACAATGCATTAGTGTCCCAGTTTTCCCACATCCCCTCCCACATTTATCATTATCTTTTCTTGTTCACTTAACCAATCTGAAAGGTGTGAAGTGGTACCTCAGAGTTGTTTTAATTTAGATTTTTCTAATCAATTTAGAACATTTTTTCATATGACCATATGTGACTTTAATTTTGTCATTGGGAAATTGTTTGTTTATATCCTTTGACCATTTATCAGTTGGGGAATAACTAGTATTCTTACAAATTTGACATAATTCTTTATATATTTTAGAAATAAGAGTTTATCAGAAATAAGAGTTGTGAAATTTCCCCCCAGCTTTGTAGTCCTCTTTTAATCTTGCTTTTGTTAGTTTTGTTTGTGCAAAACCTTTTTAATTTAATGCAAAGTTGTCCATTTTGCTTTTCATAATGATCTATAGTTTTTTTTTGTCATAAATCCCTCCCTAATTCAAAGATCTGATAGTTAAATTATCCTTTGCTCTTCTAATTTGCTTATGGTATTACACTTTGTATACAAATCATGTACCCATTTTGGACTTATTTTGGTATATTGGTATTTTGGTATTTTCCTCCTTTAAGATTTCCCTGGGATATACTGAGTTTCTGATGTGTTATTTTTCATTTTCCTAGCAATTTTTGTCAAACAGTTAAGTTCTTATTCCAGAAGCTGAAATTTGGGGGTTTATGAAATACTGGACTATTATTGGCCTTGATTATTGTGTCATATATATCTAATTTATTCTACGAATCTCCCACTCTATTTTTTAGCCAATGCTAAACAGTTTTGATGATTGCTGCTTTTTAATATATTCTTAATTCTGGTACTGCTAAGTCACAATCTTTGTATTTTTTTCATTACTTCCCTTCATAATTCTGATTATTTTTTTCTAACTCTGTAAAATAAGTTTTTGGCAGTTTGATTGGTATGGCATTAAACAAGTAGATCAATTTAGGCAGAATTGTCATTTTTATTATATTAATTCAGTCTACACATGAGCAATAGGTATTTTTCCAATTGTTTATATCTGACTTTATTTGTTTGAGAAATATTTTGTTACTGTGTTCATACAGTTCCTGGGTTTGTCTTGGAAGGTAGACACCCAAAATTTTATTTTGTCTTCAGTTATTTTAAATGGAATTTCTCTTTCTATCTCTTGTTGTTGGGCATTGTCAGTAAAATATAGAAACGATGTGTGGGTTTCTTTTATATCCTGCAATCTTGCTAAAGCTGTGAATTGTTTCCAGGAGGTTTTTGGATGATTTTTTCTAAGTATATCATCATATTATTTACAAAGAGTGATAGTTTTATTTCTTCATTGCCTGTTTTAATTCCTTTAATTTTTTTTCTCTTCTTATTGTTAACATTTCTAGTATCATGTTGAATAATAGTGGTGATAATGGGCATCCTTGTTTCACCTCCAGCTTCTCTCCATTACAGTTAATGTTTGCTATTGATTTTAGATAGATATTGCTTATTATTTTAAGGAAAGCTCCTTTTATTGCTATGCTTTTTAATGTTTTTAGTAGGAAAGGGTGCTGTTTTTTTTTTTTTTTGTCAAATGCATTTTCTGCATCTGTTGAGATTATTATATGATTTCTCTTAGTTTTGTTTAGATTTGGTCAATTATGGTAATAGTTTTCTTGATAGTGAATCAATCCCATACTCCTGGTATAAATCCCACTTGGTCATAATGTATTATCCTGCTGATAAATTGCTGCAATAATCTTGCTAAAATTTTATTTAAAATTTTTACATCAATATTCATTAGGGAGATTGGTCTGCAATTTTATTTCTCTGTTTTGGGTCTTCCTGCTTTGGTAGCAGTATCACATTTGTGTCATACAAGCAATTTGGCAGAACTCCTTCTTAATCTAATTTTTCCTAATAGATTACATAGAATTGGAATGAATTGTTCTTTAAATGTTTGGTAGAATTCACTTTTAACTCCATCTGGCTCTGGTGATTTTTTCTTAGGGAGTTCATTAATTGCTTGTTCAATTTCTTCCTTTTTAAAATTAAAGCTTTTTATTTACAAAACATATGCATGAGTAATTTTTCAACATTGACCCTTCCAAAATTTTTTGTTCCAAATTTTCCCCTCCTTCCCCTCACCTTCTCCCCTAGATGGCGGGTAGTCCAATACATGTTTAATATATTAAAATACATGTTAAATCCAATATATGTATACATAGTTATCTTTCTGCACAAGAAAAATCAGATCAAGAATGAAGAACAAGAAAAACTGAGAAAGAAAACAAAATGCAAGCAAATAACAACAGAGACAGTGAGAATATTATGTGTGTATTCCACAATCTATTCCCACAGTACTCTCTGTGGGTGTAGATGGCTTTCTTCATCACTGAACAAGTGGAACTGGTTTGAATCATTTCATTTTTGCAGAGAGCTACATCCATCTGAATTGATCATCTTATTATAGTCTTGTGGCTGCCATGTATAGTGATCTCCTGGTTCTGCTCATTTCTCTTAACATCAGTTAATGTAGGTCTCTCCAAGCCTCTTTGAAATCATCTTGCTGGCCATTTCTTACGGAACAATAATATTCCATAGCATTCATATGTCATAATTTATTGAGCCATTCTCCAATTGATGGGCATCCACTCATTTTCTGGTTTCTTGCCGTTACAAAGAGGGCTGCCACAAACATTTTTGCATATGTGAGTCCCTTCCCCTCTCCCTAGTATATAATCCCTGTAGAAACACTGCTGGATCAAAGGGTATTCAGTTTGATAACTTTTGAGCATAGTTCCAAACTGCCCTCCAGAATGGCTGGATCCATTCAAAGGTCCACCAACACCATATCAATGTCCCAGTTTTTCCATCTCTCCTCCAACATCGATTGTTATTGTTTCCTGTCATTTTAGCCAATCTGACAGAATTGTCTTAATTTGTATTTCTCTGATCAATAGTGACTTGGAGCACCTTTTCATGTGACTATGAATAGTTTCAATTTCTTCATTGGAAAATTGTTCATATCATTTCACTATTTATCAATTGGAGAATGGCTTGAAATATTATAAATTTGAGTCAATTCCCTATATATTTTAGAAATGAGGCCTTTATCAGATCCTTTTGATAAAAAAATGTTTTCCCAGTTTATTGCTTCCCTTCTAATCTTTTCTGCATTAGTTTTGTTTGTACAAAATCTTTGTAACTTAATATAATTGAAATTATCTATTTTGTGATCAATAATGATCTCTAGTTCTTCTTTGGTCACAAATTTCCTCCTCCTTCACAGATCTGAGAGTTGAACTACTCTATGTTCTTCTAATTTGTTTATAATATCATTCTTTATGTCTAGATCATGAATACATTTCAACCTGACCTTGGTATATGGTGTTAGGTGCAGGTCTATGTCTACTTCCTGTCATACTAGTTTCCAATTCTCCCAGCAGTTTTTTGTCAGATGGTGAATTCTTATCCCAAATGTCGGGGGTCTTTGGTTTTGTTGAATACTAGATTGTTATAGTTATTGACTATTTTGTTCTGTGAACCTAACCTATTCCAGAAACTAATTTTGTTATTTCTTAGCCAGTACCAAATGGTTTTGATGACCACTGCTTTATAATGTAGTTTTATATCTGATATAGTTAGGCCACCTTCATTTGCTTTTCTCTTCACTAATTTCTTTGAAATACTCGCCCTTTTGTTCTTCCAGATGAATTTTGTTGTTATTTTATCTAGGTCAGTAAAATAGTTTTGTGGGAGTCTGATGGGCATAGCACTAAATATATAGAATGGCTTAGGTAGTATTACTATCATTATTATATTCGCTCAACCTATCAAAAAGCACTTGATATTTTTCCAATTGCTTACAGCTGACTTTATTTGTGTGGAAAATATTTTGTAGTTTTACTTATATAGTTCTTGACTTTCCTTCTGCAGATAGATTCCCAAATATTTTATACTATGAACAGTTATTTTAAATGGAATTTCTCTTTGTTTCTCTTGCTGTTGGATTTTGTTAGTGATGTATAAGAATGCTGATGATTTATGTGGATTTATTTTATATCCTGCAACTTTGCTAAAGTTGTGGATTGCTTCTAATAGTTTTTTACTTGATTCTCTAGGGTTCTCTAAGTATACCATCATATCATCTGCAAAGAGTATTAATTTGGTTTCCTCATTACCTACTCTAATTTCTTTAATCTCTTTTTCTTCTCTTATTGCCAAAGCTAGCATTTCTAATACAATATTGAATAGCTTCACCCTTGATCTTTTTGGGAATGGTTCCAGTCTATCACCATTACATATTATGCTTGCTGATGGTTTTAAATAGATACTACTGTTTGTTTTAAGGAAAAAGTCCATTTATTCCTGTACTCTCTAGTGTTTTTAATAGGAATGGGTATTGGATTTTATCAAATGCTTTTTCTGCATCTATTGAGAAATTCATATGATTTTTGTTAATTTGATTATTGATATAGTCAATTTATGCTAATAGTTTTCTTAATACTGAACCAGCCCTACATTTCTGGTATAAATCATACTTGGTTGTAGTGTATAATCCAGGGGATGATTTTTTGGTAATCTTTTTGCTTATGTTTTATTTAAGATTTTTGCATTATATTCATTAAGGAGATTGGTCTATAATTTTCTTTCTCTGTTTTCATCCTACCTGATTTAGGTATCAGTACCATATCTGTGTCATAAAAGGAATTTAGTAGGAGTCCTTCATTCCTTATTTTTTCAAATAGTTTATATAGTATTGGAGTTGATTGTTCTTTAAATGTTTGGTAGAATTCACATGTAAATCCATCTGGTGCTGGGGATTTTTTTTTAGGGAGTTGATTAATAGCTTGTTCTATTTCTTTTTCTAAACTGGTTCTATTTAAGTAATTTATTTCCTCTTCTGTTAATCTGGGCAATCTATATTTTTGCAGGTATTCCTCCATTTCACTGATGTTGTCAAATTTTTTGGCATAAAGTTGGATAAAGTATCTCCTAATTATTGCTCCTCTTCATTAGTGGATAGTTCTTATTTTTCATTTTTGAGACTAACAATTTGATTTTTCTCTTTTCTTTTTCTCATCAAATTAACTAAAGGTTTATCTATTTTGTTGATTTTTTCATAAAACTGATTCTGTTTTATTTATTAATTCAGTAGTTTTTTTTTTTTTACTTTCAATTTTATTGATCTCTCTTTTTTAATTTTAGAATTTCAAGTTTGGTGTTTGATTGGGGGTTTTAAATTTGTTCTTTTTCCAGCTTTTTTAGTTGCAAGCACAATTCATTGATCTTCTCTTTCTTTATTTTATGGAAGTAAGCATCTAGAAATATAAAAATTCCCCTTATTACCACTTTGGCCATATCCCACAAATTTTGGTATGTTTTCTCATTATTGTCGTTCTCTTGGATGAAATTATTGATTGTGTCTAGGATTTGCTATTTCACCCATTCATTCTTTAGGAAGAGATTATTTAGTTTTCAATTACTTTTTGATCAATTTTCCCCTGGCCTTTTATTGAATATAATTTTTATTGCATCATGATCTGAAAAAAATGCATTTAGTATTTCTGCCTTTCTGCATTTGATTTTGAGGTCTTTATGTCCTAATATATGGTTAATTTTTGTCTAGGTTCCATGAATTGCTGAGACGAAAGTGTACTCCTTTCTGTCTCCATTCAATTTTTTTCAAAGATCTATCATATCTAGCTTTTCTAGTATTCTATTTATCTCTTTAACTTCTTTCTTATTTATTTTGTGGTTCAAATTATTTAGTTTGGAGAGAGCAAGGTTGAGATCTCCCACTATTATAGTTTTGCTGTTTATTTCTTCTTGAAACTCTCTTAACTTTTCCTTTAGGAATTTAGATGCTACACCACTTGGTGCATGTATGTTTAATATTGATATTGCTTCATGATCTATGGTATCCTTTAGCAAAATATAGTTTCCTTCCTTATCTCTTTTAATTAGATCAATTTTTGCTTTTGCTTGATCTGAGATCAGGATGGCTACTCCTGCTTTTTTTACTTCACCTGAAGCATAACAGATTCTGCTCCAGCCTTTTACATTTACTCTGTATGTATCTCTCTGCTTTAAATGTGTTTCTTGTAAACAACATATTGTAGGATTCTGGCTTTTATTCCAGTCTGCTATCTGCTTATGCTTTATGGGAGAGTTCACCCCATTCACATTTACAGTTAAAATGACTAATTCTGTATTTCCTGCCATCTTATTAATCCCAAATTATACTTTTCTCTTTCCTTTTCCCTCCTCCCCAGTATTTTACTTATGAGCACTACTTGCCTCAAGCAGTTTTCCCTCTTTAGAGACCATCCTCTTTTTTTATACCTTTTTTCTACTATGTCTGTTTTCCCGTCTATTTAGCCTACTCTTTTCCTTTTCCTCTTTCCCCTCCCACTTTTCTATAGGGTGAGAGAAGTTTCTTGGTGAAACCAAATATATCTAATATCCTTTTTTTGAGCCAAATCTGATGAGAGTAAGATTCACACAATATTCATCACCTTCCCTTCTTTCCCTCAGTTTTCCTCAATAGATTTTCTTTGCCTCTTCCTGAGATAATAATTTCCTTCATTTTACTTCCACTTTCCCCTTTATTCTGTTACAATCACCTTTTCACTTCTAGTTTCTTTTTTGTAAGAGTAAAATCAATTATACATGTACTCTCTATGTATACTCATAACAGAAATACAATTCTCAAGAGTTTTTTTTTTCCTTATTTTTTTATGCTTCTCTTGAGTTCTATATTTGAAGGTCAATTTTTTGTTTTGCTCTGGTCTTTTCCTCAAAAATAAATGGAACTCCCCAGTTTCATTGAATGTCCACCTTTTTCCCTGAAAGAAAATGCTCAGTTTAGCAGAGTAATTTTTTCTTGGCTTCATTCCAAGTTCCTTTGCCTTTTAGAATATCATATTCCGGGTCCTTCGATCCACTAAAGTGGAAGCTGCTAGGTCATGAGTAATCCTTATTATGGCTCCTTGATATTTGAATTGTTTATTTCTGGCTGCTAATAATATTTTTCCTTGGTTCAATAGCCACAATATTCCTTGAGATTCTAATTTTGGTGTTTCTTTCAGGAGGTGTTCAGTTTATTCCTTCAATGATCATTTTACCTTCTGATTCTATGGAAGTTCTCTTTGAAGATTTTCTGAAAAATAATGTCTCGGCTAATTTTTTCATCATGTATTTCAAGGAGGCCAGGATACTTAGATTGTCTCTCCTAGATCTATTCTCCAGGTTGGTGGTTTTCCCAATTGGGCATTTTACATTTTTTTCTATTTTTTCACTTTTTCAGTTCTGAATTTTAGTGAATTATTTTCTTTATTTACTTTTTAACTTCTTTTTGTATTTGCCCAATTGAATTTTTAAATGAGTTGTTTTATTCTATGGAATTTTTTTTCCATTTCACAAATTCTGTTTTTTAAGGAATTAATGTTTTTTCTGTTTCACAAATTCTATTTTTCTGGGAGTTGTTTTCTTTTTCCATTTTAACAGATCCATCTTTTAATAGTTGTATGCTTTTTCCAAACCCTCTTGCAAAGTTTTCATTTCCTTTCCTCATTTTTTCTTCTAGCTCTCTTTTAAGATCCTTTATAATTTGTTCTAGGAGAGCCTTGTGTGATGGGGACCAGATGATATCACCTTTTTTTTGGGTTTTATCTGGAGACAATCTGCCTTTTGTCTCCTCAGGGTTTGAAATCTGTTCTACTCTTTCACCATAAAAGCTGTCTGTAGTCAGAGTTCTCTTTACTTTTTTACTATTTTTTTTTAAGTTAAGATCTGTTTTTAGGGCAAGGGAGTTTTTCCAAGCTTCTTCTACAAGCAGTGGCTTCCTCTATAAGTGACTGTGGATGCGCTGGGTCAGTGCTGACTCACTCCCAATGCTGGCTAGGTATGGCCAGCTCCCATGAGATTCTGGCATTTAGGGGTTCACTACTGACCTTTTGTGCTTGTGTTGGATGTTTTATAACTTCTCTGCTGATTTACTGGCTTGCAACAAGGACAGAGTGGCCAACACTGCTGTACATTCCTGTAGATTCCTCCCTGTAGATTCTCTACCCCATGGAGTCCCCACCACCAGCAGAGCCTGCACCATCCCAGAATACTGTGCTGTCTGTGCTGGTGTCTGTGCTAAGCTGCTTGTGCTTGGCTGCCTCCCTCCCATTTCTGATTGAAGCAGGTCTTTTCAGGTCTGTTTCCTCCCCGTAGATTCTCTGCCTCACAGAGTCTACACCTCCATGTGGAGTCTGCACCACTGCGGGATTCTGAGCTGTCTGCACTGGCATCTGTGCTTAGCTGCTTGTATTTATCTGCCACTCTCCCATTTCCATTTGAAACAGACCTTTTCTGGCAATCTTCAAAATTATCTTCTATTGGTAATTTGTTGCATTGCCAATATTTGTGGATTCTGCCAGTCCAAAGCTAATTCAGAGGCTGGATTTGTTTATTAGTCTGAGGATTGTAGAAGGTCACAAAGAAAGGTGTGTCCTCACTGCCATCTTGGCTCTGCCCCCAAAAGTGCAATTTCTTTTTCTAAAGTAGAACTATTTAAGTAATTTTTTTCCTCTTCTGATAAGCTGTACAATTTATATTTTTGTAAATATTCAGATTTGCTGCCATACTGTTGGGCAAAATTGCTTTAATTATTTAATTTCTTTTTCATTGGTGGTAAGTTCACCCTTTTCATTTTTGATCCTAGTGATTTGGTTTTTTCCTTTCCTTTTTCTAACCAAATTAACCAAATATTTATTTATTTATTTTTCATAAAACTAACTTACTTTTATTAATCAATTTAACAAATCTTCTTAGTTTCATTTATTTTGAGTTTTAGAATTTCTACTCTGGTATTTGGGATTTTTTAATTGTTCTTTTTCTAGCTTTTTAAAGTTACAGTACCAATTCATTGATCTCTTTTTTTCTTTTATTCATGTAGCTACTTAGAAATAAGAAAATTTCCCTAAGGACTGCTTTGGCTGTGTTCCAAAAGTTTTGGTATATTGTCTCTGTCATTTGTTGGATGAAATTGTGGATTGTTTCTGTGATTTGCTGTTTTTTTTTTTTTTTAATATGTTATTTAATTTCCAATTGATTTAAGCCTATCTTTCCTTATTCCTTTACTGAATATAATTTTCATCGCATTGTGATATACAAATGAAATATTTACTATTTCTGCCTTTCTGCATTTGATTGTGAGGTTTTTATGCCCTAATATGTAGTCACTTTTTGTGAAGTTGTCATACTGTCAAGAAAAACTTTTATTCCTTTCTGTATCTTTCATATCTAGTTTTTCTAGGATCTTACTAATCTCTCTAGTTTCTTGTTTATTTTGTAGCTAGATTTGTCTGAATCTGAGAGGGGAAGAATAGTTTGACTCTCTATTTCTTCCTGTAAATGACATGATATCTTCTCTAGGAATTTGTATGCTCTATCACTTGGTGCATATACATTTAACATCCTTACTACTT
This sequence comes from Antechinus flavipes, assembly GCF_016432865.1. Taxonomy (NCBI): domain Eukaryota; kingdom Metazoa; phylum Chordata; class Mammalia; order Dasyuromorphia; family Dasyuridae; genus Antechinus; species Antechinus flavipes. The sequence continues at coordinate 461,655,068 of NC_067400.1, forward strand.
CATTGTTTATGGTATTCTTTATCAAGATGTACTTTCCTTCCTTATCTCTTTCATTTAGATCTAAAATTGCTACTTCTGCTTTTTTTTTTTTTTTTTTTTTACTTCAGCTGAAGCATAATAAATTCTGTTCTAGTCTTTTACCTTTATTCTGGTCTGTGTCTCTCTGTGTCAAATGTGGCATTTGTAAACAACAGATTATAGGATTCTGTTTATGGGAGATTTCATCATGTTTAAATTTACAGTAATGATTACCAGCTCTATATTTCCCTCTATTCTATTCTTTCCCTTATATATATTTTTGTTCTCTCTTTCCATTCTTTCCTTAGTAGTGCTTTGATTTTTTTAATCTACCCCACACACTACCTTATCTTCTATCACCCCTCCCTCCTTCTTATATTGTTTTTTTGGTTGTGTTTCTGCCCTCCCATCTATCTAGCACTCCCCCCCCCCTTTTTCTTTCCTTTTTCCCCCTCCTACTTCTTTATAGAATTAAATATCTTTCTATACCCAACTGAAATATTAAGTTATTTCCTCTAACAGCCAAAATTGATATCAGGCTTCAAACAATGCTCACCCCCTCTCTTATTTCCCTCTATTGTATTAGGACTTTTGTGCCTCTTCAAGTGATCTAATTTATCCCATTGTATTTCCCCTTTTCTCTTTTCCCATTTTAGTTCTTTCTCTATTCCTTTTAAACTTTTTCTTTGATATCCTCACATCAGACTCCATTCACAACCACATTCTCCAGTCATGTGATGCCCCTCTCTCTGCCTCATTAATAGATACAGTTCTCAAGAGTTACAGATAGTATTTTCCAATGTAGGAATGTAAACAATTTAACCTTTAACTTTTGTATCTCTTTTTCCATTTGGTTAATTCTACTTTTGAAAGTATTGCTTTTTTCAGTGGATTTTTTTTTTTTTTTTTTTTTTTTGCATTTGGCTAATTGTAATTAAAAAAAAAAATTGCTTCCCTTTTCTAAGCTATTAACTCTCCCTTGCATACTGCTCATTTCTTTTCTCATTTTTTTCTTCTATTTCTCTTATTTGCCTTTTAAAATATTTTATGAACATTTCCAAGAAGCCTTATTGGCTGTGAGACTAATTCATACAACTCTTTGAGATTTCCTCCGTGGCATTTTGTCCTCATCTGTGTTAGTGTTTTAGCCTTTACTGTCACCATGTTAGCTTTCTATGGTAAGATTCTTTTGTTTTTTGCTCATTTTCTTTCCTTATCTTTTCCTATTTCCTCTTTTTTATACTTTTAAGTTCTACTCCTGAGGTAAAGAGGTCACTGCCCCAATCTTTTCTGTGCAGCTATGAGCTTTGGCTTTGAGCAGGGGGGCCCCTTGTGTTTGCAGTAGGTAACTTTATCTGCTCTTTCAAGGAAACAGACTGGTTTTCCAGAATTTTTCTTTTAAAGTGGAACTGGGAATTTCCCTATTGGTTTGCTCTGCTACTGAGCCAGAACTGATAGTCTCAGTTGCTGATTTGCTGTGGTTAAGACTTACTGGCTTTCCCAGACACTTTCTGAACTGGGCTGAACACCCCTTTCATCCCAGTAAGACTGGCCTTTCTTGAAAATTTTCCAATCTATCTTGAGCTAGAAAGTGGTTTAATTCCATCAGACTCTGTTCAGAGTCTTGGTTTCTTGGTTTTTGAGGGAAACTGATAAAATTCAAGCAGCTTCCTGGCTTCATCCTCCTTTACCACCTTTTCTAAATGTACATAATTGTGATAAGATTTTGTCCATTTTCTTGTGCAAATCAATATTATCAGTATGGCAATACCTGATTATACCAAATCATCATTTTTTTTTTTTTTTTGTTGTTGTTCTCTAAATTATTTGTAATCGTGATTCTTCTGAAATTAAGGTGATTTATATCAACATAAAATTCCTGGGTGAATGTTAAAGAAATGGCATATTTTTGGGTAGCAAGCAGTTTGTCTTTCAAGTATAAGATTCAAGAGAAGCACAAAAACATAAACAAAAAAAACCAAATCATAAGGGATTCTATAAACATTCTTCCATGACAAGATGACAGTTGTAACCTTCTAAGAACTTTAACAGTATTATCACAATGGAGGGTAAAATGAGGATTTATGGCAAGCAATACTTGGATCTAACATTCATTATTATTGGCTCAAAGATAGAATAACATATACTCTCAGTTGGGTATCAAAATTTATCTTATATTACAGGGAAATAGCAAGAGAGATAGAAGGAAGGGGAGTGATATGGAAGTAGTGTAGATTGAGGGAGGTGGTAGTCAAAAGAAAAACATTTGTGAAAAAGGACATGGTAAAAGGAGAGAAAGATAAATGGGGGAAACAGAACAAAAATTAAAAAATTGGAAACAGACTGGGCAGAAACTATAGATAGAGACTGGCATATAATATCATATACCAAGAGAAGGTTAAACTTGGTACACAATTTAGACTTAATGGGTGATAGTATAAATACAAGTTAAGGGAATAGATTATCAAATAGATCTATGGATAAGGGAATTATTTATGACTAAACAATTGATAGACAGGATTACAGGATATAAAATTGATCATTTTGATTACACTGAATTAAAAAGGTTTCACAGAAACAACCAATGAAGCCAAGATTAGAAGGAAAGAAGAAAACTGGGAAAGAGGAAAGAAGGAACAGACTTTTGTACTCAACAGTTTAAAAAATATTGATGTTAAAAATTGTTCTTACATGTAACTGGAAAAAAATAAAGTGTGTAAAATTTGAAAAAAAAATTATTTACTCTAGGCTTAAAACTTTAGTCATCTTTGATTCCTTCTTCTCCCTCACTTTCCTCAGACACCAAATACTGTAAAGTTTTTCTTCATATCTTTTGAATTTATAATATAATTTCCATTGCTCCTTTTACTACCCTAATAGAAGTATTTACTTTCCTGAGTCTGTAAGAGGTACCTAACATAGCCTCCTGATTTTAGCCTTTCCTTTAAGCAGATCATTCTAAACCCTATCACCACATTAATCTGTTTAATCACTTTTACCAAGTTACTTCTCTCCTTGAAGAAAACTTTCAAAAATATCCTGTTACTTAAATAATGAAGTTCAAATTTCTTGAATACATGCCTAAAATGGACACCCAACATATATTTCTACTTATTTATATACTTCCTTTCATTTAGGATTTAATTTTGTTACACTCTCTCTGCACCCTATTACTAAAAATGACCTAATCCTTCTTAAGTCCTCCATGCCAATTTATTATTTTTCTTAATCTTTGGCAATATACTTAGATTGATAATTGCATTAGAATTATTTGTGTACATGTTTTATCTTCCCCTCTCTAATTAATGCTTAAAACTTTTAGAGGGTAGGGGAAATGCCATTTTTTTTCTTTGTATCCCTAGAAATAAGCATTTATCAAGTGTAGCTATGTGTTGGGCTCTACTAAATACTTTAGAAATATTATTTCTTTTGATCCTCAAGATAAACTGAAAGGTAGTTGTTGTTATCTGTATTTTACAGTTGGAGAAACTGAAACCTAGCCCAAGGTCAAAGAGGTAGCAGATCTTTAAGGTTGAATTTGAACTCAGGTTTTCTGGATTTCAGGTCTAGTGCTCTATCCACTGTATCACATAGATGCTTTTATTTTAGCCTATTGTTTTAGACACTTTGGTGGACTTTAGGGGAATTTAAACTATGATTTCAATGGTGTATGAAACTCCTGATAAGGAAACTTCTTCCTTGAGAACCAAATTATTTGGGTAAAAACTACTTTATCTAGTTCAAATAAGCTCTTTAACATAGTTCAGATAACTTGTTCATGGTCACACAGCTAATAAGCTTGAGGGAAAGGAAAGGATCAGAGATTAATAGCCAGTGGGTCCTTTAGGGGTATCTAGCCTAACACCCTCATTTTACAGATGAAGAAACTAAAATCCAGTCAAGTTCATCCAAGGTCACATGAGTAGTAAAATTCTGACTCCAAATCTACTGTTCTTTTCCACTGCACCAAGTATATGCAATGTATCAGAGGCAACACCTAAACAATGGTCTTGTTCAAAGGACGATTTTTTGGTTTGTTGTTTGTTTACCATTCCATGACACCCCTCTTGTAGACATAGAAAATAGTCAACAAAATGTCTGTTGACAAATGGGAATTCCAGTGTCCTCCATAATTGAGTCTACCTTGCCTTTGCAACCTTGCCTACACTATTCTATGTTAATCATTTGTGCCAGCCTAACTGGTGTATTCATTATCCCTGGAAGACAATGGATTTTCCCATTTGCCTACCATATTCCAAATACCTAAAATGTCTTCCCCCACTTCCATCTACAATAATGGTTCACTTACATAGCATTATAACAGTCATTAATACAAATCATATTATTCAGATTGAAAGTAGTTTGCCTATGCTCCTTGGAAAGCTTTATTTATAAAGTATAAATATCTAATACTGTTTCTTTAATTATAAGTTTAATTTTATTGATCTGTTCTTTTGGAAAATTTGAAATTGCAAAGTATACTAAAAATCACACTTTAGAAACCATATATTCATTCCAGGGATCATTCTACTTTTGTCAATACATAGAAAATGTGTAATTTTCTCAATCAGCTCCTGCAAATAAAGTTACTCAATGGACTGTCATGAAACCATTTGGAAGTTTCTATTCTAAAACCCTTTAAAAATGTGGTTAAAATGTATTTCTTCTAGGGAAAGAGCTCTGCAAACTGCATGCAAGTTATATGGGATGCTTAGAAGAAAAGTACCATCATGTCAATTTCAATTTATACATATCCAGCAGTCTTTAACTAGAAAGATTACTGGGAGTGATCATAATAGATATTGCAAATTTTCTGTAAGATATTCCCACATACATTTTTGTCATAATGTACCTGTAGAGATTTCATTTCTTTAGGATTCAGCCTAGGGATCTCCTGGCACAGAGTTTTCTAACTTGATTGTAGAATGCTGTCCTCCCCCCAACCCCCTTAGTTATTTTTTAAAAAATTAATTTAAATTTTAAATGAGTTCTTTTTTATCCCCTTGGGGTCACTATATCCTGAGTTCTTGAAATATAGTGATTTTCTGGGGCTTACTTCTCTTTCTCCTTTTTCCTTCCTCCAAATGAAAAGATATAAAACCTCATATATTCAATAATGGTTCAGAGTCACTGAGTAAGAAAGCAAAGTTCTGTTCCACTAGTTCAATTGCAAGAACCCAGTCTCGCCCTTCCCTAGGAAGGAAATAGAGGGTTTGGGAATGACTCTGTTAACAGGGCTGCTAAAGAAGGGCTTCATCCAACTCCATTTGTTCTTGTGAAATGCTTTGTCACTACATGGTAGGTGACTGAAAGGACAAAAAAGAGGATTAAACAGTTTTTTCTATATGCCTGTGAGTAGCATATCTGTTTAGCGTTCTCCAGTACCCTTATGCAAGCTAATAAGCTTGTGTATAGATAAGACAGGGAGTTTCTTCTTTTTTTGTTTGTTTGTTTTTATTTATTTTTTAAAAAATATTTTATTTTATTTTATTTCATAATAACTTTATATCGACAGAATCCATGCCAGGGTAATCTTTTTACAACATTATCCCTTGTACTCGCTTCTGTTCCGATTTTTCCCCTCCCTCCCTCCACCCCCTCCCCTAGATGGCAAGCAGTCCTATATATGTTAGATATGTTGCAGCATATCCTAGATACAATATATGTTTGCAGAATCGAGCAGTTCTCTTGCTGCACAGGGAGAATTGGATTCAGAAGGTAAAAACAACTCGGAAAGAAAAACAAAAATGCAAATAGTTCACATTCGTTTCCCAGTGTTCTTTCTTTGGGTGTAGCTGCTTCTGTCCATCATTTATCAATTGAAACTGAGTCTTTGTCAAAGAAATCCACTTCCATCAGAATACATCCTCATACAATATCGTTGTTGAAGTGTAAAGTGATCTTCCTGGTTCTGTTCATTTCACTTAGCATCAGTTCATGTAAGTCTCTCCAAGCCTCTCTGTATTCATCCTGCTGGTCATTTCTTACAGAACAATAATATTCCATAACATTCATATACCACAATTTACCCAGCCATTCTCCAATTGATGGGCATCCATTCAATTTCCAGTTTCTAGCCACTACAAACAGGGCTACCACAAACATTTTGACACATACAGGTCCCTTTCCCTTCTTTAGTATTTCTTTGGGATATAAGCCCAATAGAAAACACTGCTGGATCAAAGGGTATGCACAATTTGATAACTTTTTGGGCATAAGGGGAGTTTCAACAATATTAACAGTTATATTTTATATAGTACATTGCATTTGATCCTCAACAAGCTTGTGAGGGAAGTGCTATTATTTTTCTCCACCCCTCTTCTATTATACAAATGAGGAAACTAAGGCTGGGAAAAGTTAAGAGTCTTGTCCAGTAATCTACAACAAGGTTTTGAACAAATCTTCTTGATACCATATCTAGCACTTTATTTACTATGCCATTGAATTGCTGAAATTTGTGTAAGTGTAAATTAGAAAATCACTTCATTTTGATCAGAAAAAAAAAACATAGATTTGTTTGGTTTTATACTTTTGGTTCAGAAATCTCCTGTATATTTCCTTTTTCTTCTTCTACTGTGTGATCAAAAGTAATGGAACCTCTAAAAGAAGAAAATTGAAATCTGTAGACAATTTATTTTTTTACAATATTAGATTGTAAAAAAGAAAAAAAAAACAACCTAAGGAAACTCAGTAACCAGAAGCTTAGAGAAGGTACAAATTCTTTTGATGCCTAATTGGCTTGAATATGGAATATGCATGTGGAAGAGTTTGATGCTAAATTATTGTGGGTCAGTTAGAAAGAAATATCTATCAAATTCTGTGTTAAAACCAAGATTAGGTTAAGTTATAGCTAATAACTGTTAAGAGATATAGAAAAAGTACCCAGTCATACCTAGAGTTTCTTTTCTCTAAAGGATTACTCTAGAAGAATTGTTTTCTATTTAATAATATTTATGTTAAAACTATATTATAAAGCAGCGGTCATCAAAACCATTGGGTACTGGCTAAGAAATAGACTACTTGATCAGTGAAAAAGGTTAGGTTCATAGAACAAAATAGTTAATAACTATAGTAATCTAGTGTTTCACAAATCCAAAAGACCCCAGCTTTTGGGATAAGAATTTACTATTTGACAAAAACTGCTAGGAAAATTGGAAACTAGTATGTCAAAAACTAGGTGTTGACCCATACTTAACATTATCACCAAGACAAGGTTAAAATGGGTTCATGATCTAAATATAAAGAATGAGATTATAAATAAATTAAAAGAATATAGGATTGTTTACCTCTCACACCTGTGGAGGAGAAAGGAATTTGTGACCAAAGAAGAACTAGAGATCATTATTGATCACAAAATAGAAAATTTTGATTATATTAAGTTAAAAAGTTTTTGTACAAACAAAACTAATGCTGACAAGATTAGAATGGAAGCAATAAGCTGGGAAAACATTTTTACAGTCAAAGGTTATGATAAAGGCCCCATTTCCAAAATATATAGAGAATTGACTCAAATTCATAAAAAAACAAAACAAAACAAAACAAGCCATTCTCCAATTGATAAATGGTCAAAGGATATGAACAGACAATTTTCAGATGAAGAAATTGAAACTATTTCTAGTTATATGAAAAGGTGCTCCAAATCATTATTGATCAGAGAAATACAAATTAAGACAACTCTGAGACACCACTATATACTTCTTAGATTGGCTAAGGTGACAGGAAAAGATAATGACAAATGTTGGAGGGTGTTGGAATCCTTACTAACAGCTAACTAATTAGAGTTGATCTAATCTTACAAGAAGATGTTTTGGGCAGAACCTGAAACAAGGTACTAAGTAGAACTAATTAATACAAGGCTTGTGTTCACACCTTTACTCATTGGAGTTCAATGAGTTCACACCTCCCTTGAAGCTCTTTGGGCCAGAGAGCACTATGGGAGAAAACCCACAATCCCTCTCTTGAAGGAGCATAAATAGAGCTTCAATGGGCCAATCAAGGAAGTTCTTCAGAGTGAAGAAGCTACAAGTCAAAATTTCACCGGAATGACATGAAGAGTGGAGCTGGCTGGAGGCTGAAGAAAGCAGAGGCAGAGGCTGAAGGACCAGACCTTTGGATTTGGCGACATTCGGAGAGAGCTCTTGGAACCAAGCAGAGAGATAGGCCTCTAAGCTAACCGGGCTATATTGGAGATAATAAAAGATCTGAACTTTTATCACCTGGCTGCGATTTGAGAAGAAAAAGCTCACCACATTTTGGTGCCCGAACAGGGACCGATTCAGATCCATCTGAACTAGATCACAACATTGGTCAATCTGCCATCTGGGGGAGGGAGTGGGGGGAAGGAAGGGAATTCTATGATAAAAATGGGCCTAACTCAATAATTAATACATATAATGTAATACAATTGGCTATAAGAAGTTATTTAAGTGATAGAATGATGAAAAGGAAAGTACAGGAGGAAGAAGTACCAACTTTACTAGGTGAAAAGGAGGACGAATCAGATGAGAATGGAGTTAATTACAATTCTGAGTATGATACTTTACAGCAGGAGGAATTAGGTGATTCCACATCTCATGATACTCCCCCAGCAATTAACCCTTCATGGGTGGAACAAGGGGGAGGGAGAGAGACAGAAACACAGTCAGCTTCTCCTGTAAAGCAGAATTTGACAAGATTAGAAAAAGCATTAATTAAAGCAAAAAATGAAGGAGAAGATATATCTGATTTTATAAATGCATATCCTGTGATTGAAGAGTTCAACTCCTCAGGTCAAAAAGAGAGAAAATACACTCCTTTTAATTTGGAAAAAAATTAAAGATTTGAAAAAGGGTTGTACTCTTTATGGGGCTACATCATCTTATGTGAAGATGTTACTGAATAATTTGTCTTATGAAATCTTAACCCCGAATGACTGGAAATACATCGCTAAAACATGTCTTGAACCAGGACAAAATTTATTGTGGCTTTCAGAGTTTCATGAATTATGTAGGATTCAAGCCCAACGCAATAGGCAAACAGGAGCTATTGTACAAGTTGCTTTTGACCAACTAACTGGAGAAGGTCAGTATGCAGAGAGTTCAGAACAGATTTATTATCCCATAACAGTGTATGAGCAAATTTCTAAGGCTGCAATAAAAGCTTGGAATTCTCTCCCTGGACAGAAAGATGGAAATAATGCTTTCACAAAAATAGAGCAAGGTCTCAATGAACCTTTTGCAGATTTTGTGGGACGTTTACAAACAGCTGTAATAAGAACCATTGGAGATAATGCAGCAACAGAAATAATGACTAGACATTTGGCTAAGGAAAATGCCAATGAGGTTTGCAAAAGAATTATATGGGGGCTAGACAAAGATGCTCCTTTGGAGGAGATCATAAGACGCTGTGCCACAGTGGGCACAAATGCTTATTATACCCAAACTATGATGAATATGGGAAAACAAGGTCCTTCTTGGCAGAGGAATTCTAGAGAAATTCGTCGATGTTTTCAGTGTGGAAAAGTTGGACATCTAAGAGCCCAATGTAGATACAGAGATACAATGAGAAGACAGGGTGAGAGAAAACCCCAAACCCCATGTCCAAAATGTAACTGAGGCTTTCACTGGGCCTCTGAATGTATATTGACCCAGAGGAAGGAGAGGCAAGGCCCAGCTCCAAAGTATCAATCAAAGGACAGGTGGGGCATGATAGCAGCTGAGGTTACACCCAGAGAGACTTTAGAAATTCAGGACTCTGATGTCATCAACCAACAGAAAACAATCAGGATTACAGTTGGGAAGAATACAGGCCTTTTAAGACAACAAGGCAATATCCAGTGCAAACAGCTCCAATGTAACTGCTTGGGGAAGAAGATCTGCTTACATTTCCACAGATGGAGAAAGAATCAGATGGCTGACTATGAGACTGTTAAAAGGACTCTTAAAATCTTCAGGAATCATTGGATTTCCTAACACAAGATGAAACTGTTTTAGTTCTTGAAAAACCAGCGAGAATCATTGGATTCCTTAAGATGAAAAATTGTTGATGAGACTTTTTGCAGTACTTCAGAGCTTACAAGAATTATTAGATGCCTGACACATGAACTAATGGACAATGGATTGCTTATGGACTATTTCTAGGACTTATGGACATGTGTAAATCTTCAGGTTGATTCATGTTGTTACATTACTACTAGCCTGTGTTATGTTGCTATGTGTTTATGTAAATTATGTATAATGCCTCCCATATTGATGGATTTATGTGTACCCCTTCAGAAACCCACTAATCTGATTAGATTTCCTATTTCCTTTGGTGAACTGGGACATTGATACATTGTTGGTGGCATTGTGAAGGGATCCAACCATTCTGGAGAGCAATTTGGAACTATGCTCAAGAAGTTATCAAACTGTGCATACCCTTTGACCTAGCAGTGTTTCTACTGGGCTTATATCCCTTTGTGACAGCACTTTTCATAGTAACTAGAAACTGGAAACTGAATGGATGCCCATCAATTGGAGAATTACTGTTCTGTAAGAAATGACCAGCAAGATGATTTCAGAGAGGCCTGGAAAAACTTACATGTACTGATGTTAAGTGAAATGAGCAGAACCAGGAGATCATTATATACTTCAACACTAATAATATATGATGATCAATTTTGATGGACATGACTCTCTTCATTAATGAGATGATTCAAACCAGTTCCAACTATTCAGTAATGAAGAGAATCAACTACAACCAGAGAGAGAACTATGGGAAATGAGTATGGACCACAACATAGCTTTTTCACTCTTTCTGTTGTTTGCTTGCATTTTTGCTTTCCCTCTCAGTTTTTTTTTTCTTACTTTCTTGATTTGATTTTTCTTGTGCAGCAAGATAACTATATAAATATATAAACTGTATAAATATATGTATATGTATACATATATTGTATTTAACATGTACTTTAACATATTTAACATGTATTGGGCTACCTGCCATCTAGGGAAGGGGGTGGGGGAAAGAGGGGAAAAGTTGGAATAGAAGATTTTGCAAGGGTCAATGTTGAAAAATTACCCATGCATATGTTTTGTAAATAAAAAGCTATAATAATAAAAAAAACTTATGGTTAGGTCATTTAAATGATTTTATTTAATAAATAAGTAAAAAAGTGAATCTTGAAGTTTTTTATATATAGGAAAAATATACATTCCATTATATATCTCTAGGTTGAAGAACCATTACTATATATATATAATATATATATATATATATACATATTTGGCCATGTATTCTAATCAAACACAGGCTTGTTCACACAAATTAAGAGAAAAGACAACATTGAAATTAAAATAATGTTATTAAAGGTTAGCATATGCTAAGTATAAAAATTAACAAATATTTCATACTCCTTTATATATATTAATTACATTTAATTATCATTTTATTCTTATTTGTTGTAGCTTCTATAGACTTCCATTAATTACCATTTTGTACCATTTTATTGTGATCAATAATAACTAGAATTCAAAGAGACAATAAGTAAGGCTACTTAAAATATGCAAGGATTTGTAGATGAAATATATGTATACATACATATATACACACATAGAGATACATATTATCCAAAGGTTATCTATTTCTACAATTTCTCCAAAGCTATGAGACAATTTTGTTTTCCATTTTTTTATATGAAGGAATTATTGTGGTATTTTTAAGAGAAGTGAGTATCCTGATAAGACAAAACACAATAGAAATATATGATAGTTTCTTTGGTGTCTAACTGCAAGGATCCCTTTTTCATCTTTAGGGATACTATGTAGCATAGAAAAGTATTATTTGAGACACAGCATTTTTTGACACTATCACATCTTTTCATTATATGCTGGACATACCTATGCCAGCCTTGCCTACAGATGACATGGGAATGAGTCTCAGATACCATTCTCTCTTTTTTTCCAAAAAATTTTATTTGGTATTTATTTAATTTTAAAAGAAAAATTATATTTAAATATCCACATAGCAACGGCAACTTATGAACTTTCTCCCTCCTTCTGATATATGACATGTATACATATAATGGTGCAAGTATGTATAGATATGTTAATGTAGAGAATCCTACATCAGAGAACATATATGGTACTCCTTCTATGGATGTTGTATTTGACGTGAAAGCACTTTTTTTTTTTAAAATGGCACTTCAGTTCTGTTTTTTTCTTATGGAATTATTCCATTTTTAATTTTTATTTCCACATATTCTTAGTATTTGTTATACCGCATGGAAAGTTAACTTCATGTCAGTGTGCCATGTTCTCTCTGACCCTAACCTAAGCCATCCCTTCCTCAACAATTGAACATTTATACCATTTCTGTTATTACAAACAACACAGCTTTAAATAATGTTCTAAAATTTCTTTTAAGGTAATTTCCTTAGGTGGATATTCCCAATATTAGGCTCACCCATTGAAACACAGATGTAGCCAAGCTTACATTTTTTTTTCCAGGCACTGCCAATTTGTACTTCAGAAAGAATAATCTGAGGCAGCCAAGTAGTGCAGTGGATGGAGCCTTGATCCTGGATTTGGGAAGACCTGACTTCAAATCTGGTCTCAGACACTTGACACTTACTAGCTGTGTGTCTCTGGGCAAGTCACAACCTTAACTAACATGATGATGATGATAATAATAATAATAATAACAATAATTCATTTGTAAGGCCAGCAGCACTTTTCCTTTACCATCCCATCATTGGGTTTTTCATAAATTTCAAGTTTTCCCATAATTGGTGGAAATGATGTAGTATCATAGAATCAGAAGGAAATTTGGATATTATCTAACTATAATTAAACAGAGCATGTCCAATTATAACCATCAAGACTGAAGACCATCAACGCTGGAAAATTCACTAACTCCCAGGATAGTCCCTTCTACTATAGGACAATTCTGTTTATTGAGTTTTTCCTTAATCATGTTTGAATTTGCCTCTGTACAATTTAACCCAGTTTTCCTGGTTCCTTTGGAAACACAAAGAACGATCTTCCTAACCCATTGTCTTTCAAATGTTTGAACAATGATCATATGTATCTTCAACTTGTAATTACTGGTGACTTTACCTTTTTCTGAAATACCCTGTGGGATTTCTGTCTTGTGAATTGTTAGACATCATTCTTAAAGGAATAGAAATCATCAGAACACTATAAATTTCTGTGTACATGTCTTAGGTTTCTGACTACCAGATTCATCTTGCTTGCCATGATCATAAGACTCAGATGATTTTTCTCTTCCTTTATCTTTATATACAATCTTAATTTGTTCAAGATGCCACAGCAGCTGAGGCCAAATGCCAAAAGAGTAACTTGCCTTCCCTGAACTTATTCACAGGAGTGCATGGCACAGCAGCAGTTTCCCTGGTCAGCATCTAGCCCAGGCAGCAGTTCATTTTTCACATTCCTACCAAGATGTACAACTTTTTTTTTTTCCTACTAAAATGACAATAAGGATGGAATTATAAAGCCTATATATTATATTGTTTCCCTCTTGAATTGACTTATATTCACAATGACTTATATAAAGTTTTCTCCTACAATTTTTATTTTTTATTCCTTGGTTAAATTTTGTTTGCAATTTTTTTTTCTCTTTTTCCCTCTCTCAGTTCTTTCCTCCTTTCCCTTCCTTCCCCTTTTCCTTTCTCCTTCCTCTTTTTCTCTTTCCCTTCCTTCCTTTTTTCCTTCCATTAATCATCAGGACCATGACCACATAATATAATATTTTTTCATAGACAGAATTTATATTTGTTCTACATGATTTTCATTCTTGTCCTCCAAATTGGTCTTTCAAAACTTATCATAAGGTCATAGGAAAATTAATGGTCACTAAGCCCAGTTCCCTACTTTTATAAAGAAACTGACTTAATCAAGTAGACATTGCTACTTGTTTGTTTTTGAGGAAGACCAATGACAACACAAAGGTGATGTCATAACTTGTGTATGATTTGGATTTAAATTAGGCAGAGTTGCATAAAATGGTTATCCCCATTTGCTCTTTTAGTCACTGAACTCCATTGGAACAAATCGAGACTAGCAATGGTCTGTGATGCAGTTAATGATTTTGGTGTTTTTGATATCTGACCAAGCTCTAAGTGCCCTATGGTGGCTTTTCAGTCACCTTCATGGCCACTGGGACAAATTGTTCTTATCTTCCTATTTTTCCAGAGAAAATCTTTACATGCTTGGAGTAGAAATTCTCTTAATTCACTGATAAGTTTGAGTTCTATAAGTTTACTCAACCTGATTTAGTCTATCTGCCAAGATTGTTTTACAAAGATGTGGTTATTGTACATACTACAGCTTCTTGGAGCCACAGATGAGAGTTTGGTGAAATGTAGACACCAAAAGTGACCGAGCAGACCTAAAAAAGAGTTGGTAAGCTTTCACACCAGAGGTGTTCATCCTTTTTGAACACTTTACATATCTTACTGAGACTAAGTGTCTGAGACAGTTTTCATTGTGAGGCAGTTGCTTTTGAAACCTACTTACATATGAATAATGATTAGCTATATAAATCAATTTTCCATTTTAATAAAATAAATATGCAAGAAATAAAATATGCTGCTATTATTTTCTAAATAAAATGTTCACCTAGGAAATCACTATTATTTAATACTATTCTAACAGTCAAGATTTTTCTTTACAAATGAAAACATTTGAATTAGAGACTTACATTTCTAAATGGAGCAAATGTTTCTTTATTGAGCTATTTAAAAATATAAACATTTTCTTTGGGACTGTTAGAGATTGTTAGGCATTTAAAGTTTTTTATGATTCCATTACTTTTAAAGATGGAAACACTTGGATAAAACATTTGGTTATTAATATGTAACATTCTGTGCAAATTTCCTCTGCATATGAGGACAAATAAATCAAAGCTAGTTAAGAAAAGGTTTTCCAAAGTTTCTGCCTCTATTAAAGTCCCAGGTGCAAATGCAGATGCTGCCTATTTTTCATGAAAATATCATATGCATGTTTAGGATTTTAAATGAGTTTATAAATTAGATATTTCTGTCACTTTTGTTTCCGAAGAATTTTAAACAATTATATTTTCAGCTGAGTGTGCAGCATTTTAATGCAATAAAATTACAGATACATTTAAAGAGAAGAAACTTGCATATAGAATGAATTATGAATTTAAAACACTGCTTTAAGTTATAATAGAATTAAGGCCACAATTTATTCAAGATTTTAAAGTATTAGAGCCATGTCAATAACAAACAATAAGATAGTAAAGTATTTAGAATACTGGACTTTGGAATCAGGAAGAAGAGAGTTCAAATTTTGCTTCAGTTTGTGTGAGTCTAAGCAAGTGACTTACCCCCTTTCAGCCTCAATTTCCTATAAGATGGGGCTAGCATTAGCACCTATCTCACAGGAATTTTGTGAAGGTCAGTTGAGACAATATATGCAGAATGTTTTGCAAAACTTAGTCTTATATATGTATGCAGTTATTATTATTGTTATTATGCTTCTCAACCAATCATTTGTTTTTAAAGTTATTAACAATATAATAGTTTTAGGAAATCTATTCTGATAAAGAAACATGTTTTGATCAAGATTAAATTGAAAAATTATTTGGCCATTGCTGAGAAATTACTTGTTTCTATACAAAGAATCCAGATATTCTTTGGGCCATATAATTTGTGGTAAAATCAAACAAACAAAGACCTCCAGCAGCTTTAGCTATAAGGTCTTAATCTTGGAGGATCCCCCTGCAGGATCATGTAGATTATTTATTAGAGAAATCAAACCATAAAAAGTATTTATTAAGCATATACTATGTGTCAGACAAATAAACCAAAGGGAAACAATGATTTACTTAAAAAGCTTATATTCTACTGGAAAGATACAAGCTATTCATAAATGAGTGACTTTAGAATAGGCACAAAATAAACACAAAAATAAAGGGAAAGGGGAAAATGATTAAACATAATAATAAAGAGATAATTTGTGACTTTGGAAAGTGATTTAAAGTATGTATATATCAACAATTGTTGGCAACAAGTAAGGTCTTTCTTTTAAAAGGAGGTGATACTTGAACTGAAGCTAGAAAGGAACTGATGTTTCTAAGAGGTAGATAGAAGTAAATTGGGAACCTTCCTGGTATGGTGGATAGAATGTACAAAGGCATGAATGCCACTTTGGCTAGAGAGTTGAGAGTGGAATTGAGTGTGTAACAGAGAGTAATGCATCATCAGCCTGCAAAGATGTGCCAAAGCCAAACAGTGAAGGGTTTTCAATGCCAAAAGAGTCATTATATTATCCTAGAGACAAGACGGGTGCTTACTGAGTACAGGTCTCTATACTCAGGATTCTGCTTCAGAATGATCACTTTGGAAGCTTTGGGAAGGATGGAGGTAGAGAAGGAAGAGAAGGGATGCAGAGATCATTTTAGTAGTCCTGATGAAAAGTGGCTGCACTGTGAATGCAGAGGTAGCAATGGATATGAGAGTTTGAGAAGAGAAAAAGCAATGAGACTTGGCAACTGATTAAATATAAGGGATAAATGAGAGTGAAGAGTTAAAAATGACTCATCTTGTGACTCATACTGTTTTGGGAGCCTGGATGAATGATGGTGTTCCAGACAGAAATAGAGAAGAGTATGACATATATTTTGGACATAAGTTTAAAATGCATATGGAGTATCACAGCAAAGATGTCTGGCAAGCAACTAGATATGTACAACTTAATTTCAGAAAATACAGGGGCCAGAATTATTTGTTTATTTATTCATTTATTTATTTCAAAGCAATCAGAATTAAGTGATTTGCCCTGGGTCACACAGATACTAAATGTTAAGTGTTTGAGGCTGGATTTGAATTCAGATCTTCCTGAGTGGAGAGCTAGTGCTAATAAGAGCCAGATTTAGAAATCTGGGGGGTCATTAAGATATAGAGGAGAGGAAGAGAAAAAGAGAGAGAAAGAGAGAGAGATAGAGAGAGAAAGAGAGAGAGAGAGAGAGAGAGAGAGAGAGAGAGAGAGAGAGAGAGAGAGAGAGAGAGAGAGAGAGAGAGGAAAGAGGAGGAGAAAGACCAGGAAGAGAGAGGAAAGGGATTAAGGATAGAGACCTGAGGTACATCCATATATAAGAGGTAGGAGATGGACAATGATCCTGCAAAGGAGAGTGGGAAGGATTGATCAGACCAGTAGGGAGAAGACAGAGTATTTAGAGAGAGCTTGTAGTCAGCAATGTTAAATGCTACACAGAGCTCAAAATGGATGAAAACAGAGAAGAGACAATTAGATGTAACAAGAGATAATTTGTGGCATTAGAAAGAATACTTTCACTTGAGTAGACAGCAGAAATTGCCGTGAGTTAAGAATTTAGTAAGAAAATAGAGGCAATGAGTGTGTCTAAAAGGGGAGGAAAAATCTAAGATGACAGAAAAATGTTCAGGCTTAGAGAAATGTGGGCATGTTTGTATACAGGGAAGAAACTATTAGATAAAGTAAGGCTGCATATTGGGGACAGTGAGGACAATTGAAGGGGAAATCTCAGAAGATATATGAATTCAAAAAAAAAAAGGAGAGAAATTGATGTTGGCAAGGAGAATGGTCATTTCATTCTTGGGGGAAAATTAGAAAACAGGTAAAGGAGGCATTCAGCAAAGGGAAATAAAAAGATATGAGAAAGAATAGATGAAGAAAGAAAAGAAAGGAAGAAAAAGAAAAAAAGATAGACTACTGTAATATCAACATGGATTAATTTCTTTAATTCTAAAAGATATGAGAAAGAATAGATGAAGAAAGAAAAGAAAGGAAGAAAAAGAAAAAAAGATAGACTACTGTAATATCAACATGGATTAATTTCTTTAGCTTTCTGTTGTAATCCAAATTAAGTGACAGATGCTAAAATAAAGATATATTTAGAATTTAATTAATTCTTTTAATGATAGTTGTTTAGACTCTCTAAACAATACAATACATATAGTTGGCATCAAATAAATGTCAAAATTTTCACCTAATTGCTTCCAATTTTTGCTGATGTCATTAGCCTTTGGAGTACCAACTGGAAATGAAATTTACATAGGCATTTGGAAGTATACTATTGTCTTTCTGGGAAGATATAAAGAATATTTTAGTTTTGTTTGATTCCCCTAGTTCATTGTCCATTTACACAACAAAATGTGCATGTATGTGTCTGTGTGTGTGTGTGTGTGTGTGTGTGTGTGTGTGTGTGTGAGATGGACTGCCCATTTTGAGGGGGAATGGCATAGGCATAAACTTATATAATTTTTTTTCATATACCCTACCATCTAATGAGAAGAATAATAACAATGCTTAACTTCTAAAGGGAAGGTGAGGAAAAATCCGAATATTCCCAGATTTTTAGTCTCTCTTAAAAAACCTTATTTTACAAGCCATTCAAATGTCTTTTTTTTTTGGGGGGGGGGAAATATTGGACTTTATTGACACAGAGCAGTTACAAAATAGCAATCTATAATTCTGTTTTTCCACAGATTCCTATATACATATGGATTATGTATGTTCAGCTGTTTTTCAGTCTTGTCTGATTCTTTGTGACCCCATTTGGGTTTATGTTGTTAGGGTTGTTATTGTTTGTTTGTTTGTTTGTTGTTGTATATGTGGTTGTTTTTTGGCAAAGATACTGGAGTAGCTTGTCATTTGCTTCTCCAGTCCATTTTACAGATTTACAGAGGTAAATAGATTGAAGTGACTTGACTAGGGCCACACAGCTAGGAAGAACTTAAGGCCTGATTAGACCTCTTTCTTTTTTTTTTTTTAATTTTTATTTAGTAATTACTTTATATTGACACTCGTTTCTGTTTCGATTTTTTTTCCCTCCCTCCCTCCACCCCCTCCCCTAGATGGCAAGCAGTCCTTTATATGTTGGATATGTTGCAGTATATCCTAGATACAATATATGTTTGCAGAACCGAACAATTCTCTTGTTGCATAGGGAGAATTGGATTCAGAAGGTATAAATAACCCGGGAAAAAAAACAAAAATGCAGATAGTTCACATTCGTTTCCCAGTGTTCTTTCTTTGGGTGTAGCTGCTTTTGTCTGTCATTTATCAATTGAAACTCAGGTCTCTTTGTCAAAGAAATCCACTTCCATCAAAATATGTCCTCATACAATATCGTTGTCGAAGTGTATAATGATCTCCTGGTTCTGCTCATTTCACTTAGCATCAGTTCATGTAAGTCTCGCCAGTCCTCTCTGTATTCATCCTGCTGGTCATTTCTTACAGAACAATAATATTCCATAACATTCATATACCACAATTTACCCAGCCATTCTCCAATTGATGGGCATCCATTCATTTTCCAGTTTCTAGCCACTACAAACAGGGCTGCTACAAACATTTTGGCACATACAGGTCCCTTTCCCTTCTTTAGTATTTCTTTGGGATATAAGCCCAGTAGAAACACTGCTGGATCAAAGGGTATGCACAATTTGATAATTTTTTGGGCATAATTCCAGATTGCTCTCCAGAATGGTTGGATTCGTTCACAACTCCACCAACAATGCATTAGTGTCCCAGTTTTCCCTCATCCCCTCCAACATTCATCATTATTTTTTCCTGTCATCTTAGCCAATCTGACAGGTGTGTAGTGGTATCTCAGAGCATTTCTCTGATCAATAATGATTTGGAACACTCTTTCATATGAGTGGTAATAGTTTCAATTTCATCCTCTGAAAATTGTCTGTTCATATCCTTTGACCATTTATCAATTGGAGAATGGCTTGATTTCTTATAAATTTGAGTCAGTTCTCTATATATTTTGGAAATGAGGCCTTTATCAGAACCTTTAACTGTGAAGATATTTTCCCAGTTTGTTGCTTCTCTTCTAATCTTGTTTGCATTAGTTTTATTTGTACAAAGGCTTTTTAATTTGATGTAATCAAAATTTTCTATTTTGTGATCAGCATTCAAATGTCTTACAAAGATGTTTAGCAAGGTCTTCTCCTGGTTATGAATCCCAGAGTTGTAGTTTACTAGTGGAAACATTAATTGTTCAGCATTCTTCTTATTCCTCACCATCAGCTATCATTTTTTGAAATTATTTTAGCTCTTGCTAGATACATATCTTCTTTACTACTTATAGAATTAAACTAATGGAGGCCTTTGAGGCCATCTCCTCTAATGAGTGCTTTCCCTTAAATTTCTTAAATTTACCCTGCATGTAGCTTGTTTGTATGTAGATTGTTTCATGTTGTCTTCCCATTAGACTGAGCTCTTAGAGAACAAGGGCTGTCTTTTGTCTTACTTTTAAAACTTCATATTTAGCATAATGCTTTAAGCATAGTAAACATTTAATAAATGTACATTCATTGATAAGTGTTTTCATTTTATTTTTAGTGTATATTGAACACAGTATTTCATATTTGGCTAATTTTAAAAGAAAAGATTCTATTTGAAAGGCTCACCAGTGCTCTAAGAACCCAAATTTATTCTACTAATATTTTGTCATTAATAATTTCTAAACTGTCAGGGCAGCTACATGGTGCAGTGAATAGAGCACTAACTCTGAAGTCAGGAGGAGATCAAATCTAGCCTCAGATGCTTAACACTTTACTTAATTGCATGACCCTGGCCAAGTCACTTACTTCAATTTCCTCAAAAAAATTAGCAAGCAAAAAAAAAATCGAAATGGAAAAGACAGATTTTTTTAAATGTATACACACAGAACAGAGAAAAATGATTGCACATGAAATCACAAATTTAATCACACATGGCATATTTTTAAAAGTAGATACTCAATTTAGCATCTAAATTCTTAAGCTGTCTTGCTTAGCTGTAGTGCTTTCTTTATTTTCTTGTGATCTCTTTTGTGCATCTTTTTTAAATGCTTGCTGCTCTCATTTCTTTCTTTTTATAAACACACACACACACACACACACACACACACATCATTTTTACTACTCCCACTCTATCTCCGATTATTTCCTTCAAAAAACACTTTCTTTTTAAAAGTTAGCATAATTAAACAAAACAAACCAAAGCACTGGTAAATGTCCAAAATTATACATATTCTTCTTCATCTCTATCAAGAAGTTTTGATTTTCACTCTTTTTAGTTTGAGATCTGTTACTGCTATATCACTTTCCTTTCCATTTCCTTCCCATTATTTCCTTTAAGAGGACTGATCTTTTTATTTCTTAACATGTATTTTTTATTTTTTCTAACTCCTAAAGTACCATTTGAGAGTTTAATTGTCATGACATTGAATAGATTAATTTCGGTAGTGTTAAATTGGCATAATTTTTTGGCATAATATATTTATTATATATATTATATTGTTATAATTTATATATTTTATAATAATTAGTATTTTGTAATTATAAGATCTGTATTTATTTCTCCAAAGAGTGTTTTGTAGTTCTACTCAAATAATTTCCATGCATGCCTTTGTAGGTGTAATTTTACCTTGGGAATTCTATAATTATATTTGATCCTGCTAGACTGCCATATTGCAACAAAACCAATAGAATAATATTTAACAGGAATTAATATAAGATACTGTACTGGAGCTTAAACAAAACAAAAAAATCTAAGCAAGTACAGAATGTAGAACAACTATATGCCATAGTGAACAGAGCTCCAAGGACAGGAGTCAGGAAGACTTATCTTCCTGTGGTCAAATCAGGCCTGTAGCTTCATGACTTTGGACAAGTCATGAAATGCAGTTTGCTTCAGTTTTTTTCTCTAAAAGTAGCTGGAGAAGAGGAAAGCAAACTATTCCAATATCTTTGCCAAGAAAATCCTCAAAAGGTGTAAAAAGTTGGACAGGACTGAAACAATTATACAATAATAAATAATATAGAATGAGGCAGAATGTCAGTAAATTATGTAAAAAAAGTTTTGGAAATTTGAACTGAGAAAAGTATAAAGATAAGCTAAGGTTTTGAGGGTTAATGTAATCTTCATCAGCATTATTATTAATATGATATTCAGATTATATAAAGGAATACTTTCTCTGTAATTTTTAATAAACACACTACAGCTAGTATATTTAATTGTACATTTGAAAATTAATAATAACCTTTTATTCTCAAAATATACACAAAGATAGTTTTCAACATTTACTTTTGCAAAACCTTGAGTTTCAAATTTTTCTCCCTTTCTTCCCCTATTATCCTCCCTTAGATGTCAAGTAATCCAATATATATCAAATATGTACAATTTTTCTATACATATTTCCACATTTATCATGCTGCACAAGAAAAATCAGATCAAAAAGGAAAAACAAGGAGAAAAAAGCAAGCAAATAACAACAATAAGATGAAAATACTATGTTGTGATCCATATTCAGTCTCCACAGGGATGCAGATGGCTTTCAAGTCTATTGGAATGGGCCAAGATCACCTAATTGCTGAAAAAAGCCAAATCCATCAGAATTGATCTTGGCATAACCTTGTTGTTGATGTATACAATAGTCTCCTGGTTTTATTCACTTCACTTAGCATCAGAAAAAAAAGTTTCTCTAAGCCTTTCTGAAGTCATCCTGCAAATTGTTTCTTGTAGAGCTATAATATTACATAACAGTCATAAACCATAACTTATTCAGCCATTTTCCAACTGATGGACATCCATTCAGTTTCCAATTTCTGGCCACTACAAAAAGCTCTGCCACAAACATTTTTGTATATGTGGGTCATTTCCCCTTTTTTATGATCTTTTTGGGATACAAGCCCAGTAGAGACACTGCTGGATCAAAGAGTATGCACAGTTTGATAGCCCTTTGAGTATAGTTCCAAATTGCTCTCCACAATGGTTGGATCTCTTCACAATTCCTCCAATAATATATTAGTGTTCCAGTTTTCCCATATCTTCCCCAACATTTATCATTATATTTTCCTGTCATTTTAGCCAATCTGAGAAGTGCAGAGTGGTGCCAGAGTTGTCTTAATTTGCATTTCTCTCATCAATAGTGATGTGGAACATTTTTTAATAAGACTAGAAATGGTTTTAATTTCTTTATCTGAAAATTGTCTGTTCATATCCTTTGGCCATTTGTCAACTGGAGAATAGCTTTTATTCTTACAACTTTGAGTCATTTCTCTCTATATTATAAATATGAAGCCTTTATCAGAACTCTTGGATGGAATTATCCTCCTCTCCCCAGTTTTCTGCTTCCCTTCTAATTTTGGTGGCATTGTTTTTATTTGAACAAAAACTTTTTAATTTAATGTAATCAAAATTATCCATTTTGTATTTCACAATGTTCTTTAGTTCATCTTGGGCCATAAGTTCCTTCCTTTTCCACAGATCTGAGAAGTCGACTGTCCCTTGTTCTTCTAATTTGCTTGTAGTATCATCCTTTATTCTAAATCTTGAATCCATTTCGACCTTATCTTTGCATAGAATGTTAGGTGTTGATCAATGCCTAGTTTCTTCCATACTATTTCCCAATTTTCCCAGTAATTTTTTATCAAATAGTGAGTTATTATTTCAGAAACTGGAGTCTGAGTTTATCAAACACTAGACAACTATAGTTATTGAATATTGTCTGGTGAACCTAATCTATTCCACTGATCAACTACTCTGTTTTTTAGCTAGAATCAAGTGATTTTGCTAGCCCCTGTTTTATTATATAATTTTAGGTCTGTGTACACTACATTTTGAGAGTGACATTGCTAAGTAACAGTGTTCACAGAGGAGTCTGATGAGGATGATTAAGAAGTATTTAAAAACTGGGCCTCTTGGTCATGTGACTAACAAGATAACTGACTAAACAAATACCTAATATGTTCTTTCAGAACCCTATCCCCCAGCAGCAATGAACTGGCAGAATGTCACAAGCAGATCTCACAAACTTGCAGCTGAACTAACTTTGATTCCTATATATATATATATTTTTTCCCCCTGAATTCTCTCCCCAGCCCCACCCCAGCTCCAATTAGGGAGTTGTATAGCAGCTTACTAGGCTGCTATAATGGTCATCCAGAAAAATGAGGAACAGAGAGAACTGGGATAGGATACCAGTATAGGGATAGGGAGAGAATTCTAATACGCTCAAAGGAAAGGGGCCTGAAATCCAGGTGAGATTTTAGTTCTTTCTTCTCAGAAGTCACTTGTAACAGAGATTGAGAATGGGAAAGAGTGAATTCCTAAGTGCAGGAAAAGATTAAGAAATCTTCAAAGGCCCAGCCCCCAAGGAATTCTTGATCAAAGGTTAGGAGCTAGGAAGTACAAGAAAAAGAGACAGGAGAAACAAAACTCAAAGCTTTTCAATATAAACAAATAAACCAATATGGAAAATATAAATAACATAAGAAATATGGCCTCCAGATAAATTAACTTAGTCCAAACATCTCTAAACAAATATTATAGAATTTAAAATATGAACTGAGACCTGTTGAAACAGAGGAAGCTATGGATTACCAAGACAGCATGTATTGAAAGGAATTTGATTTTAAGTGGTTTATAAGAGAAATGAGAAACTAGAAAGCAGGATTTTTGATCTGCAGGACAGAAATAATCAATAGATTAGAAAAAAAAAACAACTTGAATTCACAATGAAAAACCTCACCAAAGAAACAATTGCGAGAACAAATGATTGGGAATTCAAAACCACAGTAATGACAAAGAATATAGATTGAGAAGCAGAAAGCTATACTATTAAAAGAAAGTATGATCTTTATATAGGCAAAACATATTGATCTCCAAGACAGAATGTGAAGAGACAATTTTAAGCTTATAGCTATTCAAGAAGAACATGACAAGTAAAAAAGCCCAAACGCTACCATGCAATTTTATACAAGATAATTGCTCAGATACCAGTGTCAACTGACAGAATCTACAGATTGCCTCTAAAACAAAATAAAACAAAATATAAAATATAAAACTGTACTGCAAATTCTAAGCCACAGAGTGGTCAAATTGAACAATTTCAATAACAAATAACAAAAATTGCCAGTGACCAAGAGAAAAAATTTCAAGGAAAGTTAATTACCTAATTTGTAACACAAGACTATACTGTAGCCACCAGAAACCAAAAAAAGGAATAAAGTGTTCCAAAAAGCAAAGTAGCTCAAGCTGCAACTCAAAGACACATAACTTACACTTCAAAGCTTAATAATCGAAATGTATGTTCAATTAAAAAGAGACATTTAAGAAATTTCCACAAAGAAAATCAGATATGAAAGCAGCTTATTTGCTTTGAAAATACCTCAGATAAAAGAAAAATAATAGAAAATTAAATATAGAGTAACTGTCAGGAATAAAAAATAGAAACTAAATCAGAAGAGTAAACTTAGAATGAATTGTAAGTCTTAACATGGTGAAGAAAAAACTAATAAAATAATAAAAGTCACTTAAATGTCTATAGTGTTTATGATTACAAAGCTCTATCTCATTCAAAAATGAACAGTGATATTAGAAGATGTATCATAAGGACAGCAAGTGAAAAATAAAGTACTTTACTAATTTTAAAGCAATATAGAAATGCTACTTATTAATTATATCATTAGCCTGATTTTACAGATGGTAAAACTGACACTCAGATTAAATGATTGATCCAAATCTATTCATACTATATTTCCAAGCCATAAATAGTAATGGACACATTTTATGAGCTCCATCAAAATCCATAACATAATCTGGATAGTAAGCACTTTAAATCAATTCAATAATCATTTATTGAGTCCCTATTATATGCAAGGTGATTGGATGTGGAAATACAGAAACAAATACCAAGAGACATTTCCCTCAAAGAGGTTACATTCTTCTAAGGGGACATCATGTCCAGTTAAGAACTTGAATTATTTGAGATTTCATTTAGAGGAAGTTTTAAGAGTTCCAGGGCTTGATGCAAGACAATACAATGCCATTTACAAACATGAACATCTGAAGGCTCTTGCTAACTACAGGGAATTCTTCCAAATGGACTTTTCATAATACCTTGTTGGAGGAATGTTTTTAAGGTAATATATTGCTTTACTGCACTTTTTTAGTCAACAATAAGAACAGTATATCTTCTAAATGCATAGAATATTAAACTTACTGAGTACACTTTTAGCAAACTGTATGACTATAAGGTTGTCATAAATTGACTAGAAAATTATTTGGAAAGTTTGCTTGTTCTCATCTCATTAAAAATGCTTTTGATGTATTGCAGCATTTTTTTTTAATAAAGTATTATAGAGGACAAGAAGCAGGCAGACTGTCTGTTATTATTTTCATAATAACATTTTCCCACAGTAATAACATCTTTGATTTTTTTCCTCAAGAAGTTATTCACTTCTCTTACATGCATTGATTGCTCAATAAGTTTAAAATGGTGCCACCTTCAACAAGGACTTCCTTTGAATATACTTAATCTGGTTCACCTTTTTATTTTATGATTTCTACTTCTTCCTTCTTCCTGAAGTACATTGGGGATTGTAATGTTAGAGTATAAATATGATGGGTTCATTTTCTTTGATCATGGAAATGATTTGCTTTAGAAATCTTTGTAAATCATTTTTATTTTTCATTTGTTGTCCTTTTTGCCCTACTTTTATCTTTTAAAACCTTCTAGATGATATGACTTAGTGGTTTCCCTCTTCAATACTTCTCTCTTTTTAATGAGACAATATTATTTATAATTTTCCACTCTCCTGCTCCATCAAGCCTTAAAAATGTAATTATTTTCCAAATTAGTGCTGTCCTTTGCTGCTATATCTTTCTGCTTGGTAATAAGATCAAGTTTGCTGGTTAAAGCTTTTTCTGGCCTTTGTTGTCCTCCTAGATGTATATTTTTAATCAATTAAACTGTCTTAGAAAATGTTTATAATCTGTACTAAACTGTACATTCCTCATTCCTTGGTTTTCATTGCACAATGCTTGTTTACTATTTTCAATATTTTCAGCTTTTCCAAGTGATATTTCATAGTAGACTACATCTTCATGACCATATAATTAACTGAAATGTAAAAAATATAAGATTCAAGTTTTATTAGGAATTTATCTTTTTTTTAATACTGCCTGAATTTCCTCCTGAATTATTCCTCCCTCTTATTTCCCACAGTTCAATACCTTATAACAAAGTGTTTTTTTTTTTTTAATGAGGAAAAACATTTGTTGAAACAGATCAATAAATTGGGAAAAAAATTGACATTATTCAGTGTCCCACAGCTGTGGATATCTACTTCTGCAAAAGAGTTGGAGTTAAGAGAATGTGTATTCAGATCCTTTGGGGCTTTATAATTATTGTTCTTTATAATTATACAACAGTTTTCAGCTTCAATTGCTTTGTTTTTGCTATCCTTTCCACTGACATTATTATAGTCATGTTCTACTTCACTTTACATCAGTTCAACAAATATTTTCTATGCTTCTTTGTAATAATAATATTTTTTATGACATAGCATAATACTATTACAATATATTCATGTATCACACTCAGTTTAGCAATTCTCTCATAAATGGAAATCTACTTTTGGTATAGTCAATTCTGTTGTAACATCTGTTTTGAAAATGAGAATTTGTTTCAACACAGTTGATATTATTAGGAAACAATCTGAGCATAACTATACATTTATGTATGAGAAACAGTAAGACAGAAAACAGTATATTTATACTTTATAATAATTTATAAACTGTAACTCTTCTGATACCCACTTCCAGAAGCAAACTAGTTATATTTCTAAGTAATATGTCTATTTACTTTATATCTTTTGGTATAGTAGGAATCGTGGCCAAAGAAGGCTGGTCTCAATCCAAGAACCAACCCCAATTCTCAATCTTGGAGTCATTGGGATTCCCACTAAAGCTTCCCTCTCACCCATCTTCTTTGAATTTGCCAGTCTAGACCTTTTGGGAACTGATATGTCAGGAAGCAACCTGAGGCCACGCATGTTGACATTATTTGTTGTAGCATTTAGGTATTTTTAAATCATTTAATATGAATAAAATTGTGTTACCTTAGGTTTCTGTCATTTTTTTCATGGGAGCTAGGTGGTGCAATGGAAAGAGTATTGAATTTGGGGTCAAGAAACTCAGTTTACATATGATTCAGACACTTATTAGATGATTGACCTTGGGCAGATCACTTAACTCTGCTTCAGTTTCTCATCTATTAAATGAGTGGGAGAAGGAAATGGCAAAATTCCACTATTTTTGCCAAGAGAACTACCCTTTTGTGTAGTCACAAAGAGTTGGACATACCTAGAATGACTGAAGAACAAATCACTTTTGTATGTGTCACTGAATTAAATTTGCTTTAGACTGTTCATAAAATTTCACAGATCTACCAACAATGTAATAGTGCATGTCTTTTTAAAGTCCTTCCAATAATGAATAATCATGTCTTTTTTATCATCTTCATTAATTTACTGGGTATGAAGTGGGATGTCTCAGTGTTCTGATTTGTATTTCTCCTATTTTTAGTGATTTGGATCATTCTTTTTGTATGTGAGAACTGTGCCTATCTTTTGAATTTTTGTCTATTGAGAAATGCTTTTTGGTCTTATGTATTTCTGTTAGTTGTCTATATATTTTGAATGTGTACACTTATGTGAAAATATATAAACCTTTATCTGAGAAATTTGATTCAAAGAATTTTTGTTAATATTTGTGTAAAAGCTTTTTCAAATTATAAACAAAATTATTCATTTTAACTTTCCAATAATCTCTATTCTTTGCTTCCTTAAGAATTCATATACTTCCCATATCTGTGAAAGGTACACATACATATAAACATATAATACATATATATATATATATACTGTGCTTCTCTTCTAATTTTTACTATTTTAAAAATTTTAAAATTCAGGTGATGTACATTATTTAAAATATATTGTAGAATATTGGACAAAGTGTAAGCCTAATTTCTGCCAGATTGCTTTTAAGCTTTCAGAGTAGTTGTTATAAAATAGGGAGTTTTTTCTAAGTTGTTACCAGGTTTATTGAACACTGATTTATTGAGGTTCCATTATTTCTGATTCTCTCTTGTTTATTCTATTACACTGATCTTCTTAAAAATTTTAAAATGGTATTAATTTTTTTGATGCTTTATATTAGCTTTTCAAGTTTACAACTCCTAGTCTTCCTTCATCCCTATCTTCTTCAGCATTTACCTTAATCTATATCCCTAAATCTTTTGTTCCTCCAAATGAATTGTGTCATTATTTTATCAAGTTCTATAAAGCTGAAGTATCTAGCACAAGAAACCCCCCCAAACTCCCAAGTGTTGCTGAACCAGACTAAAATATAACTGGGGAATTTTTAACAAAATAAATAAAAATAAAATACAATATAGATAGTATTACTATGTGGTTTACTAAATTAACATGTCGTTTTCAGGGATGCATTTCTATTTGAGTTTACATCATTGGTAAAGTATCTCTGGTATTTTTATTGTTAGTATTAAGACTGCAAATTGTCTCTAACATAATTGTCATTTTTATTATATTGTCATAGTCCAGTCAGAAACACCAAATTATTCCCCCAGCTATTTATATTATTCTTTATTTTTGAACAAAACATTTTAATGGAATCTTTACAAGCATTGTATGTGCTTTGGTAGAGTGATTGATTTTATCATTTTTGCAGACATTTTGAATGGAATTTCTCTATATATAATTAATGTTCTTTAATTATTTATTTAGGAGATCAATCATTGGGAAATTGCAGGATGTCATAGATGAGGTATAATATCACTTTAACCTATTTAAATAAAACCCCCAATAGGTGAAAATTTCCCATTATCTAGACTATGACATGGAACTCTTCCTTTAGAATGTATATACACACACATTTATCTTTTTATAAAATATCCCCAACAAACATTGCAAAAACCATACATAAGGCACACTTTTAACAAATATTCATTTTAAAATTCTGAGCTCCAAATTCTCTTCCTCCTCCTATTCTCATCCCAATATATTGAGAAGACAAGAAATACGATGTCATATGTGCGCGCGTGCGCACACACACACACACACACACACACATATATATGTCATGAAAATATATGTCCATATTAGCCATGTTACAAAAAAGCAAGAAAAATATAGTGACAAAATAATCTTCAATCTGCATTCAGAGTATATCTATTTTCTCTCTGAGGATGGCTAGCAGTTTCCATCATGAGTCCTTTGGAATTGCTAATGGCCACTGCATTGATCAAAGTAGCTAAGTCTTTCATAGTAACTCTTTACTATAATGTTATGGTTAATGTGTACGGAGCTTTCTTGGTTCTGCTAGTACAAGAAACCCTCCAAAACTCCCAAGAGTTGCTGAACCAAACTAAATTATGACTGGGGAATTTTTAACAAAATAAATAAAAACAAAATACAATACAGATCATATTACTATTTGGTTTTCTAAATTAACATGTCATTTTCGGGGATGCATTTCTATTTGAGTTTACATCATTGGTAAAGTATCTCTTTGGTATTTTTTTTTGTATTTGGTATTTAGTTTGTATCAGTTCATATAAGTCTTCTCAAATTTTTCAGAAACTATCCCACATATCATTTTTTTACTTCAATAATACTCCATCACAATCATATATGACAACTTGTTCAACTGTTCCCCAATTGATGGGCATTCCCTCAATATTCAATTTTTTTGCCACCACAAAATGAGCTGCTATAAATATTTTTGTACATATAGTTTCTTTTGCTTTTCCTTTGATTTCTTTGTAATAGAGATCTAGTAGTGTTTTTGCTGGATCAAAGGTTTATAGCCTTTTGGCCTGTAATTCAAAAATTTTCTTCAGAATGATTAATTTAAAAGTCTACCAAGAATACACTAGTATACCTATTTTCCCACATCGCATACAGCATTTATCATTTTCCTTTTCTGTCATGTTAGCCAATATGATAGGTGTGAGACAATATTTCAGAGTTCTTTTTATTTGGCTTTTTTCTAATCAATAACAATTTAGATCACTGTTTTGTATTACAATTGATAGCTTTGATTGTTTTCCCTGAAAACTGCCTGTTCATATACTTTGATTATTTATCAACTGAACAATAACATTTCCCTTGTTCACCAAACTCCTGACTCCATCAGTCTAAAGTAATCATGAATAGAGGTATGAAGATACCATGTAGTCTGAAATCATTTAGCCTCTTTTGAGTTCATCAGAGCAATATTGTCCAATATATCTTTCATTAAATTACTGTAGACACACCTTTGCAATGAAGGCACTTAGATTTATGTTCATTTAATTTAGAGGGGTCTTAAATTTTTTTTGGAAACTTTTTTTTTCTATTTTCTCCTACCCTGTGACAGATGTTGGCATATAGGCTATGATTGTCTCTATGAGTATACTTTTATAAATTTTATAATTATTCATCACATGTATTGCAATACAAGATCAACAATTGCCTCATTACATGATTCTTCTTCTTGCCTCCAGACATACAATAAAATCAATTTTCCTGAGTCTTTTGTTTGTT
This sequence comes from Antechinus flavipes, assembly GCF_016432865.1. Classification (NCBI taxonomy): domain Eukaryota; kingdom Metazoa; phylum Chordata; class Mammalia; order Dasyuromorphia; family Dasyuridae; genus Antechinus; species Antechinus flavipes. Next base: position 461,686,452 of record NC_067400.1, read on the forward strand.
TATCTTAGAAATGAGGAGTCATCTTTGCTATTCTCTCTCTCTGTCCCTCCCTCCCTCTCTCCCTCTCTCCTTCCTTTTCTAAAGATTACATCTCTCTAGATCTTTCTATCCCTGCCTTTCTCTATGTCTGTGTCTGTGTCTCTCTCTATCTTTCTTGTCTCTGTCTCTCTGTCTGTCTGCCTGTCTCTATCTGTGTCTGTCTGTCTCTGTCTCTGTCTCTGTTTCTGTCTCTCTCTCTCTCTGTCTCTTTGTCTCTCTCTCTCTCTCTCTCTCTCTCTCTCTCTCTCTCTCTCTCTCTCTCTCTCTCTGTCTCTCTCTCTGTCTCTCCCTCTCTTCTTTGTTTTACACTGCTGACACTATTGGTATGATTCAGTTCCTATAGTCACACACTCACTGGATGGTTTTCTCACATTTAGAGGATCAACAATCAAATTAATGTTTAAAGGCATTTCTGTGTATCCTTGAGTCCCCTTTATGCAACTGTTCCATGAGAAGTTGAGAGAGTTCCTATAGGGTGAAGAATAATTTTATATGGGCAGAGCCAACATGGTGGAGAGCAGACATGACTCTCTGTAATCCCCTATATTCTTTCAAACCAACAGAATATTAAGCCTCTAAACTGGTTTTGAAGTCAAAGAATCCACAAATATTTGGAGTACAACATACCTTGGAAGAACTTCAGAACAGGTCTATTTCAATCAGGCAGGGGGACAGTCTGCCAAACCCAGACCACAGCACAGGGAGACCCTGACAAGAAGCTGGAGTGGAGAGTAACAGAGTTGTAGCTTCCATGCACCTGGGAATCTTTTGTTAGCCTTTTAGGCCACTCTATCCTGGTTGCAAGCAAGTGGTTTGGCAGATTTGCCTTTTGTAAAAGACAAATTGTAAACCACTGAACCCCAGAAGAACCTAACTGCCATTACCCAGCACTGGAAATTAATGAGCAGAACTTGCCCAGGGCAAATCAAAGCAGCTTTACATTGAACAGACCTCAAGCCTTAAAAAATGAATTAAAAAAATAGAACTCTCACCATAGACATTTTTGTGGAGAGAAGAACAGACCTCAAATCCTGAGGTTCATAAAGGCAAAGCGACTTCAGAAGAAGCCTCAAAGAGAGAAATGGTCCCCATTTCACAAGGCTTTCTTTGAAGATTGCCTACAGGATCTTAAAAGAGAGTTAGAAGAAAAATGAGGAAATAAAATGAGATACTGCAAGAAGGAATGAAAAAAAATGGAAAAGGAATACAATGAACAAAGAAATTTAATTGGCTATTTGCAAAAGGAGGTAAAAAAGGTAACTGAAGAAAACAATACACTAAAAATTAGAATTGAACAAATGGAAGTGAAAGACTCAATAAAACTTGAAGAATCAATCAAACAAAAACAAAAAATGAAAAAAAAAAGGAGAAAATATGAAATATTTCCTAGGAAAAACAATCGACCTGTAAAATAGATCTCGGAGAAACAATCTAAGGATTATTGGACTTCCTGAAAGCCATGATGAAAAAAAAAAAAGAATCTGGACATTATCTTACAGGAAATCATAAAAGAAAACTGCCCTGATATTTTAGAATCAGAAGGTAAAATAGTCATTGAAAGAATACACTGATCACTTCCTGAAAGAGACCCCAAAATTAAATCCCCAAGGAATATCATGGCTAAATTTCAGAACTATCCCACTAAGGAGCATATACTGCAAGCAGCTAGAAAGAAACAATTTTAAAACTGAGGAGTCACAATTAGGATTACCTAGGACCTAGCAGATTGAACCTTAAACAATCAAAGGGCCTGGAATTTGATATTCTGAAAAGCAAAGAAACTGGGATTACTGCCAAGAATAAACTATCCAGTTAAAATGAGTATTAACTTTCAGGGAAGAAGGTGGACATGCAATGATATAGGTGAATCTCATCTATTTCTAATGAAAAGAAGAGAACTGAACAACAAAAAAAAATTATCTCCAAACCCAGAAACATAAATGAAACATAAAAAGGAAAAAACGCTTGAGAACTATATTTCTGCTGTGGCTATACTTAGAGAATGTGAGTATAATTTGATTTTATTATGATATGATGAAAAAGAAACTAGAGGAAGAAAGGGGACCATACTGAAAGAAAAGGAAAAAGGAGGTTAAAATATGAGAAACTACATCTCTGAAGAGGCAAAGAAAACTTATTATAATTAAGATAAAGAAGGGAGAGGGATGAGCATTGTGTGAATCTTGCTCTCATCAGATTTAGCTCTAAGAGAGAATATCAGACATATTTGGTATTATAAAGAAACTTGTCTCACCTTATAGGGAAGTAGGAAGGAAAGGGGAAAGGAAAAGGAAAAACTAATAGAAGGGAAAACAGAAGAATTAGGGGAAAGATGTAAAAAAAGAGGGAGAAGCTCTAAAGGGGGAGGACTGTTTGAAAGAGGTGGTCATCAAAAGCAAAATACTGGGAAGCAGGGAAAGGAGGGGGAAGAGAAAAGCATAGCCTAGGGTAAATAAAATGGCAAGAAATACAGAATTCGTTATTTTACCTGTGAATGTGAATGGGATGTATTCCTCCATAAAATAAAAGCAGAGAGCAGACTGTATTAAAAACCAGAATCCTACAATATATTGTTTACAAAAAAAAAAAAACCACATTTGAAGCATAGTGATACATACAGAATGAAGGTGAAGGGCTGGAGCAGAATATATTATGCTTCAGGTGTGGAAAAAAAAAAAAGAAGAGGTAGCAATCCTGATCCAGATGAAGTAATTTCAAAGATAGATCTAATTAAAAGAGATAAGGAAAGAAACTATATCTTACTAAAGGAATAGCTAGTGAAGCAATATCAATACTAAACACATATGTACCAAGTGTTGTAGCATGGAAAATCCTAGAGGAGAAATTAACAGAGATACCAGAAGAAATAGACAGCAAAACTGTACTAGTGGGGGATCTCAACTTTGCCCTCTCAGAACTAGATAAATTGAAGCACAAAATAAATAAGAAAGATGTTAAGGAGGTAAATAAAATGTTAGAAAAGTTAGGTATCAATCTTTGGAGAGAATTAAATGGAGACAGAAAGGAGTTTACTCTTTTCTCAGCAGTTCATGAAACTTATACAAAAACTGACCATGTGTTAGGTCATAAAAACCTCAAAATCAAATGCAGAAAGGTAGAAATAGTAAATGCAATTTTTTTCCTGATCATGATGCAATAAAAACCACAAGTAATATAAGACTAGGAGAAAAAAGACCAAAAAGTAATGGGAAATTAAATAATCTCATCCTAAAGAATGAACAGGAAAAACAGCAAATCGTAGACACAATTAATAATTTCATCCAAAAGAATGACAATAATGAGACAACATACCAAAATTTCCAGGATGCAACCAAAATGGTAATAAGGGGAGATTTTTATATCTCTAGATGCTTACTTGCATAAAATAAAGAGAAAATCACAACAAATTGTGCTTGCAACTAAAAAAGCTAGAAAAGAACAGATTAAAAACTCCCCAATCAAATACCACACTTGAAATTCTAAAAATAAAAGGAAACATTAATAAAATTGAAAGTAAAAAATAAATTAATAAATAAAACTAAAAGTTGGTTTTGTAAAAAAAAACAATGAAATAGATAAACTTTTAGTTAATTTGATTAGAAAAAAGAAAGAGGAAATTCAAATTGTTAGTCTCAAAATGAAAACTATCAGCATAATTGACTATATCAATAGCCAAATTAACAAAAAGCAAATGATTATTTCAATACATGCAGAAAAAGCATTTGATAAAATCCAACATCCATTCCTATTAAAAACACTACAATGTATAGGAATAAATGAACTTTTCCTCAAAATAGTCAATAGTATCTATTTAAAATTATCAGCAAGCATCATATGTAATAGTCATAAACCGAAACCATTTCCAATAAGATCAGGGGTAAAACTATGCAATATTGTATTAGAAATGCTAGCTTTGGCAATAAGAGAAGAAAGAGGGATTAAAAGAATTAGAGTAGGTAATGAGGAAACCAAATTAAAACTCTTTGCAGATGATATGATGGTATACTTAGAGAACCCTAGAGAATCAAGTAAAAAACTATTAGAAGCAATCCACAACTTTAGCAAAGTTGCAGGATATAAAATAAATCCACATAAATCATCAGCATTCTTATACATCACTAACAAAATCCAACAGCAAGAGAAACAAAGAGAAATTCCATTTAAAATGACTGTTCATAGTATAAAATATTTGGGAATCTATCTGCAGAGGGAAAGTCAAGAACTATATAAGTAAAACTACAAAACACTTTCCACACAAATAAAGTCAGATTTAAACAACTGGAAAAATACCAAGTGCTCTTGGATAGATTGAGCAAATATAATAACAATGGCAATACTACCTAATCTATTTATTTAGTGCTATACCAATTAATGTCCCAAGAAAATGTTTTACTGGCCTAGAAAAAATAACAAAATGTCATGAATTTAAAGGGAATTAATGAAAAAAAAAAGCAAATGAAGGTGACCTAGCTGTAACCAGATCTAAAACTATATTATAAAGTAGCAGTCATCAAAACCATTTGGTACTGCCTAAGAAACAGAGTACTTGATTAGTGGAATAACTTAGGTTCATAGGACAAAATAATCAATGGCTATAGTAATCTAGTGTTTGACAAACCCAAAGACCCTAGCTTTTGGGATAAGAATTCACTATTTGACAAAATTTGCTGAGAAAATTGGAAATTAGTATGGCAGAAGCTAGGCATTGACCCACACCTAACACCATATACCAAGATAAGGTCTAAATGGGTTCATGATCTCAACCTAAAGAATGCTATTATAAACAAATTAGAACATAGATTAGTTTACCTCTCAAATCTGTGGAGGATGAAGGGATTTGTGACTAAAGAAGAACCAGAGATCATTATTGATTACAAAATGGATCATTTTGATTATATCAACTTAAAAACATGTTATACAAAAGATATGTTATACAAACAAAACTAATGCAGACAAGATTAGAAGGGAAGCAATAAACAGAGAAAACATTTTCATATTCATAAGTTCTGATAAAAAGCCTCATTCTAAAATATATAGAGAATTAACGCAAATTTATAAGAATTCAAACCATTCTCCAATTGATAAATGGTCAAAGGATATGAACAGACAATTTTCAGATGAAAAAATTGAAAGTATTTCTAGTCATATGAAATGGTATTCCAAATCACTATTAATCAGAGAAATGCAAATTAAGACAATTCTGAGATACCACTACACACCTGTCAGATTGGCTAAGATGACAGGAAAAGATAATGATGAATGTTGGAAAACTGGGACACTGATACATTGTCGATGGAACTATGAAGGGATCCAATCATTCTGGAGAGCAATTTGGAATTGTGCTCAAAAAGTTATTAAACTGTGCATACCCTTTGACTCAGCAGTGTTTCTACTGAGCTTATATCCCAAACAGATCTTAAAGAAAATGACCCACATGTGCAAAAAATGTTTGTGACAGTCCTTTTTGTAGTATATAGAAACTGAAAACTAAATGGATGCCCATCAGTTGGCTGAATCAATTATGATATATGAATGTTATGGAATGTAGAAGAATGGAACTCTGGAGAAGTACCCTTGAAACAAGGTATTAACTCAGTGGAATTAATGAGATGATGTTTCTTTATTGCACATATATATTTAATACTTAGTATGGTTTTGTAATGGTTCTCTAGTTCACACATATTCAGTGTACTGTAATGATGTGATTGTAATAGGGTATTTATACTGGGGACAAAAGCAGACCCAGGGGGAGACTGGTTGAGACTGTCAGACTGTCAGACTGCTGGAGGAGACTCTGTCAGACTGAGAGTGGGTCAGACAATGACAGACACAGACAGCCTAAGACACAGTAAAGGCTTTGGACTCCATTCTTGTCCATTCTCTGGTGTCTAATGCTGTTGAGACCAAAACCCTTCCAGAGGACCTCCAGAAAGCTAGCCCAAATATTACAATGGGATATTATTATTCTGTAAGAAATGACCAACAGGATGATTTCAGAGAGGTCTGGAGAGACTTACACGAACTAAATGAAACAAAAAGAACCAGAAGATCATTATACACAGCAACAACAAGCACAATCACAACAATTCTGATGGATATGGCTCTCTTCAACAATGAGATGATTCAAACCAGTTCCAATTGTTCGGTGATGAAGAAAGTCATATACATCCAGAGAGAGACCTGTGGGAATTGAGTGTGGACCACAACATAGCATTTTCATGCTTTCTGTTGATGGTTGATTGCATTTTGTTTTCCTTTTCAGGTATTTTTTTCTTTCTAGATCCGACTTTTCTTTTGCAGTAAGATAACTGTATAAATATGTATATATATATTGGATCTAATATATATTTTAACATATTTAACATCTATTGCACTACCTGCCATCTAGGGAAGTGATGGGAGGAAGGAGGGCAAAATTTGGAACAAAAAGTTTTGCAAAGGCCAGTGTTGAAAAATTACTCATGCATATGTTTTGTAAATAAAAAGCTTTAATAAAAAAGAAACTAAAATAAGAATAATTATATATATGTATATATGTATACATATACATATATACACATATTTGTTTCATAACTTATTATAGCAAAGAAATTCACCATTTTCTCCATAGTTAATGAAAATAGAATTTAGAAAGGAGACATGGTCTATGGCAAAGACCTATGTAGCTACCATTTATACAGCACTTTAAATGTCACTATCACCATTTATAGAGGAAAACAGGCACAGAGAGATTAAGTGATTTTAATTAAGATCATATAATAAGTGTCTGAGGCAGGATTTGAATTCAAATCTTTCTAATTTTAAGTCTAGTTCTCTATCTGCTCTGCCACCATTAGGTCTAGCAATAATGTTATGGAAAGTCAATTCAGTACAGACATCTATTAAATTTCTACTATGGGCAAGGAGGGGTAGCTAGGTGGCATAGTGGTTAAAGTATCAGATCGAGAGTCATGAAGATTCCTATTCATGAGTTCAAATATGGTCCCAGATTCTTACTAGTTGTGTGATCCTGGGAAAGTCGCTTAGTTTGTCTCAGTTGTCTCTTCTGTAAAAAGAACTAGAGAAGGGAATGGCAAACTACTCCAATAACATTACCAAGAAAACCTTAAATAAGATTAGGAAGAGTCAGATGTGATTGAAATTCAACTGATTGAATAGGCAAACGATGGTATCAAGAGATGAGATAATGGGTTGCTAAAGCAAAGAACAATGATATCTCTTTGAGACAGAGAGGAGCAGGGTAGGATACCTGATGATAGTAAAAAAAAAAAAAATGTTTTGAGGAAAGTGTTTGAGTGAGGTTCCAGTAGAAAGTATTTTAAATGAATTTAAAAAATTAAACTGTTATAGGAGAAGTAGGTGTAATGTGGTTGTGTGCTCAAAGACAGAAGAAAGGTTTGGAACTAATATTACGGGGAATGAGAAAGCAAGTCAGTAAGAACTGAGCACAAGGATTGCCAAACTGCAATGAGGACCCAGCTGTTATACACCATAAATTTTTAGTGGATAAAATCTACTCCTTTTTGTGATTTTCTCATTGATATAATTTCAGCACTTATGAACTAAGTGAAGCACATGGTTTCCTCTGAATTTTTGTACATAAAATACTGTTGCCTCATTTTTGTATAGCAGTAAAACTGAAGGATGATTTTTACTTGACAAGACATGTTTTCACTCAGCTGAATATGCTTAACATTTTCATAGTATGATGAATTTAGTGAGACATTATTACCCATAGAAAGAAAATATTACTTCATATTTTTGTATTAGAACTTTTACATAAAGAATTGTGAGATTTTTTACATTTAATAAAACCTAATTCATTTAAAAATCCCCGTGTCAGAAAAGAGCTGAAGGAAAACAGCTCTGTTTAGGCTAGTGGACTACATTAATCTGAGAGATTAAACTGTCTATTCCCAGCATGAAGTGGCTGCAGGGAGAAGTCAAACAGGGATCAAGATGATGAAACTGTATAGTTTCCCAGTTCTTGTGTCAAATCTCTAGCGTATGGACTTACTGTTTTGTTTATTTGTTTGTTTGTTTAAAAAGAATTCCCTGAACAATAAATTTCTGTTCAGCTGTAAGCAGAAACAAATATTAAAAGTCCAAATGTGTATTTTTATTCTTTACTATCCACCTCTGTTTTCCTTTATTAGTAAAAATAATTGAGATTTGACTATGCAGTAAAATATGTTAATTTCATCTGAATGCTTTACCATAAAACAGAGTCATAAGTTTCCTGGTCATTTTCACACCATACTGCTTCCCTAATTTGCTTCAAATTGGAACTGTGGATTACAAATTCTGAAATTCCTGAGCTCTGATAGGTTAGTTTTTGATTTATTTTATCCAGAATCAGCTTCCCTACCCTTTCCCAATCATCCATTTCTACATGATGCTGTCCCTTTCCTTTTTCAGCTCCCCTTTAATGTGTTGTCTTTTGCCATTAGAATTCAGGATCCTTTGGACCTGCCTTACATTTACATCTACAGTACTTAAGACACCCAATTCTATTATAAATGTTTAGTAGATGCTCTATTTATTGGACTATTTATAAACTGTATTATTCCTGAAAGGGATTGTGAGTAGTGATATTCAAAGATCTGAATGAATTAATGCATATTTACTTAATGTTTATGAAGAGTTTATAATTTAGTAGGAAAATAAGATGTAGATACAAATAGCTAAGGCTACATTAAGTTCCATAAGAGGAGTATAAAAAATGGGAACTCAACAAAGAGAGGAATAACTTTTTGCTGTTGAGGAGATGAAGAGGTCTAGAAGGGAGATTAATGAAGGGGGTAGCATTCTAGTTACCTGTTATTTTTTCACTTTTGACTCTTGGAATCTTTATCTCTTTTCAAGATAGTGAAATTTCTATATTCCCAACAAGGTGTTAGGAAACTAACACCACCCCTAAATCAGTCAATCAATAATCATTTGTGAAGGACCTGCCTGGCACTGTGGTAAGGACTAGTGTTACAAATAAAAATTAAAATGGTCCCTACCCTTAAGAAATTTACAATAACGGGAAAAAAAAACAACACATAAAAAAGAAGCTAAAAGAGGGAGGAAAAGGTGGAGAAGTCCAAAAAAGGCCAAAAATAGTGCATTTGGTGGGAAATGAAGTGTTTATTGTTCTGTGTTCCTTCCTTACAGCAAAATTTTAGAACTCCTGGTTCTGCCATCCAGAGCATCTAATAAAAAGGGTAAAGAATAATGATGAGATGTGAATACCAGGGCTGATTTGATTTTATAGACTGATGAAATTTTTAAAGGTTAGCATCCATTTCCAAGCAGATTTTTACTTTTGCTATTGTTCAGTCATTTTCCAATCATTCTAACTCTTCAGAACCCCACGTGAGGCTCTCTTGGCAAAGAGAGTGGTTTGCCATTTCTTTCCTCAGCTCACTTTACAAATGAGGAAACTGAAGCAAAGAGCATTAAGTTCAGGGTCACACAACTAGGAAGTGGTTGAGGTTTTGATTTGAATTTACAAAGGGTCCTCCTGACTTTAGGACTCCTCTCTAACCAGTGTGTCCCTGAGTTGCTGCAAATTTAAACTTGCTTTGTATATGTTTCCATTGTATACAAATTGTTTGAGTTTAGGACTTCTTGATTTTTGTCATTTTATCACAAGAGCATAATAAGATCATAGCAGGCATTTAACAAGTATGTTTTGAAGGAAAAAAAAATAAAGTTCAGGAGATCATTGCAAAAATCCAGGTAATCAATCATCAACAAACATTTATTACATTCTTATTATTTGTCAGAGATTGTGCTAATCATTTGGGTTACAAAGACAAAAACGAAATAGCACTTACTCTTAAGAAGCATACATTCTAAGAGGGAATATAATACAATCATATGTGAGCATATACATAATAGATACAAAGGAATATCAAGGTAGGGAGGAGGCTGGAGCAAGAAAGGCTTGAGCTAGAGTTAATAGCAGTAGAAAAAGAAAAAAAAGGTTGCACATCTGAGAGTGAATACAGAGGTAGAATCCAGATGGCATGGCAACTGATCAATGATGGAAACTATATATAGTATAGGAGGAAGATTATTTCTAGTTTTGAGTTAATCATTTATGCATACTTGCATTGAATTAGTTTTTATTCTATTAGCCTTTCAGAATTGTTGTTAGTAAGTTAATGTTTTTAAATGATATTATTTTAAAAGTTCATATGATTTTAAAATTTAATTTAAATTAGTGAAATACAATTTTTTGGCAATATTTTTGGCAATATTCAGCTCAAAATTTACTATGATGTTCATGGGGAAACAAATAAAGGCTTTAACAATTATATTATGAATTTATATTTTAAAATAATATACATTTAAAATTATTTCCCAAAGAAATTTTTAGCATTAGGCAAAATGAAGGCTTATTTTTAGATTTCTTTTAAATATGTTTTTCACACAGTATATTAATCAGGGCTGGATGCGGATAAAAGAAAGGAAAGAAGAAGAATCATCTTTTGAAACTAGTCAGGCCAACTAAGACAACCATCCCTGTCCTTCATTGTTTACTCATATGTAGGGACCTCTATACATATTTGAAATCAAAGAAGAAGAAAAAAGTTGATACATTGGCAAAATGGGAGATATTATGAAATATAGTATCATTTGCAAATGCTCATAAGAAATAGAATAATATTATAGTCTAATCCCTCACAGAAGAAAAGGGAAGCCTGATTTGTGTCTCATCTACTCCTTATCAAGTTTTGATAAAAAAAAAAATCCAAACACATGTAAGTATATGCGTGTGAATATATTTGTATATACATACATGTGTGTATGTACAGCTATGTATGAACACATGTGTATATATGTATATATATGCATAAATATATGTATATACATACACACATATACATAGGCATAGAGATAGAGAGAATGAATGAAAATGCTGGTTATTAGACATATTTCACTGTCATTGCCTCCTTTCTATCACCTTCTAGGAAAAGAAGCACCTCCTAACAATAGTTTCTAGTTCTAGTGATTCATTCTGCAAAATATTTTTCATGCTATTGCCAAAATCTTTTAAAATGCATTGATCTGATCAAATTACCTAACTTTTTTTATTGGTCTCATAAGTAAAGTTCAAATTTAGCATTCACATTTTTCTATAAACTCTCTTGCTAGTCATATATCACATTATTTAACATTCTCATATATATATGTATATATGCATGTGTGAAATATTTGCATTCACATGTATTTGCATATTTTATATGCACATGTGAATATGTATGTGTATGTATATACAAATACATGCATATATGATTTTGCTGGAATCAAACTGGACAGCATCCTGCCATTTGAATATGAGATGTATTCTCACACATTCTTGATTGCTCAGTTCATTCCCTATATCTGAAACCCAACCTTCTAATAATCTTTGATTAAATTTCTACTCATTGTGGAAAACTCACTTAAGGGTCATCTCCACCAGGATGATTTCCCTAATTCTCCTGATTTGAAGAACCTCCCCTGCTTTCTATGCTTTGAACATCACATATCTATAATAAATAATGTTACATGAGAACTGTATTATCTAGCTCTGCAACAAAGTGTTATCAGAGTTGCTATTTTATCTACCATTAAGACTGAAGTACATATACAACATAATTATGATGTATCATCATGATATTGGTAACCCCATATCCTTGGATGCTATATTAGAGGTGCAGGATCATTTGTATTTTAACCATATTGGAGAAGGTCTTGCTACAATATTAAGAATTTTAAAAATGAGCTCCACTTTAGTTAAAAAGAGTTTCATTACCAGTGGCTCAGTTACTTACTGATAAATTGTTTGTCAAGGAGACTCATGAAATGAAGAAAAATATAAAAAAGGGGTCTTGCTCAGGACCCTTCAGTTTCTACAGCAGTGGTAGCAGGGTGGCAGAAAAGGGATGAATGTATAATCCTACAGTTTTGGGGTAACCTGTATTATTGATAGCAGTTGATACTCTAAATGTGGAATCCTTATCTAATGGTTAAAAAATCAACATATCATTGGAACTGAACTATTTTGATCTGACATTATCAGTATAAATTAAACTGGAACACAAAAGGATGCTACAATTACATTGAAGGTGGCTCATAGATTTTATTTGAAATGGTTTGGGGGGCTATCTGGCCATCTTGTATTGCAGCATTCCATGACAAATATTTGCAGAAAAGTATCCATGAAAACAATTGTAATATTATGCTTTATATACCAACATTATGGAAAAAGAAGAGAAGTTAGAAAAAAAAAACTACCGAATAATTCAGTAAAATCCTCCAACTTAAAGCAATAGATATTTTGATATTTAGTTGAATTCAATGTGAAAATCAGTATAAAAGAGGGCAATGAAAAATATGTGGAAAATGCTTTATGTGATATGAGAGGCCAAAAGACTATACATTACACACAAGTCTCATCTAAATCATGAATACTTCTTTTTAAAAAGAGAATTGATAGGTGCTGCGCAGGATGAGCAACAAATATATTTTTAAAATGAAATTGGCTACATTGTAACAGATAGTAAGTGATTTATTACTGATGTAAGAATCATTCCTGAATCAGCTGTCTTTATACTGTCAGACTACCCATCAAAATTAATCTAAAACTAAAAATCTAAATATGAGAAAAAATATGGCAAGTAGATAAAGAAAAAAAACGAACAACAAACCAAAAAAAACAACATCCTGGCCTATTTAACTAAGTGATTGATACCTCAAAATTTGAAATGGATGGAAGAATAAATATTTATTTTAAGAAATATAACTAATGTAAATCAAATATCACAAGGAGACCAAAAGAACCTAGAAACTTTTTCAGTCAGCAACTACTTCATCTCTGACAATTAGAGAGATACAGAATTCATTTTTCAACACAGGTTTAGAATATGAATTTGTACTATTTTATAAAAGAACTGGTGCAATATTATAACAATATTATATCATAAAACAAAGGGAATTGGTGGGTAGAAAAACAAATTTAAAGTAAAATTTTGGTGAAAGACCAAATACACACAAAGTTTGTCCGTGCCAGAACTAATAATGTTTTGAAAGTAGAAGGATTCATTTTAAAACTACATGAAAGACCATATACATTGATGCAGGGAAAAATAATTAGATGCTACTATTATTAAAAATGCAAATGAGAAAGTAATTACTAGCCTTGATTTTCTTATTTTCTCATTTATCCAATTTTTTAAAAGAACTTTCACAAGTAATATTTCACTGTAGACCATATCTTTAAAATCTCATTTAAAAAAAAACTACTACATAGTGGCCTATTTAAATAAGTCATTGATATTCAAAAATGTGAAATGAAGGGAGGAATGAATATGTACAATTGGAATAATTTCTTTGAGAAATATAACTAATGCAAATCAAGTGTCATAAGGAGATAAAAAGAAACTAGAAACTTTTTCAGTCAGCAACCATCTGATTTTTTTTAATTTAAACATGTAATTCTTCTATGCATATTTCCATAATTATCATGCTACACAAGAAAAATCAAATCAAAAAGGAAAAAAAATGAGAAAAATTAAAATGCAAGCAATGACAAAAAAGTGAAAACCCTATGTTGTAATCCACACTCAATCCCCAAAGTCCTTTCCATGGGTACAAATGTCTCTCTCCATCACAAGACCTTTAGAACTGGGCTCAATCACCTTACTGTTGAAACGAGCCATGTCCATCAGAATTGATTGTTGTATAATCTTGAGCAACCATCTAATTTTTTTGACAAGTAGAGAGAAATGCAGCAGTTGCAGCCTTGAAAATAATACAAAATCCCAAAGATGCAGAAAATTACAGAGAGTATCTCAAAGATAATAGTGTGATATGAGGGTGAAAAGACAGATTGGAGTCAAATTGTAGAAGTCCTTAAAATGCCAGACTGTGGACTTAATATTTTACTTTCTCAATAAAAAGTTGTAAATGAGTTATGGGACTAGACTGGTATATTAGGAAATTTATTTTGCCATCTGTGAAAAAGGGTAGGCTGGAGAAGTAATAGAATTTGTGAGCTAGAAAAGACCAGTCAGAAAGCTATTAAAACAGTATAAAAAAGAGAAGTGGAAGGCCTGTACTACAAGTGATTATATGAGTAATAAAGAAAGGATATGAAAGAAAATAACTATTGGGGGAAAAAGTGTTATTGGGATTAATAGGAGGTAAGGAGAGTGGGAGAGAAGTATCTATAAAGGAGGTGGCTTTTTAGATGGCTCCAATTTCATTAGGTAGAAATGAGAATAAGCATCTTCTAGTGGAAAGAAGGACATTCAACTTATTAATGAATAATGAGTAGTCTTTGTTTTTAGCATATTATATGTACAAGAGTTGCAACAGACTATTCAAACTTCACAGAAACATGTACATTTTGTCTCTTCAAATTTGTTTTTCAAAATCATAGAATATTTACAATTTTACATCTCAAGTTCATTTTCCCTACTCTACGATTTTTGTTTTTGTTGTTGACTTGTTTTTCAGTTGGGCACATTTCATGACCCCTTTTGGAGCTTTCTTGGCAAAGCTACTGGAGTAGTTTGCCATTTTCCTCTTTAATTCATTTTACAGATGAGACAATGGAAGCAAATAGGGTTAAGTGATACCCAGAGTCACATGACTAATAAGTATCTGAGGTCAGATTTGAACTCAGGAAGAGGAGCCTTCTTAATTCCAGGCCACCATGCTTGATTCACTACTTCACCTAGCTGTCCCACTCCAAGATTACCTATGTCAAAGATACCATAAATTAGAGATGTGTTTATGATATCTTTGCTCTAAATAACTAAATACTTAAATTACTAAATGAAACTACTAAACAATTTAAATCCAAACACAGAACTTTCACACAACAAAAAAAAGGACTTTGTACATAATAAATGAAAACATTTATATTCACCAATTTAAATACCACCATTCAATATACTGCAATCAGCTTCCTTTTGTATGTGGTCTTCTCACATGAAATTGTAAGATCTCTGAGAACAGATCCCTGTTTTTTAATATCTTTCTTCCCAGAGCTTAGCATAATACCTTACACAGTAGGCACTTAATAAATGTTAACTATTTCTCTATGCTCTTGGCTAAAAAGAGAAAGATGTTTCCTTAACCAAGGAAATCTCTGTCAATAATGCCAACTTTTGAATTTATATACAAAAAACTTTATAACTTAAATAGTAATGATATTTAAGATGATAAAATTATATTCAGAACAAGTTGCAGAAATTACTAACCTGCTGAGATAGGTTTGCTATAATCCTGAAAATACAATGATACAAACGATTATGATATAAGGAATTTCAAGTTATTTGATGAATTTCTTTCTTAAATAGATATAAAAGGAGACTCAAAATTATAGTGACCCAAAATATAATTGACTAATGGGAAAAGCCTTGAACTTGGAGTCAGAAAACATAGGTAGTCAACAAATGTGATATTTAATATTATTGTGACAATGGGTAACTCACTAAATATTTCTTGGTTTCAATTTCCCTGTTCTATAAAATGAAGTCAATAAAATTTGCATTAATTTCATCAAAGAGTTGTTGTGAAGAAAGTTTTGTTAACTCTGAAACAACACATACCTGGAAATGAATTATATATTATACTAGTTTGTGTGTTCCATCAGGGAAAGTATCTTTGAAAAATTCTGTATATTTACATAATTTCTAGCACAGTGTCTCACAAATAATAGTTAATTAAATACTTTTGAAGGAATGTATGGTAAAAGTCCTTTTGCAAGTCAGTTATTTGAAAAGTGGAATGCATTTCTTCATATGCACAATGGTACATATGTTGGTTTGGTTGATAGGTTAGTCCTCAAATGTTTATTGAATAACTATGTATCTAAATTACTCTCAATGTGAAAGAACATTGTCAGGCTGGTAATTAAATCCAACTGAAGAATGAAAATTTAGCTCCTACAAACAGCAATGAATTTCCAGTGAGAGGAGAGAGATTTTAATTTTATCTCTGCCACTCATCTGTCTGGTTGACTTTGGATAAATCACTTCCTCTTTCTCTAAGCTTTCTTTATCTATGAAATGACAGAGTTCAGACTGGATGAAATTTTAGTCCTTTCCAGCTCTGTAGGTGGGAGTCAAAAGCCTATGACTCTCTAGATAAATCAAGTAAAATAATACCTACTTTCCAATGTTGTGAGAATAAATGGTGTAAAGCGCTTTACAAATTCTTTAAAGTGCTATTTAATGCCAGCTATTTTTATTATTGCTATTTCTTTGTACTAAGTGGTCATGAACTAAGCCTTTGTTGGAAAAAATTCCAAGAAAGCAGAACAAACTATTACTTCTGGAGCCAATCTGCTCTTCTTTTCGACAACTCTAACCATTAGGAGTACTTTCTTTCATTAACCAAACAACAACACATTTATCAAACACTTACATGTCAGAAACTTTGAGACTAAATATTTTTCTAAAAATTCAATATAATGTTTCTGATTCTTCTTTTGGGGAAAAGAAAGGCTTTATTCCTCTTTTACTTGATTGCCTTCAAAATACTCAGATAACCATTATAATCTTTAATTCTAAACATCTGATGTTTTTTAGGCTAACCTTCAGTTATTTTAACTGATTCATAAGTGACAGGTGCTCTAGTCATCTCATCACTGACTCATCTTTGTATGAACATGTTTTGAGATTCTCGATGTCCTTCCTAAAATGTGATACCCAGAGCTCTATATTATATTCTAAGTGTCTCAATGAAGCTTAAGTTAGCATTAGCTTTGCTCATTGTTATATCACACTACTAATTTAGATTGATATTTTGGTTCACTGCAAAATTTTTTTTAGTACATTCAATCTTAGTGGATGCTTTTAATTATTCTAGTTTGTTGAGACTCTTTTTGGATTCTGAATGCCACCTAATATTGCCTATCCTTCCCAGTCTATATCTATGTCTTCAAGCAAGTTAGGGATAAAAAAGAAAATTAATTGCCACATGGCTAAGGATAGATGTTCTTGCTAGATCAGAATTTCTGACTTATTTTTTGGTGGCATATTCCTTCTTGAGAGTTTTTGGTGGAGTGTATGCACCTATTTTCAAAATATTTTTTAAAATAATGGAAGCAAATGCTGAACTTCAATTAGTAAAGATAAAAACATAATTTTCTCCATCCAAGTTCATGAACTCCTTGAAATCTAAACATAAAAACTCATGGATTTGTGCAAGAATTCCTGCTGTAACGGCTTCCTTACAAATTAGTATCAAGTAATTTATGGTTACTTTTTTAGTCAAGCCATTCAAACATATCTAAATACATCTAATCATCCTATCACCTAAGACTATATCTTGTCCACAAGGATACTAGAAAAAAAAACAGAAAAATAGGCATATTATATATGATTCTGTTAATTTGTCAGTCTGGTTACTGCCAAAAAAAGAAAATGAGTATAACGTGACATGACCAAGTCTTGCTTAAGTCACATTGACTTTTGATGATCATTGCTTCAAAAAGTTTTCAAATTAGTCCTTTGATTTTCCAAGGAAAATTCTAAGTCTAGAGTTTTGTTGGGACTTGAATATAAGGTATTATTTGCTGATGCCTCCTCTTCCTTTCTCCTCCACTCCTTCCTCTAAACTAAAATCTTATTTGCTCTTCTCTAGTAAATGGCGCCTTTCTTATTTTCCACAATCTTTCAAAAAAAAAAAAGTCACTGAAAGTGGGACATCAATCATGGCTGTCTTTTTTTCCGTAACCTAGAATAAAATTCTTCCAAGCCTGGTGACTCTAACTTATTGAGGACAATTAATTCTTTTCCTAACATTATACCAATTAGGCTATAATGATTTTATCCTTGCCAGTCCACAGATAATTTTTCTTAAAAGAGAAACTAGAAGCAAAATATATGTTGAATAGTTGCTACACAATAATTTTTTGATTGTCCCCTTATTCCTAACATTTCTATAAAGAAAAGAAAACACCTGCTTATTGGTATCTTTAGTTTTAATGCTTAGACTCAGTTAAATATGGGTTTTTAATGTTCCTAATATTACTCTGTCTAGTAGAAAATCTAGACCTAAGTTCATGAACTTAAAGATTTTTAAAACTGCATTTCAGTATATTCAATTTCCTTGTAACCCTGTGTTTTTTACTTTATGCATTTAAAAATGTTGTTTTGAAAAGTGTTCCATATGCTTCCCCAGATTGCTGACACAAAAATATTATCTCATGCTTTTAAAAGAACGTGCTACACTTATATAATCCTCATTTATCCATTCTTATTTCATTTTCCACACAAGAATTTTTAATAAGTCTGAATTTGTCAATGAGTTCCCTATGTATCCAAATTGTTCTTGTCAGGGAATTACTCATTTACTTTTTTCTTTGGAAATGTTCTGTGTATGGCTGCAGGATTTCATTGTTGATATCTTTCCATTCATTTTGGGCTGACCCTTTGCAGAGTATTAGGATTCTACTCTGACTCTTTTAAAAATCTAATTTTCTGATTCTATGGTGCCTCACATATTATACTTTTCATCATTTTTATTTCAGTAGTCAGTTGTTCCTTGTTATAACAGGTCCAGAATCATAGCTTCTCTTGTTGATTTTAAGGATGTATTATTAAAGCAAATCACAAAATTTTCAGCTATGTTGCAGTTATAAACTCTTCACAGATAACTTCAAAATCTATGCATATAGTCCAAATTCTCTTGAACTTAGTCTTAGTCCAAGTTTTTATGAGGCACCTGAAACTCAACATATCTGAAAGAGAGCTCATACATCTTCCTTCATAAATCTTCACCTCTATCTAACTTCCTTTTAATTCTACTGATAGCACTATTATTCTTTCATTAATCCAGTCTGGAATCCTTATTCTTCTTTGATTTTTCTCTGTCCCTTATCTTCAATATCTAGTTGTTAAATAGTCGGTTAAATAGTTGTTAAATAGAAGGATCTCATTTTCCTCTTTATTTAGATAGTCAGCACCCAAGTTTAGACCCTTATGGTTTTCATTTTTTTCCTACAAAACTTAAAAAAAATTCCAGTTAGTCAATAAATTCTGATAATTCAGACTAAATACAAATTTGCTTTTATATCTTGCTTCATAAAAAGTATAATCCTTGCTTAATTGGACTATTATAATAACCTCTTAATTGTTCTCATAGCTTCAAAATTGCTCTTTTAAAAAATCCATACACAATACAGCTTTTTTAAAAAAATAATTCCTAAGTTAAACAATATGATTCTCCTCCTCAAGGGCCTTCAGTTACTCTCTATTGCCTTAAAACAGAAAATGTCAATTTCTTATCTTAACATTAAAGTTGTTCAGAATATAGATCCAATGTAACTTTTCTGATTAATTTCATACTTTTCCCCTTGATGTACTCTTAAGTTCCAGTTAAGCTGGACTAGTAGCTTTTCTTTGATCTCATTATTTATACTGCCATTTCAGTATATTTCCCCCAAAATATTATATGTCTTCTCTTCTTTCCAAACTCAGTTCAAGCACCAAGGCCTTCATAAAGCCTATTTTGATTCTCACTGTCCCTCAGGCAAAAATATTCTTGTCAAACTTTCCTAGAACACTGACTAAATTTCTCCCTTTATATCTAATTTGTTCTGTGCTCTATCATGCAGTAATGATTAGGAACTATGAAAAGAGGAATACTGGACTTGATGTCAAGAGAGATCTGTATTTGAATCTTGTCTATCATCCTGACTGGTTGTGTTACCATGAGAAATATTCTTTAAAATAATTGATTAACTTCGGTTTTCTTGTGAAAGGGAGATGACAACTGTAATAATTAACTTATAGGATTGTTGTGAGATGCAAATAAGATAATACTCATCAAACTGTAACTGGTTATATTAACCAACAAACATTTATTAATAGCTAATGTCCCAGGTATTAAATATATGTAATTTATAATGTGGACTGGCATATATAATAACCCCCCATTTCACCACACATAAACACACAATTTTAGGTTTCTTGAGCTTAAGATTAATATGAAGTTTTATCTCTGTTCTTCAGTACCTAGCAGAGTATTTTATACTTCCTAGTTTTTTAAATAATTCACTCCAATTCAGTCAACATTTATTAATTTTGGATGTTGTTGCTTGAAGACAATTAGGTTAATTAGGCTAGACTTTTATGGATATTCTGAAAGGAAGTTCTGAGTATTCTCAAGGGCTTCATACGTTAATGGCACTGATTCTTTATTATGTCTGATTTCACTTAAGAACATATAGCTTTCCTTCTCTTTGGTACAGATGTATTGCTAGAAGTTGCCTTACCAAGACTGTAATAGTTTTCTGATTCATAAATGGAATGAAGAGAGAGGCAGAGAGTGAAACAGAAATTCCTGATGTAGCTTAGAAGGATTGGGAAGATAGGCAAAATGCAGCAAGGGATGTATGTGGACAGGTGAGATAAAGCTTATCTGAAGTGAAATTAACTAATCTGTCAGAGGTGAAAGATAGAGGGAAAATATGGGTTGGGGGAAGGAACACTGTATGCATTATTATCCTTGAGAGGAAGGAAATAAAGTGGTTTGGAAAAGATTATTGGGCTATATGGTTTTTACCCTGGCCACCAAGTGGTGCCATTAGCCCAGAAGAGTTTAGTTGTTAACTTACTTGGGAGGAAAACTGGAGGGGAGAGGGAGACTTTATGTAATTGAGCTTTCAAAGGAATATGATATTCAAGAATAACGAACTAGCTACTAGCAAATATAAACAAATATCAACTGACAAAATTCAGCTCAGAGCTTAGCATTCTCTCAGAAATTCCTTTATAGCAGTCATTGTTTAGTTTAGCTGCAAATATGATCCTAGGGTTTTTTGTTTGTTTATTTGTTTGTTTCTGCCTGTATGCTGCTTAGCTGTTTGACTTTCATCTCTCTTGTTTAGTTTTGTAGTAACTCCTCATATGGATTTTCAATTTTGTGGCCATTGTATCCTTTTTTAGTAGATTGTTACTGCTCTTGTTACCAGTAATAATATTAAATGTCACAGAAAACATTTTGCATCAGTAGTTCTGCATATGACTGTCCTATAACTCACTTAGACTTTTCTGTACTTTCCAGTGAAATTAACATTCTTCATTTGGTCATGTTCTCTATGAGACACCATTTAAAAAATATAGACTCTCATTAAGCAGGGTCTTCATCCATAGAGATTTAATCTTTCCCACTTTCTTACAAATACAAATTTTCTATCACTTTCTCATAAAAATGTCTTTGTTATTTCTCACTAAATGTATTTTTCACTAAAATAAGGAACACTGTATTTAACTTGTGCAATTTAGAAAACTGTCAATTTTAAAATTAGTTTGTACTTAAAGAAAACTATATTTCCTCATTGTTAATCACCTCACTCTATATAATACAAACAGAAAACAGATGATGAAATAAGAATCTTGAACTTGATTTTACAGTAATAGCAACCTGTTTCTGTAGGATTTAAAATTAATATTGCCTTTGATGCCATTTCTCAGTTTTAAATAATGCCATTCCAGATAAACTAGAGAATATCAACAAATTGTAAACTATACTCATTTAGTCTAAAGCAGAATTAAATATTAGAGCACACAATCAACTTGAATGTTAGCCATACAAAGGAAATTATCCTTGAGTAGGTTGACCAAAACACCTCCAAAGAGATAAGAATAGTGTGAATGTACTTTTTTATTAGTCGTTTTAAGCAACCTTTCCCCATAATTAATAAAATATTCTCATAAAATTACCTATTACTCATTAACTGAAGGATGTTCAAAGTTGTTTTAAATTTCACTTTTTTGTTAAATATGAAGTCTGATGAATTAAAAACCATAATTTTCTATAATATCATATAACAAATATTTTATTTTCTTGGTGGTCATGATTATATCTTTGTTTGGTACCTTGGAAAGCTCACTTTCTCTGCAGTAAGAGGATATGGGTTCACATTTTTCTTTATTATTCATAATGTTTGGGACATCAGGCAGATCACACAATCACCCCGAGACTCAGTTTGGGGTCTCAATTTTCTCATCTGGGAATAAGGAAGGTGTAGGACTATATGACATTTGTTTTCCCTTATGCTCATAAATCTATGATCCCATGATCTCAATCTATGTAAGGTGCTTTGTAAATTTTAGAGCATTGGAAAAATGTCAGTTGTTTATATTATTATCTTTATAATGTATAAACTACAGCCTCTATGCCTAAAGCAGTCAGAGAGCCAAGTTTAAAAGTACATTAAAGTCATCAATAACTTTAAAAAAACAGCATTCCTAAATACTATTATTGACTATTGTGATGTGTTATAATGAACATTATTATTAAAGAACAAAACATGATTTTTAAGATAAAGTGTACTTCAAATTGAATAATAAGAATAAATTCTCCACATAGAAAGTTGTTAAAAACACACTTCTGGTATACTTGACTTGCAAACTAGTTTTACATAGGTGGATAATTAAAATTTTTTCTTAATACCAGTCAAAACAAAATGTTAACAAAATTGTTCAAAAACCAATACTAAAACTACAGGAACAATCTTAGGTCTCAGTTTGAAACCTACCAGATTCTGATACTATCCCTATATTCTATTCATCCTAAAAAGTAAATTCAAAGAAAGTAACCAAATATGAAAGGTTTCCCTTAGTTTTAGAAAAAATACTATCATTTTGTCATTTTTATCTCCAAAGAATGTTTTCTTAATTAAAACTAACATTAATTTACACATATAGTGGTCTACATGTACAACATATTTCTTTACAAAAGCTTGTTTCACCACTTCACTGAAAAACTTTATATGTAAACATAACCACAAAGTAATTTACCTTTAGTGATAAATTACTTCTCAAGAAATGTTTAAATCTGCTTTGTTTAACTTTCTATAAACAGAGACAAAATGCAAATATATAATTACTAAACAGAAAAAAGTTTTCACTTTTTAAAAAAGTAAAATCAATTAAGGAAAATGCACATCACCAAATACCGATCACAATAAAGGTTCCTCTATCTAAGATTCTAAGGGAACTTTCCTTTGCATTACAAAATGCCACAGAAAACATTGTAGAACTTTCAACTCACTTGTTTTCTCTTTGGTGCCAGGTATTCCCTTTACCCAAATGTCATAAAAATTCCTCAGCAGCTCAGATAGTGGTCAATGGGACAGTCAGGATAGAGTCTAGAGTAAATCAATGTTCAGCAAACGAACCAAAACCACACATCCTTGTAAAGGAGATATCTATTTAGCCCCAAGTCCATTTGGTAGCTCATTTCCCAAAGCATTATAAATCATTGTTTCCCCCGCGAATGAAAATAAGATGCCTAAACTACATTTTAAAATGCTTCAAGTGATGAATAATCACTGGGAAGGGGGAAAGGAAACAGCTGCAAGCTGAGGTAGAGGGTAGACTTTGAAGATGGGGTGGAGAAAAGAGGCGGGACGGGGATTGGTTGAGGGATGCTGCTTAGAGGATGGTGGGGGAAACTTGGAGACAGGTAGTTTGGTGGGAAGGGGGTTGCAAAGGTGGTAAGAAGAAGAGAGGTCAGGTCTGGGAGAGAAGGGAGGAGCCAATAGTGTGGGGATTTGGAGCGGGGAAGAAGGAGTAGACAACAGCTATTCTCTTTACCTGAAGCACTTCTCGGGGTCCTGGAGAGGAATCATTCACTGCATCTCCCTTCATTCCAGATAGGAACAGACACCCATTCGACTGTGCAGACCCCTTTCATCCAGACCCCTTTCGCACCTGACCTCTCCACCCGGGTTCCCGCCTCCCCTTGTGGAGGAGCCCCCGCTCCCTACTCAGTGACCACGAAAGCAGTTCCAGCCCTTGGCGGCGGTGAGAGAGAAGCTCCAGTCCCCGGCCTGGGAGCAAGTCCCCAGAGCCTTGGCTCCCCACATCACCCCTACAGATTTGGTGCACACCTCGTCTCTCTCTTCCGCGGGAGCTGCGTGGGGAGGATTAGTGTCCTCCGCGTAAGTTGGAGGAGCTACTGGGATAGGGGGCCGCGCTTCCTCAGCGGGCGTGCTGAGTGCGGCTTAGCGCGGCTGTGGAGCATCCCGCCCTCCCCAGCCGGGAGCTTCGCCAGCGGGACTGACACCTGTGCCCACAGCCCTGAGCGGCTATCAGTAGCCTCCCCAGCTGCGCGGAGCACTCCCATCTCCACGCGTCGTACCACTAGCTGGCGCGCGCAGGTCCTCCTGCCGCCACCCACTAGCCACTTTTGCCACGCGCGCCTGGCTCTCCCCAGCCTTTCACGCCCTCTAGCCACCACACACGTTCGCGTTCCCGTGCACATTCTAGCCTTCTCCCCAATGAATATGCACGCGCGTGCGCGCGCGCGCGCGCACACACACACACACACACACACACACACACACAGAGCTTCTGCAGTCCTAGTTTCCTCATTTTTGAGACCTGGCCTTTTGGGGCTTCCTTTGTGTTCTGTCCCCTAGCCGCGGGAGAGCCAATCCTTGGTCCAAGTCATCGTCACCCCTCAGTCTCTCCCGCAGACTAAACTGCACTACAGCTTTACACAGTCTCTTTTTCCTTCCAAGTCCCGGCCCTAAGTAATAGTAGCTATTGCATTTTACTATACTGTGAAATGTGACCATTTCTAAGGTTCCTACATTCATTTTGTAAGGTCATTTGGAATGTGAAGTTAAGCATATTCCCAAGAATATGGTGGGTTTCTCAAGCAGCTTGTAGGTTCCCTATTCAGATTTTCCATAAAATTAAGAATAGCATCCTGCCACCAGGAGTCAGTTCACCCATTTTGCTGGAGCCTCCAGCCATCTCTGTGTAGAAAATGACATCACTTCAGATTCAATCAAAATCCATTAATAATAATTGGTTCATATTTGGAAGTTACCTTATTACTACTTTGTTAGTAGTGATTACCCATTCAGCTTTTTTTTTTTTTTTTTTTTTTTTTTTCAGCTCTGAGTCTCTGATGACTAGCCAACTCCAGGGAACTAAAGAGAAGAAACTTTTCTCTAAATATCTTAATAGTGAATTTTAAATTTATTTTAAAGCAAAAAGAGTACTTCTATATTTGTTGCTAATTTCACAGGTAAGAAAGCTGAGGCATGCAAATGGCTTTCACCAAAGGTCATAAATTGGGATAATTGCTGGTGGACACATTCTCAAATACTAGGACACAGTGTTCCTCTACAACAATCTTTTTCAAAGGTGTTGGTCAGAATGAGAAGGGAAAGGAAAATAATAATACAAAAATTCCTCAAGAACAGTCAGATACAAAGAACCATTAAATACTTGTCTACCTTCAATGATGTTTCAGTCAATTTACAAGTGTTTTGGCCAGCTCTCAAAGAATTTGCAATGACAGGCAACAATGACATGGGTTGACATCAAGGATGTGAAGAACATGTCTCCCAAGTAGTATAAAAGTAATTATGAATTATAAGATTAAGGAAAATATATTCCTAATGATGATGAAATTATAACTATGTATCAATCAAAAATATTACTTTCTGAACATTATTTCTTCCTATTAACCAAGGTTTAAATCAAAGGCTTATAAGAAACATTACTTTTGCTTTGGTGGGCTCAGGAGGAAAAGATAGGCAAATGCATTATTTATTGGCATCGAAAGAAAAGGATTTATTATTTATTATTTTCAATAATAATTGAGCCACAAGACAAGTTTCTTTTTTAAACAGCACCCTAGTTGTGTTAAAAATAAGGAACATCCTCTCAAAGTTGCAGATGTATCTCAGAAAACCATTTAATACTCTAGGGTACTTCTACTTTTTCCACAAACTAATTTCCCAATTCTGAATAGCCTAGCTTTTGCTGAAGGGTAAATTGAGTTAATCTCTTAAATTGTTGTTAAATCAAGACTGGATTCTTCATGACCCTAGTTGGGGTTTTTGTTGGCACAGATATTGAAATAGTTTGCCATTTTCTTTCCCAGCTTATTTTACAGATGAGGAACTGAGGCAAACAGAATCAAGTGACTTGCCCAGAATCACACAGCTAGTGTCTGAATCCAGATTTGAACTTGGAAAGATGAATCTTCCTGACTCTAGGCCTTGTACTGAATTCACTGTAGTATTTAGCTATCTCTGGAGTGAGAGAATCTAAGCCCAAATCCCAGCTTTCTCACTGCGTTAAATCATGTAACCTTTTGGGCACTCAGTTTCCTTCTCTGAAAGGGGAGGTGTTTTAGAATAACTGATTTTTAATGTCCCTTTAATATCTATGATCCCATGATGCTAGATTCATAATACATGTTTGTATGTTGTATTGAATTTGCAAATGATTCATCAATGAAATTCTGGTATGAAATTATGTGGGAGTCAGTATTTCAGTTAGGCTTTTGTTGCTTTGAGATTCTATTATTTGCATGCTACAATAAATTCTAGAATAGGGTTAACCCAGAGGAGTTGTAGCAATAAAGTACTGTCATGTTGAAGACTTACTTGCCCTGTGTCGGTTTTACTGATACTGACATAACAAAGATATCACCCCTCCAAGCTATTATAAAATTAAAAAAAAATAATAGCATTCCAGCATTTGACAGTCATATCTAAGAATTTTTCAGGGAGCAATGGACATTTATTAATCCATATTTAATATAGCCATTCTTCCATGTAGTCTTCTCTTGCCTTCAGGAGTACATTTTTGGACTGTGTTCAGATTGGTATGTGAGTATGTGAGCATGTGCCTCCAAACAGTTGTGATGGCCTCAGATATGTCTTTAAGTACAAAGTGACAAGAACCATCACCAGCTTCACAATAAAGTTAACATACATATAGCATTTTCTTTTTCAAAGCACTTGACATATCTCATCCCATTTGATCCTCACAACTCTGTAAAGTAGGTAATAGTATTCTCCCTATTTTGCAGATAGGAAAAGTGTCTAAGGTAGAATTTAAATTCAGTTTTTTCCTGATTCTCACTCTAAATACTACACTACCTAGCTACCTAAACATTATTCTCAGAAATTTTAATTAAGCATCAAAGTGTAGAGATTTTGAGACCTGCCCTCCTTACTCTATTGCAAACTAGCATTAAGAGCTTCAGGGAATCATTGAAATTTGAAAGACTTTTCCTCATCTGTAAACTGATGGGACTGGATCAGATTAAGAGCACCTAGGTTTTTTTGTATCTTAAAAAAAAATAGTATATCACATGATTGTACAATGCACCTGTACTGGATCACTAGACTTACCTAATCTCATCTTTGCCCTTTTCTATATGTTATGCCCAATAATTAGAATATTCTCTAATTAAATTTTTTATATTGAAATCTTTCTCTTTTCAGAACCAAACTCACTTTTTCTATGAAGTCTTTTCCTCATTTTCTCAGCTCTAAGTGATCTATATCTCCTCAAATTTTCTAATTGCACTTTCTAATTTGTCCTTCTCATATTAAAATATCTATTTTAAAATTAGACTAGATTTGGTTTTAAAATAACAAAATTTATTTTTTCTCCCTCCCACATCATCAGAAAAATTCTTATAAAAATATTTATAGTGGATAAAAACATATTTTTATATTGGTTATTTTAAAATTTTCTTATTTTTATTTTCAGTAATAAAAATTAAAAAAAAATAATGTCTTTCTCAATATTTCTTCTACATTTAACAAATAAAAAATCATTCAACATATATTTACATAGTTCAGGAAAACAAATTCCCACATTAATCATGTGAAGAAACATATATGTGTATATATATGTATATATATATATATGTAATATATATATTTTAAATTCATAATCTTTCTCTCAGGTGGGGAATAGCAGGCTTCATCTTCATTCTTTTAGACTCATGTTTTATCATTTTGTTGATTAGAGTTATAAAATTTTTCTATTTCATTATTCTTATGTATCAATATTATTTTTTTCATTCATATACCACTATTTGTTTAACCATTTCCCAATAGGAAGATATGTTCAATGTTTTTGGCTAATATATACAAGTTTATATAGCATATTACTATTAAATATGTAATATCTTTTAAATATTCTACATAGCTTTAAATTATGTTAATATTATACACATTTCATATTTGTATGTATCTATATATTATACTCAGGTCACACACACAAATATACATACATTTTGGCAACTTTCTGGTCATAATTTTAAATTTCTTTCCATAAGGGCTTGGCTAATTCAGTAGTTCACCGACAGTTCACTAATTTTCCTGTTTCCTCACAGCTGCCCCAATATTTGTAATTTTCACTTTTTATCATTTTGGCTATCATATCAGTATGATAGGTGTGAGAAGAAAATACAAAGTTGCTACTAGGTCTATAGGAAGAACTTTCTGCCTCATCAAAACATATAAGAACTTACTAGAACAAAACATATAAAAACAAAATATGAAAGCGCTCTCCTGTCATATTCCTCTAAAACAGGGCCATCTCCACACCATGATGAGGCTTTAAATAATACTTTTGTGGAGCTGGTGATATGCATGCTAAAAGTTAATTACTAAATCCTTTTCAAAATTGCAGATGATCCAAAGAGCCAATAGAAATGAGTAAGTTTGAGCTATGGCATGTTACCAAAGGAAGTGACTCCAACCACAAAGAAGCATCAAAGATAATCATGATTAGAAAAAAAAAATATCAGGCTTATAATACAATGAAATTGAGAGATAACAGATAAGGCAGCTTGTGGGCTGCCCTATTATGTATGAAATATTAAATGAATTAGAGGAAGTTCTGTAACATATTTGTTGTACCCTGCTTTCTAGAGCTCCCAAGTTGGGGTGAAAAAATATACTGTGCTTTCTAGAGCCCCCATGTTGGGGTGATTAAAACATGCCATCTTACTGGAAGACTGACGAGGCAAGACTCTAGAGGATGGTTCAAATATGGAGTCTGTTTATCCCAAGGTCTCTCCCACTTATAAACCCTCATACCCATATATGACCAAAGCAACACTATGCATGTGTTAAATATATACTGTGTGCATGGGACCACATAAACAACTTGCTATTGTATGCAGTTTGCCACTTGGTATCACTCTTTTACCTGGTATCACTCGGCTTCAATCACAACACAGGTTGTCATTGCCCCCTAACTTCTTAGAAAGGCAAAGAGCTTTTAGGGGAGATGGGGAGCCAAACCAGACCTTGTTAGCAGATTCTCTATGGACTGAAGGATCTTATATCTCACCCAGAGTTCCCCCACTATTTGTGGCCCTCTACACATATTCAATGCATTACCTGTGAAAGAATCACAGAATATTACAGCAAAAATTCTCTAGGATACAAAGACAGCTGCTAAACACAACTGTGGAGGAAATCATTATACCAATGCAATCATTTACATATATCAGAACTGAATATAATAAAACAGACTAAAAGCATTTTAGTAAACTATTTCAAATTTTTAAAAAATGTTAAAAATAGTTTCTATATATGTAATTGGAAAAACTAGTAAAATAATGCAAAACTCTATTTGTACTAAAAGTACACAAATCTCTGTCTAGCATTGCTCAATGACCAATTTTTAAGTCCATGAAAGTACTGATACTTAGTAACCTCAATTATTCTTGAGAACTTGGGATAGTCAGGACACAACATAAATGTTGACTGCTTTTCTAGTGACTTTATGTTGTGATTTAAGAAGTTTCATGAAAGAGATTCCACTGAGCTAGGGGAACTTAAATATTATACTAGACTAATTAAATATCATACTAGCCTAA
This sequence comes from Antechinus flavipes, assembly GCF_016432865.1. Taxonomy (NCBI): domain Eukaryota; kingdom Metazoa; phylum Chordata; class Mammalia; order Dasyuromorphia; family Dasyuridae; genus Antechinus; species Antechinus flavipes. Next base: position 461,716,149 of record NC_067400.1, read on the forward strand.
GTGATAACATGCACTAGGTTAGCAGGTAAAGCATTTATGACTAAAAAAATTCTCAATAACTTATCAATTCAAGATCAGACAGGATTTTTTTATCCCACAGACGACATACAGTATTCTGTGGACTAGAGAAGTGAGAAAGCTTTTCCTTCCATACTACAACATTCTAATTCCATGGAAATAATCAGTAGCCATGAATCCTAGTGTATTTCTATTTAATACTTTTGCTGTTCAATAGCTAGAACACAGTTTTCAAACAAAAAGTCATGTTCAGAACTATTCTGTAATGTTTCTGCGATATGGAACAAATACAGGGACTAAAAATTCTTTCCTCTTTTTCCTTATGTTCCTCCTCTAGGGGAGTTGAGTGATAGGAGCATGGGGAAAGGAAAGGAAAGGAAAGGAGAAACTTATGTTTATTAATATCCATAATTTAAATGTGCATGCTTGCCCCACCTTCCTCAGCGCCTAAAGCTTGGTTTCAAAATATATTGATGCATATTTTTCTTAGAATCTCATGGATTTCTTTAAAACATCATCATAATGAACTGATACACCAATATGCCTATATAACACATATATAACATATGTGCATGCACATATATGGCAGCTAGGTGATACAGTGGATGAAATTCAGGGCTTGAAATCAGTAATACTGATCTTCCTGACTTCAACTCTAACCTCAGACAGTTACTAGCTTTGTGACCCTGGGTGGGTCACTTAATCCTGTTTGTCTCAGTTTCCCATGTGTAATATGAACTGGAGAAGGAAAAGACAAACCATTCCAGTATCTTTGTCAATCCACCCCTCCAAAAAAAATTAACAACAACAACAGCAACAGCAGAATTTTAATAATTTAATTAAGCAGTAGCTCATCTATTAGCTTATCTGAGAAAGCTCTAAGAGTTTTAGTGCTATTTCAAATACAATATATGTCAGTAGTATGACATAATGTTTCTTCCCCCTCCTTACCACATACAAAAAAAAAAAAGATAATATGATGTTACGCTGTACCCAAGAGAAGAATAATGTCCAGAATGAAGAACATGATAATCTTAATTTGTTAAGTTTTGGGGAGTTTTATTTTTAGAAGAACATTAATAAAATGAGCATCTTTTAAAGAGTGGTGTACAAGATGATAAAAGGACTTCTGTTTATATTTTATGAAAACCATTTGAAGTATCCCAGAGCCATTTAGCCTGGATAATATTAAAGAAGAGATAAAGGAGAACTAATAATTATCTTCACGTATTTGAAACTCTGGTATGTATGAAAACAATTACATTTTTATTTGTTGAACCTGGAATGATATCTGTGTCACTTGGAGAATGTGAGAGACAGATGGATGGCCAGAGAGCTCAACTGGCACTTTGTGATGTTGGGAGAAAGCATTGATGCATGCCCCACAAGAAACTTTGGGCATGACGTGGAGAAGATTTTATAGGGTGGGTAGGTATGGATGACAGAGTTCTGAAACATTGGGGGAACTCAAGAATCCATGAAATCACACTATTTGAATAAAAGCTTAGAGTTATTTTGATTTACATTTTTTTTTCTGATTAATGATTTAGAGAAAGCATTTGTGTGGTTGTTAATCCTTTATAATTCTGTTGAGAACCATTTCCTTATCTCCACTAACAATTTATCTGTGAGGAATCGTTCTAAATGTTATACATTTATGTTAATCCCATGCAGATCTTGGATTTCAAGATATTGTGTTTGTATATACATATACATATATATGTTTACATACATGTGAATATATCAGTATATGTCTCTGTGCGTATCTATATATCTACATATTCTAAATATAATTTCCCTTCTTATTCTATGTATATTATTTGTGTTCACAAAAAGTTTTTCATTTTCATGTTATGAAGTTTATCAATTTTATATTGTGTGATCACCGATATCACTTGTATGGCTAAAAATTATTCTCTAGTTATAAGTGTAAAAGGTATTTGATGCAGTTATCTTCAGATTTCTTACTATTAGACCTTTTATAGGCAGCTTGTATAACAATTTTGAGCTTATTAAAGTATGTTTTATTTGATTCTAGTATAAACCAACTGTTGTCAAACTACTTTCCATGTTTTTCAGCCTTTGTTTTCAAAACAAAATTTTTCACCTTGAAGAAGTTTATATTGGTTTGGTTTGGTTTGGTAAAGACACTGAATTTTATTGTTTTCCTTTTCAATTTTTGCTTAAAAAATTTATTCTACTGATGTACATTTCTACTTTTATCCAAAATCAAAGTTTTGATTACTTTTTAAAGATTTGCATATATATATACACGAATACCAAGAAATAGATTTATACATATACAAATATATATGTATATATTCATATGTATGTATCTATACACAAATACAAATAGATATACATGTTTTTCTTATATGTGTATTTTATGCATAAATATATAGATTTATACACAAAAGACACACACATACATATATTTCAAACAAGGTGCTTTTATATGCTAAGATATTCTGGAATAGTTAAGAAAATGATTACTTAGTAAATGCCTGCATAAGAAATGGAATTGATGTGAGGATTTTGGAAAGGAGGGGTATTCTTTATTCTTGCTTTAAAAAATTATATAAACATGAATCTAGATTACATTGGGGAGAAAGATGTGGACCTAAGCTATTTTGCTCCAAATATGAGAGCTAATTCATTCTGTATATTTTGGGACAGTGGTATCAAACTCAAATAGAAATAAGGGCTAATTTGTTCATAAGGATACCTGTGGGCCATTTATTTAGTTAAACAATTATCTATGTTTTATTGCATTTTTATTTATTTTGTTACAATTTCACAAGTACATTTAAATTTGTTCTGAATCACACTTGGAAGTATTGCCTATGTGCTGATGTCTGTACTAGGATATAGTTTAATAGAATTTCTCTCTTTTGGTTTGCTTTCTGCTTGGATAAAATAATTTACTCATTATTTGCTATTTGTGTCACTTTTTTTGAGTGACTAGCATTTGTTGGGAAAGAGTCAAGACTTTTATTGTAAGAATGGGCTTATTTCTTCCCTTTTAAGAGAGTGACTAAGGAAGTTAATAGCTATAAAAAATCATGCCCCTAGATCAACCATATTTATGGGAAAGATGAATAGAATTATATCTGGTACTTTTCTTCTCTCAGAGAACAGTGGCAAACTTCTCCTATTCTCCTATTCTCTTCAAGGCAGGAATCAAAGTTGCTCTTAGAGAAGGGTGGACAAGATTCCAAAGATATCTATCAATACCTTCTCATGACTTGTACTTATAAACAATTTTTGTGGGCATAAAAATCAATACTCCCCCCATCCCAAACATATAATTTGAGATCTGGAAGAGCTATTCCCCTATTTTCTTTATTTTTTCTCTTGAGATTTTTGACCTATACTAAATTAATTGCTTATAATTTATCTCTACACACCATGCAAGTACTCGTTTAATAATTTAATTGGTAAAGTTGTGAAGTAATTTAGGAAGTATTTATGTTCATATGGGGCAACTATGTAGTACAGCGGATAGACAACCCTTATTTGCCTCTTTTCTTCATTGTAAAATGGAGACATGCTGAAGAAGACAATAGTAATATACTCCAGTATTTTTGTCAAGAAATCTCCATGGAAAAAATATATAAAGTTGGAAAAAGTAGGACACAGTTGAATAACTGAACAGAAACAAATGCTTATATTGCAGAGATATATACTGAATAGCAGCAATGATTGTGTATCCTTCCAATTATTTGTTATGCTTGAGTGCTTTAAAGTGTTTGCTGTAATTGTATCTATATGTCTTCAATCTATCTTTGTAGATTGACTCCCAGATAATTAATTATTTCTGTAGCTCTTTAAAATGAAACTTCCTTTTCTATTTTTCCTTTGATATTGTTATTGCGTTATGAAAATACTGATTATTTTTATGGATTAATTTTATCCTGTCACATTACTAAAGCTATTATGTGAATTGAATTGATTTGATTCTCTAGAGTTTTTTTTTAATGTAAATTATTATGCCATCTGTAGATTTGACTAACTTGCTCTTCTTTGCCAGTGTTTGTGTTTTAAATTCTTTCTTTTGTTTTTATCTGGCAGTTCTTAGTATTTCTGGAACTATGCCAAATAATTTTGGGAATATGAAGCATCTTTACTTTATACCTATAGTGGAAATGCTTCCAACATTTCCCCATTGTAAATAACTTTCAGATTCTGGTTCTATATTTATATTTTGATCCTATTTTTAAATGACCTTCTTCAAATGACTATGTCAATGTGACCTGAGTTTTTTTTTTTTTTAACAGATGAGAATTATACTTTTTCAAGGCCCCTTTTTTACATTTTTTGATATGACTAGGTAATGTTGTTGTTGTTGTTGTTTTGCTTATTCCTACTATGATTGCATTAGTTGTTTTCCAATGTTAAATCACCCTCAGCTTTTATTAATTCAACTATGTCAAAGTGAACATTTTTGGATATGTTTTAACATTCTTTTCTCCCTAGGATATTCCCCCTTCAATATTTAATAATGACAATAGATCATAATATTTTCATTTGCTTTATCCTTCTTCTGTCAATGTATTAAGACTACATTTGTTCATAAAATAAATTGGATAAAATTATTTAACAGAATTAACCTAAATCAGTCCTAGTATATTCAAAATATCATTGGTATTTCCTTTAAGCATATTTCATAATATTTTTTCTAAAGATCACTATTTAATATTTTATTTACCTTAGCATTTTATGTTCTTGTAAAGTAGTCATCTATTTCTTTTATATTCTTTTTTGATAAAATATAACCACATGTAATAAATTCTAATTATTTTTTCATTTTTATCTCTTGTGAATTTGTCTACTTTTAATTTTTTACTGCAAAAATTTTATTTTCTCTCTCTTAATCAGATGAACAAAGTTTCAGTCTTAGTATTTTCAAACAATAAATTTTTAGTTTTATTTAATGTATTTAATTCTAAAGTTATTCCATTTTTCCATTTATTTTCTCCTCTGATGTTGAAAGTTTACCTTTTTGTCATTTATTTGGTGATTTTCTAGCTTTTGTTGTATATTTGTATTTGGTTAATTATTTTAATCTTTCTATTTCTGAATGTATGAAATATATGGTTGATTTCTCTTTCATATACATATTTATGTGTATATCAATGTGTGTGTGTGTGTGTGTGTGTGTGTGTGTGTGATTCAAAAGATTATATAAATCTTTCAAGTTTAATGGCTTGGTTTATTATGATACACATTTTTTTCCCCCTCTAGATTTGTTCAGTTCTGACCAATGAAAAATCCTCTAAATTATTCAATTGCTATATATGAGTTTATATAATTGTTAGCTTTTCTTGTTTTTTTAAAATTATTGACTATGCCATTTAGTGCACATTAGTTTTAGTATGCTTTCATTTTCTATATCTTTAAGCATAATATAGTTTTCAAGTCTCTCTATTCATGATGTCATTTTAGCTTCAGATGATGGCACAATTCTTTTAAAAGTGATAATGAAGACCTATATTGAATGTCCAAAAATTAGATTTTCACTGGGTATTATATCATTACATTTTTAGCTTCTTATTCTTACTTCTACTTAATGACTTTTTTATAGTAGGGAAACGTATCTTTTAATCATTTTACAACATTCATTTACAATTTTCCAAGTTATAGCCTGTGGCCACATATCATTCTAGATCATTAAATTTCATTGCATCTTTAAGCTAATCAATGCTCAATATCATTATGATGTACACAATTACAAGGTAAATTTACTAGAGCAAACAATGTCTTGAACTATCAATATTATCTACTGTAGGCCCATTTTCCCTTATTTTTTTACTTATGTATATCTCTCTTACTTATATTATTTTCCTTCTATTTCTCATGTCCCTTTTATACTTCTGTTTCCTTTTCTGCCTCCCCCCTCTTTCTGTTTCTTTGTTTTTTCTTTCTTTTTTTCCCCTCACTTCATCTGTCTGTTCCTTCATCCTTCCATCCCTATTCTTTCCTCCTTCCCCCCTCTCTCCCTCCCTTACTCCTTTGTTTCTTCCTTCCTTTCTCTTTTTCTTCTTTCTTTCTTTCTTTCTTTCTTTTTTCTTTCTTTCTTTCTTTCTTTCTTTCTTTCTTTCTTTCTTTCTTTCTTTCTTTCTTTCTTTCTTTCTTTCTTCCTTCCTTCCTCCTTCCTTCCTTCCTTCCTTCCTTCTTTCTTTCTTTCTTTCTTTCTTTCTTTCTTTCTGTCTGTCTGTCTGTCTGTCTTTCTTTCTTTCTTTCTTTCTTTCTTTCTTTCTTTCTTTCTTTCTTTCTCTCTCCTTCTCTCCCTCCCTTTATTTATGTCTCTTTATTATGACCAAAGAACTAAAAATCATTACTGATCACAAAATAGAAAATGTTATTATATCAAATTGAAAAGTTTTTGTACAAACAAAACTAACATGGAAGTGAAGAAGAATCTCTAATTTACTCCAATATTCTCACAGAGCCTTATTGAATCTTTTTTCATGTATGTGATTCTAGATCTTTAGAAAGAACCTTATGATGAATTAAACTACACAAATTATCATGAGACCCTTGTAGTGAGAAGCAAATATAAGATGCCAAAAAAATCCACATTTCTATATAGTATCCCCTTATGATCATGGATGGTGGCTGTATGATACTCCCCTTCTTTCCACTTCAGAGCAGTTGCAGATATCCTCTGACTACATCCTTTTGTCCATTATGATTCCTTTATTTGACTAATCAGTTGAAATTCTATGAATATAATTAATGTACAATCCTAGACCTTCAGTCTTCCTTCCTGGCTGACTTGAAATAAAACACTCTCTGAATGCTGAGTGGGGAAGGGGGGTCAATATGGGTAGGGAAATTCCCTTCTCTCTCACTGGGCCATAGGCCATGATATCAAGGTCTCCCTTCACTGTTTTGACTTAACAATCATACAATTCAAGAAGTCTTGCAACTTGATTCTCTTGATCTCTTGTCCTTTAACCATTCATTTCAGTTTGCTTATAGCATATATAACTTCTTCACTTCTACTGTGGAGCTACCTACTGAAGAGTGATAGAGGAAGTCACACATCAAAGATTACTGGGGTTAGTAAAATAAACATTCATTTTTTCCTTCAATAATCCTCACCAGAGACTTTGGATACCTTTGCTACATTTTAAAGAGAGAGAAAAATAATCTTGGAGAGTTGAAATCTTTATATATTTAGAGAGCTGTGAGAAATTTAGAGAACAAATAATATTGTCATTCTAGAGATGACTGATAGGTAACTCCTTTTGGACAAGACTTATGAGAGACTTGGACCATTATTTGTCATCTTTGAGAGATTTTAATAGCTATTCATGGAGAAGAAATTTGGAGGTAAATTCTTGGGGAAAACTGAATAAATTTAATGATATTTTTGCTTTTGCTTGATCTGAGATAAGGATGGCTATCCCTGCTTTTTTGACTTCAGCTGAAGCATAATAGATTATGCTCCAGCCTTTTACCTTTACTCAGTATGTATCTTCCTGCTTTAAATGTGTTTCCTGTAAACAACATATTGTAGGATTCTGACTTTTGATCCAGTCTGCTACCCGCCTCCACTTAATGAGAGAGTTCATCCCATTCACATTTATGGTTAAAATTACTAATTCTGCATTTCCTGCCATCTTATTATCCCCAGATTATGCTTTTCTTTTTCTTGCCCCCCCCAATCCTCTTTCCCAGTTTTAAACTTATGTGCCCCACTTGTATCATGCCACTCACCCTCTTTAGGATCCCTCCCTTCCCCCTTTAAATCTCTTCCCCTTTCTTGTATCTTCCCTTTCTTACTCCTTTCCTTTTCCCTTTTCCTCTCCCCCTTTTTAATGAGGCAAGAGAAAATTTTCTGTAAAACAAGTATGTCAATTATTTTCTCTTTGAGCCAACTCTGATGAGAGAAGGTTCACACAATATTCCTCCCCCTCTCTAAATTCCCTCAGATATAATAAGTTTCCTTTGCTTCTTCGTGGGATGTGGTTTCCCTCTTTTTATTCCCCTTCCTCCCCTTTTCTGACACTATCTCCTTTCCATTTCTACTTCCCTTTTTATGTTATATGAGTAAAATCAAATTATATATGTAGTCTTTTGTATATCCATAACAGAAATACAGTCCTCAAGAGTTCCTTTTACCTATTTCTGCTTCTCTTGAGTCCTATGTTTGGAGATCAAAATTTTTGTTTAGTTCTGTTTTTTTTCTTAGAAACAAATGGAATTCATCTGTTTCATTAAATGCCCATCTTCTTCCCTAGAATAAAATGCTCAGCTTGGCTAGGTAGTTTATTCTTGGCTGCATTCCAAGTTCTTTTGCCTTTTGGAATATCAAATTCCAGGCCCTTGGATCCTTTAATGTGGATGCAGCCAGATCTTGGGTGATCCTTATTGTGGCACCTCGGTATTTGAATTGTTTTTTTTTTTCCTGGCTGCTTGTAATATTTTTTCCTTAATCTTATAGTTCTGAAATTTGGCCACAATATTCCTTGGAGTTTTTATTTTAGGATCTTTTTCTGAAGGTGTTCGATGAATTCTTTCAATGCTTATTTGACCTTCTGATTCTATTACATCTGGACAGTTCTCTTTCATGATTTCCTGTAAAATAGTATCTAGGCTCTTTTTTTCATCATAATTTTTGGAAATTCCAATAATCCTCAGATTATCTTTCCTAGATATATTTTCCAGGTCTGTCATTTTTCCAAGTAGATATTTGATGCTTTTCTCTAATTTTTCATTTTTCTGGTCTTGCTTGACTGATTCTTGATGTCTCAATGAATTTGATTTGTATTTGCTCAGTTCTGATTTTTAATGAGTTATTTTTCTTGTGAATTCTTTATCTTTTCCAATTCACAAATCCTACTTTCCTGGAATTTTTTTTTTTTTTTTACCTTTTCCAATTCATATTTCAGGAAGTTGTTACTTTCTTGCATAGCTTCTCTTTCTTTTCCCCATTTTTCTTTTAACTCTCTTTTGAGACTTTTAATGGTTTTTTCTAGGAGAGCGTTATGTAAAGGGAGCCAGGTAACATTCGCCTTTGGGGCATTGTCTAGAGACTGTTTGCTATTAGTCTCCTTGGGGTTGCAAACCTGATCTTTTCCTGTATAGAAGCTATGGATCATCTTTTTGATTATTTTCCTCATTTTTAAAGTCTTTAGTGTCTGCCTTCAGGGCAAGGAGATTACCAGCTTCCTCTGCAAAGGAGGGAAAGGTATAAACAGTCTGCAAAGTGCAGCGAGGTGTGGGAGTGCTCTGGGAAAAAGTTCCCTCCCCCCCCAACCAGAAGTATTCAGCATGGGCCAAGCTATGGAAATGCCCAGTGGAGAACCTGGGTGTGTGGTTTAATGACTGCCCTAAGCCTAGAAACTAAGTAGTGAAAGTGTCACTATCCCAGGCCAAAGCCCGGGGTGGGGCTGTGGCTATTAGCAGCTGAGCAGCAAATAACCCTGCTCAGACCGGAAATGTCTCTGCTCTGGAAACAAGTCTCACTGTGGCAGTTCTATTGCCCCAGGCTGAGCCCCCCACTTTGCAGATTAGAAGATGACTTGGTCTGTGCCCCACTGCTGTGCAGGTTTGTAGCTGCCCTAAGGAAAAGCCCTGTATTGTGCATTGGGGCTGCACAGTTGTGCTGTGATCTGTGCTGTCATTTCCTGTTTTGGGTGGGTATAGCCAGATCCTGTTAGGTTCTAGTGGTTTTTAGGATGGCTTTGATTTCTCTGCTGATCTACTGTTTTGCAAGCAGGGCAGAGCAATCAGTCTATGCCAGTGTTGTCTCTGTAATTTTTTTTTAACCACACAGGCCACTTCTGCTGGTTTGCACAATATGCTAGCCTCTAGTTCTCTCCCTGCCTGCATTGGTCTGTTCCCTTTCTTCAGGACAAACCTTTCCTGGTGATCTTCCAGATTATCTTTGGCTGGTAAGTTGTACTTCTAGTCTTCGTGGGTTTTACCAGTCAAGTGCTATTTTTGAGGCTGAATTTAATAATTGGTTGTGAGGGTATGAGAGGGCTTAGAAAGTCACGTGTGCCTTCTCTGCCATCTTCCCACTTATATTTTTCAAATCCACCTTCTCCATTTAAGTTCCATCAGAGAATGAGGCATGCCTTTTCAGCATAAAACCTTTTCTCTCCTCTTTTCCCCAATTGCATCATCTGTCATGTTCTTTGGGAACTTGATCCATCAGTCACTATCTCTTTATGTCTCTCATGTTTAATCTTTTCCTATCAACTTGCTCCTTTCCTGAGGCTTCATCAACATAAAAAAGAAAAAAAAAATCACCTACCTGCCATATTTTCAACGAGTGGCACAGTGGGTAGAAAAGTTCCCATCTTTGCAACTTTTAAGAAATGATCCTTTCCTCCTTCTGTTATATCTTTTTACTTTTCTTATACTACTCCAAGTTCTCCTGCAATCAGTCTGATCACTACCTCTTAATCTCTTTTGTTGGATCATTATCTTTCTCCTGCATCCTAAGTATGGGTACATTAAGAACTCAGAATAAATGGTTAGAGTGCTGAAGTACAAAGTTACACTAAAATTATAAGGACCAAGATTAAAATATTGCCTCAGATCTTTATTAGATCTGTGACTTATGTCTCAATTTCTTCATGTATCAAAATTAAAAATTCTATACATGTCAAGTGTTCTATTTTTCTGATATTATATTCAATGGTATTCACTTAACAACCTTCTTGTGATAGGATTCTACTATTTTCATTTTATGTTTCATGTTGTTCTTATGCTCCTTCATGCTTTTTCTGATTGAGTTCAGCATTGCTTATAGGGTCACTTTTTCTTCACAATCCTGATGACTTAAGTCTATATATCTATCTTTAATCTCTTTCTTGAATTCTTGTACCTCATCTCCAGCTGTCTATTGGACAGCTCCAGCTGGATGTCTCAGGCTCAAGTTGTCCAAAACTGAATCAATAATCTTTCATCCTAAATTTCCCTATCATCCAATCTTTCCTACTTCACATGACACATTTGTGTTCCTTCCCACCTAAAAAGTGTTTAGAGCTCCTCAATTGTGTGTATGTTAGCTCTCTCTTAAAGAATGTTAGCTCTTTTACTACAGAGCTTTTTTTTTTTTTTAAACAGGACCTATTTAATTTTTTACTTTGTGTCCCCACTGACTAAGTTAGTGCATTACATATAACATTCTTAATAATTTGTTATAAAAAGGAATTGTTAAAATTAAGCATTTAATAGATATGGGTTTTTTTTTTTTGCTCATATTAAGTGAATTGTCCAAGGTCACATAGTAAATAGTACCTCCTGACTCCAACTCCAGTGCTCTTTCCATTATAACATTATCACTCCCAGCATCTGATCATATAATTTCTCATTTCAAAAAGTTATTGTAGTTCTCTATTACTTCTAGAATAAAACACAAACTCCTTGGCTTGGAATTTAAAGCTATTTAAAATTTGCCTCTAATTCTACCTTTTCAATCTTATTTTATAGTACTCACTTTCTGTACTCAATATGTTAGCCAAACTGTATACCTAGCTGTTCCATGATCTTGACATGTCAATATCCTCACTCCCTATGCATGAACAGTAACAATTCCTTATTTCTGGAATGCATGCTCTCCTTGTTTTAACTTTTTATAATTGTTATCTCTTTCCAGGAACAAGTTTAGGTCATACTTTTCCCTGATCCTTGCAGTCATAACTTCACTCACCTTTCTGAAATGGATATAAAGTTCTTTGTTTGGGTACATGTTTATATCTCTTTAGTGGAATGTTGTCTCAGTGAGGAAAGAGACTATTTAATTTTTGTATTCCAGTGCCTAGCATTGTGCTTTGCAAACAATAGACACTTAGGAAATGCTTTTTAAAAGATCAAATTAAAAATTTAAAAACAAAAGCACATACATAGATAGATTTAAAAAATAAAACACGTGCATAGATAATTTTTGACATTCATTTTTGCAAAACTTTGAGTTATAATTTTTTCTCTGTTCCTCAACCTGCCAAGATGGTAAGTAAACCAATATGCATATTAAACATATGCAATTCTTCTGTACATATTTCCACAATTGTCATACTATGCATTAAATTGAATTTTAAAGATTTCTTCCCAATCACTTTCATTGAACAAAAATCTCCTCCCTCTTTCTAAATAGCTAAAACTGAGAGGTTTTAATATCACCACCATAGAAAGATATATAGGAAGAATAAATGTATTTCTTCACTATAAATAGGGGTCAGTTGGGAAGAAATAATACTGCTTTGTTTGACTTTTTCCAATGGTGGTTCGAAACAATGAATAAGATGCACAGGGCAGCTGTTACAATTTAGAAGGCTATAATTGACTATAGAACATAGGGACAAAAAATTATTGGGGGGGGATTGTTTAAAACTAAACTGGTCAACCACATGATCAAAACTGTGACAGAAGGAAAATGATGCTTGATAAAATGTAGTAGACTGGAGGAATTGGAGGTCATGGTGAAGATAAACAGTAATTTGGGAGTGAAGCATTAATAAAGATTGGAGAAGGAAATGGCCAAAAATCCTCCAGTATCCTTGCCAAGAAAACTTCATGGGGTAACAAAAAGTTGGACCCAGATGAACAACTCAACAACAAAAGAGATGGAAGGCTAATGTGTTGTGTTTACAATTCTAAAAACTGAATTTTGCTGAGATGAAGCAAAGATAAAAATTAAAGTTGTTTAGGTGGTAAGTTAAACTGAAAGGGGGCAATATGTATCTTCTTGTATATTGAAAGTCCACAAATAGAAAGATAGGAGTTTATGTGAGGATGAGAAATATGAGCCATATTTGAGTTCTCTGAGACCTGAGAGTAATCTGTGGCTAGTACATGATTGCTAAAAGGACTTAGACCATATGCTAAAGATAAATAGAGTAAAGCTCAAAGCAAGAGAAGTTTATATCAATGGTTGCTAAGAAATGGTATGCAAGTAATAACAAGACTCAAGAAATATGACTCATGAACTCCATTCCCCTATCACTAACTGCCTATTGGATTTTTCCAACTAGGCAGCTTAAAAACATATCTAAACTCAACATGTTCAAAGCAGAACTCAGGGTTCCATTAACTTTTCAATCACCCAAGTTTGCAACTCCAGAGTAGTTATGTTAAATTCTTTTATTTTAAACATCTCTATCTCCAATCAGCTACTAAGTCTTATTGATTTTACCTCAATCGCATCTTAATATTCTTCATCTTTTTCTTGACTCTGTGTACCACTGCCCTAAATCAGGCCTTTACTACTTCTCAATAAATAATGTAAATTGTTTCCAAACTGGTCAACTTGCCTGAAGGCTCAAAGTGAAATTTCTAAAATACAGATCTGATCATATTAATCCCCCACTCAAGCAACATTAGTAAATATTCATTAACACTAGGATAAAATGGAAATTTCTCTGTTTGAGGTTTATCATACCTTTTCAGGAATGTTGAACATCACTTCCTGTTGCACCCTCTGTGATAATAACTTATAACATTCCATTTTCCATCTTCATCCTTTTTCACAGGCTGCCCTCTTTCCTACTCACATGCATGACATCATATATTTCTTTTCCTTTATCTCATGGAAACCCTACATGCTACTTCCTACATAAGACCTATTCTGACCTTTAAAGTTGCTAGTGCTTCCTTCTCTTCCCCTATCCAACAATTCACTATTTTTGGTCTTAGTTTTTATATCTGTAGAATGATTTTTAAATTTTTGGTAAGACAGTTGTGACTAAGTGACTTGCCCATGGTTACACAGCTATTAAGTAGCTGAAATAGAATTTGTAGTTAGATTCTCCTTATTCCAAGACCTGTACTATATCCACTGCACCACCAAGCTGCTCTGATAGAATGAGGATATTGAACCAGATGATCATCAATGTCTCCTCTATACTCTAACATTTGATAAAATAGATTTTGAGCATCTCCTGAGCATTGTATAAAGTAGTGTATGGGGAAAAAATTATAATGAATAACTTCTGCCCTCAAGGAATTTATTTTCTAGTTGGGAAAATATATAAAGAGATGAAAAGAGAGAGAGGCAGTTCAGTACAACAGAAAACAAAACAAAACAAAACATTGCTTTTTGAATCAGAGTATGTAAGTTTAAATTTTATCTCTTTCATTTATTTCCTATGTTATCATGAGAAAGTCACTTAATCTCTCTCAGTCTCAGTTTCTTCATCCATAGAATGAAAGAGTTAGATTAGAAGGAATCTAAGATTCCACCCATATCTATACTTATGATCCTATACATAAAGTATTTAAATAAAATTTAAAGGCAATCACAAAATAGATGTTACAAGGCAATATATCCAGAGAATTATGTTGATAATAGCTGCAATAAAATATCAGAAGCAATTGAGGGCAGTATGTACTAGGAAATCAGAAAAAAAATTTAAGGAAGAGGTACTATTTGGTCATGATAGTAATTGACAATTTATAGCACTCTGAAATTCACATGTAGTACTGAGGGTATTATTGTCCCATTTTATAGTTGGAGAAACTAAAGATCATAACGTTTAAATGATTTGCCCCCTGTATACAGCTAGTTGGGGATTAAACCCAATCCTTCCTGCTCCTAAATCCAGTGCTCTATCTGGGAATAATGTGAATAGGCAAAAAGGAGATAGGAGGCAATTCTCCATGTCTAGAAAATTAGGGAAGCAGGAAAATCCAAACCAGTTCTAGGGAAAATGAACAGACTTGTTTGACTAGAGCATACAGAGTTATTTTAGACGAAGCTGGAAAGGTGGTCCTATTACTGGATTGAAAAAAGGACTTGAATACTAATCTAACTAGTGCAACAGGTGTGCAATGAGTAGCAATGGAAAAATTTCAAAAAAGGATCTGAGGTGATCAAAGCTTTATTTGGAGAAACTGAAAATGGGGGTGGGGATGGGGTAAGAGCCCAGTTAAGTGGTGCAAGAAATAGTCCAGTTATAAACTGATAAAGGCTTGAATCAGGGTGGTGTGACATTGGGGATGGAAAACAAGGGATAGATATGAGCTATTGAAATCAATTCAGGGACTAAAAAATTTATATATTTCACGCCCTTCTGGGTTTCAACTTCAAGTATCAGTTATGCATACTGAAAGTTTTCTTGCAGCACTCTCTTCTGAATATTGAGGAAAATTCCCATTCATAATTATTTCCTCTGCTTTATTTCAGAGAAATCATATTCAGTAATGGTGAAAATGGTAAAATTAACATTTATAAAATGAAAAATACAAGGGAATGTAGAAATTTTTTCCCATAATTTTTATTTCAGAAATTGACTGGAGTTTTAAGATACTGTGTTTCCTAAACCCCATCCTGGAGTTCATATATTAGACTTCCTATGAGTAGCTATGACCTTGAAGTAAGTAGCAGTTATTAATAGACATTAACAAATATTAACATCCAAACCAACAGATAGAAGGAAGAGAGAACTGATTTACCTTGATTTTATTCATCAGTCTACATAATAATAGTACTTTTCATTATAATTTTATGATTTGATTTTAAAGTCTAAATTATTTTGTACAGTAAGGAAGAGCAAATTACTTTGACAGGTTGTTTAAACAAAAGATTTCATTGTTTTAATTATAACTGAAAATTTACTCAAAGCATATGGATTATTTTCAAAATAATCAGTTTGATTGTGTTAATATTCAATGATGCATACAATTGGGGTGTGATCTTATGGCTCAGTAGTTAAGAGTGATAGATATGCAATCAAAACACTTGGGATCCACTCCCTGCTCTGACCCTTAGTCCTTGTATGAACGTGAGAGTCACTTAGCTTCAGTAGGTCATAAATCCTAATCTCTGAAGTAAAGGAGTTGTATTATACTATTCCTAAAGGCTCTCTGGGTCCAAATCTATAAGGATGAACAATGATCCTTTTTTAAGGCACACAATAGTCAAGTAGGTTCTAGCTCCCACAGCAAATATATATCAGTTCTTTGGAAACTGGCTATTTGAAATTTCTAATGCATTTTTTTTCATGAAAATAAAATCTATTCCACTCAAATATATCTGAAGTAAAAATTAATATTTCTTTAGAAACCAGCTGTAATGCATGACATTTTTTTCAGCAAAATGCATAAAGAGTTTCAGGTTTCCTGTCCCTTGTTCACCTTCCATCCTTACCAGGAGATCGATATTTTTCCTATCTGTAAAGCTAGCTCACTCTACAATAATCTATTTATTTGTATTCTTTTTTAATTTTTAATTTTTTCTCCTTGTTTTTTTATTCAAATGAGGGTTCCAACAAGATTTCTTTTGTTCCCCTTTACTTACTTATGTATTTATTTTTAATACACATTGCTTAATGAATGAGATTGGGAGAGAAAAATCAGAACAAGAGGAAAAAATATGGGAGAGGGAAAAAAAAAACAGAAAAAAAGAAGAGAATGTATTGGTTTACATTCAATCTCCACAGTTCATTTTCTGGATTCAAATGGCATTTTCCATTTAAAGTCTATTGGGATGCTTTGGATCATTGAACCAAGGATAAGAACCAACTCTTTCATAGTTGATCATTACATATTTTTGTGGTTATTGTGAACAATGTATTTCTGGTTTTGCTTGTTTCACTCAGCATCAGATTGTGTAAATCTTTTCAGGCCTTTCTAAAATCAGCTTATTTATCATTTTTTCATAGAACAATAATATCCCATTACTTTGATATACCACAACTTGTTTAGGTATCCCCCAATTTATGGGCATCTACTCATTTTCCAATTATTTGCTATCACAAAAAGAGCTGCTACAAACATTTTTTGCTCATGTTGGTCCTTTCATCCCCTTTTTGATTTTCTTGGGATACAGACCCAGTAGTAGCACTGCTGGGTCAAAGAGTATGAAGTTTGATAGGCCTTTGGGCATAGTTCCAGATTACTTTCCAAAATGGTTGGAACACTTCACAATCCCTTCAGCATTGCATCAGTGTCCCAGTTTTCCCAGATCCCTCCAACATTCATCATTATCTTTTCTTGTCACCTTAGCCAATCTGAAAGATGTGAGATGATACCACAGAGTTGTTTTAATTTGCATTTCTTTAAAAAAAATAGTGAATTAGGGGCAGTTAGGTGGTGCAGTGGATAGAGCCCTAGCCCCGAAGTCAGGAGGACCTGAGTTCAAATCTGTCCTCAGACACTTAGCACTTCCTAATTGTGTGATTCTGGGCAAATAACTTAACCCCAATTGCCTCGGCAAAAACAAACAAATAAAAAAAATAGTGCTTTAGAGCATTTTTTTCATATAATTATAGAAAGCTTTAATTTTGTCATCTGAAAATTGTTCATATCCTTTGATCATTTATCAATTGAGGAATGACTTGTATGCCTAAAATTTGATACAATTCTTTATATATTTTAGAAATAAGACCTATATCAGAAACACTGGGTATAGTTTTCCCAGCTTTGTACTTCCCTTTTAATCTTCTTTCTGTTGGTTTTGTTTGTACAAAACCTTTTTAATTTAATGTAATCAAACTTGTCCATTTTGCCTCTCATAATCTTCTCTAGTTCTTCTTGGGTCATAAATTTCTCCCTTCTCCAAAGGTCTGATAGGTAAATTATCCCTTGCTCTCTTAATTTGTTTATGCTAGAATCCTTTGTGCCCAAATCATGTACCCATTTTGAACTTAATTTTATACAGTGTGTGAGATATATATCTCATGGTTTTCTCAATAATTTTTGTCCAATACTTAGTTCTTATTCCAGAAGTTGGAATAGGTTTTGATTATTGTGTCATATATTTCTAATCTATTCCACATATCCACCACTCTATTTGTTAGCTAGTACCAAATGTTTTTGATGACTGCTGTTTTGTAATATCATTTTAAGGTTGGTACTGCTAAGCCACTATCCTTTGCATTTTTTCATTAATTCCATTGATATTCTTGACCTTTTGTTCTTCTAGATGCATTTTGTTATTATATTTTCTAGCTCTGTAAAAGAATTTTTTTGGCAGTTTTATTGGTATGGCACTGAACAAATAAACCAATTTAGGCAGAACTGTCATTTTTATTATATTAGTTCGACTTATCTGTGAGCAATTGATATTTTTCCAATTGTTTAGATCTCACTTTTTTATGTGAGAAGCTTTTGTAAGTGTGTTCAAATACTTCCTGGGTTTGTCTTTGGAGATGGGCATCCAAATATTTTGTTTTGTCTATGAGCTATTTTAAATGGAATTTCTCTATCTCTTGCTGTTAGGCTTTGTCCATAATATATAGCAATGTTGATGATTGTGTGGGCTTATTTTATATCCTGCAACTTTGCTAAAGCTATTAATTGTTTTGAATAAGTTTTTTCAATTTCTACTATTATTCCAGGATCCTACTATTTTGAATAATAGTAGTCAAAATGGGTATTCTTGTTTCAACCCTGAGCTTATTGGGAATGCATTCAGCTTCTCTCAATTGCAAATAATGCTTGCTATTCATTTTAGATAGATACTGCTTATATTTGAAAAATCTCCCTTTATCTCTATGCCTTTTAGTTTTAGTTTTTTTTTTTTTTTAAGGAAAGGATGTTGCATTTTTGTCAAAAGCTCTTTCTGCATCTATTGAGATTATGATATGATTTCTGTGGCTTTTGTTATTGATATGATCAATTATAGTAACAGTTTTCTGGATATTGAACCAGCTCTGTATTCCTGATATAAATCCCACTTCATCATACTGTATTATGCTGCTGATAAGTTGCTATAATCTCTTTGCCAATATCTTATTTGAACTTTTTACATCAATGTTCATTGGGGAGATTGGTCTGTAATTTTCTTTCTCTGTCTTGACTCTTCCTGGTTCCAGTAACATTATCATATTTATATCATAGAAGGAATTTGGATAACTACTTTTTTATTTTTTCCAAATATTTTACATAGTATTGGAACTAATTGTTCCTTAAATGTTTAGTAGAATTCACTCATGCATCCATTTAGCCCTGGAGATTTTTTCTTAGGGAGTTCATTAATGGCTTGTTCAATTTTTTTCCCCTCAATTGAATCCATTTAAGTAATTTATTTCCTTTTCTGTTAATCTGGGCAATTTATATTTTTGTAAATATCCATTCATTTTCATTAGATTTTCAGATTTGCTGCCTTTTGGCAAAATAGCTCCTAATTATTGCTTTAATTTCTTTTTCATTGATGCTAGGTTCACCATTTTTCATTTTTAATGCTTGATTTAGTTTTTTCTTTCCTTTTTCTAATCAAATTAACAAAAGGAATATCTATTTTTTTGTATTAGTCATAAAACTAACTCCTAGTTTTATTAATTAGTTCAATAATATTCTTAGTTTCAATTTTATTAATTTCTTTTGAGTTTCAGAATTTCTAGTTTGGTATTTATTTGGAAATTTTAAATTTGTTTTTTTCCCTACCTTTGTTTTAGTTGCATGTCCAATTCATTGATCTCCTCTTTCTCTATTTTATTGATGTAGCTATTTAGAGATATAAATTTTCCCCTAAGAACTATGTCTTGTATGTTTTGGTATATTGCTGTATTATTGTCATTCCCTTGGATGAAATTATCAATTTTTCTGTGATTTGTTTGGCCTCACTTTTTAGAATTAGATTATTTAACTTCCAACTGGTTATTTAATTTCCAATTGGTTTTTAGTCTATCTTTCTCTGGACCTTTCTTGAATATAATTTTTATTGCATCGTTGTCTGAAAAGGAAGCATATACTATTTCTGCTGTTCTTCATTTGATTGTCAGGATTTTATGCCCTAATTCATGATCAATTTGTGTGTAGGTGCCATGTACTACCTAGAAAAAGGTGTATTTCTTTCTGTCTTATTCATTTTTCTCCAGAGGTCTATAATATTTAGGTTTTGTAGATCTTCCCTGTTTATTTTGTGACTAGATTAGTCTGATTCCGAGAGAAAAAGATTGAGGTCCCCCAGTAATATAGTTTTGTTATCTTTGTTCCTGTAAGTGGCTTGATATCTCTAAGTATTTGTATGCTTTAATACTTGGGGTATATACATTTAGTATCATTACTACTTCATTATTAATGGTATCCTTTAGCAATATGTAGTTCCTTACATTATCTCCTTTAATTAGATCTAGTTTTACTTTTACTTTATCTGGGATCAGAATTGCTACCCCTTCTTTTTTGACTTCAGCTGTAGCATAATAAATTCTATTCCAGCCTTTTAACTTTACTCTATAGGTGTCTTTTGTTAAATGTGTTTCTTGTAAACAACATAATATAGAATTCTGTTTTTTAACCCACTCTGCTATTTGTTTCCACTTTATGGGAGAGTTCATCCCATTTACATTCACAGTTATGATAACTAGCTCTGTATTTCCCTCTATCCTGTTTTCCTCCTTGTACATATTTTTATTCTCTGTTTCCATCCTGTGCTTAGTAGTGTTCTGGCTTTTTTAATACCACTACTCACTAACTTAACTTCTATCACCCCCTCCCTTCTCTTACCATTTTCCCCTAGTGTTTCTGCCCTTCCTTCTGCCCAGCCCCTCCCTTTCCTTTACTCTTTCTAGTCATATTCCTTTATAGGGTTAGATGAATTTCTATATTCAGCTGATGATCAAGTTGTTCTCTCTTTGAGACAAAATTGATGAGATCAAGCTTCAATCAGACAATGCTCATTCCCTTCCCTTCTTCCATCTATTGTAAAAAATTTTTTTTTCATGCTATTGAATTTGTCCCATTATATCTCCCTTTTCCTCTTCTCCTGGTACAATCCTTTTTCTACCTCTTAAAATAGTTTTCTTTGATATCATCACACCAGGAGTCAATTCACAATCACATCCTCAATCCATGTGATGCCCCCTCTGTGTGCCTCACTAACAAATATAGTTCTCAAGATTTACAGATATCATTTCCCCATCTAGGAATGTAAACACTTTAACCTTTAAATGATATATAATTTCTCCCTGTTTATCTTTCTATGCATTTTTTGAGTCCTATTTGGAGATTAAATTTTCTGTTTAATTTTTTTAATAGAAATTATTGAAAGTCTCTTACTCATTGTGCATCCATCATCTACACTGAAAGATGATGCTCAGTCTTGCTGGATAGTTGAGTTAATTTTTGATTATAACCCCAAGTCCTTTGCTTTCCAAAACACAGTATTCCAGACCCTCCTATTCTTTATTTTAGAAGCCTCCAGATTCTAGGTAATCCTGACTATTACTGCTTCATATTTGAATGCTTTTTGTCTGGCAGCTTGCAGGGCTTTTTTATTTATTTATTTATTTATTTTTAGATTGTAGTTCTGGAGTTTTGCTACATTCCTGGGATTTTCCTTTTGGGATTTCTTTCCAAAGGTGATCAATGGATTCTTTCACTGATTAATCCTCCTTCTGCATCTAGAATATTGGGGCACTTTTCCTTGATGATCTCTTGAAGAATGCTATTCAGTCTCTTTATTTTTTGGTCATGGCTTTCAGGTAGACCAAGAATTGTTAAATTCTCTCTTCTTGATCTATTTTTTTCAATTCAGGTGTTTTTCCAATGAGATATTTTACATTTTCTTCCATTTTCACTCTTTTTAGTTAGTTTGATTGATTCTTGGTGTTTTAGAGAAGCATTGGTTATAATTTGCCCTCTTCTTTTTTAACATATGATTTTCTTCAGTTAACTTTTTTCCATTTGGTTAATTCTACTGTTGAAGATATTGTTTTCTTCAGTGGATTTTTTTTTCATTTGGCCAATTGTATATTTTAAGGAATTGCCCTCATTTTCCAAGATATTTACTCTTTCTTGCATATTTCTCATTTCTTTTCTCATTTTTTCTTCTATCTCTCTTTTTTACCTTTTAAATTATTTTATGAACACTTCCAAAAATGTTCTTTGGGTTTCAGATTAATTCATACCATTTTTTGAGCTTTCCTCTGTGGATAGTTTGTCCTCATCTGAGTTGTCACCCTATTAGGTTTCTATAGTCAAGGATCTTTTTTGTTTATTGCTCATTTTCTTTCCTTTTTTTTTTTTTTTTTTTTTTTTTTTGGTGGTATTTCCTCTTTTTATACTTTTATGGTCAAATTGTGCTTCTGGAGTAAAGGAACTACTATCCTAAGTTTCTTGTGCAGCTCAGAACCTTGGATTTAACTTGAACAAAGGGTACCCTTGTTTTTGTAGAGGATAACTTTATCTATTCTTTCTAGGAAATAACCTGGTTTCCCAGAATTTGCCTTTTGAGCTGGTATGGGGGACTGCCCTATTGATCTGCTTTGCTACTAAGCCAGGATTGACAGTCTTAGTTGCTGAAAATTTCTCACTGGATTTCCCTAACTCCATATGAGCTAGGCTGAACACCTCCTTTACCCCAGTAATACTGATCTTTCTTGAAGTCCTTCCAGTTTATCTAAAGCTGGAGAATGGTTTTATTCTGTCAGATTATGTTTAGAGGTTTGGTTTCATATGTTTTTTGAGGGGATCTGAGAAAGCTTGAGCAGCTTCCTGGCTTCATTCCACCATCTTGGATATATACTTCTGGAAATCCATTTGTATTCTTTAGAGCTCAGACAGCTGAGTGGTACAGTGGATATAGTGTTTGTTTTGAAGTCAGGAAGACCTGAGTTCAAATCTGACCTCAGACATGTGCTAGTATGTAACCCTATACAAGTCACTTAACTCTGTTTATCTCAGTTTCCTCATCTGTAAAATGAGCTGGAGAAAGTGCCAAATGGGGTCACAAGAAGTCAGATGTAACTGAAAAAAGTTTGAACAACAACAAAATTCTTTAAAGACCTTTCCAAAATCTCTCTATTTTTTGTAACATATCTCTGCTTAGTGATTCCCAGTCCCATATCTGGACTAATACTGGAGAGATCAACTTAATACTTGCAAACATGATGCCCAGAAAATCTTCAAAGCTTCCTTATCATAATACATGATAGTATTAGGGCAAATACTACACTAAAAACAAATAATTCAAAATCTGATTTTTATGATATTTAAATTCATAATCCCCAAATTATGCTTCCTAATGTAATAGTTCTTAGGATTTGTTCTTCTCTGTGAGGTATTACCCATGAAAATCAGATATTTGTAAAATATATTTAGCACAGTGCCTAGCACATAATAAGTGCTTTATACATGCTTATTCCCTTCCTCTCTTGCCAAAGTCACAGAATCTAATAACTTTTTTCTAACCAAGGATGTCCTTTGTTCATTTTTTCCTCTAAAGTTATGCCATATCTTTCTGATGATCTACTCTATCCCAAAAAGGTCTCCTGTTTCCTGCATTTTTTCTTTCTTTGAAAGTTTATTTGATTTGATGTAGTGTGAAATTACATAATGTTTAATCTTAAAATTTTAATAAACTCGACCCATGTCATGTCACCTTATAATGAAATGGGATATTATTAATTATAATGTTAAAACACAACTAGCAATCTTTTCAGTTTTTTTAAATGGTAACTTATGAAAATAAATATCATCTATTAAGAAGTCACCTTGTCTCTTTTTTGACACTTTTTTTGACCAATTCTGATTGATATATCCTATACTTGTTAACATCTTTTTTAAATCACAAAAAGGTAAGTTTTGACATACTCTTTCCTGGAACATCTAAAAGGATTCATAATTACTTATTGCTTATATCGATTATACAAGCTTCACTCTTGAAACTGATGTCCTATTCTCAATGTTAAGATTCCTTGCCTAAGATTTGACTTGTTTTTGAGAGGAATTTTTGGATTAGATTCCCAAGTTTACTACACAAATTCTCTGTATTTACTTTGACCCTTTGTTCATCATTTTCCTAAACTAAATTCCTGATCCTTGTCTTAAACTGATTTTCTCAGACCTGACCTATCCTATGAGCCTGTACTGAAAGTGCTTATTTGTCCCATCCTGCCTGAATTTAAGACCTGAAGTAATGCAGAGGATAGAATGCTAGATTTGTTAGATTGGCCTCAAATATTTTTTAACTGTATGACACTGGATGAGTCACTTAAGTACTATATGATTTGGGTTTCTCATTTGTAAAATGAAGAATAATAATGGTACCTATATCCTTGAGTAATTATGAGGAAAATGTGGCAGCATTTTTAAAGTATTTTGCAAACCTCAAAACACTATATAAATGGTATTTGTTGTTGTTATGGTGACTACTGATTCACCTCTTTTATATCTTCTGCCAGCCCTACTATAATAGAACTACTTCTTCTCTAATTCTACTTTCTTCCTACCTCTATCCTTTAAAAATCCAATTATTTTTGGTTGCTTTTAATTTGGCATTTTAACTCCATTACCTTATAGAAAATAATCAAATCCAGAAAGAGCACTTCAAGTTATCACCTTTAATATCAAATCATTTTAATATGGCATATTATACTAGTTATGATTTGGAAATTCAATGTAATGTTGCAGCTTATAAAAATTAGGACACTGAGAGTAAATAGACACAATCTCTTAAGAATCTGGATGTGCTACTCTGGATAATATACATAATACATGAATACTACTTCAATAAGTTAGACTTCTGATCTCCAAGGTTCCTTCTAACTCTGAAATTCAGTGATTCCTCTAGGAATTTAATACAACGGACATATAAAGTATGAAAACATATGGTATCAGTGTACAATATGCTGAGAGATAATGCTTAGCAAGAGCATAATCAATCACAGAGAGGGAGACCAAGAAATACCTGAAAGCTTGATAGGAGTAATTTAAATATTAGCCGCTACAATGCATTTTCATCTGATAACTGTTTCTGTTCTTTTCAGGCCTTTTCCCTAGTGTCCTATTTTTTTAAAAACTGGCAATAATAGCATCAAGGTTCAATCACTGACATAATATGCAGTATTGTTCCAAGCAAAATTCTCATGGCAGTTTTATTTTATTTTTTTTCTGGAAGAATAAATGTCTTGTATTTTAATTGTCTTAGGTTTTGCCATCACATTTGGTTTATTCTATAACTATTCATTGCTTAGTTGGAGATACTGTTCTGGGAGATTACCTTCACTTTTTCCCTCACCTCAATCCTCTGCTTCAAGTACTGTGGATGGTTTTATATTATACTCATTCATGCAGTAATTCACTTAATAGTTTCACAGGGAAACTGATCATTAGTTGATTGACTGAAGTTGATTGCCTGTGGATAACTCTGAAAGAACTAATTCTTTATTTCAATTAAAAAGAAAAAGGAAAGAACAGGCAAGAACAGAAAAGAAGGTTACTATGCTCACTTATGTAGATTCAGAGGGGAAAATGTTATTGCTGCAGGGTAACCCTTATATTTAAGAACCTAAACATTAGCTTCAGCTTGTAGCTCTGGAATTTTAGCTTATGCATATATATTGTTTTATGATTAAGGTAAATAGAAACCAATGATTGTTTAAAGAATTGCATTGCCAGCTGTTTAAGTCAGTACAATTAAGGGCACAGGTATTAAGGGCTTTCTGTGTGTAAGGTCTGTAGATGCTTAGTTTGAAAGTATCTCTGGACTGTCCTGTTTTTTCCAGTTCATTTTTAATCTAATAAATCTAGCAAAAAATAATAATCTATTAAAAACTTCCTTCAATAATGTGATAAACCTAAAGATAAAAGTAAAATTGCCAGGACAGTATGATTTTTGGTTTCTTTAGAAGTGAATGATCTTGCAGGAAAAATAACTTTCACAGAATGACAGTAGTAATTTGGCACACGGAGACCGGGGAGAACAATAGAAGAAGGAAGACAAAATGCTTTCAGGGAAATTGCAACAACTCATAGAACCTTGGCCTCTCTTGTGTGTTTGCCAAAGGAAAAACAAAATGTTAAAGATGAAGTATTTTTATTTTTCAACATAGGACCTTCCTAAATTTACATAATTCTAATAATTTTTGATAATATTTTACCTAAGAGGAACCTTTTTTTTTTCCTGGTAGAAAAATCTGCTGTCAAACAAGTTATTCACTTCCTCCTTTCACTAAATGTTACCCTACCTCTCCATACCCCCAGAAATCAAAATAAAGATTCTGTCTAGGCATTCTATTGGTAGTTTGACATATTTCAGTGGTGTTGGTCCAATGGTATAATCTATAACCTCTTCATATCTTTGAAAAATGTCTTTATTAGTGTCTTTGAAAAGTTATTTAACCACTTTACCTGGTCTCTAACATAATTGTCTTTAATAGACATGCATTCTACTGGTCTCATCCCCATAGTTTTTCTTATTTGAAAAGAACGTCTAGATCTTAACCTTTTCTGGAATAGGCATCAAGTAACAAAGGGTCAGAACCAAACCATGATGAAGCACCAATATTAGACTTGAGTGGGAATTTAATATATGCCACTTTAAAAAGACAGTCCATATTTCTCTCTCTGTGTGTGTGTGTGTGTGTGTGTGTGTGTGTGTATTTGTGTAAGGAAGTGTAGTCTGAAGGATGAGAAAACAGCATGAGAGCTCAGAGCAATAATTCTTAGTGAATCAAAGTTGCCAAATATAGACAAATTATATTCTATTTTCTTTCTTTGTGAAATTCTGTGTTAAATTTACAACATACACATATTTATTTATTTGTTTCATTAAATATTTCCTTAATTACATATACAAATTTTAACAATTTAATTTTTTAATTTTTTCAATTATAATTTTAATTAAGATTTTTCCCAAGTTACATTAAAAACAATTTATTTTTTAAGGTTTTTGAGTTCTGGGTTCTCTCCTTTATCCTCATGCATAATTAAGAAACCACATGTGAAGTTGTGCAAAACATTTCCATAAAAGTCAAGTTGTGAAAGAAAACATAGATTTCCCACCCTAATGAAAATAAAAGCCCTCAAGAAAAATTAAGTTTATATATATATATGCATATATATATACATATACATATATATATATACACACACACACACACACACACATACAGAGAGAGAGAGAGAGAGAGAGAGAGAGAGAGAGAGAGAGAAATAGAGAATGCTTCAATCTGTATTCAGACTTGATCAATTCCTTCTCAGGGTATGGGTACCATCAAAAATCCTTCAGAGTAGTTGTGGATAATTGTACTACTGAGAATAGCGAAGTAATTTACAGCTGGTCATCCCAGAACATTGCTATTACTTTGTATACAGTATATTTTACTTTGTTCATGTGTGTTATTTCCTATTTGAGTCAATTCTGCTGAAATAAGGTTCACTCACTTACCCTTTCCTCCCCTTCTTTCTCATCACTGTAAAAACTTTTTCTTTTTTTTATGGAAGATAATTTGCACCATTCCACTTTTCCCTTTTCTTTTCCCTTTCCTTTAGTACATTCCTTTCTCATCCCTTAATTTCATCATCAAAAAAGATATTATCCCTTCATATTCAACTCATAGATGCCCTCTGTCTCTATATTCTATACTCCTTCTAACTGCCATAATAATGAGAACATTCTAATGAGTTACAAGTATCAACTTCCCATGATATCCCAACTTTCAACTTATGATATCACTTTCCTGATTATCTCTTTATGCTTTTCCAGAGTTCTGTATTTTAAAATCTATTTTTTCATTCAATTTTTTTCTTTACATCATTAATACTTGAAAATTCTCTGTTTCACTGACGAAGCACCTTTTCCTATGAAGGATTATATTCAGTTTTTCTGGGCAGGTGATTCTTGGTTGCAATCCTAACTTGAATGCTCTCCAGAATATCATATTCTAAGCAGTATTTAAGGCAGTAAAGAACTTTAGAAGCTGCTAGATCTTGTTATCCTGACTGGAATTATTTTTTTTCTGAATAATTGATGTATTTTCTTCTTAACCTGGAAGTTCCAGAATTTGGCTATCATATTCCTGGGAGGTTTTATTTTGGGGATCTCTCAAAGAGATATTCAGTGGATTCTTTCAGTTTCTATTTTATTTTCTGTTTTTTGAATATCAGGACAGTTTTCCTTGATAATTTCTTGAAAGATGATGTCCATTTTTTTATCACAACTTTCAAGTAGACTAATAATTTTAAAATTATTTCTCCTGGATCTATTTTCCAGGTCAGTTGTTTTTTTTCAATGAGATATTTCACATTTTTTTCTATTTTTTTATTGTTTGGTATTGCTTTATTGTATCTTGATTTCTTATAAGGTTATTAGCTTCCACTTACTCAATTCTATTTTTAAGGAATTATTTTCCTTAGTGAACTTTTGTTCTACTTTCCCAATTGTCCAGTTATGTTTTTAAGGCATTCTTCTTCTCATTATCTTCTTGTATTTCTTTCTGCAGCACTCAATTAATTTTTCCTCCATCTCTCTTACTTGGTTTTCAGAGTCCCTTTTGAGCTCTTCCATGGCTTGAAACCAGTTCTTATTTTTTGGGGGGAAGATCTGTATGTAGGAGATTCAACTTTGTTATCATCTTCTGAGTCTATTTTGATTCTCCTTGTTACCATAATAACTTTCAATGGTCAGAAACTTTTCTTTTTGTTTTCTTTCTGTTCATTTTCCTAGCCTATTACTTTGCTCTTAACTCTTTATTAAAGTAGGACTCTTATTTCTAGAAAGGAGGGTGCATAGTCTAAGCTTAAGGGGTTTTGTGCAGCTGTTTTCAGAAATACTAGGAATCTGACCAAAAGAACTCTTTTCTGTTCTGGAAATGTTAGGTATGTCCCCAACCCACTGTAGCTGTAAGATCTAGCATGCTGCCTGGGGCTAGGGCTCTGCTGACTACTGACTGGGACTGAACTGGGACTGCATACCAGACTACTATCCCATTGCCACAGACCCTTCCAGTGATCTTCTGAGTCCTCCTTGGTATTCCTGGGGCAGAGATGGGGCCAGGGCTGGGCTTGTATTTGGATTGTGTCCCCATTCTGCTTCCACAGACCTTTTCTGCTGATCTTCTAGTTCCCATTTGGCGTCTCTGAGCTGAGAGGTCTGGAAGCCACCAGTACTGCCCCTGATTCAGAGGTTGGGCTAGGCTAGGATTGGGGCTAGATACAAGGCTGCATGCTGGACTTCCATCTTTCCTGCTGAACTTCTGAGTTATTTTCAGCTGGAAAATGTTTTACTGCATCTTTTTGGTTGTTCTGATGCTCTAAAATTTGTTTAAAGTCATTACTTAAAGGAATTTGGAACAGTTTTGGGGGGAGGTTGGGCAAGTTCTGTCTTTATTCTGCCATCTTGGCTCTACTTCCCTGCAAAATTCTTTTAGAAAACTGTTTATAGTGCTGTAGGCAGGTAAATGTAATTTTCAAAAAAATGCAAAAGGGTAGCATCTTCAATATGTAAACTGATGAACTTGATCTTGATTCACAGCTATAAAATTTATTATAAAAGGAATGCATATATATATGGAATCAGTGGTCTCTAAGATTCATCACAGGTTGATGATAAACAGTTTATACTGCATTAGCCTAATTTCTTTTTAAAATAATGTTATAGATGTAGCATACCTGGATCTAATTAAGAAATTGATAAGCTTTCTTTGTGGATAAGATGGAAAGATACAGAACAAATGATAGTACAGTTAGGTCGATTTAAGTTTGAATTGGTTGAATGATCATACTCAAAGAGTAGCAATTAATAGACTGATGTAGTCTCCAGTTGTATTTCACTTGTATTTGTTTTTGGCTTGTCACAGTTGTGATTACATCCTTGGTATAACAAACTTCTCAGAGACTAAGGATTGAGACATATAATTTTAAAATCAAAATTATAACTAACAACTCCTGGATAAAGACAATTCAGGAAGGTAAAATAAGATAAAAAGCCATGGTCAAAGAGACTGGAAAAAGCAACTGACAAGCGATTTCTCTGGGTTTTCTTCTGCCATTTCTGTCCTAAAGTTGTTTTTTTAAAATATTCTTTTATTATGTAGCTAATATAAATTTTGACGATCTTTATCCCAACTTCCACTTTCATTATTGAGTTGGGATTTCAGAGATAGGCTGGCTACAGGTCTAGTATAGATGTCTCTGAGGAACAATAAAGTAATTTTCATCACTGCCATAGTCTGAAGCCTACATTAATGTGTTTTTCCCTAAACTTGTTGTTTGAGAATCGTCTAGTCAGTCAACATTAAGTAGCTTTTATTAAGAAGTATTTACTAACATTGTTTAATAAATGCAGTGGGTATAGAACATCTTACCACCTTCCCCATTCTCTGTGATGTAATCCTTTACAAATACTTGCATAGTTCAGGAAAAGTGAATCTCAAGTTCAAAGGAGAACTTAATCACTTAATCATTGTGAAGCTGGATTATCTGTCATTGACCCCCAATTTAGACAATACCATTAGGTGATGTAGACATATGGCTAGGACATCAATGGAAAGATGGGAAGTCCAAAGTATCCTTGATCTTTTACAATTCTCAAATTTTCCTCCATATAAAAGGTGATTTTGGATTGGAAGAGACCAGACCAAGGCTGAAACAAAGGTCTCCACTCTTAAAATAGTTCCTGCTATGATATATACTAGAAGGATGCATTTTTTCCATTTTCTTGCAAAGCAATCCCTTTTCAAATATATTGATAATTCAATTTATTTGTTCACAATAACCTAGATTGATAGGGTATGGTAATTAACTCAAACTCTCAAATTCTACTTGTATCCTTGACCACAGCAACTTTTGTGCTATTCAATATTTTTAATCAACGATTCTATAAAGGAATGAATGGCATAGTTATGTAATTTTCCAATTATATGAAGCTTATAGGTATAATTGACCCTTTGGACAACACAGTTAGGGTGTTGTCTTTACATACCTAATTGTAAGAGCTAGAACACTGAAAAAAAGAGAAGTATTATGTACATGGAAGTTATCACCAGCAGAGTCAATGACAGTGGTGGCAATAGATCAGTAGAGTTCTGGAGCTTTTAAGAATCAAACTGGAATATAAGACTGGTAGATTTGGGAGTGAGGAGAGACAGAGACAAAAACTGAGATGGTGACATGCAGAGACAGAGAAACAGATAGAAAGATTTTACATGTGATATGAATCTAGAAGCAACATCACCAGAATTGGAACACCATAAAAGTAAGAAAAATTAGTTCTAGTGCTTCATTCAAGGTAATCCTTAAATGAAGAAGCAAAGAAAAAAGATGGAGATGAGGAATAAATAAGACACAGGAGCACAAAGTGGAAGAATGAATATAGATTATATTCATTACTTATTAATATGGTAATTCTTAGATACTAAATCTATCTGGAAGGAAAGTACCTTGACTCTAGTAATTCCCAGTGTGTGGGCAGACCCTCAACTAAGGGAGACAATGTCACATAGTGGAAAAAGCAGTGATTTTAGAGTCAGAAGACTTTGGCTTAAACACTGCCTCTGATACTACGCCTCTAACTTTAAGCAAGCCATATACCTTACCCTTGTCATTTAAAAGGATGTTAGACTCTGTCCTTGGTTATGAAATTTCTTAAAGTTCTAGTTCTACAATCCTCTATTCATTGAGGTAGTGTAATAAGTCAGAAATGAATGCACAGGTCCCTAGGGAAGATGTGACTTCCCAAAGGGGTGAGCTTGCTTCTTTAGGAGCCATGAGCTCATTTTTTCATGGAGGGGCCTGAATTTTATGGTGATAATTTCAATTATAATAACTATATGCATCCCTAGAGAAAGTGGGCCCCATCAGAAAAGGTTTTGTTTTGCTTTTGTCTGTGGTAGAAGTCTGACTCTTTTATTTACTTTTGTTGTGTGTAATAAATTTACTTTACATTCCAGGTTTTGTTACTTGATTGCTTGCAAGGAAACAAAAGAATCCAAACTAATCCAATCCAATTCAATAATTCAGTACATATTGATTAAGTGGTCCTAAGTGTCAACAACTACTGTGTTAGTTGGAGATAATAAAAAGAAAGACAGTCTCTGCTGTCAAGGAACTTAAAATCTCATGGGTTTCTCACCCTGCACATAAAAATTCAGGGATTTTTTATTTTATGGAGTTAAAACCAGGCAATACAGCAGATGCAAGATGGAGAAACTCTTACAAAATATTTTAAAATAACCTATATTCAAATGTCACCACGGGTTGAGAACACAAACAATAAAAATGATTATATAAGAAGAATACTCCAAGATAAATCCCAGTTAGTGCTAACATTGAAGTGTGGATTTTGAGCCATGAGTAAGGTTCATATTAATTATAACATAAGTAAGAGTTTGACTCCTCATAAATCTTGTAAAATTTCTATAAAGATTTTTATTCACCAAGTCTTATAGTACAATAATATTCTGTTACATTAACATGCCATATGTTGTTCAGCCATTTCCTGGTGAGAGTTCTGCTCTCTCTGATTCTTCGCTACTATAAAATCTGCTGTAAAATATTTCTGGTTGATAAGTACCTCTATTTCTTTGAAACACACACACACACACATACATATGCCTATTATGAATTGTTGGAACAAATGATTTACATAATTTAGTATTTTTTTGGAGACAATTTCAAATTATTTTCCTGAATGGTTGAGTAAATCTATAACTTCATAATAATATATTAGTATGCAACATATACCATTTTAATATTTTATCACATTTTCCAGTATGATGTATATAAGATAAAAAAGTTTTCTCATTTATTTCATTATAAATATTTTGAACATTCTTTCAATTCCCTATATCAAACCTTAATTATCTATATTTGATGCAAGTGTTCTCCCCATAAAACTACTTCTTATCCTATTTTATTTGTATGGATTTTGATCATAAAAATATATTTTTTTCAATTTCTTGTAATTGAAATTACCTATTTTTTCTTCTTTTTTGGTCACCTTGATCTTTGATTGGACTAGGTATAGTTCATAAGGCATTGTTGTACAAGGTATCTTCTATGTTCCCTTAATGTAACATAACATATATAATATAATATAATAACTACTTATTATAATATGATCTCTTTTTATAGTTAGGTTATATATCCACATGGAACTTATTGTGGAACATGGTATAAAATGTTGGTCTAAAACTTTCACCAAATTGCTTTCTAGTTTTTCTAGCAGTTTTATTGAGTAGGGAATTCTTATCCCAGTAGTTGTTGTACTTGTGTTTATTGAATACTAAACTACTATTTTTTATTGTTTCTAAATCTTCCTTCCAGAATCTATTCCACAGTTATTCTCAATAAGTTATAAGTAGTTTTGATAATTTTAAATTTATTTCAAAGTTTGAGATCTGACATTAATCCCTCTTTATATTTCTACCTGTTTTCATTTTCTCCTAGATATTCTTGACCTTTTATTCCTCCAGATAAAACTTTCTATTATTTTTCTAGTTGCATAAAATAGCTACTTGGTAGTTTGATTTTTATGGAACTTAACTTGTAAATTAATTTAGGGAGAATCGTGATTTTTATTATATTAGCATTTCACATATAACCTTCAAAATCTCAGTGACATATACAACAAGTTGAAATATTAGAGCCAGCCTCTAATGCAGATTGTATTACAAAAGTGAAACAAAATACAAGCAGGGATTCACTTATTTTTGCTCAGGCTAATTTTTTTTTTTTTTTTTTTTTTGCATCCAAAAGAGCAACATGCTAGAAATAAGGAGCAAAGTTTCCTATTTGGTTTTTAATGAAACTTACCTTTAATGGATTCCTTCCTTTTCTAATTATAACTATTAATTAGCCTTATTAAACAATTAGTTTCACCAAGATGAGGTAAAACATGCTATATTTTAGGAGAAAGAATAGACTTTTGTAAAGCTGTAGAATGTTATCTTTAGCACATCTTTGCATAAATAAACCCCTATCGTTTTTTTTTTTTTTTCTTGCTTATGCCATACTTCTTTCACCTTGTATATAAGAGCCTGCACCAGATTTTGGAAAGCTAGATATCAAAGGGTTCATTGGACTAGAGGTGTAGGAGATCAATGTGGATGCACTAGTAACTAACCAGCCACATTGTATTTGATGAGGAAATGCACAGAATGTAAAGCAAGGTCCAATACCAGGAGCTACATACATGAGTGTGGTATAGTAGTATAAAGATTGTGACAGGAATATGCCTGCTCAGGATGAGCTGAGAGTAGTAAAAAAAGCCACGAACAATATAAAGGGTTTCTGTTTGTTTTGTTTTTGTTTTTGTATAAATAAAAGAGCTTTTCATAAGCATGGATAGGATGATGATTACTGACAAAATAGGTAGAAGCTGCTAGTTCTTTTTTGGTTTCTATTTTCTCTGCAAAGGAGAATGAGCTTTATCCAGGAAATTATAGAACAAAAATGGCCATTAGGGAATTGATATCCACAAAATAGAAAGAGAGCATCTATCTGCCCTGTATTGAAGACTCCTAATTTAGATGAATTATTTCATTGGGTCCTGAAAGGACTAGAAGTTGTGCTTGAGGAATTATTTTCAATGACATTTTAAAGACTTTGTTAAACAGAAGAAGTACTACAAGACTAGAGATTTTAAAAATTCCAATTTTCACAAAAGGGAAAAGGAAAGAGTCTGCAAACAATAGGCCAATGATTACAACGAACCAGCATGACTTCCTCAAAAAACAGATCATTTTAGTCTATCTTCATTTTATTTTTTGATAGTACTACTAAAAAGTAGACAAAGAAAGTGCTTTGGATATTACTCATCTGGATTTTAAGGAACTGTCTGATGAAATATCTCATACTATTCCTGTGGAGTGGATAGAGGGATATATATATTGAATTACGATGTAATCAGATGGATTTAGATTTAGGGTAGATAGTCATATTTAAGAAGCATGTTTTTAAATGGTTCATTGTCACTGAGACATCATTTCTCCAGTGGAATATCCTGGGGATCAGTGTTTTGCCTTGCATTGTTTAAAGCATTTGTAAATGAATTGGAGAAAGGCATAAATATACTATCTTAATTCCTAACAAAGAGAGGATGGATTAAAAATGCAGAATTAGAAAGACATTTTTAGAAATGAGGAATGTATGAATTTGTTTTGCTTGCTAGATGTTTCAATGGTTTCCTTTTCCTTGAATTCTTTTAAGCTGAGGA
The DNA here is from genome assembly GCF_016432865.1 of Antechinus flavipes. Lineage (NCBI taxonomy): Eukaryota > Metazoa > Chordata > Mammalia > Dasyuromorphia > Dasyuridae > Antechinus > Antechinus flavipes. Next base: position 461,751,007 of record NC_067400.1, read on the forward strand.
AGAGTGGATGAGAGAAAAAAATAAATGTTTGTTAAAAAAAAACAACAACAACAAAAATAAAAGGCATGGATGGCATTTTCATCAGAATGTGAAGATGACTCAAGATAGGAGAAACATTAAAGGGATGGTAGTATTTTTTAAATTGGATGGTACTGATGTAATAGAACTGTGTTCCCTGATCTTTGTGGAGGGTGGGTCACCTGGCCTGGGGAAATTCCTAAAAATGATGCCTTCCCGCTTAAATCTCCTTTGGGAAAGCAATCTGGTTCCTATGGGAATCTCCCACTCCCAACTGATATATATAATATGTATAATATACATATATATATTATATCTTTTTAGTTACAAGATATATGCATGGGTAATTTTTCAGCATTGATAATTGCAAAACCTTTTGTTGCAACTTTTCCTCTCCTTCCCCCACCCCTTCCCCCAGATAGCAGGTTGACCAATACATGTTAAATATGTTAAAGTAAATTAAATACAATATATGTATACATGTTCAAACAATTATTTTTCTGTACAAAAAGAATCAGACTCTGAAATAGTGTGCAATTAGCCTGTGAAGGAAATAAAAAATGCAGGTGGATATAAATCGAGGGATTGGGAATTCTATGTAGTGGTTCATAGTCATCTCTCAGAGTTCTTTCACTGAGTGTAGTTGGTTCAGTTCATTACTGCTCTATTGGAACTGATTTGGTTCATCTCATTATTGAAGATGGCCATGTCCACCAAAATTGATCATCAAATAGTGTTGTTGAAGTATATAAAACCTCCCTGGTCCTGCTCATTTCACTCAGCATCATTTCATATAAATCTCTCTAGGCCTTTCTGAAATCATCCTGCTGGTCATTTCTTACAGAATAATAATATTCCATAATATTCATATACCACAATTTATTCAGCCATTCTCCAATTGATGGGCATCCACCTAGTTTCCAGTTTCTAGCCACTACAAAGAGGGTTGACACAAACATTCTTGCACATACAGGTCTTTTTGCCTTCTTTAAAATCTCTTTGGGATATAAACCCAGTAGTAACACTGCTGGATCAAAGGGTATGCACAGTTTGAGCATAGTTCCAAATTGCTCTCCAGTATGGCTGAATGTATTCACAATTCCACCAACAATGTATCAGTGTCCCAGTTTTCGCACATCCTCTCCAACATTCCGCATTATCTTTCCCTGTCATTCTAGCCAATCTGACAGGTGTATAGTGGTATCTCAGAGTTGTCTGAATTTGCATTTCTCTAATTAATAATGACTTGGAGCATCTTTTCATATGGCTAGAAATAGTTTCAATTTTTTTGTCTGAAAATTGTCTGTTCATATCCTTTGATAATTTATCAATTGCAGAATGGCTTAATTTCTTATAAATTAGAGTATGTATTTTGGAAATGAGGCCTTTATCAGAACCTTTGACTAAAAATGTTTTCCCAGTTTATTGCTTCCCTTATAATCTTGTCTGTATTAGTTTTGTTTGTACAAAACCTTTTCAATTTGATATAATCAAAATTTTCTATTTTGTGGTCAATAATGATCTCTCGTTCTTCTTTGGTCATAAATTCCTTCCTTCTCCACTGGTCTGAGAAGTAAACTATCCTATGCTCTTCTAATTTATTTGTAATCTCATTCTTTATGACTAGGTCATGAACCCATTTTGACCTTATCTTGGTGTATGGTGTTAAGTGTGGGTCAATGCCTAGTTTCTGACATATTAATTTCCAATTTTTCCAGCAATTTTTGTCAAACAGTGAGTTCTTGTCCCAAAAATTGGGGTCTTCGGGTTTGTCAAACACTAGATTGTTAAAATTGTTGTCTGTTTTGTCCTTTGAACCTAACCTATTCCAATGATCAACTAGTCTATTTCTTAGCCAATACCAAATGGTTTTGTTAACCACTGCTTTATAATATAATTTTAGATCTAGTACAGCTAGGCTACTTTCATTAGATTTTTTTTTTCATTAATTCCCTTGAAATTCTTGACCTTTTGTTTTTCCATATGAACTTTGTTGTTATTTTTTCTAGGTCATGAAAATAGTTTTTTGGGAGTCTGATTGGTATAGTGATAAATAAATAGATTAGTTTAGATAGTATTGTCATCTTTATTATATTTGCTCACCCTATCCAAGAGCATTTAATATTTTTCCAATTGATTAGATCTGACTTTATTTATGTGTAAAATGTTTTGTAGTTTTGCTCATATAGTTTCTGATTTTCCTTTGGCAGATAGATTCCTAAACATTTTATACTATTGGTATTTACTTTGAATGGAATTTTTCTTTGTAACTCTAACTGTTGGATTTTGTTAGTGATATATAAGAATGCTGATGACTTATGTGGGTTTATTTTGTATCTAAAACTTTGCTAACAGTGTGGATTGTTTCTAATAGCTTTTTAGTAGAATCTCTGGGGTACTCTAAGTATACCATCATATCATCTGCAAAGAGTGATAATTTGGTTTCCTCATTACCTATTCTAATTCCTTTAATCTCTTTCTCAACTCTTATTGCCAAAGCTAGCATTTCTAATGCAATATTGAATAATAATGGTGATAGTGGCCAACCTTGTTTCACTCCTGATCTTATTGGGAATGGGTTGCAGTTTATCCCCATTACATATGATGCTTACTGATGGTTTTAAATAGATACTACTGATTATTTAAAGGAAAAGTCCATTTATTCTTATACTCTCAAGTGTTTTTAATAGGAATGGATGTTGGATTTTAACAAATGCTTTTTCTGCATCTATTGAGATGATCATATGGTTTTTGTTTGTTTGGTTATTGATATAGTCAATTATATTGATAGTTTTCCTAATATTGAACCAGCCCTGCATTCCTGGTATAAATCCTACTTGATCATGGTGTATTATTTTGGGGATGATTTTCTGTAGTCTTTTTGCTAATATCTTATTTAAGATTTTAGCATCAATATTCATTAGGGAGATTGGTCTATAATTTTCTTTCTCTGTTTTCAACCTACCTGGTTTAGGTATTAATACCATGTTTGTGTCATAAAAGGAATTTCCCAACTGATCTGATAATCACTTTGGTCTGGTAAACAATCACCACCTTTTATTGAATTGAAAATTAGCCCTTAATCTCTCCCTACCTGGGCCTGTACCCTAATATAATTAAATGCTGTACCCCAAACCTTTGCTAATTTCCTATCCAGATTTGGCCCACTGGGGAATTGTTTCTCAGTGTAAACCCATTTTTTTTTTTTTTTTTTTGCCAAAAACCTTGCCTGCAGATCTGGCTTGCCAATTCTTTTGCAAAAATCTGTGACCACCTGGGGACTTCATTGCTGTTGGGGTATCTCTTACCCCTCATTTCTCATACCTCAACATACTATAAAGATTCCAAAGGATCTTGAAAGAGTAGAGCATTCAAATGAATCTAATAAATTCAATAGGAACAAATACGAAATTGTCTACTTAGGCATAAAAATAAGCTTGGAAAATATAAGATGGATGAAGCATGACCAGAAAGAAGTCTCTGAAAAAAAAAAAAAAGATCTGGGGATTTTAGTGGACTTCAAGCACAGCAGCAGTCAGCAGAGGATGTAGCAGTCCAAAAAGATAATATGATTTTGTGCTGCATTAACAGAAACAGTGCTTCCAGGAACAAGGAGGCAATCATCCCACTATATGTCATCTTATTTAGACTTCATCTACTATGTCTTCAATTCTGCACACTCTTGTTCAAAAAGGATATTAACAAACCTGAGTTTCCAGAGAGGAACAGTCATGATGTCTTTGTCAAATAGGGACAGATTTAAAAGGTTGAGATGCTTAGTCTTTAGAAAGAAAGGTTAACTCAGGAAGTATGTGATAGCTGTCTTCATGTACTAGAAGGGTCACTATGAAAAAAAAAAAAGATTATTTTATTATTTCCACATGATCCTAGAGAACAGAAAGAGGAACATGATGTGGAAGTTGCAAAAATACTAACTTTGCTTTGATGTCATAACAAACTTATTAGCATTTAAAGTTGTCCAAAAATAAAATGGCTTACCTGGATAAGTGATGAGTTCCCCCTCTCTGAAGATCTTCAAGCAGTGGCTCAATGATTACTTATTAGGTATATTGTAGTGATGATTTTTTCTAAGTATGAATTGGATTAAATGGCCACTGAGGTCTCCATCAACTCTTAAATTAATGAGTCTGAATAAAAATAGTTGTTGTGCCACAGTTTTCTTAATGTCCTGACCCAGTTTACCTAATTATCTTATTCAGTTACTCTGCCTTAGGGTATAAACATTCCCTCTTAATGTTTGATAGGTTAAAGGCCTTATACCTTAGACTTCAGGCTATACTTATTCCCTCTTAATGTTTAATGGGATAAAGATCTTTATCCATTTTAGATGTCATTAGCACGTCAGGAGCCTCTCCAGTACCTCTTTCCATTATGTCATCCTAGGTGCCTGCCTCCATTATGTCATCCTCATGCTAGGTTCCTCTTCCCATTAGGTCATCCCCATCCAGGTACTTCCCCCATTATGTCATCAGGTCTATAAAATAATCTTGTATCCAACATTCAGGGCTGGATTCTTTGAGGAGATAGTCTCATTCAGCCATGGGACCAAACCATGGATCCATTTGGTCCCAGTAAATCTCTCCATTTAATAAATTATTAAATTGTTCTCTAATCTCTATCTTGCTCAGTTTCTCTGGCATTACAAAGTTAGTTTTACAGAGTGCATGAGCTGAGTTGGTCATTCTTCATGTCCAAACAGAAACATCTTCATTCTAGAGTATTCTAGAGTAACATAGGAATATATGAAAGAACAATTGATAAGGGATTGGATTTTGTGTCAGAAAATCTGGGTCTTTGTGGCTTTAGAAAAAAATAAGTAAATGATCCCACTTTTAGTTTCCTGCAAACTGAGGGAGTTATAGTATGCTTTCTTAAGTGTTTGCATCTATGCATTCAATATCTAAAGCTTATCATCTAGAATTTCTGGTCAAATGCAAGTTTGGTTGAAGAGATTAACTTGTGAAGTACAGAAAAAAGGCTAACACCCTTTTAACTGCAAAGGAGAAAATAATCATTGTAGAGGGCTGAAATTCCGAAAAAGTATGCTTGAATCAGACAACTGAGCACTTAAAGCTAATTACCTTTTCCACATGAGACAATGATTCTATTAGCTTATGTTTGGATAAATGGCTCTTCTCACCATTGGTGCTTGCTGAATGTTTGATGTTAAGATAATCATAGGCATGGATTGGAGGGCAGAGGGAGAGGGGGCAGAAAGGCACTTGGCAGCATGATGAGGATGAGAGAGGCTGGTGACTCTGGATTCCAGGATCCAGGAGACATCTTTGGCAAGCCTCTTGGCAGTTTGCCTGCTTCCTTCACTTCTCCCCGTAAAGACCAAGGACTTTGATTTATCCTATCTCTGGCTGACCCTGAAGCCCTCCAACCCTGAAGCCCATGCTCTACAAATCACATTTACAAAGTATTTATTAAATGGGAGATAGAGATGATAATAATGCTCAATTACATTATCTTTAGCTTACCAAATTTTTAATACTGTATTTTAAGAAAGCCATTCTATTCTAAAGAATTTTGAAGAACTTAATGGATAAAGTCTTGTTATAGAAAAAAATAAATTAAAACTTTTGGGGAAATTTTATTTAGTAAATTATCACTTTAAAAATGAACAAAGGTTACTAAAAAGTTGCTTTCTCACTGAGGAATTGGAAATGATATAGATTTTTAATCAGCCTGCATTTTTCTAATAATTAGGAAGAGGAGAGCAATGTCCAAAATATTATTAAGGATAATGATACCACATGAAATTACAACAACTCCAAAATCAAGAATTCAAACAAAGTATTGATTGTGAAAACTGAGAAATAATAAAGGCAAAGACACCAACTTCATACATTTTAGCTAATATAAAGAATCTTCTTAAACAAGTTAGGTCAAATGAACCCAGAAACCAGTTTAGTCAGCAAACATTTCAATTCATTGCCAAGTAACGAAACAAATTGTAGTAGCCAAAGACAGCACTGGTTTAGAATATAAACTCATTTGTAAAACATTGCAGAGGAAGGATGGTAGAAGGTTATAAAACAGGACATCTTACAAAGCAGAAAAAAAAAAAAAACAGTGGGAAGGAAAGTAAGTCTACAGAAAGTTTGCCATCAGAAATAATAAGCCAAATCATGCCAAGGTCATCTATAGATGAAGGAGGATATCAAGTAGATGAACAGGGGAACATATTTGTCAGCATTTTTAGAATACTCCATTCCCTTTATTGGTGATTGTGCAACTACCACATTTGAACACCAGCGTGTCAGTTTTCAGTAACCTATATAAGTATAGAGAAATGACACTTTTGAAAGGAGAATGGCAGGACTCCCCCAAGTAAACACAGAAACAAATCTATTTGATGGGAAAATTTGAAAACACTGAACCATTTTCAAGATATATCTAGAAGAAAAAATATAATAAAATTTGAAGAACTCATAGATGATCATGTTAACCACAAAAAAAGTGATCTAGAAATCATGAGAAATTATTTACTCATATAATTAATTTCACATCTATAAAATGAAACCCTTCATGAGCATGATTTTCATATGCATAATACATACTCTTGATAAAATAAGCAGGCTATGATGGATAGTATTTTACAACACATTGCATCTTCATAATCACAGAGTTAATTAGAAATAAGTATGAAAGATACTTTTAAAATTTTTTCCCTGGGTTTAAAAAAACCTAAGAAAAAAACAGAAAAGAAATGCAAAACAAAATAAGACAAAACAAAAGAGAACATTGTCATGTGCCCAGCAAAATATCATTTTCATACATATTCAAAATATATATATATTTCATATATATTCAAAATATATAACAAATTACCAGATCAAGAAAATATATAAATAGAAGAAATTATATTCATAAATGAACATTTTTTTCCTTTACTTCCTTGTAAATTATTCTTTGGTTCTCTACTACTCACCTTATTTATTTTATTCTTTTTTTCCTCCTTCCACCCTTAGCCTACCACTCCCAAGCAAGCTACATTTAAGAAAATATATATTTATGTATAGATATATAGATACATACACATACATCCATACTCACTCCACGTACACACACATTTTGCCTGTCCTTGTTGTCTCTGTAGGTAAATTCTTTTCCATAACTTGTCTTGTTATTATGTAATCTCCCTCCACTCAGACTTGACTGATTGGAGAGAAAAGCCAATCCTCCATTTAAGGAGAAAGCTTAACTCAAACATTTTCTGATTTCTTAGTGGGTTGCACTACTATGGGAGTTCTTTGATTTTTTTTTTTCATTGATTTTTACTATGCCCCAGGTGAGATACTGTCTCTTTCTGTCCCTTTCCTAATCCCTCAGTTTTCAGGTACCTTTTGTGTACTATCTTAGCCTAGTAGATTATAAACTAGTTAAGGGCAGGGACTTTCTTTTTTATTTTCTTTTTTTCTCCTTCCTTCCTTCCTTTCTTTCTTTCTTTCTTTCTTTCTTTCTTTCTTCCTTCCTTCCTTTTTTTCTTTCTTTCTTCTTTCTTTCTTTCTTTCTTTCTTTCTTTCTTTCTTCTTTCTTTCTTCTTTCTCTTCCTCCTCATCCTCCTTGTCATCGTCATCTTTTTTTTCTTCAATGTCTCTTGGTTCTACTCATTTCACTCTTCATTATTTCATGCAATTTCTTTAAAATCACCAAACTCATGCTTTCTTATGGTACAATAATATTCCATCACAATTATATACCACAGCTTCTTTAGCTCTTCTCCAGTTGACTGGCATCCTTACAATTTATTTGTCACCAACAAAAGAGCTGCTATAAATATTTTAGAATTTTGAGATTATTTTTCTTTTCCCCTAATCATCTTGGTAAATAGACTTAGTAGTAGTAATTTAAAAGTAGTAGCTTAATAACTCTTTGGGCATAATTGTAGATCAAGTTCCAAAATGGTTAGATCAGTTCACAGTTCCAGCAACAGTGAATTAGTGACACAATTATTCTACATTTTCTTCAACATTTGTTGTTTCCTCCTTCAATCATTTTAGCCATCCAATAGGTGTAAAATAATACCTCAAGGTTATGTTAATTTGCATTTCTTTGATCAATAATATTTTAGAGCATTTTTATATGACTATAAATTGTTTTAATTTCTTAATAGGGAAACTCCCTGTTTATAGTTTTTGACCATTTATCAATTGGGGAATGACGCTTATTGTTATAAATTTGACAAAGTTCTTTTTATTTTTGAGATGATATCTTTATCTGAGAAACCAGCTATAACAGTTTCTCCCACCCCCAATTTTCTACTTTCTTTCTGAACTTGGTTACTTTTATTTTATTTGTGCAACACTTTTTTAAAAACAATGTAATCAAAATGATCTATTTTTACCCCAAACTGCTCTCTATCTCTTGCTTATTCATAAATTGTTTACCCATTCATCAGCATGATAGGTAATATGTTCCATATTCTTCAATTTTTCTTGAAATATATTTTTTATTTCTGTAGAGTATCCATTTTAATTTTATTTTGGTAAGTGCTATAAAATGTTAAACTATGCCCAATTTCTGCCAAACTGCTTTCTAGTTTTCTTGACAACTTTTATCCAATAATGAATTTTTATTCCCAAACCTTGTCTTTACACTTGTGAAATACAAGATCACTATATATATCTGCTGCTGTAAATTGTATGACTAATCCATTCCACTGTTCTATCTTCCTGTTCCTTACCCAATACCAGAGAGTTTTGATAATCGTTGCCTTACAATATAGTTTAAGATTTGGTACTATTGAAACTCCTTCCTCCTTATTTTTTTAAATAGGATTTTAATTTTTTTCCTACTTGCTTATAAAGCCAATTTTAAATTTTTATTAATAAGCTAAGAATTTTAAGTAGGTTATATTGTGCAATCATGTAAAATAGATCTCCTATTAATCATGATGTAAAAGAAGAAACAGATCTAAGGGAACATATACACACAAATATTACATACACTCAAAAGTGAAAAGAGAATGCTACGATCTTTATTCAGATTCCATCAGTTGTTTCTGTTCATGTGGATAGCATTTTCCATCATGAGTTCCTTAGACTTGTTTTTGATCCTTGTATTTCTGAGAAGAGCTAAGTTATTCATAATTGATTACTGAATAATGTTGCTGCTATTATATACAATGTTCTCCTGATTATGCTTCACTTCACTTTGTAATAGTTCATATAAGTTTTTCCAGATTTTTCTGAAAATATCCTACTTGTCATTTCTTATAGTATATAGTATTCTATTATGCCTTCTTATCACAATTGCTTCAAGCATTTCCCAATTGATGGGCATCCTTTCAATTTCCAATTATTTGCTATAGCAAAAAGAGATGCTGCAAATATTTTTCTTTCTTTATATTAAAACTTTTTATTTCCAAAACACATATTTAGATAATTTTCAACATTCATCCTTGCAAAATTTTGTGTTCCAAATTTTTTCTTTCCTTTTCCCCTATCCCTTCCCCTAGATAGCAAGTAATCTAATATATGTTAAATACGTACAATCATCATGCTGCACAAGGAAAATAAAATAGTTGTGGTATTGCTGGATCAAAGTATATACACAGTTAGATTGTCCTTTGGGCCTAATTCCAAATTGCTCTCCAGAATAGTTGAGTCTGTTCACTCACCAATAATGCATTAGTGTCCTAATTTCCCCACATCCTCTCCAATGTTTATCATTTCTGTTTTTTTGTCATATTAATTAATGTTATAGGGTGAATTGGTATTACAGGTAGGTTTAATTTTTATTTCTTGAATAAATAGTAATTTAGAGCATTTTTCATGTGACTATAGATATGTTTGATTTTTTCATCCAGAAACTGTCTTCATAGCTTTTGACTGTCAAGTAGGGATTGACTTGAATTATTTAAATTTGAGTCAATTCTCTATGTATTTGAGGAATGAAACCTTTATTAGAGACACTTGCTGTGAAGATGGTTTCCCAGATTTCTGCTTTCCTTCTAATTTTACTTGCATTGTTTTTTTTTTTTATTTTTACAAGCCCTTTTAAATTTAATATAATAAAAACATCTATTTTATATCCCATGATACTATTTATCTTTTGTTCCATCAAGAATTTTTTCCTTCTTCATAGATCTGACAACTGAACTATTCCTTAATCTCCTAATTTGCTTATGTTATTATTCTTTATGTCTAAATCATATACCCATTTTGATATTATCTTGGGGTATGATTTTTGTCTATACCAAGTTTCTGCCATATTGTTTTTCCAGTTTTCCCAGTAGTTTTTATTAAATTCAATCCCTTATTAGGCTGTCATTAGTGACTATCGAAATATATTTATTTATGCATATATATGATGCATAGATATGTAATATGAGATCTAGCCCATTACTTTCAAAATCTCTAAGATTTTGATGTAGAAGTTGTTAGTTGGTGAAGTTGATAGAGGATTGGGCCAGGCTTAAAGAATTCCTGAGTACAGATCCCATCTCAAATAACTACTAATCACGTGATCCTGAATATGTCACTTAACTTCTATTTGCCTCAGTTTCTTTAATTACAATTTGGAGAGCAAAAGCAACATTCCAACTCTACTGCAGATAGCAGAACTCTGTTGGGCTGGCCACATTGTTCAAAAGATGAATGTTTGCTTGCCAAAAACATTATTTTATGTAGATCACACACTGAGCAAATGCTCCCTATGTGGTCAGAAAAAAAGCAATACAAAGACACTCTCAATCTCTCTTAAATTAAAAACTTTAGAATTAATCATATGACATGGGAAACACTGGTACGGGACTACCTGGCATGACACATCTTCATCAGAGAAGGTGCTGTGCCATATAAGCAAAGCAGAATTGAATTATCTCAGAAGAAACACGGAATGCACAAAGGTAGAGAATCCACCCCCAATATTCATAAGGATTATTTCTGTCCTACCTGTTGCAGAGCCTTCCAAACTCATATTGGTCTGACCCACTGTAGTTGGACACTAACTGGACTCTAACAAAGTGATGTCATTTTGGTTCTCTTTGAGAAAGAAGGAAAACAGGCAGCAAACCAACTAATCAATAGCAGTACCTACCTTTCAAGGTCATTATAAGGACAGAATGAGATACTATTTATAAAGCACTTAGCAAAGTTCCTGGTACATAGTTGTCACTATATAGATGCTTATTTTCTTCCCCTCTTTTCCATCTGATGTGTGGCTTATTGAGTTGAGAAGGAAGAGAAGAAGAAGCAGATGGAGAAGAAAGAAAAAGAGGAGGAAATTGCTTTTTATTGTCATCAGCCTAATGGGGTATGATCAGGAAGGAGGTAGGTCTGTTTTGCTTGGGTAATTTCTCCTATATTCAAGAGCACTAGATGCTAGTATCTAGAATTATTTCTACATGTCATTTTTAATATTTATAGTTGAGAAGCCTACATTTGATGTCACTTTTTCCTGATCTCTTTTAGGGATAGAGTTGAACATATCTTATACTTAGCTTAACTCTCTCTCAGCAAACACTGGTTATAGAAGAAAACAGAATATTATGTCAGATAAACAGATAGTATATCTCTCTCTCTAAAAAAAAAGTGAAACTAGGAAAGTTTTATAGATTAGAATAGACTAAAGAATATACAAGCAAAAAAGAAGCTCTTTGATTTTTTGAGAGTGAGTTAACATCTCAGCTCAATTCCTCATTTCAAAAAAGAGAATGATCCCAATTGAAGAGAAATCACTTTCTGGGATTTCAAACACTGGAAGTCTAGGGGCATTATTAGGCTAGCTCCTCAGAAGTCTGTAACTTGGAGGGTTCCCAGGAGTCAATCCAAAGTCTGAACTTGCCTTTCTCAACCATTTTTCTTAACATTCTACAACCATTTACTTATATCCCATATTCTATCTATATACGCGTATAAATACATACACACATGCAGCTGGGATTCACTAGGGATAATATATATCCCATAGAGTGTGAAATTAGGGAGAATAATAAAAGTGATTTTTTAAACAACACAATGCACCTACTCTGCAAAAAAATTACCCATTTTCTGGACCTTTGAATACTAGTTGTCTAGTCATAACCTTTCACAATTTCCTCATGTATTTTCATCCAAATGCTATGGTTTCTATTAGAATTTTTCTATGGGTGAATGCAATAAGAAGACATATGTATTGCCACACAATTTACAAATACTTATTGCATTCCGTTCTCAGGAAATGTTCAGACTCCAAGTTCCTAATTTCTTGTTTGTTTTTTCCTCCCCGTTGGTTTCTCCACATTCATATTCTTTGTTTAAGAATCATTTGAAGTTAACAGAGACACCACAATATAAGAAAAGGAAACATAATTTTGCATTGAATGAAGGTTGAAAATTTAGGACAGTCATTAGCACTCCTTGCCAGTCTGCTAGTGTACCTCCAAGCTAGTTTGATTTAGTACAAACATAGCAAATAATTGCAAGAAAATATGTTTTCATTTTAGTAGTAAACACCGAATGTTGTGTCAGTTATGAGTGCTACATTCTTCTAAAACATATTCTCACTATGCTTAGTTAGTAAGTTAGACTTAGTCAATTTGGTCAGGAAAATCTATGAGAAAATTCATATGGACCCGAAAATAAAAATAGCAAGGGTTTGACAATTATTAAATTCTTAACATGACTGTGAGTTACAAATGCAAAAAGAGAGACGTAGATTTCATTCTGGTTGTGAAATGGTTTCTGTATTAATATATTAGTCTATACTGAAATAACTATTATGCTTGGATGATTTGGAAGAGTTAGAGGGTATTAAATAAAGGCAAAGGAAATTCTATGTAGGAAAAGATTAACATATCTGAGTGATTCTCACAAAACCATGAAAATAATAATAACTTTCAATCTGGGATAAAATGATATTTGTTCCTTGGAAGTATAAGATGATCTGTCTATGCTGCCAAATTTTATTTAAAATAATCCATTTTTCCCCCTTACCTTCATATATATATATATATATAAATGCGTGTGTGTACATATATATGTGTATGTATACACATATATATATGTACACACACATATATATGTATATATATCTCATCTCATATATATATGAGAAAGAACATATTAATTAGAGAAGAGGAAAAAGGAAAAGCATTTAATAAGTGCCCCAATATACTTTATTTACTATACTAAATGCTTTATATATATTTCTTAAAAGTATAGGTATACCTGATACATAGCTAAATATATTTTACATATAGAAATGATCCTTCTCTCAATGGAATGTGTATTTTAAGTATGACATACTGATTGTAGTTAGATCTAAAATTGACCAGGTTATGGAATGCTATCTCAGATAGCATTAATGTTCCATTAAGGATTTTATCCATGTGATATGAATAGAATGACCAATATGGACAAACCTGTGTGAATATTTTGCCATAGATATAAACATAGTGATAGCACAGGCACATCTAGCTCAAGGATTAGGTGTCATGACACACCTGGGCATATTGGACTCACTATGTATAACTAGCCTTAGTGGTTTGATAATATTTCTATTCTATTACTATTCAGGAAGACAACAAAAATAGATGTGTCAAAACTAAATAGGTTGTGTCTCAAAACAAATTTTTGCGTTTTGTATTTATATGTATGTGTTTTGAATATTCATTTTCTAGAGTCACCTTTATGAGGAGTGTGGAAAATGGAAATTTATCAGATATCTTGTAAATCAATTCCAAATTTTTAGTTATGGTTTATAATTCTATTATTTATGTTAAACAGACTACCTAATCACTCTTCTACATGACATTCTTTCAAAAATATCAAAACAGCTATATGCTGCCCTTTATTTTTTTTTCAGGTTAAAAATTCCTAATTTCTGTGGCCAATTTTTATGGTACTATCTCTGGACATCTTACTATACTATACTAGTGTTCTTCCTTTGTATTCATTCCAAGTTTTTAACATCCTTCTTAAAATATGTTATTTAGAACAAAAGAACAAGTTAACACGAGATATATTCAGGAGAGAGAGCTTATTTTTATTGCAACCCATCCAAGACTGTTTAATGAGATTATGTTCTACTAATATCTCCACATTTTTTCATATGAACAATTGTCCAGCTATAAACCCCCATTTTGTATTTAAGGAATCTTGGTATTTGGGACATCCAAGCCTAGGATTCTTTAATTATTTCTATTAAATTCCATAATATTAGTAATGTCCCATAATTTAGATATGTCTCATACTTTTGATCTTGAATTAATCATATAAAATATTAGGTAGAATAGATCTTCAAATTTTGAGACACCTACAAATCTAATGAAGAGACAATCTATGCTTTCTCTTCCTAGTCATTCACTTTCTTCTTCATAGCTAAAGTCCCCTTTCTGAAAGAAATCTTTCCCAGTCTCCTTAATGCTAGTATTTTCTCTGTGAAATATCACACTCATTTTATCATGTATATATGTATGTATGTGTATATAGATAAAATTATGTGTGTATACATAAATATATATAAACATGTATATTATATGTCTTTTGATTATATCCATTTGGCTGTTTCTCCCATTAGAATCTGATCTCCTTGAAGACAGAGACTGGCTTTTACCTTTCTTGTATTCCTAGCACTTAACATGGTGCATGATGCATAGTAGATACTTAATAAATATCTATTAACTTGGTTTGACTTAATAAAAATGTTGAAAAGCTAGAGTTAGGGATGGATTGCAGAAGATTGATCCATTATTCTTTAGATCTGGTCATTGACCCAATTACTTATCCCTGTCTTCTCCATCTCATTCATGAATATATCAAAAGAAACTTTGTCAAAGGGCCCAGAAATGGGGCACAAAATGCTGCAAATGCGTTTGTACTAGATTGACCACAAGGAGGTCAGGGAGTTGGAATTTGCATCAATAGCTTGCTATAACAGTTGCTGCTCTGTGTTGGTTTGAGTCAGCAACTGGTTTAAAATTTCCAAATTGGTAATTTGCTTGTTATATCTGGTACTAGAGATGAAACAAGTCCTAATCTTGTGCAGATGTCAAATAAATTCTACATATTACCCATGATTTACGTATTATTTTGTTTTATGGCCTTTTAAAATATTATTTTGTTAAATATTTCCTAATTACATGTAAAAAATTAACAATTTTGGGAAAATTTTTGAGTTCCAAATTTTCTCCCTTCCTCTCACTCCTTACCAACTTATCAAAAAGACAAACAATACATTATTGATTATACATGTGAAGTTATGCAAAACATATTTCTATATTAGTCATGTCCCAAAAGAAAACATAAACAAATAAGAAAAATGAAGTTTAAAAAGTATGCTTCAAACTGTACACTGAGTTTATCAATTTTCTTTCAGAAGGTGGATAGTATTTTTCATCATGGATTCTTTGGAATCCTATGGCCTTAATAAAACATTTAAAAAGTTGTTTTCCTTGATTTGTTTTTCCTTCTTAAAATTAAAGGTATCTTAAAAGAAAAAAGCTAGTTAACACATGTCAAACTGTCAATTACCAACCTTTAAGTGAACTTATAACTTACATAATTATCCCTTTTAACTGAACTTTATAGTATTGTGAATTTTAAAACATTGAGGCAACCAATGCTTATTCTGCCAATTGATCCAAGCATGAAAGTAATTTGACTTCTTATGGCCATTTTAGTCTCTCCTGATTTAATTAGAAAAGACTTTTTAATAGAGGAAAATTTAGTCCATCATTTCTAAAAATTAAAAATTCTCATGATGTTTTAAAAATTAATTATCCTCAATTCACTTTATAATTAATGGTTACCATTTTAATACAATAACTACATAAAATAGAAAAAGTTATTCGGCTCTTAAGTGTCTCTTGAAAATTTTAGTTATGAGATCTGTCAGTGCTGACATCTTAATTTCATTCCACTCTTCAGCTGATGCATTTATTTTTATGTAATTATGAGCTGTCAAAAGACTTTTCATAACAACAGATTTTACTTGCTTCACTGAACTTAATGAAATCCATGTGCATGAGTGAATTTCATAGATATATTTAAATTCAGTACCTCAAATTCATACATCTAATGGTACATAATAATTCCAAGGCATAGAGACTTATGGACAAAAAGAAAATCATGGAATTATACAATAATGAGGTTGGAAGGGCACTACAAAAGGTCATTTAGTGTATTTTATTATTTTTAGGCATTTTACATCCAGATCCTTTCAGACTGATGACAAGGATATAGAGGCTACTCTTAATGGCTGGAAGGAAGGAAACTCTAAAATCTTTAGTAACCAGGCCAATTGTCTCCTGACACTGCCAGGAAGTTCTTTCTTTGCAAATTTAAAGCCATTTACTTTTTTCCTTTCCTGAGGGGAGGTGAGGAGCAGCTGGTTTATTTTCCATGAAATAATATTTCATATTCTTGAAGATGGATGGTGCTCCCTTCATATTATCTCCAGTTTATAGTATCCCTTCATGTATCTTTTATTCATGAATCCTTTATTTTCAAAATTATTTTTTTCCCCATTCTTTGCACTATGCCCACATCATTTTTAAGTTGGGTAGTTGTAAAATATGCAACTAGGGAAATCAGAGAGTGAGGTTTATTTTATTTTATTTTTTTGAAAAACTAACAGTCAAAGAGGTTTCTAAGTTTCTCATTAAAAAAATATTATTATGTTATACTAAAAATATCACGTTTCTCAAAATAAGAAGTTCTGGATTCAAGACTCACTTCTAATAATTATTAGCTGTCTTGACTCTGGGAAAGCCATTTAAGTCCTCTCTTACTCAGTATCCACATGTCTAAAATGGGTATAATAGTGCTTGTTCAGCATATCACTTTGAAAGGAGGATGAATCATAGGCCTCATGCATATAAAAATCTATTATTGTTTGTATTTTTTAAAGTGCCTAAACTCCATGAATTTCAGACTCTTTACCAGTTGTTACTCTTGAATAATTTTTAAAAATAACATCACATTTTCATTCTGAAAGGATAGTTTAAAAGCTTCATTACCTTTTGATGATAAAATAAAAAATTGATGAACAAAGCTGATGATTTTTGCACAAACTTCTGATTTGTTTCTTCATATTAGCATTCTGATGTTCTTTTCTGCTTTTCTAAGGGAAACAGGAAAATGATCATATCTTCTAAAATGAGTTAGCACTTATGATATGTAAGAAAACATTAAGGACTGTCTTTCAACCTCACAGTTCATTGATTTGGACTTTAATGACAACCAACTGTTTTAGAGTTTCTGTGGTCACCAGTTTTCTCGTATATGATAAACTTCAGGATGTATACATTTATTTATAACAGGGTACTAGGATGATGTAACTAAACTTTTTATTTGACTTCAAGGGATAGGCTATACTCAGTTCTAAGTGGAAATTTAAAACTTACTCTTACTCTTGGGATTTCCTTTTCTTTTAAGCTTTGATTGCTCTTATCAGACAAGAACAATTAGAATTTGAAAGGATCTTAGAAATTATCTAATTCAATCCTTTTTTTTTTTTTTTTTTTTTTTTTTTTTTTTTTACATTTAAGGAAAATATGAGATAAAATAACTCGCCCAAGATCACACAAGTGGCCAATAATACCAGGATGTAAAATCAGATCCTTTAACTCTAAATCCAGGGTCTCTTTTGACATTCCATATTGCCAACTAAGATCTCTGTATACTTTTCAAAATGTTCTTAAGCCATGATATGAGAATAGTCAAATTGAAGTGATACGATGACTTGAAATAAGTTTGGAGTACAGGAGCAAGTTTTCCAGTGATGAAATAACAAGATATGGTTTCCAGTAATAAAAAAAAAAAAATTAGAAAAAGAAGGAAAAAGAGAGAGATAAGCAACAAACCATTTAAAAAAAAAAAAACTGATGCGTATTATTCTAATACTTCTTCTAAATGATGAAATAGACAAGGAAATGAAATAATGGGGAAGGCAATGTAAGACTCCTTGAAAGGGTATTCTATCTGAATCAGGAGGCCTGGGTTCTACAGTTGCCCCTGTTAATTGTTGTGTGACTTTAAATATGGTATGCTGAGAGAGAGCCAGGAGACAGCATATGCTAAACAAGTCAAATTATTGCCACCATCTTGATGACCTCTGATTCTCTGACCCAGGAAATAATAGATCAGGAATCTATCTGAGCCTATGGTACCAAGGTATAGCAGTCTCTTCCCCATCTTCACTCTCCAAACAACAACAATAAAAAGAAACAACAAAAACAACAAAAAAACCCCTCTACTTTTAGCCTGACCCCCACACCACGTCTAGAGAAACAATTCTTGTACAGTTGTGACCTGTTAGTCCTTTAGGAGCTACACAGCCAAACTTCTCAGTCCATATAACTACCAACCATCAATCAAAGATAGTTTTCACCACCAAACTCCTTGGTATTGTCTAGTTCAGTGTCAGAAATGGATCTTATTTTTCTTCATGTGAATGACACTGAAGACTATGAATTGATTTGTGCTTTGTTGCTATACTCTAAGGACTGATTTACAAATTTACAAATTTCTATTTGATTTACAATTCTAAACTATCTATCATGTTTATCTATCTATCTATCTATCTGTTTTCTTATACATAGTTTAAAATCTTCTTATTTCTGATTTTTGAATCATATTTTTTCATCTTTTTTATATCTTTCCCAATGTCTACCTTTTTAATGAAGTCACCAAGTATTGAAGTATATGTTGATTTGATTTGTATAGTTTTGTCAGGATCTTCATAGAATGTCTCTTCTTTTTTATCCTCTGTTATAGATACTGTTACATAAGCTACAATTATATTCTTTTTAAAATGCTCAACTTCAGCATTGCAATAAAAAATAATCGTGTCCTATAAAATTATTTTCATGTTTCTTTTGAATATGTGGCAAAATCAAATTCACTAAGTATTTTATTTGCCTCTCCAAGGAGAATCTGTGAACTATACTTCCATTTAGTCTTGACTTCCTTTAGTCTTCTGTTTTTATTTATAACAAGGATGTAAAGGTGTCTACAATGCCTACATGACTGTGGGACATTTACAAATGCTTTCTATAAGCCATATTATTTTATTTACAAAAATTCAATTTGTATTTAAGGAGTGGTATGTGTGTGTTGTCTATGTAGGTTATGTGCATCCACATAAATTTGTCTTGGTGTGACTCACTGAGAAGCATGAATAGATATTTCTGGTTTGTCCTACCCTTTCTTCTCCAAAGGATACTTTTATTCTGAAACCTTCTTCAATTCAGTTGATTTCAAAAACCATTTAATAAGTATTTACTAAAATGACCAGCTCAGTGTTAGGTGCTACAGGTTCAAAGATTTAAAAAAAAAAATCCTGCCCTCAAGAAGTTTACATTTCTCAAGGGGAAACATGTATGAAAAAACACATGCATGATATATACAAAGTAATATTGTGTAAAAAAGAGAGAGAACACCTAACGCAATCAGGAAAGGCCTCAAGGGAAGTGATATTACCAACTGAGCTTCTCAGAGGTAGTGGTCAGAAGGAAGAAAATATGATGCAAACACAAAGCTGTAGGGAGCTGGATAAAATATATAAAAAAGAGGAAATAATTGTTTCCCTGGACAATAAAGTTCACAAAATTCCTGGAGCAGATGAATCATATAGTTAGACTAACATTTTAAGAACATCAATTTGACAGCTATGTGAAGAATAGTTTAGAAAAGGAGAAAGTCTCGAAGAGGAAGGATAATTAGGAAGCTATTACAATCATCCATTTGAGAGATAAGAAGAATCTGACATTGTGAGTTATCCATGTGAATGGAATAGATGTGAGAGATATAAACACAGTGACTAATTGAAAAAGAGAGAAGAGGTAAAGCACATGAACAGATGAAGAAATTCCAAGAATGAGAACTGGAATGCTTAGAAAAATGATGATATGCTTGGTAGAAATAGGAAAGTGAGCCATAAGATGTGGGTTGAAGGGGAAAATAATATATATCCACACATAAGAGTAGAATATGGAGGATAATAAATAAAAGGAAATTTTAAAGGAAGAGAAATCTAGAGAGAAGAATTAAGAAAAAGAAATATCAGAAAACCCAGGAATGTTATGGACCAGAACTCCGAACCTGAAACAAGGATTCTTACAAGGTGTTAAGTAAGTGGAATTAATAAATATAATGGTTATCTAGTTTAGCATGGTGATTAATAGTTCTCTAGTTTAGTACATGTACTTAGTACTTAATATAGCTCTACAAGATTTACACCTATGATGATGTAATTATAATAGAGTACATAGCCAGCAGGGACTAAGAGACAGATTCATTCCATCACTGGGTCAGGCTTCTGGTGGCTGGACTCCTGCACTTCCTCCACTAAGACCAAAGCCAGTCTGAAAAGCTCTCCAGAAAGCTAGCCTAGGCCCCAGGCAATGGAGTCCAAACTCTGGTGAGTGGGAATCTCCAGACAGGGACCATCAATCCAATTCTGATTGAGGGGTAGGACCATGAATTCTTACAAACTGAGAGTTAAGGAGGTGTCCAACTAGAGCCAGAAAGTCTGAAACTTAGAGATATAAACAATGCCAATTAAGTATCTGAAATAGGTTTTATCTTTTGGAATGACAGATCTCCATAGTCCTAATTATCTCAGTTCTAATGAGCAGAAAAGGGGGGTTGCAACCAAGGAAACCGAGGCAGAACAAATCCGGGAAATTGAGTTAGAACAATTAGAGGAGACTGTGGCACAAACACAGCTAGGCACCTAGGTGGTACAGTAAAGAGAATTCTGGGCCTGGAATAAGGAAGACCTGAGTTTATATCTAATCTCATATTTACTAGCTGTTTGATCCTGAGAAAGTCCCTTAATTTTAGCCCCCTTTTGCTTTCCCAGTTATAAAATAAAGACAATAAAAGCACCTATTTCTTGAGGGTAGTAATGAGAGTCATATGAAAAAATAATTGTAAAAAACTTAGCAAAGTTATCTTTATCATTATTATCACATATATTGTAGCTCTCCTGGCTCAAAAACAGGGCCACCCTGGAGCCTATCCTATAGATGGGGCTCCACCAAATCACAAAACTGTATAAGGAGGATATACAAAACTATATAGATAAAGGACTAAATCCTTCTTTATCATCAAACAGATAACAAAATTATGTTGCTGTCAAAAATCAGGAAAAAGGTGAAAGGGAAGTCTTACTAAACTGAAAACTAAATATAAATCAGAAGTATGACATAGGAGATAAAAAATAAATAAAAAGTTTGTGAGATTCCTGGCAGTATTACTAGAAACACAGACTTCAGAAATCAAGAGGTAATAGTCCTACTATGCAGTGACTCAAACAGGATATTAAACTCCAGATGTGGAGTGATTCAAGAAGAATACTGTGTTCAGTTTGGAGAATTTTCTTTTTAGGAATGATATTGGCAAAAAAAAAAAAAAGTTCACCTAGAGCCAAGTGCTTAGAAATGATGAACGAACAGATATTAGTCTATTGAAAAAAAAAGGGATATTCATTTTTTAAAAATTGCGAATTTAATTATATTTTTAACAAATGTGTATGATGCATTTATTTCTCTTTAAGAATTTGGTGATTTGAATTATAGGCAGTTTTGTTCACTTCACTTAAAACTATAAGCTGTTTTAAGTTAAAGTTTTATTCCATTTTCCTCATTTTACATTGATGATCAAACTATTTGCAATCCCTAGTCAAAGTCACATGCCATGAAAAAGAAAAAGGGAAAAATTTCAAAGGCAGAGATTTGTGAAAGACCTAAAATCCATTCACCTTAATTCAGTATCATAGTTCATAGAAGTTTTGTCTGAAAAATTTCTTCCAGACTTGGTCCTGAGTGAACAGAGAAATATATCATAGTGTCTTCATGTATTTGAAAGATTATTATTACTTGGAAGAGTTGATAGACTTATTTTCCTAGTCCCCAGATACAGAACTCAGGGTATGAGGTAGAATTTGTAGAAGCACATTTTGGCTTATAAAGGAAAACTACCTAACATTATAGATGGGACCTATGATTTTATTCATATAAGGAACTAACTTCCTAGTAAGGAATTACTTTTTTGTGTGTATATTAATAATAATTTATCTGCATACATTGTTATTATTTTATTTATTTTATTCTGAACTTAAGAAATAAAACAAGCATTTTAATAACATATAGGATAGAAGAAAAAGATAATTGTTCCTGAAACTGCAAATGTACTATGTATAACTTGTTATTCATTTTAAATAGATAATAAAATTATTACACAACTTTCCTTTCTGCCTTTCTCTGTCTCTCTCTCTCAATATTTCTGTTTCTGTCTCTCCCCCCTCACTGTCTCTCTGTCTCTGTCTCTATTTCTCTTCTATGTCTCTGTCTTTCTTTTTGTTTGTCTCTCTCTGTTTCCTTTATCTCTCTGTTTCCGTTTTTCTCTCCTCTCTGTTTCTCTCCCCAAACTACCATTAGACACACCTCTCTCTCTCTCTCTCTCTCTCTCTCTCTCTCTCTCTCTCTCTCTCTCTCTCTCTCTCTCTCTCTCTCTCTCTCTCTCTCTCTCTTTCTGTGTATACATAATTCATCATTATATATAAACTTCTATTTATTATACCTTTTCCAAGTTTTGTTAAAGCAACCAGAAACTTTGAATCTTACAATCTTAAAGAGTTATTTAGAGCAATGAGAGAATAGCTTGGCTTACACAAGATCATATACTTAAATGTTTCAGAGGTAGAATTTGAACTCACATCTTCTTTCTCTATTACTATACCATGGTGCCCCTACCAATTAAAACTTACAGTAAAGTAAAACCCTTTACTTTAAAATAATTTTTAATCCTAGAGATTTTTAAACAGAGGTCAGGTAACCAATAGCCAAGGTTGTTAAAGAGAAGATGGTTGTTTCAGTATAGATTGAACTAGTATGATCTTAGAGGCCTTTTCTGTGTATTTAGTCATATCCTATTTGAAAGAATCATGTGCTATTTTAATGAACAAAAAGAGTTAATCTAGTTTATAAAAATGTCTAATTTAATTTATCTATACGCTCATGCATTACTATAAAATGTAGTTTTCCAAGTTGGCTATGAGTTACACTGTTGTACTAGCAGCTGAACACTTTTAAGACAGTCCCAGTTGTTTCTTGTTTGAATAAAAATTTCAGGGGCGTTGTGGAGTTTTTTTCTGTTACTCAAAGCATATCCCCTTCCTAGCTTGATGATGCCTGAAATTCTACATTAGGAATTCATTTCTTTGGCTTAAGTATTTTTTTTTCTCTTAGAATTCAAATACTCCCTGGGAAAGGTAACACATTAAGTCTTATTAGTTAATTATATCTCAGGGGGGAATAAGTTTATAGATTCTTTCCTGAAAACAGGTTTGGATAGTAGGGAGGAAAGAGAGCACATTGTCACTAACACCCATGGGAGAAGGAGGCTGGGCATTACTCAGAAGGTAAAAAGAAAAAAAAAATAGTAAAGCCTGGAAGCTTAAAAGAGAAAATTTTCTGATTGTGTATTATCCACCCCACCTCCCATTTCACCTCTATGCCCCTTAGTCCTGGTTATGTATTTCAGGTTCACAGCTCGGGGCTTAAAAATTCTAACTGATTTACAAACAAGGTTGAATAGATTTTCTGGTCCACATCTAGTTCATTGTTGGCAGAGAGACATGACCTTAATCTCTGGGAGTAAATTTACATTGGAAAATTCTCTCTCATTATATTCATTACTGTTAATGGGGTTTATTCATCTATATTAAGGAACATTAGCCTGCTGAGTAGCCTCTGATATATTCATGAGATTTGTTACTCAGTAGCATATGATTCTCATTCATGTTTTTATTTCTATATGAGGCATGCTGTTAGGTATAATATCACTTTATGTATTCTTTTAAGTGATTTGTTTTGATTTTAAACAATAGTCTAATAAAACTGAATCTGCCTACAATGTGGTGTTTCACTTGGATGCTTTCTAGGAGAAATTCCATGAAAAATATTTGGAAGAATTTATTTTGCTTGGTTGAATCTATATCTTGTTAAGGATTAAATTCTCTCAGAAGACAAGAAACAGATAAAAATCATACATTGTCTTCAAAATATTGCCTTTAAGGCTTTCCTATGCCATAATTTCATTACTGAAAAAAACAAAATGATATTTAGCAGCTAGAAACAGATTAAAGATGAGAGTCTCAAGAGATAATCCATTACAGTGGAAAAACACATGGAAGTGGACCTGGTTTGGCAACTAATAAGTGGGTCTAGGCAGATTATTGCGACTCTCTGGATCTAGGGTTTCCTATGTGTAAACTGAATAGCTACAGCACATGATTTCTAAGGTTCCCTTAATCCAGCTCTCATTTTGGGTGAATCTCTGATATTTCAAACTATGGGTCAGAGATTACTCTTGGTGATTACTAAAACGTTTAAGAGAAACTAATTCCCCCTACCCCCCCCTCCCCCACCATGAGGAAATCAGGATTTAAATGACTTGTCCAGATTTAAACAGCTACTAAAAGTTTGAAGTGAAATTTGAAGTCAAGTTCAGTGTTCTATTCAATGCACTACCTAGATGCCCCAAAGGAAGTCATTCTTAAACTGCTGACTCTTGGAGAACAATGTAAGAGAAGAGATAATGTTAGTTACTGTGTCAATATTGCCTTGCCTAGGCTCTATTTCCCACTTTGTTAGGTATATTGGAGGAATTCTGTGTGAGCAACTTGTCCTGGGGATTTTTTTCTTAGGGAGTTGATTAATAGCTTGTTCTATATCTTTTTTTTTTTTTTAATGGGGCTATTTAAGTAATTTATTTCCTCTTCTGTTAATTTGGGCAATCTATATTTTTGTAGGTATTCCTCCATTTGACTTAGATGATCAAATTTATTGGCAAAAAGTTGGGCAAAGTAATTCCTAATTATTGCTCTAATTTCCTCATCATTAGTGAAAAGTTCTCCCTTTTCATTTTTAAGACTAACAATTTGATTTTCCTCTTTCTTTTTTCTAATCAAATTTACCAAAGGTTGATCTATTTTGCTGGTTTTTTCATAGAACCAACTCTTAGTTTTATTTATTAATTCAAGTTTTTTTTTTTAACTTTCAATTTTATTAATCTCTCCTTTTATTTTTAGAATTTCAAGTTTGGTATTTGATTAGAGTTTTTTAATTTGTTTTTTTTTCCCTTAGCTTTTTTACTTGCAAGCACGATTCATTGGTCTTCTCTCTCTCTGTTTTTATGCAAGTAAGCTTCTAGAGATATAAAATTTCCCCTTATTATTGCTTTGGCTGCATTCCACAAATTTTGGTACGTTGTCTCATTATTGTCATGTGCTTGGATGAAATTATTGATTGTGTCTATGATTTGCTGTTTTACCCATTCATTCTTTAGAATGAGATTATTTAGTTTCCAATTATTTTTTGGTCTATTTTTCCCTGGCCTTTTATTGAATGTAATTTTTATTGCATTGTGATCTGAAAAAAAAATGCATTTACTATTTCTGCCTTTCTTCATTTGATTTTGAGATCTTTATGTCCTAATATATGATTGATTTTTGTTTAGGTTCCATGAACTGCCATAAAGAATTTATACTCCTTTCTGTCTCCATTCAATTTTCTCCAAAGATCTATCATACCTAACTTTTGTAGTATTCTATTTAACTCTTTAAGTTCTTTCTTATTTATTTTGTGGTTTGATTTATCTAGTTCTGAGAGAGCAAGGTTGAGATCTTCCACTATTATCATTTTGCTGTGTATTTCTTCTTGCAGCTGTCTTAACTTCTTTAGGAATTTAGATGGTATACCATTTGGTTCGTCTATGGCACCCTTTAGCAAGATAGTTTCTTTCCTTATCTATTTTAACTTGATCAATGCTTGATCTGAGAGCAGGATGTCTACCCCTACTTTTTTTTTTACTTCACCTGATGCATAATAGCTTCTGCTCCAGCCTTTTACCTTTACAGTGTATATATTACCCTACTTTAAATGTGTTTCTTGTAAACAACATATAATAGGATTCTGGCTTTTAATCCAGTCTGCTATCTGCATCTTCTTTATGGGAGAGTTCACGCAATTCACATTTATGGTTAAGATCACTAATTCTGTATTTATTGTCATGTTGTTAACCCCAAATAATACTTTTTTTCTTTTCCTTTCACTTTTCCCTGCTCCCCAGTATTTTACTTCTTAGTACCACTTTCCTCAAGCAGCCCCGCCTTCATAGTCCTTCTCCCTTTTTATATCTTTTCTCTCTATTTCTGCTTTCCCTTCTATTTAGCTTATCCCTTTTCTTTTCCCTTTTCCTCTCCCACTTTTCTATAAGGTGAGAGAAGTTTCTCTGTGAAACCAAATATGTCTAATATTTTCTCTTCAAGAAAAATCTGATGAGAGTAAGATTCACAGAATGTTCATTCCCCCTCCCTTCTTTCCCTCAAATATAATAGGTTTCCTTTGCCTCTTTGTGAGATGTAATTTCCCTCATTTTACTATAACAGTAATATCAAATTATACATGCATTCTTCATGTATACTCATAACAGAAATACCATTCTCAAGAGTTCTTTTCTTTTTATCTTTTTATGCTTCTCTTGAGTTCTATATTTGGAGGTCAAATTTTTTGTTTGGCTGTGGTCTTTTCATTAGAAATAAATGGAATTCACCTGTTTCATTGAATGTCCATCTTCTTACCTGAAAGAAAATGCTCAGTTTAGCAGGGTAGTTTATTCTTGGCTGCATTCCAAGTTCCTTTTCCTTTTGGAATATCAGATTTCAGGTCCTTTGATCCTTTAAGGTAGAAGTTGCTATGTCCTACATGATCCTTATTGTGACTTTTCTGTATTTGAATTTTTTTTCCTGGCTGCTTGTAATATTTTTTCTTGGTCTGATAGTTCTGAAATTTATATTACTCTTTGGTGATTCAGCTGTATACAATCTGCTTTTAGTCTATTCAGGGTTTGAAATCTGTTCTTCTCTTTCACCATAACAACTATCTATGGTTTTTTTGCTTTTTTTTTTTTTTTTTTGCTCTTTTTGCTCTTTTACTCTTTTTTTTTTTTAAAGTTGAGATTTGCTTTTAGGGCAAGGGAGATTGTTCAAGCTTCCTCTACAAGTGGCAGTAACTGCACTGAGTCCGTGCTGATTCATGGGTTGGTGGGTGTGGCCAGGTCCTGTGAGATCCTGGCATTTTGGGGTTCACTATTTACCATTTGTGTTTGTGTTGGATGTTTTATAACTTCTCTGCTGGTTTATTGGCTTGCAACCAGGGCAGAGTAACCAACATTGATATAGATTCCTCCCTGTAGATTTTCTGGTGCTCACTGCCTGGGGACTTTGCCAGCACTTCCAGGCCTGCTCGTGCTTGGCCCATATCCCTCCATGCTCGATTGAATCAGATCTTTTCTGGCAATCTTTGAAATTGTCTTCTGCTGGTAATTTGTTATACTCCCAAGATTTGTGGGTTCTGCCAGTCCAGAACTAATTCAGAGGCTGAATTTGGTAATTAGTGTGAGGGTCATGGGAGAAGGTCAGGAGGAAAAAAACAAAAACAAAAACATGTGTGTCCTCTCCACCATCTTGGCTCTGCCCCTGAAAATAACTTTTTGAAAATTAGAATTTGCAAGGGGAAAATAAAACACAAAGAATTAAGAAAACAGAATAAAAAGAATGAAAACTAGAACAGAGTGTAAAATATCTTACAAAAAAAAACAACAACAACAGATCTGGAGAACAGATCAAGAAATGAAAATATAAGAATAATTGGACTACCAGAAAGCTGTGATAAAATAAGAGCCTTGATAAAATAATGTAAGAAATAATTCAAGAAAATTGTCCTGAAGTAATAGAACATCTTGGGAAATTAGAAATTGAAAAAAGTCCACCCATAATCACCTCAAAGAAAGCTTTTGTGGGAAACACATAGGAATATTATTGTTGAATTTTGAAACCCCCAGATCAAAGAGAATTTTTCAAAAAAGAAGAAAAAAACAATTTAAACATGCTTGAACTAAATTAGAATTATAGAGAACTTACAGCAGTGACAATTAAAAGACTGTAGGTCTTGAGTTCATATATACTGGAAATAAAAAGAAATAATCCTGAGGCCAAAAATATAATATCCTGAAAAATTATTTGTAATTTTGAATGAAAAAACAAAGGAAATTCAATGAACTTGCAGATTTTCAGGACTTTGACCTAACCTGAACTCAATAGAAAATTTACATATAAAAGCAAATTTCAAAGGTTAATTTCAAGGAACTTACCACAGACAAATGTTTATGTTTTTTATATGGAAATATATCACACAATTAAGATTGATGTCAGCAATTGGGTAGCTCAAAAGAAAGAGGGGGATAGAGTAAAAGTAAAAATAGTAATTATGTTATACAAATGTGGTACAGAGGAAGAATGAATACAGAGGCTTTAGAGGATGGAGGAATAAAGTTCTGGAGTACTCACATTGGGAATGGGTTAAGTAGGCAACACTACATATATACCATGAAAAGTTTAGCCCCCTCCAAAATCTATAAAGAAATAAGAGGGAAGGCTTGGGCAGAGGGGGAAGCAAAGAGTGGGGGAAGAAGACAAGAAAGGTATCTGTGGGTGGGGAAAGATTAAATAATAGCAAGGCAAGTTAGGAGCAGAATTAAAGCAAAGAGTTAGCAGGAACAAGAAAGATATGTGTGTGGGTGGGGGGAGGCAAGAGTGTATAAGTATGTGTATGTGTATGTGTATGTGTCTGTCTATCTGTATGTATTTATATATGTATACATAGATATATCCTTAGTTAATTATAGCTTGCTTTGGGAAGTTAGGGGTATGAAAAGGGAAAAAAAAAGAATAAAGTAAAAAAAGTGCACATCAGAGAACAAAAGTACAACTTACAAGGAAGTAAAGAAAAGATAGATCCTCATGAATATAATTTCTTCTACTATTACATATGCTTTTTTGAACTGCTAATTTATTGTTATATATTTTGAATCCTCTCTGATGTTTTGTTGGGCACATGACAATGTTCTGTTTTGTCTTCTTTTGTTTTCCTTTCCTGTTTTCCTTTTTACAATTTTTTAAATAAAATAAAAATAAATAAAAATGCAATGCAATTTACATAATATTAAATTGTGGTTTTCTAAGTCAATATACTGCCAATCTGTTTCTATTTGGGTCTGACACCTCTGCTGTAGGATTTGCTAGGTGAATTATCAACATTTGAAAAAAGCAGTAATTTTATTTCCTCTTTGCCAATGCTTTTTCCATCAATTTCTTTTTTTTTTGCCTTATTACTATAATTAGAATTTGAAGCATGATGTCAGAGAGTCATGGTAGAAACATGATCTTAAGATCTTACTTAAGGTTCTCCTGATCTTAGAAATAATGCTTACTCTAGGTTTAAGATAAATGCTATTTATCATGTTAAGGAATGATCCACTTAGTTATTCTTTTGCTTTCTAGCATTTTTTAATAACAATGGGTTTATCAAAAGCTATTTTTGTACTCATTGATATACTTAGATGATTTTAATTTTTTTCTTGTTTTTAATATGATCAATTATGTATATAGTTTTTCTAATATTGAACCAACTCTGCGTTCCTTGCATTGATCCAAGCAGGATAGTATGTAGTTTTATGTTGCTGTAGTCTCTTTGCTAATACTTTAGTTAAAATTTTTATATTGATATTCATTGGAATATTGATTCATGTTTTTTTTTTTATTTTGAAATTCTTTGTTTTTAGATATGAACATCATATATATTTGTATCATAGAAAAATTTGGTAGAACCCTTCTACTATTATTTTTCTAACAGCTTTTATATTGCTAGAATTAATTGTTCTTTAAAAGTTTGATAAAATTTACTTGGAAATCTATCTGATTGGAACTATATGAGCAAAACTACAAAACACTTCCTAACAAAGTCAAATCCAGACCCACACTTAACACCGTACACCAAGATAAGGTCAAAATGGGTTCATGATCTAGGCATAAAGAATGAGATTATAAATAAATTGGAAGAGCATAGGATAGTTTACCTCTCAGACCTGTGGAAGAGGGAGGAATTTATATCCAAAGAAGAACTAGAGATCACTATTGACCACAAAATAGAAAATTTTGATTATATCAAATTGAAAAGTTTTTGTACAAACAAAACAAATGCAGACAAGATTAGAAGGGAAACAATAAACTGGGAAAACATTTTTACAATCAAAGGTTCTGATAAAGGCATCATTTCCAAAATATATAGAGAATTGATTTTAATCTATAAGAAATCAAACCATTCTCCAATTGATAAATGGTCAAAGGATATGAACAGACAATTCTCAGATGAAGAAATTGAAACTATTTATAGACATATGAAAATATGCTCCAAATCATTATTAATCAGAGAAATGCAAATTAAGACAACTCTGAGATACCACTACATACCTGTCAGATTGGCTAGAGTGACAGGGAAAGATAATGTGGAATGTTGGAGGGGATGTGGGAAAACAGGGACTCTGATACATTGTTGGTGGAATTGTGAACACATCCAGCCATTCTGGAGAGCAATTTGGAACTATGCTCAAAAAGTTATCAAACTGTGCATACCCTTTGATCCAGCAGTGTTTCTATTGGGCTTATACCCCAAAGAGATACTAAAGAAGGGAAAGGGACCTGTATGTGTCAAAATGTTTGTGGCAGCCCTGTTTGTAGTGGCTAGAAGCTGGAAAATGAATGGATGCCCATCAATTGGAGAATAGTTGAGTAAATTGTGGTATATGAACGTTATGGAATATTATTGTTCTGTAAGGAATGACCAGCAGAATGAATACAGAGAGAACTGGCGAGACTTACATGAACTGATGCTAAGTGAAATGAGCAGAACCAGGAGATCATTATATACTTCAACAATGATACTGTATGAGGATGTATTCTGATGGAAGTGGATCTCTTCGATAAAGAGAGCTAATTCAGTTTCAATAGATCAAAGATGGACAGAAGCAGCTACACCCAAAGAAAGAACACTGGGAAACGAATATAAACTGCTTGCATTTTGTTTTTCTTCCCGGGTTATTTATACCTTCTGAATTCAATTTTCCCTGTGCAACAAGAAAAGTGTTCGGTTCTACACACATATATTGTATCTAGGATATACTGTAACCTATTCAACATGTAAAGGATTGCTTGCCATCTGGGGGAGGGGGTGAAGGGAGGGAGGGAAAAAAAAAAGTAACTCTAAGAGCACAGTGCCTGGCATAAAGTATTGTGTAAATTAAAAAAAAAATCAAAGCATAAAAAAAAGTCAAATCCAAGCAACTGGAAAAATATCAAGTGCTCTTGGATAGGTTGAGCAAATATAATAAAGATAACAATACTATCTAAATGAATCTATTTATTTAGTGCTATACCTATCAAACTTCCAAGAAACTATTTTACTGACCTAGAAAAAAACAACAACAAAATCCATTTGGAAGAACAAAAGGACAAGAATTTCAAAGGAATTAATGAAGAGAAAAGCAATCGAAGGTGGCCTAGCTATACCAGATCTAAAACTATTTTGTAAAGCAGCAAATGTCAAAACCATTTGGTACTGGCTAAGAAATAGAGAAGTTGATCAGTGGAATAGATTAGGTTCACAGAACAAAATAGTCTATGACTATAGCAATCTAGTATTGATAAACCCAAAGACCCCAGCTTTTGGGGTAACAATTCACTATTTGACAAAAACTGCTGGGAAAATTGGAAACTAGTGTGGCAGAAACTAGGCATTGACCCACACCTAACACCTCATTCCAAGATAAGATTGCAATGGATTTGTGATCTAGACATAAAGAATGATATTATAAACAAATTAGAAGAAGACAGGATAGTTTACCTCTCAGATCTGTAGAGGAGGAAGGAACTTGTGACCTAAGAAGAACTAGAGATCATTATTAATCACAAAATAGATAATTTTGATTATATTAAGTTAAAAAGTTTTTGTACAACCAAACTAATGCAGACAAGATTAGAAGGGAAGCAATAAACTGGGAACACATTTTTACATCCAAAGGTTCTGATAAAGGAACAATTTCTAAAATATTTAGAGAACTGACTCAAATTTATAATGTTCAAGTAATTCTGCAATTGATAAATGGTCAAAGAATACAAACAGACAATTTTCT
Source organism: Antechinus flavipes (assembly GCF_016432865.1). Lineage (NCBI taxonomy): Eukaryota > Metazoa > Chordata > Mammalia > Dasyuromorphia > Dasyuridae > Antechinus > Antechinus flavipes. The sequence continues at coordinate 461,783,076 of NC_067400.1, forward strand.
TTTTTTTTTTTTTAAACTTTGACTATCTCCTTTCTTTCTTTATTTTTATTATAGCTTTTTTATTTGCAAGTTATATGCATGGGTAATTTTACAGCACTGACAATTGCCTGTTGGAATCTTTACAAACTGCTAACTCATTAGAATTGATAGATTATGGATCTGATCTTACAAGGAGATGTTTTGGGCCAGAACCTGAAGTAAAGTACTAAGTAGAACTAATCGATACAATGCTTGTGTTCACACCTTTATTCATTGGAGTTCACACAATTGGGAGATTTCAGGGTTTAGTATGAGATATCCAAATTCACACCTCCCTTGAAACTCTTAAGGCCAGAGAGCACGCTGGGCAATATCTCACTCTCTCATATATAAGAAACAGACAGAGGCTCTCGGAAAGAGTTCAGCTGAATTAGATTGAGAGGGGAGTGTCAAGTGAGTTCAGCCAGAAGCCCTCTCTCAGAAGAGAGTTACTTTGGGTTAGAGAGAGTTACTTCAGAACATTGACTGGGGTCGGAGAGGAGCACTCTGGGAGGAAGCCCACAAGCCCTCTCTCCGAGGCAAGAGAGATTCATTCCATTTTCCACTTGACTGGCTGGGAGGCTGAAGAAAGCAGAGGCAGAAGCAAAGGACAATCTGCAACCTTTTGTTCCAATTTTTCCCCTCCTCCCCCCATCCGCTCCACTAGATGGCAGGTTGACCAATACATGTTAAATATCTTAAAGTATAAATTAAATACAATATATGTATACATGTCTTAACAGTTATTTTGCTGTACAAAAAGTATCGGACTTTGAAATAGTGTACTATTAGTCTGTGAAGGAAATCAAAAATGCAGGTGGACAAAAATAGAGGGATTGGGAATTCTATGTAGTGGTTCATAGTCATCTCCCAGAGTTCTTTCACTGGGTGTATCTGGTTCAATTCATTACTGCTCCATTGGAACTGATTTGGTTCATCTCATTGCTGGAGATGGCCATGTCCATCAGAATTGATCATCATATAGTATTGTTGTTGAAGTATATAATGATCTCCTAGTCCTGCTCATTTCATTCAGCATCACTTCTGGGCTTCCTCCCAGGGCTTGTGGGCTTTCTCCCAGAGTGCTCCTCTCAGACCCCAGTCAATGTTCTGAAGTAACTCTCTCTAATCCAAAGTCTCTCCAGGCCTTTCTGAAATCTTCCTGATGGTCATTTCTTACTGAAAAAATAATATTCCATAATATTCATATACCACAATTTATACAGCTATTCTCCAATTGATGGACATCTATTCAGTTTCCAGTTTCTAGCCACTACAAACAGGGCTGCAACAAACATTTTGGTAAATACAGGTCCCTTTCCCTTCTTTAATATCTCTTTGGGATATAAACCCAGTAGAAACACTGCTGGGTCAAAGGACATGCACAGTTTGATACCTTTTTGAGCATAGTTCCAAATTGCTCTCCAGAATGGCTGGATGTATTTCCAATCCCACCAACAATGTATCAGTGTTCCTGTTTTCCCACATCCCCTCTAACATGCTGCATTATCTTTCCCTGTTATTCTATGTATAGAATATACATAGTATGTATACAGGTATGTAGTGGTATCTCAGAGTTGTCTTAATTTGCATTTTTCTGATTAATAATGACTTGGAGCATCTTTTCATATGGCTAGAAATAGTTTCAATTCCTTTGTCTGAGAATGAACAGACAATTTTCAGATGAAGAAATTGAAACTATTTGTAGTCACATGAAAAAGTGCTCTGAATCACTATTGATAAGAGAAATGCGAATTAAGAAAACTCTACTACTACATACCTGTCAGATTGGCTAAGATGACAGGAAATGATAATGACCAATGTTGGTGGGGATGTGGGAAAACTGGGACACTGATACATTGTTACTGGAACTGTGAATGGATCTAACCATTCTGGAGAACAATTTGTAACTATGCTCAAAAAGTTATTAAACTATGCATACTCTTTGACCCAGCAGTGTTTCTACTGGGCTTATATTCCAAAGGGATCTTAAAAGGAGGGAAAGGGACCCACATGTGCAAAAATGTTTGTGGCAGCCCTTTTTGTAGTGGCAAGAAACTGGAAATGGAGTGGATGCCCATCAATTTGAGAATGGCTGAATAAATTATGGTATATGAATGTAATGTAATATTGTTCTGTATGAAACGACCAGCAGAATGATTTCAGAGAGTCTTGGAGAGACCTACATGAACTGATGCTAACTGAAATGAGCAGAACCAGCAGATCGTTATACACGGTAACAAGAAAATTATAAGATGATCAATTCTGGTGGATGTGGCTCTCTTCAACAATGAGATGACTCAAATCAGTTATACTTATTCAGTGATGAAGAGAGCCATCTAACCCAGAGAGAGAACTGTGGGAACAGAGTGTGGACCACAACAAATATTCTTACTCTCTCTATTCTTATTTGCTTGCATTTTGTTTTCTTTTTCAGTTTTTCTTTTTCTTCTTTCTTGATCTTATTTTTCTTGTGCAGCAAGATAACTGTATAAATATGTATACATATATTGGAATTATTATGTATTTTTAACATATTTAACATGTATTGGACTACCTGTCAAGGGAAGGTGTGAAGGGAAGGAAGGGAAAATCTAGAAAAAAAATGTTTTGCAAGGGTCAATGTTGAAAAAATTGCCCATGCATGTGTTTTATAAATAAAAAGCTTTAATAAAAAAAAGGAAAAAAATCCTATCCTAGCTTATCATTGTTGTTGTTTTTCCTATTAATTTCTTTCTCTGAGAGTGGATTATATCTTTTATTCTTTGTTTTGATAATCTAAGCATTTTAAATTTTTAAAAATATTCATGTCTTTCTTTGAAGTTGCTAGTTTTGTCAGCACATAATTGGGTGAAAAAGTTTCTAATAATATTTTTTTCTTCCTCATGCATTAACCTAATAAATGGCTTCAATTTTCAGGAGTTTTCTCCTGTATAATCCCTAAATCTGCCTCTGTAATTTCTATTCTCCCCTTGGAAAAATAAAAAGGGAAGAAGTTATTTAAGTTATATACCAATAATCTTAGAAGGTGATATGTCAAAATAGAAGGAACACTGAATTTATAAACAAGATACACTATTTGCTAGTTGTATAGTGAGAACTGTGATACTGTTTTTTTCCCCTAGGCTAAATATATCTAATTCTCTTTATTATTTCATCTTATGCCATGTGTAATGGGGGGCTGGCTAATATAGACTCAGTTCTTTCGGTATATACAGTGAACTTTGCCTGATGATAATCCACGTGAGTGCATATTATAAAAGGTTCCACTTGAAGGAATTTGACTGCTCCCTTCCTTTTGATTTTAAGGAGGAAGAAGAAATTAAATGTCTTTGAGTGGGAGGGCTCCTTGCTTCCCATTTCTTACCTTATATTGTGGATATTCCATTTCTGCTTCGTTTATTCTCACTTGGTTATAGATAAATGAATATGAGAGACAGAATGATTTGTGTAAATTTTGAAAGTTGAAATGGCTACTTGTGATTGGGCAATTGAAATCTATAGCAGTCTGCTATAACCATACCAGTGAGCCTGGTGAACACTTAGTCCTGAGTAGCAACCTACTTTATTCAGCCCAGTAGTGAATTTCCCTGGCTATTAAGATACTGTATTCTGATGAAAGCAAGAGAAATACTTGTCCTTTGGTTTTGTTATACCCAGAAATGAATGTGTGGATAGCATTTAAAATTTTAGGTCACTCTTCCCAAGGACTCAGGTGGTATTGGAGAGTGTACTCTGTTTCAGGAATGTTTTCGTATTTTGGTTCTTGCTGAATTTTCTCAATAAATATCATCTTGTAAAATCTAATTGATATTAATTGGTTAAATTAGCATTGGGGCATTAATGAGCCATTAGATAATATTGAGGATATAGTATTTAATCTATTGATATTGGGAAGAATACACTGGAGGGAAGCTCAAGGTTAATGATATCAGACTTATTCCGCAGGGGTTCCTCAGGGGTATCTCTGCAATCCAGAGGGAAGACAGAACAGGAACCTTGCTCTGGGGACCTGCCTTAGTAGATGGAGTGTGGCTTGGAAATATAAATATAGTGCCTTTCTATATATGGTTTTGCAATATTCCCACATTCTGTATAGTGTCTTCTGGATATAATCTTGCTTTTTCATACTCTTTTAATAATTACTGAGAATTGAATGACAAAATACAAATATGTTTTCATCATTGCATGATATATTAATATTACTACCTCTCAAAAACTAAAAAAAAAAAGCTATTGATAGAGTTGTGAACTGATCCAGTTCATAATTTGGAACTATGCCTCAAAGACTATAAACTTCACACCTTTTGATCCAGAAATAACACTACCAGGCCTATATCTTAAAGATTTTTTTTAAAGGAAAAGGACTTCTGTGGTGGCAAAGAATTGAAAATTTAGGGGATGCCCACAAAGTGGGGGTTAGTTGAACAAGTTGTAGTATATGTTTGTGATGGAATACTATATTGTTCTATAAGAAATGATGAGTAAGACACTTTCAGAAATATCTGGAAAAACTTACATGAACTGATGCAAAGTGAAGTAAGCAGAACTAGGATGACACTTTACACAGTAAAAGCAATATTTTACAATGATCATCTATGAATGATTTTATGTATTCTCAGCTATGCATTGAGCTAAGACAATTCAGAAGGACTCATGATAAAAAAAAAATTATCTAAATAAAGGAAGAACCACTAGTCAAGGTCCATGTCTGGTACATATTCCTTATGCCCAATGATCTTTAAAAGTCTGATAAATCATCTCTGAGTACCAGAAGGTGATAAGAGGTTCAGTTTAACATTCAGAAAGAACAAATCTTAAACTGCTTCCTCTTTGAATAGTAGTAATGACTTTGGCATTGGTTTTAGAGCTCTGCCTAAACCTATAATATCTTTAGTTCTAGTCTATGAGATGAAATTAAATGTTCAACTGTGGGGATCCATTACAAATAATTGGTTTTCATTCCTTCCACTCCTCATTTACTTATGAAACTCTTCATTCTCCCCAAGAGGAAGATGCATAGCAAAATTTTTCAATATAACTTTATAATTCATAAAATAATATGAAAATGGAAAATATATAAACTCTTCATCTTTAGATAAATAGTTTCTGTTAACTGAAGTTAACTGTAGTCCTTCTATTTCTGGTGCTTGGGTCTCAAAATTTGCTTAGTCAAAGTTGCCTTCTATGAATTATTTCCTAGGCCTATGGTATTTTTACAGAAACAGAAAAAAAACATGATAAATTCTCTTGAGATTTCAGTAAATCAGAACTAACAAGGTCATAGGGGGTTAAACATCTGCTATGCTAGGTATTAGGGATACATAGACAAAAGCAAAATATTGTCTGTCCATTGAGAGTTTATATTCTATGAAGGAAAAAGAAGGTACATTTATAAGAAGATGCAGAGTATATATAAAAGGTAAAAAAAAAAAAGAGACATTTCCAGGGGATATAACAATTGGAAGAAATAGTAAAAGCTTCATGTAATTGTGACATGAGGTGAGCTTTGAAGAGAGTTAAGAACTCTAAGAGTCCAGAAATGAGGAAGAAGAGAAATATGGATATTAAAGAAAGCCCAAGCAAAGACAATAAGGAAGACATGGAATGATATATACAGGTATACAAGAAGTAAGTCAATTTTTACTGGAATATAGGGAAATTCAGGGATAATGTATCACATCAAGAAATCACCATGAAAAGTAGACCAGAGTCATAATGTGAAGGGCTTTAACTGCCATAAAGAGATATTTATATTTTATTCTAGATCTAGAGGCAATGGAAAACAAGACACTGACATTGTGATTTAGAAATATCACTTAGGTGTGTGGGAGATGATTTTGAGACAGATAGAATCTTTAGGTAGAGAGACTAACTAGTAAGCTATTATAATAGTTTTGACAAGAAGTAAAAAGGGGCTGAACTAGGATGCCAGTCAGATAAGGGGAAAGAAAAGGTAGTTATTGAAGCCAAATCAACATTTGGCAACTGATTAGATACGGAAGATGAGGAAGAATGAAGAATCAAGTACCAATTCTGAAAGGCTCTGTAGGTATAACTTTGTGGAAATGGGACTAGCTTTCCCAATAATTGCTAACTTGCCACTCACAAGCAAGCTAGTTTAGTTGAAGCAACAAGCATAGCCAAAGGGAATCATGGGAGGCAGCATATGTCAGGCAGGTCAAACCACTACCTCTTTGATCATCATGCTCCCTCAGACCTCAATGGAGACAGTCCAGATTTTTGAAACCAAGGATCTTGGAATAACACTGTTTGCAGCATTATTTCTAGCCTGTATCCATCATGGAAAACAACCATGGTAGAGACTGGCAGCTGTTGCTCAGATGTCTCAGCTGTAGCTACTAAAGTCCCAGATTCATTTCAGTTCTTAGCAATATTGATTGGTTCAAATGATTTTACCCATGGAAATGACATTTAAAAAAAGATATGGCAACTTTCTTTGCTGCTGTACCCTAAGAATCATGGAACCTTGCCATTTGACTTGCAACTGAAATTCTTCATATCTATTTTCTTCCCATTAGAATGTGAGCTCCTCAAGAGCAAGGACTGTAACTTTTCTATATGTATTTCTTATACTTATAACAGTGTTTAACAGACATATTTTGCTGTTCAATTGTTTTTCAGATGTGTCTGACTCCTCATGACTCCACTTGGTAAAGATACCAAATTGTTTTGATGTTCCCTTCTACAATTCATTTTACAGATGAGGAAACTGAAGCAAACAGGGTTAAGTAACTTACACAGGATCACATACTTTGTAAGTAACTGAAGTCAGATTTGAATTTAGGAATATGAATCTTTCTGACTCCAGGTACAACACTCTATTGTGCCTCTTAGATGCCCTTAAAGACATGTAATTATTGAAAAATACTTTTTTTTAAACTTGATGTGATTCAGATAAATTAGTAACTGTTGCTGCTCCTTAATTTCCTCACCTGAAGGATAGTAGATTTTGATCTATCACTTATGTGATCACTCTATGTGATCTTGTAGGTCTTTTCGAGTCATAATGTTTTGATAGAATCTTTTATGTTTAAATTTTTTGCCAAAATCAAAGTATTCTATATTTGCAGTATTTCTTTACTTGCAATGTTTCTACCTATCTAGAATGTTTACTAACAATGTTTCTACTTAGATCTGGAGGTACAACTTCTACAATGCGGGGAACTTTCAGTATGGAAACTCCTTATACTGATACAAATTGTTTAGTGATGCGTAATTTATATTCTTTTTGAGTTGACTGGGGGCATTTACAGTTGAAATAACTTTTCCAGGGACACAAAGCCATTTTTTGTCAGAAGGAAGGCTTGAATCCAGAACTTGACACTTTCTATTCACATTATATTGCAGCACTCCATATAGGTGTATATGTACATATATATATATATGTGTGTGTGTGTGTGTGTGTGTGTACATATAAAATACATGGATATTAATATTGAAATATATAGAAATATATGTATGTTACCACAAAGACTTTCATCCATAAAGAATATTTTATATGTTCTTTATATATATGAAAAAAATACATATTTTGTATGAAGTATTTGAGGCTCATGTCATCTTTAAAAGTCACCAATAGATTTTAGGTTTAGAAAGTTTCCAACTCATAATATATTCATTCTTGGTATGTGAGAATGCATAGATCAAATCTGCTCTGCTTGCTGAATTTCAATAGGGGATTTGTCAGTGTTTGGCCAAGTAATAGCTAATATCTAGTGAGATAGTCCAATGTCATGACTTTTTGTTGACATTTTATCTCCTCTCTGTAAAGTTAGTAGATCATTTCCATTTCTTTTTTTGGTTCCTCCATATTCATTCAACAAACATTTATCCAATACATACTATGTGCCAATCAATCCATGTCATTATTCTAAATATATATTTAAAAATAATTAAGAAATGAGTAAGTACTAATTAAAACACAGAAATACAAATTATCCTGCATTTTTTTAAATTAAAAAAAAAAGATTCCTTGCCTCCTGTTACTTTGGACAGAGATAGAAATGCAGAATTGGGTTACTATCTTCTAGCGTCAGGATCAGAGCAGTAAGGTATAAATATATGACCTATCCCCCAATAGATTGTTTCTATTTTTTGGCAATTCAAAATATTTCTTTGAAAATAGTAATGCATAAAATGTTTGCAGCAGCCCTCTTTGTAGTGGCAAGAAACTGGAAACTGAATGGATGCCCATCAACCGGAGAATGGCTGAATAAATTATGGTATATGAATGTTATGGAATATTATTATTCTGTAAGAAACAACCAACAGGATGATTTCAGAGAGGCCTGGAGAGACTTACATGAACTGATGCTAAGAGGAAATGAGCAAAACCAGGAGATCATTATACACAGCAACAACAAAACTATACGATGATTAATTCTGATAGACATGGCTCTCTTCAACAATGAGAAGATTCAAAGTAGTTCAAATTGTTCAGTGATGAAGAGAGTCATTTACACCCATTTGCACCCATCTACTCCCACAGAGAGAGGACTGTGGGAACCGAGTGTGGACTACAACATATATTTTCTCTCTTTCTGTTGTTGTTGTTTTCTTGCATTTTGTTTCCTTTCTCAGGGTTTTTTTTTTTTTTTCTCTTCTTAATCTAAATTTTCTTGTATAGCAAGATAATTGTATAAATATGTATATATATATATGCATATATATATATATTGGATTTAATCTATTTTTTAAACATATTTAACATGCATTGGAATACCTGACATGTAGGGGAGGAGGTGGGGGGGAAAGGGGAAAATTCAGAAAAGAAGATTTTGCAAGTATAAATGTTGAAAAATTACCCATGCAGGTTTTGTAAGTAAAAAGCTTTTATATTAATAAAAAAATAATGAAGGACAGACAACAACAAAACTACTGTGAGAATAAAATGTGAAAGCATTTGTAAAGCACTTTATAAACCTTAAAGTTCTTTGTAACTCTTAACTATTATTATTATTAAATATAAATTCAGCAAGCATGAAAAAAGAAAATAGTAATGCATGAAAATTTTCTTATGAATATTAGTGACTTTTCTAAATTAAAAAATTATAAATTTCTTTTTAATTATCCACTTAAGGTAAGCAAAAATAAAATAGAATTTTCCTTTAATAAAGGAAAATAGATAATTTGAAAAATTATATAAGCAACAGCAGTGATAGACCCTGGACTCATATTTTTTTTTCCTTATATAATTCTATGGTAGCCTATTAAAATATACTTCACATGACTGCAATTATTTTTAAATGTTAGAAATTGAAGTTCTGAATTTTTTAAAATAGAAATCATTGACCACTGAGAAGAATGTCATTGGAATTTTGGATTTTTCTTAGAATTTACCCAAATACAGTTTCAAGTTGCCATGGCAAAGCTCATTTAATTGCTAATGTTACTCAGAAAAGGATCCTCCAGATTCTTCCAAAGAGGATTTTTTATGGTAATTGACTGGATAAATTCTGCTCCCAGTAAAAGGTTGTACCCTTTTGAGAGAAGATTAAAATTGGCCATTATTAAGAAATGAGACTTCTGGGTTGTTATTGATATATAAACTTTTATAACCAAAGGTCCTTATTTCTTGGATTTTTTTTCTTTATTAAAGCTTTTCATTTTTCAAAACATATGCATGGACAATTCTTTAATATTAGCCCTTGCAAAACCTTGTGTTCCAATTTCCCCTTCTTCCCCCACACCCTCTCCTAGATGGCAAGTAGTCCAATACATGTTAAACATGGTAGAAATATATGTTAAATCCAATATATGTATACATATTTATATAGTTATCTTAATGCATAGGAAAAATCAATTCAAACCTTAAAAAAAAAAGAGAGAGAAGCAAAATAAAATGCAAGCATACAACAACAAAAAGAATAAAAATGGTATGTTGTGAACTATACTTAATTCCCCCAGTCTTCTCTCTGGGTGTAGATGACACTCTTTATCCATGAAAAATTGGAACTAGTTTGAATCATCTCATTGTTGAAGAGAGTCATGTCCAACAGAATTAATCATTGTATAATTTTGTTGCCATGTATAATGATTTCTTGGTTCTGCTCATTTCACTTAGCATCAGTTCATGTAATAATATTCCAAAACATTCATATACCATAATTTATTTAGCCATTCTCCAGTTAGCAATTCTCCAATAGAGGGCTGCTACAAACATTTTATGCATTACTATTTTCAAAGAAATATTTTGAGTTGCCAAAAAATAGAAACAATCTATTGGGGGATGGGTCATATATTTATACCTTACTGCTCTGATCCTGACGCTAGAAGATAGTAACCCAATTCTGTATTTCTATCTCTGTCCAAAGTAACAGGAGGCAAGGAATCATTTTTTTTTTATTTAAAAAATGCAGGATAATTTGTATTTCTGTATTTTAATTAGTACTTACTCATTTCTTAATTATTTTTAAATATATACTTAGAATAATGACATGGATTGATTGGCACATAGTATGTATTGGATAAATGTTTGTTGAATGAATATGGAGGAACCAAAAAAAAAAAAAAAAGAAATGGAAATGATCTACTAACTTTACAGAGAGGAGGCAGCCTCCATTCAGTTTCCAGTATAAAAAAAGAGCTCAAACATTTTTGCGCATGTGGGTTCTTTTTCTTCCTTTAGGAAACCCAGTAGAAACACTGCTGGATTAAAAGGTATGCACAAATTGATAAGTTTTTGAGCATAATTCCAAATTGTTCTCTAGAATGGTTGGATCCATTCACAGTTCCACCAACAATGATTTAGTGTCCCAGTTTTCCCACAATCCCTCCAACATACATCATCATCTTTTCCTGTCTGAGAGCCAATCTGCCAATCTGAGAAGTGTGTAGTGGTACTTCAGGGTGGTCTTAATTTGCATTTTTCTGATCAATAGTGATTTAGAGCATCTTTTCATATGACTAGAAATAGTTTCAATTTTTTCATCTGAAAATTGTCTGTTCATATCCTTTGACCATTTATCAATTGGAGAATGGCATGAATTCTCATAAATTTTAGTCAATTTTCTATATATTTTAGAAATGAGCCTTTTATCAGAACATTTGAGTGAAAAAAAAAGTTTTCCTATTTTATTGCTTCCCTTCTAATCTTGTCTTCATTAGTTTGGTTTGTATAAAAACTTTTTAACTTAATATAATCAAAATTATCTATTTTTTCATCAATAATGATACAATGTCAAAAATTCCTTCCTCCTCCACAGAACTGAGAGGTAAACTATCCTATGTTCTTCTAATTTGTTTATAATCTTCTTTATGCCTAGATCATGAGCCCATTTCGACCTTATCTTGGTATACGGCACTAAGTTGTGGATTATTTCTAATAGTTTTTTAATTGATTCTCTAGAGTTCTCTAAGTATATCATCATATCGCCTTCAAAGAATGATAATTTGGTTTCCTTATTACTTAGGCTAATTCTTTTAATCTCTTTTTCTTCTCTTATTGCCAAAGCTAGCATTTCTAATACAATATTAAATAGTAATGTGATAGTGGGCAACCTTGTTCTACTCCTGATTTTATTGGGAATGGTTCCAGTTTATTCCAATCACATATGATGCTTATTGATGGTTTTAAATTGATGCCACTGACTATTTTAAGGAAAACTCCATTTATCCCTATACTCTCTACGTATTTTTATAGGAATAATTGTTGGATTTTATCAAATACTTTTTTGGCTTCTATTGAGATAATCATATGGTTTTTGTTAATTTTGTTATTAATATTGTCAATTATGCTAATAGTTTTCCTAATGTTGAACCATCCCTGTATTCCTGGTATAAATCCTACTTGGTTGTGGTGTATTATCCTGGGGATGACTTTGTGTAATCTCTTTGCTAATATTTTATTTATGATTTTTACATCAATATTCATTAGGGAAATTGTTCTATAATTTTCTTTCTCTGTTTTCATCCTACCTAGTTTAGGTATCAATAATGTGTCTGTGTCATAAAAGAAATTTGGTAGTGCTGTGCTGCCATCACTTCCTGGTATCTGTACTCTGTAATGACCGCGTATTTAGAATCAGCCGGGGTCAGGAATTCAGGTTAAGGGAAAAATCTTCAATCTTTATTGAAGTGAAAAGGTGAAAAAAGATTGCAATAGCAATATGGGCAAGAAGGATTGAAATAGCAATATGGGCAGCTGTGACAGGAAGCCAGCTATCAGAGAGAGACCTGAGTTGAAAGGCCGTCGCAATGGCAATGTGAGCAGCTGTGTCAAAACGCCAGCCAGCAGTCTCTCCTTCCCCTTCCTTTTCCACTCCCCTGCTTCCACCCACCAAAATCATCATTGCCTATACAACACATCAGGACTTGTACAAAGAGTGGGTGGGGGCCATTCTTTCTCCAAACTTATATATTAATAGAGTATGGTCCAATTACTATTTAGCCTCATGTGCTTGGGACCTCAGTGCATCAACCCGAGTCTCAGCCCATTACAGTACTCAGCCTGCTTGCAGTTGGCCAATGTCCCTCCATACCTAACTGAAACAGAGCTTTTCTGGAAATCTTTGAAATTATCTTCTGCTGGTAATTTGTTACATTCCCAATATTTGTTGGTTCTGCCAATCCAGAACTAATTCAGAGGCTGTCTTTGATAATTAGTCTGAGAGTTGTGGGAAGAGGTAAGAAAGAAATGGGGTCCTCTTCATCATCTTGGCTCTGCCCCTTGAATTTTTAACTTATGCAATAGACACTTCCTTTTCTTACTTCTTCTCCTGTTCTAGCTCCTGACACTGTCCAATTTCCCATGCCTTCCCTTTAAGGCTATAGTCAGCAAGTTAAGTCAACAAGTATTTAATAAGCATCCACTATATGCCAGGCCTTGTTCACTGGCAATAAAATAAAGGGAAAAAATATTGTCTTGCTTTCAAGAAATTCACAATATAATAGAAGAGATAGCATGTAGGCAAACAACTAAGTACAAAAATGATATACATAGAATAAAGATGAAACAATCTCAGAGAGAATACACTAGCTTTGAAGGGGACTAAGAAAGGTTTTTTGTACTAAAGGATACAAATGTACAAGGTAAAAAATTTAGAAATTTAACTGAATTGAAAAATTCTCTATTAGTACTGACAATTTATATGTCACTAAAAAGTTTCTTGACTGCTTCCACATTAACATTTATATATAGTCATAGAATAATTTCATGTCATCATTGCAACCAACTAAATGAACTACATTGTACAGATGGGTAGGCAGCTGCATTTTAAAATTGTACTGATCATAGATATGAGTCTTGTGTAATAACTTTGAATGGAACTAGGCTAGTATAGATGTAGCCATACTATGATGTTAGGTGGATGAAATCAATTACCTGTTGGAAATTATTTATTGCTAGTGCCTTTGTATATATACCACTAAGACATTTTGGTTGAAATCAGGGTCTAATTGCAAAAATAACAGTTTTGATTAGAACTTCACATTTTACAAAGCCCCTTTCCCAAAACAACTCTATTAGTTAGGTAATGCTGCTATCAGTCCCATTGTAGAGATGAGGAAAGTGAGAACCAGAGAGATTTAATTACTTGTTCAAAATCATACATTTAGTAAATGACTGTGTAAACTCAAACTCAGAACTCCTAATTCTTCATTTTATTCTCTCCAATATATCATTATGTAGGAAGACAAGTCTAATGAAGCATTTAAGGATGAGCAACAAATTATTTTGGATGGTGAAAAATAAAAAGAACAGTGATATTTTAGAATTTTTAATTCTTAACAGAATAGGCTATGAATGATAAAATGATGGTGCAATTTCAACATGCTGCATTCTTCTCCACTCTCCACATCAGTGCAGACACTATATATTTTTTTTCTTTCACACTCCTCAGAGTGCCTAGAAGAGTTCTGGGTAAATGGTAGTTGATCAGTAAATTCTTAATTGGCAAATTCGTTTCCTGGGAGCAAGACAATTCTTTATTCAAGGGTACCATGTTTCAGTTCAGTTCTACTTAATAGGCACACAGCATGGTACAATAAAAAGAGCTCTTAGTCTGTCTTATATGGCCTTGGACAACTAATTTAATCCTTCTGGTATTTATCTTCCTTATCTGACGATATTGGACTATATTAGTGGTTCTCAATTGTTTTTGATCCCATAGTTTGCTGGGACTAGGGGGGAGAAGTTGTGTAGTTTTATGGTTGAGAGGGTTTGTTTGATTTTTCCAGTCGTATATGCATAGTTTCTGTGCTTTGGTTTAGGTTTTATTTGTTGTTTGGGGAATTGCAAGGTAGAATCTGGGCATTTTACACAATCATGAGAGAGGGGTAGATAGGGTGTTTGTAGGGATATGTCACTTTCTTAATTCCAGAAAATCAATAAAATAACAAAACAAGCCATGATTTCTATCATTTGCCAATTCTGAGATGTAAATGCACATAGCATTGTATATAGACTTGTGAATCTTGAGTCAGAAAGCTCATCTTCCTTAGTTTAAATCTGGCCTCAAATACTAACTAGCTGTGTGTCTCTGAGTTAGTCATTTAACTCAGTTTGGTTCAGTTTCCTTGTTTATATAATGAAGTACAGAAGGAAATGGCAAACCATTTCACTGTCTCTCCCAAGAAAACTCCAAATGAGGTCATGGAGAGCCTGAAATGACTGAACAACAAAAATGCACACATTGTTAAATTGAACAATTACCTTTTGAGTGCCAATATGAACTCACTCTAGCACATTCTTGTATTTGGAACTCTAATAGGAAAGAATAGGTAGGATAGGTGGGATGGGGTTGAGGATAGGCTTCATGATTAGCTGTCCATAGGAGAAGGGGGATGTGAGCCATCCTCCCATCCTTTGATTGGTTGATCACACCAGCTTTAGAGTCAAACCATGCATTCCTTGTTGCCCTCTTCCTCACTTTAGAGGTCATTGGATTAAATGACTTTTAAAACTATTTTCAACTCTTGATGTATAATGTTATAAATTCAGACAGTAGAAATAGGGACAATTCAGTGGCACAATGGATAGAGTACTGGACCTGGAGTTCAAATCCCTCTGTAGAAACATAATAGGTATGTTTCTGAGACCAGTTATTTAAAACCCTTTCTGGTTTAATTTTCTCATAGATAAAATGAGGATAATAATAGCACTTAATTCTCAGGGTTGTTTGTTAGGAAGAAATGAGATAATATATGTAAAATGCTTTGCAAACTT
Organism: Antechinus flavipes; assembly: GCF_016432865.1. NCBI lineage: Eukaryota > Metazoa > Chordata > Mammalia > Dasyuromorphia > Dasyuridae > Antechinus > Antechinus flavipes. The sequence goes on from NC_067400.1 coordinate 461,798,281, forward strand.
TAAAGAGCTATATAAATGGTAGATATTATTATTGTGATAATTATTAGTTACAGGCTAACTGATATTGTATATGCGAGAATTTAGGCAAAGATGGAAGCTTAGAGATATAAAAAATTTACAAGTAATTTCGCTAAAAAGGTAGAAAGAATACTAAAATATCTCAGCATATTTTTGAGAAATATTTTTAAATGACCCTTAATCATACACAGAGAATTGTAAAAGTGAGTATGTTATAAGAGTTATGTAATTGATCTTTAAACTTGGTAACCACAAGTATGTTCTTAGACAACAGAGGTTAATACAACTTTCCAATTTGTCTTCTATCTCTGTCTCTCTTTTTCACTCTGTCTGTCTTTGTATCTCTGCCTGTCTTTTTTATTTCTCCTTTCTCTGTCTCTTCTTTGTCTCTTTTTCTCCTCTCTCCATCTTTATTTCTGTTTCATTACACACACACACACACACACACACACACACACACACACACACACAGAATCAAAATTTATTAAAGTTTTCTAGAGAATTGTTACAAATCTATGCTTTTTGGTTCTACTACATTTTTTTTAACTATTTACCTTTAGTAGAGATATTGTTTATTCTCAACAAAAGTGATGGGAAAATTGTCATTGTCTTCAATTTATTTATTCCCTATTGGAGCCAATATTATCTTTGCTAAATCCGAGATTTGGGAAGCAAACAACGAGGTCTCCTAGCTCCACGAATATAGCTTGATGGGAGGAGAACTTATAAATATTACAAGTAAGGTAGGTCAAGATTCAAGTTTGAGAGAATTCAGCTAAAATTAGAAATTAATAGGGGAATATTCTAGTTTTAGCAAAGGCAGTAAGCAGCATAGCATGGTCATGTGCCATGGGTTTGGAGTCATAATCCTGGCTTTGTCACTTATTATCTGTGTAATGCTAGCATTTAACTTCTCCGTGTCCCAATTTTCTCATCTGTAAAGTAAAGGGGTAGGGTTCTATGACTTCTCATATCCCTGTCATCTTCAAACTAGGCTCTTGAGAATACAGTTTGGGAAGCTGTTTAATTCAGAAATCCATCATTTTGGCTGAAAATCTGATAAAGGAAAACTCAGAGATTCTGGCCAGAGGTTTGAAGATAAGTTATTATCAAGAACCTAGATGAAGGGGCAATGTAATAGGTATAGAGGGCACAGAATTACAAGTAGTTTAGTGTGGGATGGCAGAGTTGCTAATTGTTGGTAGAACTATTAATTATTTTGCCCAGGCTGGAAAATGATATGGAATCATGAAAGAAAAAATAATAAAATAATGTGACCTGAAATTCTACTAATAGGACCACATAGCATGATTATAGACAGAAAAATGAGAGTTCATGTATTTAAATATATTGATAGCAGCATGGTTTCTGATAACAAAAAGCTGGGAATGAAGTCAGGAAGTGCTTGAGTTCAAATCCAAGTGCAGAGATTTTCTATTTATGTGACTCCAGGCAAACAAAACCTCAGTTTACTTCAGCAATAAACTAAAAATAAACTAGAAAATGAGCATTATAACTGCACTTATATCCGAGGATTATTGTGAAGATAAAATAAGATTTTGTAAAATGCTTAGTATAGTGGGTGCTATATAAATATCTATTCCACATTCTTTTCCCTCTCTACTTTCTTTCCCCACCTTTCTAGTCTTATTTCAGATAACTTTTTCTCATGAACTATTCATTTTAGTAAAACAGTGGGATATTCTATATCCCATTTCTATACATTTGCATGTGATTGTTGAAATCTGGAATTTACTCTCTCTTTAACTCCTTTTGATAGAATCTTATGGTGTTTTTCTTCTTTATAATATAATGGTTCTCTCTGAGCAGGTTTCTTGGGGAGGTTTTCTGGAGGCAGCCTTAGTTTCAGTTAAAAGTAATAATCACCCAAATGCAGTCAGGTATTAAAAGTTCAGATCTTTTATTGCTTCCTCCAAAATAGCCCGGTTAGTTTTTCTTAGAGGCCTATCTTTCTGCTTGGTTCCAAGAGCTCTTGTAGCTAGTCCTTTGCCTCTGCTCTCTTTAGCCTCCAGCCAGCACAAAGGTGGAAGATGGAATGAATCTGTCTTGCCTCCAAGAGAGGGCTTCTCTCTGAACTGACTTGACGCTCCCCTCTCAATCTTTTCAGCTGAACTCACTCTGACTGGCTCACTAAAGCTCTATTTATGCTCCTTCTCCAACAGTGGGATTCTGGGATCTGAGAGTTGGATTATGGGTTTCTTCCCAGAGTGCTCTCTGGCCCTAAGAGCTTCTTGCTTATATGAGCTCTCTAAAGGTGTGAACACAAGCATTATTGTCTATCTTAGTACTTTGTTTTAAGTTCTGGCCCATAACATCTCCTCGTAGGATCAGATCAATCATACCGAACCATGCTAAATTAGATAATTATTGTCTCTATCAACTCTAATGACTTAACACTTTTTAAGGATTCCAACAGAATTGCTAGGTTTTTTTTTTTTTCAGAGAACAATTCAGATGTCACCTTCTATAGGAGACCTATCTATACATGCTGTATCTCCTAGAAGAATGTAAGTTCTTTGGAGGCAGGGATTATTTTATTTTTTGCCTTTGCATATTTTTGCCTTATCATAGTGTCTTTTATATATATGTATATATGTATATATATATATATATATATGTCACACATTTACATGTGTATTAGATTGGATTGCATTAGTAATAATAACTGGCATATATGTATATGTGCATATATGTATATATGAAAACTTAAAGGTTTTCAAACCACTTTGCCTGCATCACCTCATTTCATAATTACATTTCTATGAAGTAAATACTAAAGAATCATTCTCATGTTACAGTTAAGGAAAATGAAACTCATGGAAGATAAATGTTTTTACTGTTGTTGTTGTTTAATCAATTAGTTATATCCAACTTTTTGTGATAGACAAGATAAATTGAAAATTGTTAACAGAAGCAAGACATTAACATTAAGAAGGATTGGGAAAGATTTCATATAAAACAAGAGAGGGGAATATTTTTTTTTCTGTCAAGGACCATTTAGACATATATAACATCATTCATGGGCCATACAAAATTATCAACTGAAAAATTCAAACAGTGGGAAATGTAATGCTTAGTTTTCATTCAACTCATCAATTGTGGTTGGTGTAGCAAATGATTTTATCTACTTTATTTGGCCTGTGTTGCCCACCTGTGCTAGAAGGTGGGATTTAAATAGGATTTAAAGGAAGTCAAGAAAGCCAATAGATGAAATTAGGAGAGAGAGTATTTCAGGCATTGAGGACAATCAGAGAAAATGGCCAGGGCTGAAAGATAGAGTGTCTTATTCTTAAAATAGCAAGGATACTGATGTTAACTGGATCAAAATGGAGAGTAATATGTAAGAAGCCTGGAGATGTAAAAAAGGAATTAGATTATGAAGGACTTTGAATGCCAACAGAGGATTTTTAATTTTATCCTGGAGGTAATAGAGTCATTAGAGTTTATTAAATAATGAGTTGAAATAGTTGTACTGGAGCTTCAGGAAAGTAACTTTGGCAGCAAATAGAGCATGGATTGGACTGGCAAAAGATTTGTAGTTAACAAGCCAACCACCTGGTTGATGTAATCGTCCAGGCATGAAGTGATGAGACCATATACCAAAATACTTATCCTCCTCCACAAGTCTGAGAGATAAACTATTCTATGTTCCTCTAATTTATTTATAATCTCGTTCTTTATGCCTAGGTCATAGACCAATTTTGATCTTATCTTGGTATATGGTGTTAAGTGTGGGTCCATGCCTAATTTCTGCCATACTAATTTCCAATTATCCCAGCAGTTTTTATCAAATAATGAATTCTTTTCCCAGAAATTAGGGGCTTTGGGTTTGTCAAACACTAGATTGCTATAATTGACTATTCTGTCTTGTGAACCTAGCCTTTTCCACTGATCCACTAATTTATTTCTTAGCCAATACCAAATGGTTTTGGTGACTGCTGCTTTATAATATAATTTTAGATCAGGTACACCTAGGCCACCTTCATTTGATTTTTTTTTCATTAATTCCCTTGAGATTCTTGACTTTTTATTGTTCCATATGAATTTTGTTGTTATTTTTTCTAGATCAATAAAATATTTTCTTGGAAGTCTGATTGGTATAGCACTAAATAAATAGATTAGTTTAGGGAGTATTGTCATCTTTATTATGTTCGCTCGGCCGATCCAAGAGCACTTAATATTTTTCCAATTATTTAAGTCTGACTTTATTTGTGTGGAGACTTTTTAATCACTTCTATGAGGTTCATCTGTGCTGAGGAACAGATGATCTGCTCCTTTGGGGATTCACCTGGGGACTGCCTGTTTTTAGTCTCCTCAGTGTTGGAATCCTTACTAACTGCTAAGTAATTAGAGTTGATCTAATCTTACAAGAAGTTGTTTTGGCCAGAACCTGAAACAAGGTACTAAGTAGAACTAATCAAGACAAGGCTTGTGTTCCCACCTTTACTCATTGGACTCCACAAGTATGCTAGCTTCACAAAGTACACTTTCTAACTTCAAGAGAGTTCACACCTCCCTTAAAGTCATTGGGCCAGAGAGCACTATGGGAGAAAACCCATAATCCCATTCTCTCAGAAGAGGCAGATAAAAAGCCAGCGATGAAGGATCTATGGCAGAATACATATTTTCCTCTTGGCTGGCTGATCGCGCTAGACTCGAGAGAAACGACTCTGCTGCAGAGAACACTTTTGGGATTTCAGTGGAGCCACGCCAGAAGCCCTCTCTCCGCGGCAAGTTGGTGCTGGGCTCCCCAGAAGGAGATAAGAGAGATCTTCCATCTCTGTTGGAGGCAGAAGAAGGCAGAGGCAGAGGCTGAAGGACAGAACCTTTGGATTTGGAGACATCCGAAGGGCTCTAAGCCTCTAAACCGGCTGTCCTCTGAGAACAAACTCCAACATTTTGAACTCTTAACATTTGGCGCCCAAGCGTGGGAACCAAGGACCCTACTTTCACTGAAGAAGTCTCCAGTGACCAGGAACTGAGTGAGTACAACCTTTTTTGGCTGAAATGGGACAGATCCTAGGTAAAGATTCTCCATCCCCCACCCCAACCCCAGACCCACCCAAGAGTGGTGCTATAGAAAGCCTGCTTAAGCTGATAGAAGATCAAGGGCTACTTGTAACTTGGGGACAGACAGCTAGACTTCTGGCTACATTAAAACGCACCTCCCCTTGGTTCTTAGAGGAAAAGCAAATCTCTCTAAAAAACTGGGCATTGGTTGGTCAACAGATGTCTGCATATAACAATGAAAACGGTCCTCGTTCAGTTTCCATTGCAGTGTTCTATTTATACAATACAATACAGATGGCCTTAAAATACCAGGATATCCAAAGGGGGAAGCCTGAGATAAAGGAGGAAGACAATATCCCCACAGGGCAGGGAGACTTAAGTGAGACTCAAGGGTGGGGTGAATCTGAGGCAGCCTCAGCCCCACCTGAGGAGCAGGTAATTGGCTCTCTTCCATCAACTCCGCCCTCCGGGATGGAGGGAGGAGGGGTAGTGGGGGGGGCAGTGACAGCACCAGCACCTCCCCCCCAGCATCTAGCACCTTCCCCCCAGCATCCAGCACCTCCTCCCCAGCATCCAGCACCTCCCCCCCAGCATCTAGCTGCTCCTTTGAGTAGATTGCAAAAGGGACTAATTAAGGCCAGAGAAGAAGGGAAAAATGTATTAGAATTTCAACACCACATTTTTCCTGTAATTCAACAGTTTAATTCTTCAGGTCAAGAAAGTAGAAGATACTCACCTTTTGATATAGAAATCCTCAAAGACCTGAAAAAAGCTTGCACTCTTTATGGGGCTACATCAGCTTATGTTAAGATGCTATTGCAAAATTTGTCTTTTGAAATCTTGACCCCTAATGACTGGAAATCGATAGCAAAAATATGCCTAGAACCTGGACAGAACTACTTGTGGCTTTCTGAATATAGTGAGCTCTGTAGGATACAAGCCCAACAAAATATTCAAAGTGGAGTTCATACTGCAATCACCTGTGACCTACTAACAGGTACAGGTCCTTATGCAGATGTCGCAGCACAAATTGGTTATTCTGTAGCAGCATATCAGCAAATTGCTGATAATGCTATCAAAGCGTGGGCTTCTCTTCACAATAAAGATGACAAAGGGGGGGCCTTCACAAAAATAACACAAGGGCCAAATGAACCCTTCGCTGACTTTGTGGGACGCTTGCAGACAGCTATCATAAGAACAAATGGAGAAAATGCAATAACAGACATCTTGATAAGGCAACTTGCTAAGGAAAATGCTAATGAGGTTTGCAGAAGAATTATACTAGGACTGCGCAAGGATGCTCCTTTAGAGGAACTCATAAGACGCTGTGCCACAGTGGACACAGGTGCCTTTTATAGCCAGGCTATGATGCAGACTTCCCAAAATCCAAACATGAGAAGACAGAATCCCTCTTGGCAAGGGACTTCCAGAGAGACTCGTAGATGCTTTCAGTGTGGAAAAGTAGGACATCTGAAAGCTCAATGTTGGTATAGAGATAGAATGGGAAGACAAGGTGGGAGAACAAGACCCCAAACCCCATGTCCAAAATGCAACAGAGGCTTCCATTGGGCCTCAGAATGCAGACAGATTCAGGGAAACGGGATGAGGGGCCCAGCCCCAGGGCCCAAGGCAAAAAACACTTGGGGCATGATGGCAGCCAATGGTGCACCCAGAGAGTGCCTAGAAGTCCAGTACCCAGACATGACCAATCAACCAGAAAGCCATATGATGGGAGAAGGGGATTACACAGTCAACCAGCCAGGAAGCAACCTGATGGCAGAAGGGAATTACAATTGGGGAGAATAGAGCTGTATGCAGCTGGGACAACTGAGATACCCCCTGGAGAGGTGAAATCTGTTCCTCTCCAGCCTATGGATCCCTTACCTCCAGGCACAGTAGGCTTGACCATTTCACCTCCTTGTATGTACAAAACAGTGTCCATCCACACACTGATGTGGGAAACTGGGGAATGTGTAGATAATATCCCAGTCACTAATACAGGTAGTCAATGTGTGACTTATCACCCAGGAGACGTAGTAGCATCAGGTTTACTCATACAGGATCCTAATAAGCAGCCTCGTGATAGTCACCCAGGTTCTGACTCCAGACCACAAAAACCAGAAATATATTGGACAGCAGCAGTAACGGCTGACTGACCTATGCTCACTATCTATATAAATGGCCTACCATTGGAAGGATTGGTAGACACAGGTGCGGATCGTACAGTTATTAGAGGTGCCAGTTGGCCCAGTCACTGGCCAAAGATTAAAGCAGATACCTATATGTCTGGAGTAGGAGGATCAATAGCAGCTGAAGTTAGTGCTGCCCCTATGAGATGGACTTTTGAAGGCAAAACAGGAGTTTTTACTCCTTTTATAGTTGAAAAAATCCCCATCAATCTGTGGGGAAGAGACGTTTTACAACAATTGGGGTTAAAAATGAGTACTTCGGTTTTTTAAGCAGGGCTGCTGTTGAAGGCCTGCCAACACTAAACAGAGACATTAAGACACTCCTCCAACAAAAGAAAGGGGGAGCCACGGGTAACCCTAGAAAACTTCTAAATTTAGTTCTCTATACCATTAATTTTTTAATCTTTGATAAAGATGCACTGGCTCCAGCAGACAGGTTTTATAACCCACCAGAAGAGCAGTGTCCAGTGCGAGCAGCTCCACTATCCTTAGATAATCGCCAGGTGATGTGGAGAGACCCAGAAAGTGGTGAATGGAAGGGACCAGATAGGCTAACTGCTTGGGGGAGAGGATTTGCTTGCATCTCTACAGGTGGAGAAGGAATCAGATGGGTGCCTACGAGCCGCATTCGCCTTGTCCATCGCAGAAAGATGGAGCAGACCCTTGAAACAAAGGAGAAGACCCAAGAAATATCGGGTGGTTCTGTTGCTGATTGTGCTCATAAGAATTATTAGATTCCTGGCACATGAACTAATGGACAATGGAATCCTATTGGACTGTTTCTAGGACTTATGGACATGTGTAAATTTTCAGATTGATTCTTGTTATTTGTTACATTACTACTAGCCTGTGTTATATTACTATGTGCTCATGTAAATTATGTATAATGCCTCCCATATTGATGGATTTATGTATACCATGTATATCTGTTACAAAGTTCTGGCCCATATTGATGGATTTATGTGTACCCCCTCAGAAACCCCCTATGTTTTAAAACAAAAGAAAGGGGGAGATGTTGGAATCCTTACTAACTGCTAAGTAATTAGAGTTGATCTAATCTTACAAGAAGTTGTTTTGGCCAGAACCTGAAACAAGGTACTAAGTAGAACTAATCAAGACAAGGCTTGTGTTCCCACCTTTACTCATTGGACTCCACAAGTATGCTAGCTTCACAAAGTACACTTTCTAACTTCAAGAGAGTTCACACCTCCCTTAAAGTCATTGGGCCAGAGAGCACTATGGGAGAAAACCCATAATCCCATTCTCTCAGAAGAGGCAGATAAAAAGCCAGCGATGAAGGATCTATGGCAGAATACATATTTTCCTCTTGGCTGGCTGATCGCACTAGACTCGAGAGGAACGACTCTGCTGCAGAGAACACTTTTGGGATTTCAGTGGAGCCACGCCAGAAGCCCTCTCTCCGCGGCAAGTTGGTGCTGGGCTCCCCAGAAGGAGATAAGAGAGATCTTCCATCTCTGTTGGAGGCAGAAGAAGGCAGAGGCAGAGGCTGAAGGACAGAACCTTTGGATTTGGAGACATCCGAAGGGCTCTAAGCCTCTAAACCGGCTGTCCTCTGAGAACAAACTCCAACATTTTGAACTCTTAACACCTCAGGATTTAGAGTCTGCTCTCTATCTGTGTAGAAGCTGTCAAGGGTTAAAGTCCTCTTCAGCTTCTTGCTCATTCTGTCTATTAATCAGAGACAAACTACCAAAGAAAAACAGAAAAAACTGGAGTCTTTCTTTGGGGGAGGGGCTGGGTATGTTATCGAGCTTCCTCTCCAGACTGCAGGTGGCAGCAGTGAGGCACTAGCAGGACTGTGCTGCGCCTGCACTCTGAGATCCCAGAGCGTGCTGAGTCACTGTGGGGGGGGAAGGGGGGGGCGGCCAGGTCCTGAGAGACTCCAGCTGTTTGGGGTTGTATTCTTCAGCCCCGGTGTTCTTAGCTTCTCTGCTGGGCTGCTGACTTGCTGCTGGAGCAAAGTATCCAGTCCTGTAGAGAAGCTCTCCCCGCAGAGACGGCTGCGATCACTCCCCACCCCCTCTCAGCTCTGCTCCCGTGCTCTCACTGCCGCTGCCCTCGGCCTGCGCCCGATCTAAAACCGCCCCAGCCCTCCAGTAAAGACAGACCTTTCTTGGCGGATCTCAAGGATGGCTTCTCTTGGTAACTATATGTGGGTTTTTTTCAGTCAAGCATTGATTCAGAGGCTTGTAATGAAGTGGATAGTGAGAGAAAGCGTGGAGCTTATGCAGCTGTGAGCCTCCTCTCTGCCATCTTAACCGGAAGTCACCAAGGAAAATTGTTGACCCTATCGAGCTGGAATAGTCATTTTTGGAAGACTTCAAAGGACCTTGACCATAAACTATGAAGCATGAAAATATAACTATGGTCAAATTGAAATTAGATTTTGTTAAAAAAATTGTTCTTTTCTAGCTCTAAATTATGATACTATAATTTTAAATGGAAATACATTGCTATACTTTGTGTCTTTACTTGTTCAATAGTTCCTTTCACTTGATGCTTCCATACTGTGGCTATTTACTTAATCCTCCATGTGACCTAATTGGTCACTCAATAACCTTAATTCAATCTTCATTCTCTTTGAGCTAGCTGGTGTATTTTATTATATTAATTGACCTATCCGTATTGAGATTATTTTCCCTTTTATTTTATTTTATCATCCTTATTCTCCTACCTCTCATTTGGTTTCCTTTCAATCCTTGTCCTTGGCAATGTCATTTTAGTCCTCTTTGATAATGAAGGATAACAACTAACCAACTAGAAAACAATCCCTTTCCTGGCTTGTGCTTATAATTGAGGCCAAAATCAGAGACTTTGTTCATTCATATTACCAGATGAGTGCTCTTGTTACTCTCTAGTTTTGGGAACAACATGTATGATCGTCTTCCTCTTAGAGTGTAGTACCACCCATTCATTGTTATTTATCTCATTAGAAGTTTGAAACCCCCTTTTAAAGGCTTTCTAATTCCACCTTCTTCCACTATCCTTTCCAGATAGCAATGTTCACTGCCTTTTTCTAAATTTATACTTTTTGAGATATACAACTATATGCTAATTTGCAAATTTCAGAATTCCTAATCTATGTTAACGGAGAGAATTTCCATAAATATCTGACCTTAAAACAACAATAATAGGCAGTTTGTGTTTATGTACATATGTATAGATATAAATAAATAGATATAGGTATTGTGATTAGTATGATTCAAGGGAACAATCAATAGGCATTTATTTGGTATCTGCTTGAGCAAAAGCACAATGTTAAGAGCTGGGAATGAAGAGAGAGAAAAAAAATAAATTGTCCCTCCCTTCAAGGAACTCAACTTGACATTCTAGGCAATATGTACATAATCATTTAATACTTTTTAAAAGTGGATTTGGGGATGGTGTTGTAAGTTGTAAGTTGTAAGAACTCCACTTAGTTGGCAAGAAGAAAAAAAAAAAAAGAGTATCATATGAGAAAGCCATTAAGGCACTTCTTTATTATCCCCACTGTCCCATGAACAGGCAAGGAATGAAATAAAAAAAAAAAGTCAGAACAGAAAAGGAAATCAAAACAGTTTTTAAAAAATGAATGATTTATTAAATAAGCCTGTTTATTCCTTAAAATCAAATGAATTATTTCTGAAACAAAATGCTCCCATACCTTGTCATGATATGAAATTGTACAAAAACTTTATCTGGGAACAAGGTTGTTATTGGTTCTAGTAAGATATAAAAGCTTGGTGGCTCTTTGGAGGCAAGACTGGTTTGGCATCTAAGAATATTTTATTGATTCTCATTCTTCTTGACTTCTCTGTTGCCTTTTACAATATTGACTACACTTTTCTGCTGGATACTCTTTTTCCTCCAGATTTTTGCAACATTGCTTTTTTGTCTATACAACTGAGAGTACTTCTCAGTCTTTTTTATGGGCTCATCATTCATAACTTGTCACTTAATTGTGGATATTCCTCAAAGTTCCTCCCTAAGCCTCTTTTCATTCTTTCACTACATTTCTTTGTGGTACCTTATCAGCTCTTATTGGCTTAACTCATGTCTTATGTAAATGACTTATAGAAGTATACATATATGATGTATATGTATGTATGTATGTATGTGTGTATACAAGCAAATACACATACACACACAAAAAGAAAGACAGAGACACAGACATAGACAAATATAAATATAAGATATGCAGTCTCTCCCCATCTCTCCCTTGAGCATTAACACCTATCTATTGGACATTTCAACCTGGATGTTGTAGAAATGTCTCAAATTCAATTTGTTCAAAACTAAACTCATCTTCACCCCACAAATCATATTCTTCCCAACTTCCTTATTTCTATGGTATCACTATTTTTTTGATCTCCTAAGTTTTTTTATCTTCAGTTTTAATCTTCATAGTCTTGCACCTTATCTGTCCAATCAGTGAGCAGATCTTTATACTTTTATATCTTTATAGTTTCACAACATTTTCACATCCAATTCTTTCTTCCTGCTCACAAAGTATCATCTTAGATATGACTTTCATCACCCCTTTCCCAGATTATTGCAATGGCTCCCTAACTGGAACGTCATGACCCAAGTTTACCATTCTTTTCTCCTGAATCTAGTAATTTTTCAGGATGTCACCTATGAATGAAATACTCTTCATCTTTTTCTGTCTTCCTGACTTCCTTCAAGTCCCAGCTAACACTTCACCTTTTGTAGGAAGTTTTTGTTAGTCCCTCTAAATTGTATTGCCTTTCTTTTGTAATCTTGCCAACTTATCTTTCTATACACAGTTATTTGCTTGTACACGGTTATTTGTATGTTGTCTCCCCATTAGATTGTGAGACTCTTGAGACTCGGGATTTACATTTATCTTTTTTCTGTATTTTTGCCATTTAGCACAGTGACTGGCATATGGTAGTGTTGAGGTAACTAATTTATATTTATTCTGAATATATTAAGATATACTATAATATATGCTGTTTAATATATATGTATATATATTTACATATGTATTTATATTCATTTATCCACCTAATTATCATCTATCTATCTATCTATATATATATTTATCTATTTTCCCCATTGAAATATAAGTTCCTTGAGAATCAGGATTATTTATTCTTCATTTTGTATTAGCAGATGTCCAGAATATAGTAGATATTTAATGAATTCTTGTTGATTGATTTGTTGTCTGAGTACCAATTTTTCTTAGCTCAGTTCATTTCTAGGTTGTTGACTATTAGGAAATGCCTTTTTTTGGGGGGGGCTATTTAAGCTTATGAAAAGTACAACAATGCATAAAAGATATCAATCTATACTTCAGACCTTCCTGCTTTCACAGTGATGATGAATAAGTGGCAGAACCTGCAGCAGGAGTATAAAGCTTCTCTTTTTAGCTTGCAAAGATTAATTTAAGTCAGTATTTTTACAGCACCATCTTTGTCTAGTGACCAATAAACAACCTGCTTCACTGTTGGACATAAAGGTATAAAGAAGTTGGAGGAAAATTGAAAAAAAATGATGGATTCCTCTTGTAATAGTGAATGAAGGAAATGGAAAACTTGGGTTCATGGTGCATCTAGAGGCAGCAGAAACTATTATTTGACTTGATCATCTACCACGGTGGTTCTCATCATGAACATAATTAAATAGACCACTAGGAAGATAATTATAGCTTATATGATAACAGTTGTTATATTACATGAAGTAGAAAATTTTATGAAATTCTTTGAAAGAGAAAATCCTCTTGTCAACATAAGTCTTTGAGAGTAGAGATGCTATGTTTGTACTTCAAAGTTAAAAATGTGTAAAGTCAGAAGACATTTTAAAATGTCAGAAAATATGCTTTGGGACTAAGAAATGATAGATGTCAAAAACTTGTGCTCAGAAGCCTTATGTACATTTTTTCTTCAGTTAGAAACTCCTGAATACAGTTAACTATAAATATTTTAATGAAGTCAAATATGTACACATATAAATACAAATATACATACACAATGTAACAAAGTCACATAAAATATGCATATAAAACATGATTACATATGCATATGCATACATGTATCACATTTGCACATGCATATGCATACACACATGCTTGTATATGTGTATATGTGTGTGCTAATATATTGGTGTGTATATATCCCTGTATATATGCATATATACTTACATACATATGTTTGAGTACATGTGCATGTGTATATCCATATAAATATACCTATACACATATATATATGGGTATGTATATGTATATACATATGGTCTATGTGTATACTATCTAGATTCATAATTTCTTTAGTACCTGGGACTCTTAGGGAGAAAATTCCTATAAGTACAAATTAGCAATATTCAATTTATAGTCTTAGAGAGTTGCTTAGAAAACTATAAGGATTAATGAGACATTCAAGCATTTCAGTTAATATTTGTGCAAGGTAATATTTGAATCTGGGGAATTATGACTCTAAAGGCCCCTGCCTATTCACTAATTCAAAGTGTTTCTCCAGATATGTCAGACAGAACTTAAAACAATCTCCTACATATCAGCCACTTATCTATGTGGTGTCAGCTCATTGACTGCTTAAAACAAAGACAAAAGTCAACACCAAAACAGAAGAAAGAAAAGAATTGAAAAGAGATGCTATAAAGTGACCACAGCTCCAACTTGACCTGTTTGAGTATCCAGTTAAGTGACTCAGTATAGAGAGCACAAAACTGGGAGTGAAGAAGTCCTGAATTTGAAGCCTGCTTCAGAAACTCCTTTGTTATATGTGACCCTGAGCAAACCCACATCCTTTCTGTGACTCAGTTTTCATTTGCAAAATTGAATAATAATAGCACCTCTCTCATAAAGTTATTGTGTGGATCAAATGAGTAAAAATTATGCAAAGTGCTCTGCAAACTTTAAAAAACCATACATATACTATTGTTGTTGTTATAATTAACAAAGCATTCAACTCGTAAAAATGGGAACTGGACAATAATTATCAATATTTTTAAGGAAATATAATGTTGCAAATGAGCTACCACAATGAAACCATAAGAACTCTGAAATCATCTCATCCAGCTTAATCTCCTTGGCAACTGGAGAGACAAAACAGTAAAGGGCAATACTGGTTTTTAAATCGGGGCTCTTTTGCAAAACATTACAAAAGAGGATGACAGGAGTGTATGAGCAACTTGCTTTTTGAAACAATAAAAACCAGTTGAGTAAAAGCCAACTGATGAGATCACATATCGATCTAAGTAATGAGTTGTCAAAGTAATTGACACTGATCCCAATGAAGTGTAAAATTTCAGAATAAACTCAAGAGCCATAATTGGATGATGCTGCCCAATCTGCTTTATAAATTGGCTGACAAAGACCTGAACCTTGACCCAAAGTCACTTCCTGAATAACTGCTTTGCTTTGACTCTTGAGATCTGGCAGAATTGTATGGATCCCGAAGATAACAAGAATATACTTCTTCCGCAGGAAACTTGTTTAATAGTAACATTCTGGGTTTGACATTTCAAAGCCATGCTTAATTAAAACAGAAGTTACTGAGAGGTTTGGGGACACTGCAAATGGTTTTGGGTAAGATTATTAGTATTTAGGGTTAAGTTCTGATTCTTATTTGGTATTACAATAAATCCATTTAATGCTAGAGATTGTGATCACAGGATCATAGATTTAGAGCTGGCAAGAAATTTAAAACAGCTTATATTACAATCAGGAAACAGGCCAAACATTTTAGACTTCCTAAGACCTCACAGGTAGTAGGTAGCAGAGTGATGATTCAAACATGGGTCCTCTGACTATCCATCTAGTATTTTTTCAGCTGCAGTCTGCTGATGGCAAACATAATTATGCCTCTTTCTGTGTATCCTTCAATACTTTGAAATAAATACTGTAGAAAAAATAAATTTAAAGTCTATCTAAGCTATGCTGCTTTTTGTAATAATGCATTATTTATTTAAATCTTTTGAGTAGATTTTATTCCTTAGAAATCAGGCTATAGTTGACGATGTGGAAAAGTTGTTGAATTGAATTCATGTTCTTTTCTTAAAAACCTCATTTCAATGACCGTTTTTATTACTTTAATTAACTAACCTATATTGAAATGCAAAGTCTAAAAAATGATTCACACAAAACCAAAGAACTTAGAAATTGAATGGGTCTCCAGTGGCCATTTAATCCAACACAAGTAATGGGGTGAATTAGTAGCCAGATTTCTTAACCTCTGTGTGAAGGTAGGTCATGCATATGTACTACTATAAGATTATTTCAGATAGTAGCAGAGAAGGCGAATCTCAAAATGTTATTTCAGACCTAAATATGTATAGATTAAAATAGTTGGATAGATAAAGGAGGAGTAATATATCTGGGGGACCTGGAATATGATATAATAGCAAAAGAGCTGTATTTGGAGACAGGAAATATCTGAATTTGGAGCCAATCTCTGACATTAACTGGATAATAGTGGGAAAGTCATCTGTGAAATGGAGATAGGAAAACCTGTTGTACCTTCCTCTTAGAATTGTTGTGGACATAAAATAAGTTGATTTACTTAGAAAAAAAAATTGAATCTGTATGTACCACATAATATGAGATCATATGAGGAATCTTGGAGTTCATTTACTCTAACTCTTGAATATTAGTTTCTTGAATATTAGTTTCATTTTTCAAGTAGATTATACCTTCTCCTGCTTTGGTATCTCTTAGTGGTAGATTGCTTAGTCATTTCAGTTGTATCTGACTCTTCACGACCTCATTCAGCATTTTCTTGACAAATATACTGGAGTGCAGTTCATTTTATAGATGAGGAAACTGAGGTAAACAGGATTAAGTGACACGCTCATGGTCACACAGCCAGTATCCCACATTTGAACTCAAGACAATGATTCTTTTTGATTCCAGGCCTGGCACTTTATCCAGAATGCCATGTAGCATTTTAGATAGACATTAGGAACCCTTACACTTTTTGATTGATTCATGAAAGTTAGAAATAAAACTTTTTGGCAAATTGCTTAGTTTTTCCTAGCTTAACAAATGATGTATTCCAATAATAGAGATTTTTTTTATTTAAATATTTTGACTTCTTAAGGAAACATAATTACATTTAGGAATGGAATAAACATTTCAAAAGAACTTTGAAAGGGAAAAAAATGAAGCCTTCAGGAAAGATATGAAAAATGCATTAAAATGCTTTACCTAGAATGGCTTATAAAATTAAAATACTGCAAATAGAAAAAAAAATTTAATGTCCTGATGATTCAATTCTCTTCTGCAGTCTGTCACATATTATTCTTACTATATAGGTTAAAATTCTTAGAATTTAAGCAATTTCACCATATTTTTCCTGAGCTCCAAAGTGATTTACTACTTTAAACTTTATATACAAGCTAAATTAAATAGACTTTTGCAGTTTTTTTCTTCTCTTGTATTTACTTTACTTTTTCCAGATATATTTTCCTATTCTATACTATGAAATGCTCAGTGAACTAAATAAGGAAATAACAAATTGTATTTATTTTATAAGAATTGAGAGAAGAAGAATAACATGACAATGTCAAAGATGTGTGTAAAAGCTTCAGAGAAGAATTGGGCCTTGAGGAGGACCTAGAAGGATGCGGTTTCCTTCCCCCCCCTTTTTTCCCCTTTATTTTTAATACACATTGCTTTATAAATCATGTTGGGAGAGAAAAACCAGCGTGAAAGGGTGAAACCATTGAAGAGATAAAAAACAATGTAGTATGTGTTATCAGTCTCCTTAGTTCTTTTTCTGGTTGTAGATAGCATTTTTTGGTCCAAACTCTATTGGATTTACTTTGGATCCATGAACTATTGAGAAGAACC
The DNA here is from genome assembly GCF_016432865.1 of Antechinus flavipes. Lineage (NCBI taxonomy): Eukaryota > Metazoa > Chordata > Mammalia > Dasyuromorphia > Dasyuridae > Antechinus > Antechinus flavipes. The sequence continues at coordinate 461,815,348 of NC_067400.1, forward strand.
AAGTCTTTCATAGCTGATCATCACACATTCTTGCTGTTTGTGTACAATGTACACAAACTGCTTGTTTCATTTAGTATAAGTTTATGTAAATCTTTCCAGGCCTTTGTAAAATCAGCTTGTTTATCATATTTTATAGAATAATAATATTCCATTACCTTCATATGCCACAATTTGTTTAGTTAGCTACATTCCAATTGATGGGCATCTATTCATTTTTCAATTCTTTGCTAATATAAAAAGAACAGCTATAATCATTTTTGCACATGTGGGTCATTTCCCCTCCTTTATGATTTCCTTAGGATATAGATCCAGTAGAAATACTGCTGGATCAAAAGCATTCACTGTTTGATAGTCCTCTGGGCATAGTTCCAAATTGTTTTCCAGAATGGTTGGATCATTTCACAACTTTACCAACAATGCATTAGTGTCTCAGTTTTACCACATCCCCTCCAACATTTATCATTATTGTTTTCTGTCATCTTAACCAATCTGAGAGGAGTGAGGGAATATCTCAGAGTTGTTTTAATTTGCATTTCTCTAATTAATAGTGATTTAGAGTATTTTTCATATGACAATTTTCAAAAATTGTTTGTTCATATCCTTTGACCACTTATCAATTGGGGAATGACTTGTATCCTTATACATTTGATACAATTTTTTATATATTTTAGAAATGATACCTTTATCAGAAATACTGGCTCTAAAGATTATTTTCCCAGCTTTCTACTTTTAATCTTCTTTCTGTTGGTTTTCTTTGTGCAAAACCTTTTTTAAATTAATGTAATCAAAGTTGTCCATTTTGCCTTTTATGAGGTTCTCTAGTTCTTCTTTGGTCATAAATTCATCACTTCTCCAAAGATTTGATATGTAAATTAACACTTTTTCTCCTAATTTGTTTATGGCATCATCCTTAATGTCCAAATCATGTATGCATTTGACCTTATTTTGGTATGGGGTGTGAGATGTTAGTCTATGCTGAATTTCTGAAGTTTAGAAATTCAGGAGGGCCTGAACTTTGGCGAAGTATCCTTGAATCAAAGTATTAACTCAGGAATTGATGAGGTCATGGTTCTCTAATTCACATATATACTTAGTACTTAGTATGGTGATGCAATGGTTCTCTAAGTTCACACATAATCATTGTGCTGTAATGATGTAATTACAATAAGGTATATAAAGGCTAAAGAAGGACTGGAAGAGAGGCATTCTATCTTTGGCCAGCCTCCTGGTGACTGTCCTGCCTCCTGCACTCCTGCAGGTCAAGACTGGTCCTGAGGTCTTCCAGAAAGCTACCCTGACCACTACACATTATTTTTCAGTTTCCTCAGCAATTTTTGTTAAATAGTGAATTCTTATTCTAGAAACTGGAGTTTGAGAGTTTATCAAATACTAGATTGCTAGAGGCCTTGACTATTATGTTGTATCTAATCTATTGCACTTATCTATCATCTATTTCTTAGCATGTATGAAATGGTTTTGATGGCTGCTGCTTTACAATATAGTTTTAGGTTTGGTACTGCATTAATTACCTTGTTTTTGACCTTTTGTTCTTCTAGATGAATTTTGTTATTATTTTTTCTAGTTCTATAAAAATGTTTTGGCAGTTTGATTGATATGGCACTAAACAAATAGACTGATTTAGTCACAATTGTCATTTTTATTATATTAGCACAGCCTACGTATGAACAATTGATACTTTTCCAATTGTTTAGGACATATCTTTAATTGTTTGAGAAGTGTTTTGTAATTGTGTTCATATAGTTCTTGGATTTGTTTTAGCAGGTAGATCCCTAAGTACTTTATTTTGTCCACAGTAATTTTAAATAGAATTCATTGTTTCCTAATGAACAATGGGGAGATAGAAAAACATTCTTGTAAGGGATTATAATTAAGTCTATATAATTTAAATGACTGAAAAGAAACCATATATTTAGGAAATTTCTAGGTATTTAGTGATCTTATCTATGATTATCTGTAGGCCAATTAGTCAAACCAGCATTTAAGTAAGTTGGTTGAAATATGTCATCAGTCCTCTGCTAAGAACCCATTCCAATGACTGATCATGACATTGATGTAATGTTGAGTTCTCACATGGCATAAATCCTGATGTTTTTTGAAGGACTGAAGTTGGTACCACCAAACAGCTCATGGTAGACATGAAGATGTTGCAAATTGTAAATAAGAAATCATAAAGAATTATAAATAAGTTATCTAGTAAATGCATACATGAAAGGAAAGAAGATTGAATATCATGTAGCATGATGGATAACTGATAGATAATACAGTGTTCCATTGTATCCTTATATCAAGATAATTTTAGAATTGTGATTCTTAACACATTAGGTCAACTTCCTTTAGTGAACTTTTTGGAAGACATGAAGGACATTTGGAGTTGCACAGGATAGGTAGGAATGGATAGATTAGACCAGTGGGGTCCAATGAGATTTGCAACATTCCCAAGTATATCCCCAAACTGATAAAAATGACATGATTTAGTGGACTCTATTTCTGCATGAGTTAGACAACACTGATCTATATCACCAAATGAAATACCAGCATTGATTAGATCATTAAAATTTTAGAATACTACAATGTAATACTAGCCATTTTTATTTTACTTTACTTCAGGGGTGGGGAACCTTTTATCTGCTAAGGACAATTTGGATATTAATAACATCATAAGCAAGCTATATGAAATTATCAACTTAAAAACTCAAGCAGTGGGAGTCAATATACTTAGCTTTCAGCTCATCATTGCCTTTTGTTGCCTTAGTGAATGATTTTATGGCTGTGACATGCAGGAATTTGTTTTGCTTAACTTACACTTTGGTTACAAAGAACTTTGTAAACATTCTTTCCTTTTTTAAGGAGGGGAAGAATAAAAGAACAGGAAATAGCTGTGTGTTTTGTTAATTGAAAAAATAAAACTTTTAAAAATATATATTTATTAAATCTGGCAAAGTACTCTATTACTATGCTGTGATAATAGCACAATACTTCTTGGCAGAGATTACTGATAATACAGAAAGAAGGGGAGACTATGCAATCCAACTGGAGATAGAAGCAAGTCAATAGAACACAAATGGTATAAGTGTTTCACTTGCTTTCTCATGCAGCTGCATTCTTTAGGACTTCTCCATTATAGTTTCAGGAACTGTCATCATCCTACAAGATCAAATCAGCCTTAGGACTCTCACCTCATCAGTATCCTCTCCCCAACTGATTGGAGGATTGGAAGCAGGGTTTGAAGAGCTCTTAACAAAACTTGTTTTAAGGCAGACAAGCAAGACAGCTATGTTTTCATTTCCAACTAGGCAATACTTCTTTGAACCTTTCCTTCCTGTCCCTACCCCCAATCCACTTTTCAGCATCCGTTTGCATTTTATTTCCCCCATTAGATTTTAATCTCCTTGAGAGCAGGGAATATATATTTTTTTTATTTGTACTTAATACATGCTTATTTATTTCAATTTGAATTCACTTAGAATTTCTGTTTAGCTTAAATTTAGAAATTTATTATCTAACATTTTATCTTATTACCTTACACTGTAAGCTTCTTTAGCGCAAGGGCTAAATGTTGTTAAATTTTTGCACTCGAGGTATTTAGTATAATGCACAACACAAAATAAGGGTCTAATAAATTTTTTTTAAGTTCAACAACTAGTTATTAATAATTCAATGAAATTGAATCAAGGTATATTTTTACTTGGATTATTTGTGGCTGATAGTTTTTGGGTTGTCTATGATCTAACACACTGCTAGTTTTTATTATTATTATTATTATTACCAATAATTTTTAAAAGAAGTTTGTTTATTATGCTGCTAAATTTTCCTGAAGATGTCATAATATTTAAATGTTTTTCTTTTACAGTTGATTTAGTCATGTGGAAGTTCCTAATCTTACCTGGGACTTGCATTATTTATGTGACTAGAGAAGGCCAGATGTGCTAGAATAGTTTAAATAATTTGCATTCCTTACCAGATGTGACTCTATTAAATTACTAGCTCAAAGTAATAAATATGCTGCTGTTGTGTATTCTCCTTCATTAAAATCTATCTCCAGGCAATTCATCACTATTAATTTGTGCCTTTTTTCCCTCTAAAAGTGGCCAGACTTTTTTTTTTTTTTTTATTTTGGCAAAGTAATTCAGACTCCCTGATGCCTGTAGAGGTTTGTGCAGCTGGTGACTCTTTTGTGGGTGTTCCTTATTTCTGGCTACAAAAGTAAGATTTCTTTGTTTCCAAATGCTTTTTATAATAATCCTTTTTATTTTAAATAAAGTTTTCCTATTTAATATTAAAAAATCTATTCACTGCATTATGCTAAAAATTGAAAGGTCTCTACTAAAATTGAATGCTGACACTCAAATTCATTTAACTGGCTTAAATTTTATTTTAAATGTCATAAATGCAATTTCTCCTTATTAAAAAAAAACATTTCTTTTACTATCTTTATTTTATTTTGTTTGAGTTTTTTTTTGAAACATGGCTTATATGGAAATATGTTTTAAATTATTTACCCTCTCAAGGAGAAGGGAAGAGAGGGAAAAGAATATGGAACTCAAAATTTTATAAAATGATTGTTAAATATTTTATATGTAATTTGGAAATAGCTAACAAAATAATTGGAAACAAATAATGAAATAAATAACAATAAGCAAAAATAATTTATATTCAGAGAAGCTGTAAAACAACTAGTATAAAAGATAAATTCATAAAACAATAGAAGTTTAAAGAATTATCATCCAATATTATAAACATAGGGTGAATCTAGCAAAGAATAGGGAAATTCTGTTGTGAATTGTATTTCACTAGAAATTTTCTCTGTCATGTCCACAAGGCTTAAATATACCAAATTTAGTGTAGGGGACTTGAATTTCCATTATAAAACTACAATGTGACTGAGAAGCTGTATAGTGAATTTACTGGCATGCTTAAGGATGGGCTCAACATTTTGCAATGTACTTATTCCAAAATCATGGTCATTCTTTTCATAAGATTGTTACAGTTAGAATTAGTTTTCCCTAACTGTGTAGACAATAACATTGAGAGGAATTCTTCACTGCTGTAAGCTATCAAAGTTTGAGTAGAAAGTGAAAAAAAGACATGAAAATAGTGATTTTTCTTGGTGTGTAGGAAAAAAGGATAGGCCTTTTCACAGGGTCATACACAGTGTTATACTACTTATTTTTGGTCACATATCTGGTTTGTATCATTTTAATTTTTAGTGTATTATTTTTTTCAGTTACTATTTTAGCTTCTTTTGTATTTGGCCAATTGAATTGTTTTGTTCATTGCAGTTTTTTTTTTCCCATTTCACAGATTCTGTTTTTCAATGAATTGATATCTTTTTCATATCTATTTTGCAAGGAGTTATATGCTTTTTTTTATTTCATCAAAACTATTTTAAGGAGTTTTTTTTCTAATTTTTGTTTTTCCTTTTCCATTGTCTCTTGCAAAGATCTCATTTCCTTTCTACATTTTTCTTCTAACTCATTTAAAATTCTTTTTGAAATCTTCAAAGAAAGCCTTGTGAAATGGGGATCAATTCATATCTCCTTTTGGGGCTTCATCTGGAGTTGATTTATCTTCAGGAGCCTTGGGGTTTGAGGTCTGTTCTCTCTTCCTCCATTAAAGTTATCTATGGGCAGAGTCTTTTTCCTTTTTTTTTTTTTTTTTTTTTGCTCATTTTTTAAGGATTGAGATATGCTTTTAAGACAAAGAGGTGACAGTTGCTTTAGGGCTGGTGTTTTTGACTGACTTCCAATACTGGGTAACCAAGGTCAGGTCCCAAGTTCTACCAGGCCTCATTGACTTACAATTTGCTTTTATAGTCACTTTTGGGTGTTTTACAGCAAATCTGCTAACCGATGGCTTGCAACCAGGACAGAGAAGCCTAAGAGCCTTACAGAAGATTCCCTAGTGTGCTCCAACACTCTGGCTCTTTGTCCCAGTGCCTTGCCCTGGGTTCCATATACTACTGTCTGGGCTCAGCAGACTGCCCCCCTGCTTGACTGAATCAGACCTGTCCTGAAGTTCTTCAAAGTATTTTTTCTGGAAATGTGTTGTACTCCAAATATTTGTGGGTTTAGTCACTACAAAACCATTTCAGAGGCTTTATCTGCTATTGGTTTGAGAGAAAATCAGAAAGAGGTCACAGAAAGCTGGGTCTGCTCTTCATCATCTTGGCTCTGGCCCCATATATCTGGTTTGTTGTAAAATGGACTGAATCAGAACTAAGAAGTTCCTTCTTTTTAATTTTTTTTAATTAAAGCTTTTTATATTCAAAACATATGTACACATAATTTTTTCAACATTGACCTTTGCAAAACCTTGTGTTCCAAATTTTCTTCTCCTTCCCCAACCCTTATTCCTAGATAGTGAGTAATCCAATATATGTTAAACATGTTAAAATATATCTTAAATCCAATACATATATACATATATATATGCACATACACACATATTTATACAATTATCTTGCTGCTGTAGAAAAATAAGATCAAAAAGGAAAAAAGAATAAGAAAGAAAACAAAATGCAAGCAAACAACAAAAAGAATGAAAGTGCTATATTGCGATACACACTCAATTCCCACAATCTTCTCTCTGGGTGTAGATGCCTCTTTTCATCACAAGATCATTGGATCTGGCCTCACTCTTCTCATTGTTTAAAATAATCACATCCATCAAAACTGATCATTGTATAACCTTGTTGTTGCCATTTATAATCATCTCTTGGTTCTGCTAATTTCATTTAGCATCAGTTCATGTAAGTCTCTCCAACTCTCTGTATTCATACTGCTGGTCATTACTTACAGAATGATAATATTACATAATATTCATATACCACAATTTACCCAATTTACCCAACCATTCTCCAATTGATGGGCATTTTCCAGTTTCTAGCCACTACAAACAAGGCTGCCACAAACATGTTGGCACATACAGGTCTCTTTCTCTTTTTTAGTATCTCTTTGGGATATAAGCCCAGTAGTAGCATTACTGGATCAAAGGGTATGCACAGTTTGATAACTTTTTTGGGCATAATTCCAGATTGCTCTCCAGAATGGTTGGATTTGTTCACAACTTCACCAGCAATGCATCAGTGCCCCAGTTTTCCCACATCCCCTCCAACATTCATCATTATTTTTTTCCTGCCATCTTAGCCAATCTGACATGTAAGTAGTGGTATCTCAGAGTTGTCTTAATTTGCATTTCTCTGATCAATAGTGATTTGGAACACTTTCATATGGATGGAAATAGTTTCATTTTCATCATCTGAAAATTGTCTGTTCATATCCTTTGACCATTTATCAATTGGAGAATGTCTTGATTTCTTATAAATTAGAGTCAATTCTCTATATATTTTGGAAATGAGTTCTTTATCAGAACCTTTAACTGTAAAAATGTTTTCCTAGTTTGTTGCTTCCCTTCTGATCTTGTTTGCATTAGTTTTGTTTGTACAAAGGCTTTTTAATTTGATATAGTCAAAATTTTCTATTTTGTGATCAATAATGGTCTCTAGTTCATCTTTGGTCACAAATTCCTTCCTCCTCCACAAGTCTGAGAGGTAAACTATCCTATGTTCCTCTAATTTATTTATAATCTCATTCTTTATGCCTAAATCATGGACCCATTTTGATCTTATCTTGGTGTATGGTGTTAAGTGTGGATCCATGCCTAATTCCTGACATACTAATTTCCAGTTTTCCCAGCACTTTTTGTCAAATAATAAATTCTTATCCCAAAAGTTGGGATTTTTGGATTTGTCAAACACTAGATTGCTATAATTATTGACTATTTTGTCTTGTTTCTATTCCAGTGATCAACTAATCTATTTCTTAGTCAATACCAAATGGTTTGGTGACTGCTGCTTTATAATATAGTTTTAGATCAAATACAGGTAGGTCACCTTCATTTGATTTTTTTTTCATTAATTCCCTTGAAATTCTTGACCTTTTGTTCTTCCATATGAATTTTGTTGCTATTTTTTCTAGATCATTAAAATAGTTTCTTGGGAATCTGATTGGTATAGAGAGTACTATCATCTTTATTATATTTGCTCAGCCTATCCAAGAGCACTTAATATTTTTCCAATTATTTAGATATGACTTTATTTGTGTGGAAAGTGTTTTGTAATTTTGCTCATATATTTCCTGGCTTTCCTTTGGTAGATAGATACCCAAATATTTTATGCTATCAATGGTTGTTTTGAATGGAATTTCTCTTTATATCTCTTGCTGTTGGATTTTATTGGTGATGTATAAAAATACTGAGGATTTATGTGCATTTGTTTTGTACCCTGCAACTTTGCTAAAGTTATAAATTATTTCCAATAGCTTTTTAGTAGAATCTCTGGGGTTCTTAAAGTATACCATCATATCATCTGCAAAGAGTGATAGTTTGGTTTTCTCATTACCTACTCCAATTCCTTTAATCTCTTTCTCAACTCTTATTGCCGAGCCTAGCGTTTCTAAAACAATATTGAATAATAATGGTGATAGTGGGCAACCTTCTTTCACTCCTGATCTTACTGGGAAAGGTTCCAGTTTTTCCCCATTGCATATGATGCTTACTGATGGTTTTAAATATATGCTCCTGACTATTTAAGGAAAAGTCCATTTATTCCTATCCTCAAGTGTTTTCATTAGGAATGGATGTTGGATTTTATCAAATGCTTTTTCTGCATCTATTGAGATGATCATATGGTTTTTGTTAATTTGGTTATTGATATAGTCAGTTATGCTAATAGTTTTCCTGATATTAAACCAGCCTTGCATTCCTGGTATAAAACCTACTTGGTCATAGTGTATTATCATGTGGATGATTTTCTGCAATCTTTTTGCTAATATTTTATTTAATATTTTAGCATCAATATTCATTAGGGAGATTGGTCTATAATTTTCTTTCTCTGTTTTCAGCCTACCTGGTTTAGGTATCAGTACCATGTCTGTGTCATAAAAGGAATTTGGTAGGACTCCTTCAATCACTATTTTTTTCAAATAGTTTATATAGCATTGGGGTTAATTGTCCTTTAAATGTTTGGTAGAATTCACATATAAATCCATCTGGTCTTGGGGATTTTTTTCTTAGGGAGTTAATTAATAGTTTGTTCTATTTCTTTTTCTGAGATGGGACTGTTTAGACTTTACTTCTTCCTCTGTTAATCTGGGCAAGCTATATTTTTGAAGGTATTCTTCCATTTCATTTAAGTTATCGAATTTATTGGCATAAAGTTGGGCAAAGTAACTCCTGATTATTACTCTAATTTCCTCTTCATTACTGGAGAGTTCTTGCTTTTCATTATTAATACTAACAATTTGATTTTCCTCTTTCCTTTTCTTAATCAAATTTACTAAGGGTTTGTCTATTTTGTTGTTTTTTTCATAGAACCAACTCTTAGTTTTATTAATTAATTCAATAGTTTTTTTTACTTTCATTTTTATTGATCTCACCTTTTATTTTTAGAATTTCAAGTTTAGTGTTTGATTGGGTGGTTTTAATTTGGTCCTTTTCTAGCATTTTTAGTTGCAAGCCCAATTCATTGACCTTCTCTTTCCCCATTTTATGCAAGTAGGTCTCTAGAGATATGAAATTTTCCCTTATTACCATTTTGGCTACATCCCACACATTTTGATATGATGTTTCATTATTGCCATTTTCTTGGGTGAAGTTATTAATTATGTCTATGATTTTCTGTTTCACCCAGTCATTCTATAGTATGAGATTATTTAGTTTCCAATTTTTTTTTTTTTGGTCTACTTTCCCCTGACTTTTTATTGAATGCAATTTTCTTTGCATTGTGGTCTGAAAAGGATGCATTTACTATTTCTGCCTAACTGCATTTAAGTTTGAGGTTTTTATGTCCTAATATATGGTCAGTTTTTTATAGGCTTCATGAACTGCTGAGAAGAAAGTGTACTCCCTCTGTCTCCATTTAGTTTTCTCTAAAGATCTATCATATCTAACTTTTCTAGTATTGTATTTACCTCTTTGACTTCTTTCTTATTTATTTTGTGATTTGATTTATCTAATTCTGAGAGTGCAAGGTTGAGCTCTCCCACTACTATAATTTTGCTGTCTATTTCTTCTTGCAGCTCTCGTAATTTCTCTTTTAAGAATTTAAATACTATACCAGTTGGTGCATATATGTTTAATATTGATATTGCTTCATTATCCATGCTAACCTGTTAATAAGATATATTGCCCACCCTTATCTCTTTTAATTAGATTGATTTTTGTTTTTCTTGATCTGAGATGAGGATGGCTACTCCTCCTTTTTTTACTTCACCTGAAGCATAGGAGATTCTGCTTCAACCTTTTACCTTTACTCTGTATGTATCACCCTGTTCCAGGTGTCTTTCCTGTAAACAACATATTGTAGGATTCTGGCTTTTAATCCATTCTGCTAACCACTTCCTCTTTATGGGGGAGTTTACCCCTTTCACATTTATGGTTAAAATTACTAATTCTGTATTACTTGCCATTTTGTTAACCCCTGTTTATGCTTTTCTCCCTTCCTTTCCCCTTACCTCTCTCCCCTGTATTCAACTTGTGAGCACCACTTGCTTCTCACCGCCCTCCCTTTTTAGTATCCCTCTCCCTACCTTAGAGTTCCTCCCCCTATCTTACTCCTTTTCCTCACAATTTATGTATTCCCTTTTGCTTAGATTATTCCTTCCCTTTTCACTGTTCCCCTCCCACTTTTCAATGAGGTGGGAAGTTTCATCATAAATTTCATATGTCTACTATTTTTCTCTTTAAGCCAATTCTGACAGCAGTAAGATACACTATGTTCATTCCCCTCAATTCTTTCTCTCAGATATAATAGATTTCCTTTGCCTCTTTGAGAGATGTGTAGTACCCCCACTTTGTCCTTTTCCAGGTACAATTTCCTTTCCACCTCTAGTTTCTAGAACAAAGTATATATGTATTCTTTATATATCTTTACAGCAGAAATATTGTCCTCAAGATTTCTTTTTACTTTTTTAAGTTTCTCTTGAGTTCTATATTTGTAGATCAAACTTTTTGTTTAGTTCTGTTTTTTTCATCAAAAATAGGTGAAATTCACTTATTTTGTTGAATGTCCATCTTCTTCCCTGGAAAAAAGATGCTCATTTTGGCTGGGTAAGTTATTTTTGGCTCCATACCAAGTTCCTCAGCCTTTCAGAATATCATATTCCAGGCCCTTCAATCCTTTAATATGGACACAGCTAGTCTTGAGTAATCCTTATTGTGGCTCTTCTATATTTGAATTCATTTTTTTTAGCAGCTTGCAGTATTTTATCCTTCGTCTGATAATTCTGGACTTTGGCCGCTATATTTCTTGGTGTTTTGATTTTAGGGTGCCTTTCAGTAGGTGATTGATGAATTCTTTCAATTTTTATTTTATCCTCTGTTTCTATGACTTCTGGGCACATCTCTTTGATAATTTGCTGGAAAATAACATCCAAGCTCTTTTTTTCATCATATTTTTTCAGGGAGTCCAATAATTCTCAGATTGTCTCTCCTAGATCTATTTTCCAGGTCTGTTGTTTTTCCAAGAAAGTATTTGACATTTGTTTCCATTGTTTCATATTTTTGGTTTTGCTTGACTGATTCTTGGTGTCTCCTGAAGTCATTCAATTCCATTTGTTAGATTCTGATTTTCAATGAAGTATTTTCTTCATTCACTTTTTTAAATGTCTTTTTTAACATAACATATTATATATAATACACTAAATATTATGTAAAATGTCTTGCATATCTTCAATACACAAAATTTTTAAATTATCACAAATAAAATTTAGAATAGCTAGCACATTAAAGATCAGGATCTAAAAATGTCATCACTATTTAGAATAGGACAAATTTAATAATTAATTACTTAATATGGAAAAGTGGAAAGCCCTTTACCTTTGAGTTTAAAAAATTAACTGTACAAATAGAGGGCAGGAGAGATGTGGTTAAATGGTGGTTTAAGTGAAAAATGACTAGGGGAATTAGCCAACTGCAAAAACCAATATGAGTTAACAGTCAAAAGAGCAAAAGTAATCTTAAATTACCTTAATAGAACCAGAGCATTCAGATTAAGGGAGTGATAGTTCTAATGTGTTGTGCTTTGAGCAGATAAAATCTGAAATCCTGATTTCTGTTCTGGGTAGCACAATTTAGGAAAGATTTTGACAATCTAGTATATCCCCAGAGGATAATCAGGATGACGAAGGAAACTATTAGTGTGGCTCCATTCTATCCCACCTCTGCCCACCTCAGATGTTACTGACATTTTCTTATTTACCTTGTATAATTCTTTTATTTCCCACAAAAGAATGTATGTGTGTACTTTAAGGGCAGGGACTATATCATGTTTGTTACTATATCCTCAGCACCTAGCACAGTGTCTGGCAGATGGTAGATACTTAATGAATGCTTGTTGCTTGCATGATTAATTATAGAAGCCAGTTTGGATAAGAGAAGACTGGGGGAAAATGTGATTACTACCTTCAAGTATTTGAATTATTGTCATTGGGAGGAGGGATTAGTAATGTTCTTTAAGGCACCAGAGGCACCAGGACAAGAGTCTGCTTTAAAAAAATATATATTTATTTATTTAATATTTTTTTCCCAGTTACATTTAAACATATATTTTTTAAAACATTTTTTTAAACTTTTGAGTTCCAGATTCTCTCCATTATCCTCACTCCAGTCAATTTAAGAAACCACATGTGAAGTTATGGAGAAACAATTTCAAATTAGTCATGATGTAAAACAAAATATAGATTTACCACCCCAATGAAAAAAATTCTCAAGAAATAAAAAGTGTGTGGGGGGAGAGAGAGATAGAGAGAGAGAGAAAAGAGAAGAAGAAGAAGAAGAAGAAGAAGAAGAAGAAGAAGAAGAAGAAGAAGAAGAAGAAGAAGAAGAAGAAGAAGAAGAAGAAGAAAAAGAAGAAGAAGAAGAAGGAAGAAGAAGAAGAAGAAGAAGAAGAAGAAGAAGAAGGAAGAAGAAGAAGAAGAAGAAGAAGAAGAAGAAGAAGAAGAAGAAGAAGAAGAAGAAGAAGAAGAAGAAGAAGAAGAAGGAAGAAGAAGAAGAAGAAGAAGAAGAAGAAGAAGAAGAAGAAGAAGAAGAAGAAGAAGAAGAAGAAGGAAGGAGGAAGAAGAAGGAAGAAGAAGAAGAAGGAGAAGAAGAAGAAGGAAGGAGGAAGAAGAAGAAGAAGAAGAAGAAGAAGAAGAAGAAGAAGAAGAGAAGAAGAAGAAGAAGAAGAAGAAGAAGAGGAAGAAGAAGGAAGAAGAAGGAAGGAGGAAGAAGAAGGAGGAAGAGGAGGAGGAAGAAGAGGAGGAGGAGGAAGAGGAGGAGGAAGAGGAGGAGGAGGAGGAGGAAGAAGAGGAGGAGGAGGAAGAGGAAGAAGAGGAGGAGGAGGAGGAGGAGAAGGAGAAGGAGGAGGAGGAGAAGGAGGAGAGGAGGAAGAGGAGGAGGAGAAGGAGAGGAGAAGGAGGAAGAGGAGGAAGAGGAGGAGGAGGAGGAGAAGGAGGAGGAAGAGGAAGAGGAGGAGGAGGAGGAGAAGGAGGAGGAAGAGGAAGAGGAGGAGAAGGAGGAGAAGGAGGAGGAAGAGAAAGAAAGAAATAATTCACTATATTCAGACACATTCAGTTTCTTCTTTTGGTATAAATAGAATTTTTCACCATAAGTCCTTAAGAGTATTGGTGGATAAATGTATTGCTGAGAATAGCAAAATCATTAATAGCTGGTCATCCCAAACCTTGCTATTTGTATACAGTGTATTTTGCTTTACTTGAGTTCATGGAGGATTTTTTAGGTTTTGTTTTTTTTCCAAGAGAATTCTACTTATTACTCCCTATAGAATAAACATATTCCATGACAATCACACATCACAATTTATTCAGCCATTCCCAAATTGATGAGTATCCCTTCAATTTACAATCCTTTGCTAATGTTAAATGTTAATGTTAAAAACATTTTTGTACATATAGGTCCTTTTCCTTCCCCTTCACTTTTAAAAGATCTTTTGGTATTTGTGCTTATTGTTAGGGCAAAGGATATACATGGATTTATATTCCTTTGGGTATTGATCATATTTTTGATCATTTATCAGTTGGGGCATAGAATCTTATTTTTTATAAATTTGACTCAGTTCCTCTATGTTTGAGAAATAAGGCCCAGTCAGAGAAATTTGTTTCAAAATTCTTTTTTAATTATTATTGCTAATTGGGCAGCTAGGCAGCTCAGTGGATAGAGCACCAGCCCTGAAATTAGGAGGACCTGAGTTCAGATCTGGTTTCAGACAGTTAATACTTCCAAGTTGTGTGACTTTAGGCAAGTTTCTTAACCCCAACTGCCTAAGCAAGCAAACAAACAAAAACAAATTAAAAACTCCTTGCTCCAATATGCCCTCTCTTTTATCACCCTCCCTTCTTCCTATAACCCATTCCCTCCTCTTATGCTGCAGGATAAGATAGATTTTTATACCCATATTGAGGATTTTTGTTATTTCCTATTTGAGTGGATTCTGATGAGAATAAGGTCTCTCTTCTCCTCCAAAGTAAAAATTTTTCTTCCCTCTTTTTATGGCAGAATTAAAATCATTCCAATTTTCCCTTTCCCTTTCTCCCAATATATTTCTCTCTTCCCTCTTTAATTTCATCATTTTTTATACTCTTTTCATATTCAACTCATACCTGTGACTTATGTTTATATATTTTCCTTTAAACTGCCACAATAATGAGGAAGTTCTAATAAATTACAAATTATCAGCTTCCCATGTAGGAATATAAACAGATAATCCTAATTAAGTCCCTTATGATATCATTTTCCTGATTACCTCTTTATACTTCTCCTGAGTCCTGTATTTGAAAATCAAATTTTCCATTTAGCTCTGGTCTTTTCATCACGAATACTTGAATATCCTCTGTTTCTTTGAATTTCTACCTGTTCCTCTGAAGGATTATACTCAGTTTTACTAAGTAGATGATTCTTGGTTGTAATCATAACTCCATTGCTCTCCGGAATATCATATTCCAAACCACCCAGTCTTTTAAAATAGAAGCTGCTAAATCTTCCATTATCTTGACTATGGTTCCACTATACTTGAATTGTTTCTTTCTGGATGCTTGCAGTATTTTCTCTTTAACCTGAGAATTTTGGATTATAGGTATAATATTCCTTGGAGTTTTCATTTTGGAGTCTCTCTCAGGAGGTAATCATTGGATTCTTTCAATTTCTATTTTACCCTCTCTTTCTAGAATATCAGTACAGTTTTCCTTGCTGATTTCTTGAACGATTATATGCAGGCTCTTTTTTTTTTTTTTTTTAAGATTTTCAGATCAGTTATTTTTCCAATGAAATAATTCCACTAGTTCATCTTTTGTGATTTTTGCATTTACATTTTTGTGTATTGGTTTATTATAAAGTCCTTAGTTTCCATTTGATCAATTCTAGTTTTTAAGAAATTATTTTCCTCAGTGAGCTTTTGTACCTCTTTTTCCATTTGGCCGATATTGTTTTTTAAGGCGTTCTTCTGCTCATTAACTTTTTTTTGTATTTCCTTTTGCACCATTCTTATCTCTCTTCCTAATTTTTCCTCTATATCTACTACTTGATTCTCAAAATTCCTTTTGAACTCTTCTTTAGACTGAGTTCAATACTTATTCATTTATTTATTTTTAATCTTTGTTATCTTTTCAGTATGTGTTTTGTTTGAGCTTCCTTGTCAATATAATAACTTTCTATAGTCAGAAACTTTTTTTTTTGTTTGTTTTCTGTTAATTTTCCTAGTCTATTGCTCTGGTTTTAACTCTTTGTTAAAGTAGACTCTGTTTCCAGGGACCTGACCCCAAGTGCTCTTTTTTGCCCTGGAATTAAGGCGTGTTCCTGTTGTAGCTGTAACATATAGTGTGCTAAAACAAGAGTCCTACTTTGCTGACTCCAGGGCTGGACTGTGCTGTGCTCCCTCTGTTAGGACTTCACTTTGACTCCCACCCACCACTGCCACAGATCTCTATTGATTTTCTAAATCTTCCCTGGCGTCTTGGGTCAAGAAGTCCAAAAGCTATCAGCACAGCCACTGATTTCAGATTCTGAGATTCCACCTCACTGATGCTAAGTCTGGGTCTGGATATGGGTCCCAGATCTCACTGGAGATGGAGCCAGAGGATGTGCTAGCATGGCCTGTGCTGGGATTGCAAGCTGGGCTCCCATCTGGGTTCCACAGACCTTTTTGGCTGACCATCCCAGTCCTATTTGGTGTCTCTGGGCTGAGAAGTCTGGAAGCCACTAAAACTGTGGTTGATTCAGAGGTTTTGCTTGGATGACACTGGGTCAGGCTTAGGGCTGCATGTTTGACTTCCTCTCTAGTGTCACAGGAACTTCTCTGCTGAGCTTCTAAGTTGTCTTTGGATGGAAAATGTTCTACCTCATCTTTTTTGGGTGTTCTGATACTCTAAAGTTTGTTTAGAATCATTATTTAAAGGAATTTGGAGTAGTTCTGGGGAGAGTTCCTGTCTTTACTCCACCATTGTGGCTTCATCTAAGGTATTTCTTAAAATATAGGTACCAGGAACAATAGGTTTCAGTTTCAGAGAAACTGATTTCCCTTTGGTAAAAGGGATTCTTTCCAGACACATAGTGTTATCTAAAAGTGGAAATTGTTGTATTGAAAGATAGTGATATTGCTATTTTTTGCAATAATCCTGTGAGGTAGTAAAAACATGAATTATTATCATCATCATCATTGACTTTGGAGGAGGATCTAAGAGGTTGGCTTGCTCTAGTTCTCTCAGGTATTAAGTATTAGAATCAGGATTCAACCTAAGGTTTTACCTGCTACCCAGTATAGAACTTTTCCATCATATTATATGCCTCTCTATCACAAGAAGTATTCAGTAAATGATTGAAGACTCTTACAGATAGAGGAGACAAGGTTGTTTGGATATAGGTTAAGACTAAATAACCTCTGAAATTCTTTCTAAGTCTGAGATTCTAATATTCTATGAATCAAAGTCTTTAGAAAAATCTATGAATTCAACTTTAGGAATTCTATAGTGACTTTGGAACTTGCCAGCACTGAGCAATCAGCCAATCCCTGCTGAAGTATCTAAAAAACACTAAACCTCTCTTGGGATAAAGGAGCTAGAAGATAGGAAGTCAGAAGATTTTCAAAGGTTCTTCTCATAATTGGAAAGAGTTGAACATTTCCATCAAAGACAGACTTCATCTTGCGACTTAATATTTTATATTTTCCCTATCCCTCCACTGAAATGCTTTTACAGAAAAAAAGACAGAATTGGATATTTAAGTGAAGCTTGAAAATTATCAGGAAAAAAAAACAGGCACTCCTTTTTTTGAAGGGAGATCTTCAAAAATTTTCACTATTGGGGATGAAATTTGGAGATGATTTATTTTTTCCAGTATTGATAAAAATGTGCATCAAAAAAAGTATGAATCTTCTTGAAGGAAAAGTGAGATCTATCTAGTTCTTTGACCATGAAACATTCATCTTATTTGAATACAATAGAAACAATCCAGAATGAACTGATGACACAGTGGTTACAGTACCTATAATAGTCAATTGTACACACTCACAAATGGACAATAACCATATGCAACAAATTACATTGTTCTAGATGGACTTCTATGAATAAGAAAATGAAATATTAGCACATTAAATATTAATTAATGAAATTTGAAATATAATTTTGGGTTGGTGTTTAACCATCTAAAAAACCAAAAAAAAAAGAGTTCTTGAGAATGAAATACACATTTTTAGACATAGCAAATGTGTGGTTTATTTTATCTGATCATGCTTATTTATTATAAACATCTTTTCTTTTTAAATTTTGAGGAGGGGATCAGAGGAGAGAATGGTACTTTCCATAGTATATTTAAAAAAAAAAAAGCAAAAAGAAAATAGGATCCTTCAAGCCTTTTGTTTTTTAAGTTCATAAAAGAGAAAGAAATTCAGTATGAAACATAGAAAAGTAGGACAATTTTAAAAATAACATTAAATAATTACACGATTTTTTAAAAGCTACATGTCATATATATGATTTTACATATAATATTTTTGTTTTCTGCTTCATATGAAGAAATCATTTTTATTCTTCATTAAGTACAGAATATAAAAAGTTAAAAAAGAAACTGAGAGTCCTTGAAATCATCTCACAGATTTATAATTATCTTAATATTAGCTTATTCTCCCAAAGAAGAAATTACATATAATGAGTAAAGAGCCAAATAAATCTTAATTGCATATTTTCTGGAATTATTTAAAATGAATTTGAATAATGGAATTTCTCTATTTAAAAGGATATCAGAGGTCATCTATAACAACTCTGAAGTAAAATAAAAATTCCTTCAAGAAAATTCTCAGTAAGTGGATAATAATCCAACCTGATTCAAATAATCCAGTGTGAGTTTGAACCCCTATGGTAGCACAGAATGTTATATCACCAAAAAAGCACACTTTTTAAATAGCCTTAAGATATTCTTTTAATATTAAACCAAAAATCGTCCTCTTTTAACATTCACTCTTTAGCATTGTTTCATCTTTTGGAATATTTTCCCATTTGAGTCCATTATTTTTGCCCAAACATAATTGTAGCAAGAGTTATATCATAAGCATTGTTCACAATGCCTTGCGATTAAAAGGAATCAATAAATATTTGTGGATAGTAATGATGCATAGAAAATGTTTATTTGTCAAGAGCTGGGTTTTCAAACATTTGGGGAACTTTCTGCATATTTTCCTTTTCTAATGCAAATTAATGAATCAGTCATGATTTTTGGTACTAGAGAGTTACCTGAGAGGTTAAGGGATTTGTTTTCAACCACATAAACTTCTACAAGCCAGAAAAAAGGACATAATCCCAAGGCATCCTCATGCTTACTTTAGTTCTCTCTTCATTATGCATATTGATTTTCAAAATTCTTAGTTGCAATTTATTGCTAGTTTTTCCATATAGTTCAATAAGTACTTGTTTGATTTTAAAAAAAATTAATTAATTTAAGCTCCATCTTATTTTATGACTAAGATTGATATTTTAAATACTTTTGACAGAAACAGTATGTCAGATCCTTTCCAATGCTTAAATTATCTTATTTTTAGCTATATGACTGTGTGATTGTCTGACTAGCTGTGTAACCACTTACCCTCTCTGAATTTCCTCAGATATCTTCTCTATAAAATAAGAGTGTTATATCTGTAGTACTTGCCTCACAACATTTTTATGGGACACAAATGAAGCAATGTATGTGAAGTGCTTTGCAAAACATAAAGTTTTCTATAAATGTGAACTAATACTATCATATGCTTACCAGATAATAATTGGTACTAACTAAATTAGACTTCATTATTTAGTAAAATGCAATCAAATTGCTAATTCATTATATTTTTAAAAAATCCTTCATTTCAAATAAGTTGTTCAAATTGCTTGTTAGAATGATTTCATAATTGTTTAATAATCTTAGTATAGCTCATCTGTCAAATACATGTTGTCTAAAATGCTTTCTATAAAATGATTACCTAAATAGAACAATGTTAATTTTCTAATAGATCTGGAAGTTTTCTAATGTTATAATTTTTAAAAATCAAAATTATATATACACATTTAAAATGATAGCATAACACAAACTTGACTTTATGTTGGTTAATAGCTAGCAAATGAATGAAATAATAAACCAAAGTAAGTGATCTTTGTCTCACAGTCCACTAAACTTACTAGTTTATTTCTGTGTTGCTGCTGTTTTTTTTATCTTATTTTCTATTTAAATAGTCAGTTGCAGATTATTCAGTTATCCATGGATGAACTATTCCTCATCAGTATCATCTTGTTTTTGTGAGTGAGCATTGTAATTTCTGTTTAAATGTTTATTAGATTTACTCCTCAAATCCCTTTATATACTTAAGTGATAGCTTTTGGGGAGGCCTATTTGAGACTACCTCCACTGGTCCAAGAAAATTCTAAAAATGATCGACTCAACTTAGATCATTGTTTCACATGGATCTGAGAAACAAGCTATTTATTCCCAACATTCACTGGATTGGGTAAAGTAATTGAGCATAATTGAGCAAAATAGAGTAGGATGAAGAAATTAAGTAGCTTTTAATACCCATTGAATGTTACTATGGAGTTTTATTATTTTGGAAAGGAATTCTTAGTATGCTTGGTGCAATAATCTTATAATATAAGTGTAATTTTAGTGGTAAATTTAAATGAATTTAGATCATCTTCACGTAAAATGTCTTCAAATTTTCATAGTTACCTATGATTCAGGGTACAATTCTCTAATAGTAAATCTATGGATAGAGTAGTATGACATGGTGGATAGGATACTAAAGGAAGAATCCAAATCCCACTTCTGAAACCTACTAGCCATGCCATGCCATTTATGACTGGGAATTTAATCTCTATGTGTATAGTGCAACTTCTCTTGCCCTTATTCATTATGTCATAGACACTCTGAACTGCATTGGTGGAGGGTATTTCTACGTGAGAATTCCTTACATTGATAAATGAAAGAATGGTAGCAATTTAGTATTTCACTGCCTATAGTGGATGAGGGCAGGGATGAAGTTGTCAAAAAGACCTTTCGAGACTTAGTGATGCCTACAATTAAAGGAAAAGCAGGTACTGAGGAAATTTTAGAGAAAGAAAGGAAGAGGCTTAGTTTAGTTAGTTAGTTTACTTAGTTAGTTAGTGACAGGACAAGCATCTAAAATGTTAGTAAATTTTTGAGTATCGTAATGCCAAAAACAAATGCTAATTTATGATAACCCCAACTAGAAGTAGACATGAGAATTCTATCATTAATGAACATGCAATAGCTTTGTGATATCAAAGGCTTAAAATTAAATCACTTCAGTCTGGAGTTGGGTGTATTGGATAAAAGGGCTATTATAGCCTCAAATAATGTAGAATATTTACAAAGAAAATAAAATAAAAATGTCACGTTCTCTGAAAGGGCCTTAGTGAAAAAAGGATGCCTATCCTAAGAATAATTTCATTGAAGTTTGACAAAGATTTGTATTATTTTAGTTCAGAAAAATTTCATTGCTAATAATTTGGAATAAAAGCTCTAGAACTATGGATTATGATTTCTCAGCATGATCTGCTTTGCTGAAGGGTAGGCTTATTGGAAATGTCCTTGTCAAGACATCTTTTCCTGACTTGTATATAGGCTTGGCGAGAAGTCTGAATATGAAAAACACTTCATAGCTTTATTCCACATTCATTTCTAGCCTATAACAAAACTTTGGCAAAGTTGCAAAGAGACAATTTCTAGAGGAATATTATTTTTCATCTTTCAGTTAGATGTCAAAACATTGAAATGTCGAAACGATTATAACTTATAAGACATCTACCCAGTCCTTGTTCATTTGTGCAAGGAACCCACAAAATTTCTGTTTTCCTTTAGCATTTTCAGATCCTATTCTTATTATCTGTGGCAAGGTCTTAAAAATATATTACCAGGATACAGTAGTTGAAATAAAATTTATTTTCTCAAATCCAGAAAAAGGACACTAAAATATATTTCACAAACAGCAGCAGCAATCAGCCAAAAAGACATAGATAATCAATTTCATAAACATTTATTGAATTGCTATATATGTATATATTGTAATATAGATAGGATATGACATTTCTTATCTAATATCTTACCATGAAGAATATCACACTGTGATTTTCAAACTATTTTTCTTTCAACAAAATATAAATAACATTTCCCTTCTAAAACACTATTATTTTTGCTGCCTAATCATTCCTGCCCAATGCACATTTCACTGGCTTAGAGACAGGTGTCCTGACTTCTTCTGTTCTATCCACAGCCTTGTTATTTGATAGGGCACTTCACTTGAAACAAAAATAGATATGGCATACCTTTATGTATACAAAGATTTATTCTGCTTCTTTATTTTCCAGGAAGCAGTGTGGCTGAATTAACAGAGTACTAAATTTAGTACTGGGATTAAATCCTAAATTCACCCCTTTCTAGCCGTATGACTATAAACAAATCACTTATGCTCCCTAAACTTCAGTTATCTCATCTGAAAAGTGGGGATATAATTCCCATTACTTTGCCCTGAGGTTTGTTGTATGCATCCCATGAAATAGTGTATGCAAACATTATGTTACTCTAAAATTCCATATAAATTTAGGCTATTATTATTGTTTATGGTCTTCAAAGCAGTTAGAGCTGAAAGACCATAAACACAAATTATCTTCTTTGTTTCTAAACAAAGCAAAATAATACCTTTGACTAAGGTGTGACTAAGCAGTGATTATAATTTACTTTTATTAAGGAATTTAAATATTATTTGAACAATAATTTAAAATGTGTATAATAAAGTCCCATTTATCAAGAATCCAAATAACTACAAATTAGCAGAAGATAGCAGAGCCAGACCTTCTCCCACCCCTATTGTCAGTCTGGACCCTTTATTCCTACACATATAGTTGATCATTAGTCTTTTTGGTTGCCATGTCATATTCAACTCTTTTTTTTTTTTTTAGTCTTTCTGTGACTCCTCTCCCATTTTTTGGTCTTTGTGAAGTTGAATTCTTCTTTAGATTTTGTCACAGTTAAATTTCAGCTTCTTAGATCTGAGCCACCATTATAGACTCAAAAGTGGTCATCCTTCAGTTCGCACAGGATCCTGGAATTATAGCTTAGTCAGGATTGGTGGGCAAACAAGTGGCATAGTGGTGAGTGCTGAACAGAACTGAACTTTCTTTTACAATGCATTATGGAATTTTGCCAAACTCACTGATATATTTGATAAAGTCTATTGTTTTTACCATTTAAAATGGAGGAAAAAAAAAAAACATGCTCATCTCTAGTCCTATGGCATTTATTCCCATTATTCCAAGTTTTTCAAAACTCAAAAATCACATCTGTCAGTTCCTTCTAGATCATGGAATTGCAACTCAGTCCGTCTTGGTGAGCCTGAAGCCTAGAGCTGAATTTTATGTTCCTCAACTGAATTAAGTTGAGAAATGGCATTGGAGGAGCTCTATTTCTTTGTAGAAATACCAGTTTGTATAGAGAGTTCAATTAAGAAACAAAACCCTGACACAAAGGGAAGGATTCTGCATCAGTTCAGAGATTTAACTAGAAGCTCAGGAACCTGAAAGCTGATGGACAAATAGCCTTGTTTATATCTTTAATGCCTCTTTTGAGAACCTCAATCACTAAATTGTCCCTCTGATCCACAGAATTTCTGCAGCCAAAATTATTCCTTTGACTGTAGGTATAACCCCTCTACATCAGTTCCCTAGCTGGGTAACTGAAATACCTTTGCACTAAAATTTTGCACCTTTCTTCTATTTTACTAGCCATTACAGCTAGGGAAATGCAGTGAGTTTTAGGGATCCTTTTGAGATGATGTAGGAGTTCTCTTGTATTCTTCAGGACAAAACTTATTGGCTTTATATATAATATATTTACTCAGAGTGCCAGATTAATATTCTCTGTCTCAAACCTTCCATTTCTTCAAGTTGAGAGACACAAGATGTTTCATTAAAAATAGAGCCAGGATAAATACTAGAATAAAGAGAAAGTCAGAATTGTCCTTTTTTGGGGAACTGAAAATTCTACTTCTTACTAATTTAAAAGTGAAAGAAATGAAAATAAAGATGAGAAGGAGTCCAAGAGATAAAAATATAAATAAACACAGAAAAAGTAAAATGAAAATTCTTTTGAATTTTTGACATGTACAGAGCTACTCTGGAAAGATAAATGAGACATTAACTGGGACAATCATAGAGATGGAAATCAATCGTTTATGTTCAGTAGAATTCTGAGCAGTTTTTTTTTTTTTGCCTATCATAGTAAGTGTATAATATAGCTAGGGTATGTAGTTTGTAGCTACCTTTTGTCATCCTTTCTCTCCCTATGCTTATTCCTAAACCTTTTCTTTCTCACCATGACTTCCAGTCTCTTTATTTCCCAGTGACTTCACAGGCAGTAACCCATCATCTACCTATTCTCTCTTTTCTTCCCAATCATCACCCCTTGGTGACTAGTTGAATTCTAACTTAAACTCTACTCTCTAATCCTTTGCTCTTTTTCTGATATCCCATCATTCTTTGCATCACTCCAACTCACCATCTCCTTCTGATGAAAAAGTGTTTCTTCTCCTTGACAAGGACAACATAATGACTTGTATCCTTGATATCCTGTTCTATTTTCACATCAAATTGCTTCCACTATCATCCCCTCTCTCTACTATTTGACCTCTTCCCAACTTTTTCTTCCTTGCTATCTATAAACCTGACCATCTTTCTCATCCTTAAAAATTAGCAAATTGTCCATTATCTCCTTTCTCCTTATGCAAACTATACTCAGAGTTTCTGTTTCCTCTTCTTTCTCTTCTAAGACCTCTGTAATTTGTTTTCTTATCTCCTCATTCAATTGAAACAGCTCACCAGTGGTTTTTAAATGGCCAAATCCAATGTCCTTTTCTTAAATCTCATCCTTCATGATCTTTCTGTAATATGTGACATTTTGGACCACCCTGTTAAACATCCTATTTAGAATTTCATATTACTTTCTTTTGGTTCTTCTCTTATTAGGCTGCTCCTTCTCCATCTTCTTTCTTTGAAAATCACTATTTTATTTGTGTGTATGATCGATAAGAAGGGTGAAGAGACTCAAGACAAGGATATCAATTGGAAGGCTATTGAAATTATCCATTGGAGAGGAGAGAAATTCTGGTTTAAGGTAGTAGCTGTGTGAATGAAGAGAATGGAACAGATACTAGACCTTAAGGTAGAAATGACAAGTTTGTCAGTTGTTTGAGTATGTGGGATGAGAGTCAACATTAGCACTTTGAATGTGAATTTATGTAAATAGGAGAATAATAGCGCTTTTGTCAACATAAGGGATTTAGAAAAGGGCTTAGTTTTGGAATAAAATATAATGACTTCTTTTTTGAATATATTCAATTTTAAATGCCTATGGAACATGCAGTATGAAATAAGTTTAACATACAGAGCACAGAAAACACTGTTCAGAGAGCTCTTTTAAGTATAGGAACTGTTTTATTCATTTCTTTGTAGATCCATCTATCAGGGTGTTCTGTGCAGAATAAGTGTATTAAAATGGACAACAAATGTCCAGAAGCCAGCCTCCTTTTATTGTAAAGGATAATTGTATGTTGGTGACTACATGTTTTAATCTTCAGGAAGAGGTCAAGGATTTAATTCGTGATTTTTAAAAAAACACCACTTGTCTTTGGGATAACTCTCTCAAAAAACTTCAATTTATTTAAAATGCAACATCTCAAATATTAACCTCCTCAATGTCTTTCATGATCTTTTTATCATGTCCTACTCTGGTTGTTGAGTTAGTTACCTGCTGACATTTAGAATAGCAAATTAGCATCTATTTTTAAGGAATGACAAAGACATTTCTCTTTTATAAGGAAGATTTAACAGACCTGAGGTTACAGTAAATGATTTTTTACTATTTTTCCATGAACTATACTGTCATTAATTTTGACACTTGATATTACTGCTGTTGTATAAATATAGATTTGATGACTACCGAATGTAAGAATGCAACAAAGTAAGGCAATTGGTAATGAAAATAGGGTTTAGCAGGAAGACATAGATAGAAAAGAGCGGAAAATATGATCTAGATAGGGAGATATACATAATATAAAGACATTGAAACTCTCTTGTGTGGGGGAATTGTTTCACAGGATGTGATGTATAGGCACTTGAAATATTATATAGAGTTCTAGATGTCACCTCAGAAAGGACATGGTAGCATTGACAAAGGTCAACCAAAATATGATTTTTATTTAAAGATAGGTAAATATTTAGGACTTCCTAATCTGGAAGGGTAAATGTTAAAAAGGATATATGATTTTAAAAATGGCACCTGGGTGCACTTAGCAGCTAGCACAGTGAGCCTCTAAGACATTTACCCTGGGCTCAAAGTATTCTCTAAATCTATATCCACTTAGAATAATAGTTCAAAGCCCCCATCAATTTGTTTGCTTTGGCTAGGGAACCAAAGGACACAATTATTTCAAAACAAATGATTTAATGAAAAAGCATAGTTAAAAGAAGAAGCAATAACTGAAAACTAGATAACATCTTTTCCCTCTTTAAAATTGCAAAAAACGGATTCCCTTTTTTTGGTACCTCATGATATCTCCAGATAACCTTTTGCTTTTCATATTTAAATGTTTATTTTGTCTTTTTAGCTGTGTAGGTTATTCCTATAGGTTTGCCCCTGATTATCTCATGAGGGCATGGAGTTCTCAAGATTTGCAGTTTTTGCTAGATGTGTTGCCTCTGCTGAGCATCACTTCCTATCAAACTTGCATAACCATCCCTCAACATTTCTCCTGTCTTTTGGTCCCTGCTAATCATTGCCAAATGCTGCTCCACTGAAAGTAAGGTTGTGGTGGTTTCTTTTGATTTCACATTCTCTCTTTATCTGGTATACTTAGGTCTTGCTCTATGCCATTGCTTTTTTAGCTTAGCCCAGTGGTATAATTTTTTTGGTAGTTCATTTAGCAAAAGAAAATCTTAATATACCTAATCAATGGATAACTCTTAATCAGAACTTCTACTATAATGGGGGTCCTTCTGTTTTTCAGGCTTATTCTAGAATTTTTTATTTTTTATTTTCCAGAAGATTTTTTTTTTAAATCACAGGTAATAGACTCCTCCAAATATCTTCCCCAGGTAATTCTTGTCTTTGAGATTACTTTTTAAAACACTTATTTCCTGAATACAAAAGGCAGGATTCCTATTAATAACTTTAATGTGACATAGCTTTAGGAATTACTTGTGGCTGGGTTTAATTTATGATTGCTAAATTGGATTTCAGCAACATCTGTCTACATCAAGAATTCTTAACCTTTCTGATTGTCATGGACCCTTCTGACAGTCTGGTGAAGCCTCTGTTTATTTTCTCATAATATTTTTTAAATGAATAAAATAAAATTTATAATTGCAAAATAATAGAATTATGTTGAAATAGTTATCAACATATATCTTTAAAAAGTTCACATTTCAATCTAAGAACTCCTGAATTGGAGGGTATGCTTCTGGTAAATAGTTAAAGATTATAATGGTCTCCCAAGTTTTTCAACTCCCAAACTGCTTTGATCTCCCATGCTCATGAGGAAAGGCAAGGGAACAACTTTAGTTGACAGAAAAGATCATTATCTTCTTCCTATGTAGACACATTCTTGGTTAATTTTTTTTCCCTTCTACACGTATATGTGGCTAGAAAAGAGTTGCCTGCAACATTAGAGTATATCTAAAAGGTTGTTACAGAGTACTTAGCTGCATAAATATGGTTAAATTACCATGCTCAAGACTGTTTCTTAAAAACTGGTAAGGTGACTATTGACATATTGTCAGATACTGTGAAAAAAATATATATAGAAAAGTTGTTTGAGAGCAATAGAAGTAGGCAAAATTCCTGACCAAAAAAAGAGAATGAATTATATAAGATATGGACTGATGGGTATGATTTTTATTTCAGGTTTGAGAATGCTTAGAAAAAAATGGAAATGATAATAATTAAGACTAGTTTGTGTCTGATTTATTTTTTTAATGGAATATCTCACTTAGGAGATGAAGATATTGCCTTTGACATAAGACACCTAAAGCAAGACATTTATCAAAATTTCTCATGTTACATTTTTGCACAAGATGGAGAGATGTGTGTTTGAAAATTTACAGTATGGCAGACTGTATTGACTGACATGCAGTAGTTGAAGGGCTGAATGCAAATACTTGTGATCAATGTAGCAATATCTTCTAGAGGGAGATTTCTATCAGAATTGTCAGATTTTAATCAGTGACATGGGGCAAGGCATAGATAACATGTTTATTATATTTGTGATTCACAAATTTTTATAGGAGGGGAATAGATGGCATTTTGGACAACATAGTATCTAAAAACACAATATTGTTGTTCAGTTATATCTGACTCTTTCTGACTCCATTCGAAGTTTTCTTGGCAAAGACACTGGAGTGGTTTGTCAATTTATTCTCCAACTCATTTTACAGATAAGGAACAGAGGCAAACAGGATTAAGTAACTTGCCCAGTAACAAATAGCTGGATTTGGTGGTCATATATGAACTCAGATCTTCTTAATTCCAGGCCTGGTGCTCTAACCATTATGCAATGTAGCTGCTCTGGTGAGCCAGTCAAATTTCCCTTAAACATAATAAAGTTAAAAATCCTTGCTCTAAAGATAGTAACAAAATAGAATGATGGGATAAACGTAATAAGTTGAAATTTGAAAGGATAAGTAAACAATGCTCTATATTAATAGTTCTTAGGTGTGTCTTGGAAATAAGTGGCAATTTCCTACTAGACTCTTTCCCAAATTTTCATTTATGTGGGTAAAAGACTTTTTTCCACAACATTCTCAATGATTGGTTCTCCGGTCTTTATGTATTGGCCTCTGATGAAAGCAGCTATTACTTCTCAAAGTAGACGATTCAATTTTTGCCCAACTCCAGTTTTTAAAAATTATTTCCCCTTCGTAAAAGTTAAATTTGCCTCTCCAACTTGAACTCCTTACTCCTAGTTTTCCCTTTAGGTCTAAACAAAACAAATTTATTTCTTGTTTTAAGAACCAAGCCTTTAAATATTTGAAGACAATCATCATGCACCCCATAATTTTTCTGTTCTCCAGACTTGTGAATTAATTCATGCAGCATAGATTTGAAATCTTTCAACATTGATAGCTTTCTTCTGAATGATTTCTAACTTATTAATGCCTTTCATAAAATGGG
Source organism: Antechinus flavipes (assembly GCF_016432865.1). Lineage (NCBI taxonomy): Eukaryota > Metazoa > Chordata > Mammalia > Dasyuromorphia > Dasyuridae > Antechinus > Antechinus flavipes. The sequence goes on from NC_067400.1 coordinate 461,844,115, forward strand.
AAATCTAGAACTTAATACACAACTCTTGATTGTTGGTCGTGTTAACTTATAGAAAGAGTATACATGTAAGTTATTTTTCATTAAAGAGTAGTTCTAGTCATGATATCTGCTAAATAACTGAGTAGCCTTTTCATTGATTATTTTATCACAATACAATACAATACAAAATAATAATAATAACTTTTAAAAAGCTCCTTAAAAAGAGGTTTAGCACAATGCATTTAGGATATAAATATCCTGACTGAAGAAATTGTTTCTCGTTGTCTAGCTAAAGAATAATTCATCAATATTTTTCTGGATGCCAAATTGATAATTAAAATTGTTCATTTCATTTAAAATCTGTGGCAATTATAGTTAGCTGCTATCTAAAGAGGGTTTTTTTCCCCCAGCTTTCTAGGAACCTGCAGATATTGCAACATGTTTTAATCCAGGACACTATCCAAAGCTATCCCAATGCTGTGTAATATTATTTACCTCATGCCTGTCTGAAAAATGATTTTCTTTATATAAACTACATTTTTTACTTACCAATTCAAGCTGTTATGAATTGATATAGGAAAAATATGTCTGTAGCTTTTAAAATCCAGACATACTGATTTGCCAGCTATCAGTTTTGCCTTGATAACCATTTAGAAATATAATTGTTTTTTTTCCTTCTTCTGAGAATCCCAAAAGGACAAAAACAACTCTGACTTCTTTCAAACATTCTAGCTTATATAGCTTCCAATTTTGCATTGATCTGATATATTTCTAAAGTGGTGCTATATATCAGGGCTTTATGGACCAATATTACAGGGTTTACCAGTTTTAGAAGCATTGTCACTTTTGATATGGATCTTGTTTTTCTTATGATTTTTGTATAAACACTCTCACAATCATGGAGATTCAACATGCTAAAAAATGAGGCAAGCTGGTGATTCTCATTATAAATAAATATAATATGACAATTTAGACAACCACATAAACATTCTTGGGGCTTTTTACAATAAATACGATAGCATCATGGAAATAATAAGAAGGAAAAAAGGAAGGGAAGGTCTTGAGTACTTTCAAGGTTATGTTAAGAAAACACTGAACATAAATCCTTAAATGAAAATCCTTTATCACAGTTTACTTTCAGAGGAATTTCAAAAGGGAAGAATGGGTTGTATGAAATGATACCTCAATCAGATATTTCTAATAAAAACAGTCATATCCATGTTAATTTGATAAGCTTCAGGATTTAGTAAACCTGGACAATAGCATGACTGCAGAGGTAATAGCTCCTTTTTAAAGAAAGAAACTTTATAGAGATTTTTCACTAACCATTTATAATTCTTTTCAAAAGAAAGACAAAATGTATCAATCAGCATAGTATATAAGAATTAGCCTGTGGAACCAAGATGGCAGAGAGTAGACATATATTTATGTGAGTTCCTTCTAGTGTTTCTCAGATCAACACCAGATCAAGCCTCTGAATTAGTTTTGGAGTGACAGAACACACAAATATTTGGAGTGTAACAAATTTTCAGTAGAAGTTACTTTGGAAGTACTTCAGAGAAGTTCTGTTTAAATTGGTCAGGGAAGTGGGGTGGGGTAAGACAAGTGAGCAAAGAGGAAGCAATGGGAACCAGGGCCGTACTGTACTGCACTAGGCATCTTCTGGGAGGTTCTTAGACTATTTTGTCCTGGTTAAAAACTAGTGGATTAGCAGAGTATCTATGAGACTTCCAAAGTAAATAAAATGGCAAATAGTGAACTTCTGAATGCTAGAAAAAGGTAGGCCCTAGCCATGCTTACCCATCACCAAAAGTTAGTCAGCAACTATGGACCCAGGACAACCTAAAGCATCTGTCACTCATTTGCCCTAAAAGCAATATTTTTTAAAAAATGAACAAAAATATATAGAGAAAATTGATTCATATTTATGAGAATTCAAGCCATTTTCCAAGTGATAAACAGTCAAAGAACATGAACAGGCAATTTTCAGATGAAGAAATTAAAACCATTTCTAATCATATGAAAAGGGGCTTAAAATAACTATTGATCAGAGGAATGCAAATTAAGAGAATTCTGAAGTAACACTACACACATTTCAGATTGGCTAAAATGACAGGAAAAGATAATGATGAATATTGGAAGGGGTGTGGGAAAACTGGTGGAGTTCTTGGTGGAGTTGTGAATTGATCAAACAATTCTTCAGAGCAAGTTGGAACCATGCTCAAAGGGCTATTAAACTGTGTATATCCTTTGATCTAACAGTGTTTATACTGAGATTATATCCTAAAGCAATCATGAAGGAGGGAAAGGACCCACATGTGCAAAAATGTTTGTGGCAGCCCTTTTTGTAGTGGCAAGAAACTGAAAATTGAGTGAATGTCCATCAGTTGGAGAATGGTTAAATAAGTTGTGGTATGTGAAGGTTATGGAATATTATTGTTCTATAAGAAATGATCAGCAGGATGATTTCAGAGAGGGCTGCAGAGACTAACATGAACTGATGCTAAGTGAAATGAGCAGAACCAGGAGATCATTGTACATGGCAACAAGAAGATTATATAAAGATCAATTCTGATTGTTGTAGCTCTTTTCAACAATGAGATGATTGAGGCCAGTTCCATCGATCCTGTGATGAAGAAAGCCATCTATATATAGAAAGAGAACTGCGGGAAATGAGTATGGATTATAACATAGCAGTTTCACTATTTTTGTTGTTTCTTGCATTTTTTTCACTTTTTCCTTTTTGATCTGAATTTTCTTTGCAAGATAATTGTATAAATATGCATGCATATATTGGATTTCACATATTTTTTACTATGATTACCATATATTGGATTACTTACCATCTAGGGGAGGGGATGAGGGCAAGAAGGGGAAAATTGGAACACAAGGTTTTGCAAGAGTTAATGTTGAAAAATTATACATGCATATGTTTTGAAAATAAAAAGCTTAAATAAAAAAATGAGAAAAAATCAAAAAGAACTCTGGCCATAGATAGCTTTTATGGAGAAAGGGAAAAAAACAGATCTAAAACCCTGAGGATCCTAAGGGCAAATTATCTCCAGATGAAGCTCCAAAGGGTGATATTAGTTGGTCCTCATTTCACAAGGCTCTCTTGGAGAAATTAAAAAAAAAGATCTTAAAAAAGAGTTAGAATAAAAAATAGGAAAGGAAATGAGAATTTTGCATGAAAGTTTGTAAAAGAAAAAAAAACAAAAATTATCTGAAAAAACTCCTTAAAATAGATTTGATGAAATGGAAAAAAAAAAAAAACATAAAATTCCATACAAAATAGATATGAAAAAGAAAACAATTCATTGAAAAACAGAATTTGTGAAATGGAAAAAAATACAATGAACAAAACACCTCATTTAAAAGTTCAATTGGCCAAATGCAAAAGGAGATAAAAGAGTTAAATGAAGAAAATAATTCACTAAAAATTAGAATTGAAAAAATGGAAGTAAATGACTCCAGGAAACTTCAAGAATTAATCAAACAAAATAAAAAGAAAAGAAAAGAAAATTTAAATGCCTCATTGATAAACTAATTGCCATGGAAAACACATCTAGAGAGACAATCTAAGAATTACTGAACTTCCTGAAAACCATGATGAAAAAAAAGAGCCCAGACATAACCTTTCAGGAAATTATCAAGGAAAACTATCCTGATGTCTTAAAACCAGAGGATAAAATAGCCATCGAAAGAATTCACTGATCATCTCCTAAAAGCGACTCAAAAAAAAAAAAACCCTCTGAGTTTTAAATCAAATTCTACTAAGCATTTAAAGAATGAATAATTCCAATATTATCAAACTATTTGGAAAAATTGGGAAAGATCGAGGCCTACTAAATTCCTTTCATGACACAAACATGGTGCTGATAGCTAAACCAGGTGGGATGAAAACAGAGAAAGAAAATTATAGATCAATTTTCCTAATGAATATTGATGCAAAAATCTTACATAAAAGATTAGCAAAGAGATTACAGAAAGTCATCCCCAGGACAATAAACCATGAGCAAACAGGATTTATACCAGAAATGTAGAGCTGGTTCAAAATTAGTAAAACTATTAGCATAATTGATTATTATAAAATCATAAGATTTTCTCAATAGATGCAGAAAAAGCATTTGAAAAAACCCAACCCTCATTCTTACTAAGAACACTAGATAATATAGGAATAAATGAAGTTTTCCTTAAAATGATCAATAACATCTATTTAAAAGCTGATATCAGCAAGCATCATGTATAATGGGGACAAACTTAGAAGCATTCCCAGTAAGATCAGGGGTAAAATAAAATTGCCCAATATTGCCATTACTATTCAATATTTAAATAGAAATTTTAGTTTTGACGATAAGAGAAGAAAAAAGATTGAAGGAATTAGAGTAGATAATGAGGAAACTAAATTATCACTCTTTGCAGATGATATGATATGATGTAGAATCTACTAAAAAAAACTACGAGAAATAATTCACAACTTTAGTAAAGTTGCAGGATACAAATTAAATCCACACAAATCATCAGCATTTTTATATATTACTAACAAAGTCCAGCAGCAAGAGATACAAAGAGAAATTCCATTTAAAATAACTGTAGATAATATAAAATATTTTGGAGTCTACCTGCTAAGGCAAAGTCAGGAACTCTATGAATACACTATAAAAACTTTTCACACAAATAAAATCAGATGTAATCAATTGGAAAAAAAAAAACATCAAGTACTCATAGGTAGACTGAGCAAATATAATAAAAATGACAATACTACTTAAATTAATCTACTTATTCAGTGCCATACCAATCAAACTCCCAATAAGTTATTTTACAGATCTAGAAAAAATAATAACAAAGTTCATTTGGAAGAACAAAAGGTCAATAATTTCAAGGGAATTCGTGAAAAATGAAAATGAAAGTGCTCTAGCTGTACTAGCCCTAAAACTATATTTTAAAGCAGCAGTCATCAAAACCATTTGGTACTGGCTAAGAAATGAAGTAGTCAATCAGTGAAATACAATAGGTTCACAGGACAAAAAAGGTAATGTCTACAGTAACATAGTGTTTGACAAATCCAAATCCCTAGCTTTTGGAATAAGAGCTCACTATTAGACAAAAACTTCTGGAAAAACTGGCAGAAATCTTGACATTGATCCATACCTAACACCCTATGCCAAGAAAAGGTTAATTTGGGTTCATGATTTAGAAATAAAGAGTGATATTATAAGTAAATTAGAAGAACAGGATAGTTTACTTCTCATCTATGGAGAACCAAGGAATATGTGGCCAAATAAGAACTGGAGTACATTATTGAATACAAATAAATAATTTTGATTATATTAAGTTAAAAAGACAAGATTGAAAGGGAAGCAATAAACTGGAGAAGATTTACATTCAAGGGTTCTGATAAAAGTTTCATTTCTAAAATATATAGATAATGGACTCAAATTTATAAGAATTCAAGCCATTCTGCATTTGATAAATGCTCAAAAAATAAGAACAGACAATTTTCAGATTAAGAAATTGAAACCATTCTACTCTTATGAAAAGGTTCTCTAAAATACTATTGAACAGAGAAATTCAAATTAAGACAACTCTGAGGTACCATGACACACCTCTCAGATGGACTAAGATGATAAATAAAGATAATGATAAATGTTAGAGGGGATGTAGGAAGACTGGGATACTAAAACATTGTTGATGAAATTGCGAACTGATCCAACCATTCTGAAGTGCAATTTGGAACCATGCCCAAAGGGCCATTACACTGTGCATACTCTTTGATCCAGCAATGTTTCTATTGGGCTTATCTTCCAAAGAGATCATAAAGGAGGGAAAAGAACCCATATGAGTAAACATGTTTATGGCAGTACTTTTTGTAATGACAAGAAACAGGAAAATGAGGGAATGCCCATCAGCTAGAGAATGGCTGAATAAGTTATGGCATATGAATGTCATGGAATATTATTATTTTATAAAATAACATACAAATTATAATTAAATATAAATTTAAATTAAATACAAAATATGCAAATGATCAGCAGGCTGTTTTCAAAGAGACATGGAGAGGCTTACATGAACTGATACTGAGTCAAATAAACGGAACCAGGAGATCATTGTATATGGCAACAAAAAGATCATATGAATATCAATTCTGATGAATGTGGCTCTTTTCAACAATCAGATGATTGAGGCCAACTGCAATAATCTTGTGATGAAGAGAGCCATTTACACTCAGAAAAAGTACTGTGGGAACATAACATTTTCACTTTTTTTGTTGTTGTTTGCTTGCATTGTTTTCTTTATCATTTTTCCCTTTTTGATCTGATTTTGATTGAGCAGCATGATAACTGTATATTTATACATATATTGGATTTAACATATACACACACACACACACACACACACACACACATATATATATATATGCATATTTTACATATATTAGATTACTTTCCATGTGGGGGGGAGAAGGAGGAAATTTGGAGCACAAAGTTTTGTAAGGGTCAGTGTTGAAAAATTATCTGTGCATAGGTTTTAAAAATAAAAAAGCTTTAATTAAAAAAAAGAATTAGCATTGTATTTAAATTTGGATGGAATTGTTATTATTTGTTTAATGCACAAAATTAAATATCAGTCTAGTTTCTGAAATGTCTTCAACTTTGCCTTTAATTAATTCACTAAATTTATAGAAGTATTTGGTAAATTTTTCTATATTAGGAATATGTTCACTCATTTTCTATTCTTGGAAGTGAAATGGACAAAAGACTGGCCCCCTTATCCCTGGGTCAAGGGGCCTCAGGCTTATAGGCAGACATTACTCAAACTAAGTTAAGTGAAGTGTTATGTTCAGACTGGGCCCCATCCCCTGGTTCATGAGACCCTAGACAACATTGCAAAACATGTTGACAGGTTCCGTTGTGTGCTCATTCACACCCAGACATATCCCCATTGTAAACAGGAACCTGTGTCAGTGATTTCTGAAATCTGTAATCTCAAGGCTGTACCCGGATGTGGTAAACATGCTTAAAAGTGTACCTTGCTAAAGGTTTGGGGCTGATCTCTTCTAACGTGTCTAGTGGAGGTCAGTTCTGGCCAGCTAACTATTAAAGGATGCTTTAAATTAAATAATCTGGTCTGAGCTGTCTATCTCATGTTTGTCCATTTCAGAAGGAAATATGTTTATACTTTGGAAGTAGGGGGGAATTGATTATATAATTCAAATAGTATGGAAAAGTTTATAATTTCTTAAGAGATAAGATAACAAGAGATAACAAATGATGAGCAAAGTTTGGTTAGTGAATTTTTAGTAAATGATTCCTTCCTTGCTCTACTTTTTTTTTCTTTTGAGACAACATATCTCTCTGAATTTCTGCTGTGAAATAAAAGAATTGAACTAGATAATTTTCAATGTCTCATTTCAATCCAAATCTGTGATCTGATTACCTAGTGCCACTCTCTCATTTTACAAAGACTTAGAAAAATAAAAGGGAATGTTTAAAGACACAAAAGTAATAAATATTAGAAGAGGGATTTAAACTCCAGGCCCATGACTTTAAATAGTAGAGCTATTTTTTTTTTATCATACTATATCACCTGGCACCCTTTTTTTCTTTTGAAAAGAATTTTTTTTTAAATTTTTATTTAATAATTACTTTATATTGACACTCGTTTCTGTTCCAATTTTTTTTCCCTCCCTCCCTCCACCCCCTCCCCTAAATGGCAAGCAGTCCTTTATATGTTGGATATGTTTCAGTATATCCTAGATACAATATATGTTTGCAGAACCGAATAGTTCTCTTGTTGCATAGGGAGAATTGGATTTAGAAGGTATAAATAACCCGGGAAGAAAAACAAAAATGCAGATAGTTCACATTCGTTTCCCAGTGTTCTTTCTTTGGGTGTAGCTGCTTTTGTCCGTCATTTATCAATTGAAACTCAGGTCTCTTTGTCAAAGAAATCCACTTCCATCAAAATATGTCCTCATACAATATCGTTGTCGAAGTGTATAATGATCTCCTGGTTCTGCTCATTTCACTTAGCATCAGTTCATGTAAGTCTTGCCAGTCCTCTCTGTATTCATCCTGTTGGTCATTTCTTACAGAACAATAATATTCCATAACATTCATATACCACAATTTACCCAGCCATTCTCCAATTGATGGGCATCCATTCATTTTCCAGTTTCTAGCCACTACAAACAGGGCTGCTACAAACATTTTGGCACATACAGGTCCCTTTCCCTTCTTTAGTATCTCTTTGGGATATAAGCCCAGTAGTAGCACTGCTGGATCAAAGGGTATGCAGAATTTGATAATTTTTTGGGCATAATTCCAGATTGCTCTCCAGAATGGTTGGATTCGTTCACAACTCCACCAACAATGCATTAGTGTCCCAGTTTTCCCGCATCCCCTCCAACATTCATCATTATTTTTTCCTGTCATCTTAGCCAATCTGACAGGTGTGTAGTGGTATCTCAGAGTTGTCTTAATTTGCATTTCTCTGATCAATAATGATTTGGAACACTCTTTCATATGAGTGGTAATAGTTTCAATCTCATCCTCTGAAAATTGTCTGTTCATATCCTTTGACCATTTATCAATTGGAGAATGGCTTGATTTCTTATAAATTTGAGTCAGTTCTCTATATATTTTGGAAATGAGGCCTTTATCAGAACCTTTAACTGTGAAAATGTTTTCCCAGTTTGTTGCTTCCCTTCTAATCTTGTTTGCATTAGTTTTATTTGTACAAAGGCTTTTTAATTTGATGTAATCGAAATTTTCTATTTTGTGATCAGTAATGGTCTCTAGTTCATCTTTGGTCACAAATTTCTTTCTCCTCCACAAGTCTGAGAGATAAACTATTCTATGTTCCTCTAATTTATTTATAATCTCGTTCTTTATGCCTAGGTCATAGACCCATTTTGATCTTATCTTGGTATATGGTGTTAAGTGTGGGTCCATGCCTAATTTCTGCCATACTAATTTCCAATTATCCCAGCAGTTTTTATCAAATAATGAATTCTTTTCCCAGAAGTTAGGGGCTTTGGGTTTGTCAAACACTAGATTGCTATAATTGACTATTCTGTCTTGTGAACCTAGCCTTTTTCACTGATCCACTAATCTATTTCTTAGCCAATACCAAATGGTTTTGGTGACTGCTGCTTTGTAATATAATTTTAGATCAGGTACAGCTAGGCCACCTTCATTTGATTTTTTTTTTCATTAATTCTCTTGAGATTCTCGACTTTTTATTGTTCCATATGAATTTTGTTGTTATTTTTTCTAGATCAATAAAATATTTTCTTGGAAGTCTGATTGGTATAGCACTAAATAAATAGATTAGTTTAGGGAGTATTGTCATCTTTATTATGTTCGCTCGGCCGATCCAAGAGCACTTAATATTTTTCCAATTATTTAAGTCTGACTTTATTTGTGTGGAGACTTTTTTTATAATTTTGCTCATATAATTCCTGACTTTCCTTTGGTAGATAGATTCCCAAATATTTTATGGTATCAACAGTTATTCTGAATGGAATTTCTCTTTGTATCTCTTGCTGTTGGGTTTTGTTGGTGATGTATAAAAATGCTGAGGATTTATGGGGATTTATTTTGTAGCCAGCTACTTTGCTAAAATTATGAATTATTTCCAATAGCTTTTTAGTAGACTCTCTGGGGTTCTCTAGGTATACCATCATATCATCTGCAAAGAGTGATAGTTTGGTTTCCTCATTGCCTACTCTAATTCCTTTAATATCTTTCTCGACTCTTATTGCCGAGGCTAGTGTTTCTAATATGATATTAAATAATAATGGTGATAGTGGGCAACCTTGCTTCACTCCAGATCTTACTGGGAAAGGTTCCAGTTTTTCCCCATTGCATATGATGCTTACTGATGGTTTTAAATATATGCTCCTGACTAATTATTTTTAAAAAATTAATGAAAGATTTCTATAAAGTCTCTTTAAAGATAAATTATTTTATGGCTTTCTTAAATTTGTTATACTTTAGAAGAAAACAACTTGACCGATTCTGCATAAGAATTTTTTTTATTAATATATTAACATTTGAGTGAATTTTTGAATTAGCAATGTGTAACCAGTAAACCCACACTCCAGGCTCTGACTTTACCTAAATTGATTCAAATCTTGGGTCTCCCTTCTAAAAACTAGTCTATCTTTACTTATCATACATTTACTCACATTTATTCTGGGAAATCTTTTCATATAGCTCAAATATATTTCTTTTCTCTCTCAGAGATAAGCATAAAGAGGCCAGAAGACTGATCGTCTATAAATATTCAAAAACCATATGAGTATGAGACAATTTTTATTTTACCTAAAAGTAAATGCAAAATTCACAAAGAGTTTCTGGTAACCCATGAATAATCAGTGCCAGTTTTTTCCTCCTCTGGTGAGTAGTATCTTCTTCAAGAGTCTAAAGTACTCTGTTCTTGTAATATACTTTGGATTCCCTTTCCTAGAAGGAATTATGCTTGAGATTGCCAGACAAATAAATCCTACTCAACTCTGGCCTGCATTTGAGTCCTATTGTCATTCCCAAAGGCATCCAAATTTTGGTGCTTTAGATGCTTTGTATTCTCAAGGAAAAAAAAAACAAAAAAACAAACAAACAAACAAACAAACAAACAAACAAAAAAAAAACTTGGGTTTTCCCTTAGTAAATTATTTATTGAATTAATTTGATCAAATGATGCCTAATGTACTGATGATACTATGCTATTTATTTAGTTGGTTAGTTATGTATCATTTATTGAGTTAATCCTGAGCTAGTTTTCTTCTTATTTCTCTAAAATTCCACCTACTGCAAGATGCCTTTCCTGATTACCTCTTAAAGCAAAGGTTTTTCTATTGATTACTGATTATCTCTAATGTATATATTTACTCATATATATGTATATCTGTCTACCTTTTTGTCTGTATGTCTATTTATCTATTGATATTTTTTTTTTGTCCTTAATTGCTTCCATGTTGTCTTTCCATTAGAATGTGTGCTCTTTGAGAGTAGGGACTGTCTTTTGCCTTCTTTGCATTTTTAGTACTTAGCACAGTACCTGGCACAGATGCTTAATATATGCTATTTGACTGAGTGGAAATCTATAAGTAGATGTAATGATAGAGTGGTATTTCAATGGCAAATTTAGAAATTATGAACAAAAGTCAAGACAGGGATCTTACATTTCTACAAAAATGGTTTCTTAGCACCTTATCTTAGCACATTTAAAAGCTTCAATCTCAATCTGTTTCTAGAGAGCTGGTGACATCAGGAAGGAACTGGTGGATCTTAATGTAATTTATCCAAAGACCTTTGGCATTGAATTTTTAGCCTGAGGCCAGATATAAACCATGCTGCTCCTGTAATTTGCTGGCTCTCCATGAGCTGTAGTATGTAAACAACACAGTCACAAGGGGTAGCAGAAACCAGGCAAGCTGCCATGAAGGGTGTTTTAAATAGGAAGCCCTTAGCAATACTCTTTTGAGAATTACATAGAACTCTAGCCCAAAGTTTTCCAAAAAAGGCATTTGGGCTTTGAATATATTGATGGAAACAATGAATACTTGTACCAGAATACATGGAGTTTAGGATTATGATACATGTCTGGAACATGAAGAACCTGAAAGAATTGGAGAGGCGAGAATGACATTAAGCCCCTTTCTTTTGCATAGTATTACATAACTTGTCATAAGTTTGAAAGATGACAGATTGAAGAGTCATAGATTTAGAGTTAGAAGGAGGTCCTTTTGAGGTCATTTAGTACAAATGAGTTATATAGTCACAAACCTTTATAATACTGATTTAGAAACTGATTCCAAAGTAGTTTAGTGACTTATCCAAGATCATGCAATGAATATTGCATATAATGCATGTAATCATATAAAATAAATTCAAATCCAGGTCCAACATTGTACCGAATGACAAATATGTATAAAATATTTTGGCTCCATGAATCATTTTATGTTTAATATTTGAAAGAGAAAATTATTGCAAATCTTTCATATCACTTGTCAACAATACACAGGGCAATTGGGGAAATGCTGCTCTAGTTTAACACAATGGAGGCCCAACTAATTATGTGTTGTTGAGAGTGCTCTTAACTCAGTTCCCAGACCAAATGCGGGATCTCCTATGGTAACACCTTTCTCTTAAATAAATGTATTATTCCAAATGGTCTTAACCAAACCCTGCTGAAATTTTGATACTATTTGTGGCCAGATCTACTGGCACTCCTTACCTGCCTTTTATTATAATAATCATTCATGATACAGTGGATAAAATTATGGGCCTGGAGTCAGGTAGTTTCAGACACTTGTTGCCCGTGTGACTATAAGCAAGTTACTTAATGTCAGTTTGTCTCATTTTCCTCAAATGTAAAATAAAGATCATAAAAGCAGCCTATTTCATATTGTTGTTATGAGGCTCAAATGAGAAAATATTTATAAAGCACTAAGTGAAGTGTTTAGCAAATAGTAAGTGCTTATTAAATACTTGTTTCCTTTCCCCTTTTCCTGATTGACTTCAAATTTGTACTTCTCTTCCAAACTTCCACAGCCCAATTTCCTTACTTCTCAAAATACTTAAAAACAAGCAAGCAAACAAAAATCTGACTCTTGCTGAACACTGATAATTTACTGATAGGTCAATATAAAAAAAAAATGTGTGTGTGTGTGTGTGTGTGTGTGTGTGTGTGTGTGTGGAGCTATTTATTTATTAGTATACCTGTTGTCTATATCCAGTCATTCACTAACTAATAGAAGATAGGATATGATTATTTTTACTAGTGTCACACAGTTATTTTACTTAATGTAGTTTTGAGTTTGAAGATTAATTCATTGAATTATTTATAGTAACAAAAATATTGGAGAAAAAGGATAATTTTTAAATAAGTGAAAAAGCAAATGGCTCTTTTATTGCTATGTTTTGCTCAAAAAACTAATTGTGAATAAAATAGTATAGTATATCTAACAAAAAAAGTGAAATGCAATTGGATTATCCACCAGGGAAAAAAGAAAAAGATTTCCTTTAGGATAGATATTTAACTTGTTCCGCATGTCACCTTGTTCCATCTATCAGCTAACATTTAATAAGAGGTTCAAGTAGGCTAGGTATTTAGCTAATTGTGAAGTACAAAAAGGCACAATTGAGGTAATTTTTGACCTCAAGGAGCTTATATTCTAGTGGAAAGAGGTGTCTACAAAATATTGCACCACTAGTGCTTATCACAGTGCCTGTCACATACCATATGTCTAATAAATGCTATTTGGTTGACTGGAAACCTGTAAGTACATCTAACTATAGAGTGTTATTTCTGTGTGATGTTTTGAAATTATGAATAAAACTCAAGGTAGGGACCTTAAATTTCTAGCGACACAGGTTAAAATCATATTATAAAAGATACATCCTTTGTATCCATATAGATACATCCATTAGAGTAGCATTGATTAACTATTGTACAATACTGACTATTCTATCAAAATAAAAACAAGAGGTAGAAAAAGGATTTGTGCACAGATAAAGAAGACATGTGTAAGATCTAGATAGGTAGGAACTGGTATCCTAGTGGATGACAGGCTAGGAGGTAAAGTATGCTCTAATGCCAGCTAGATAAAAATCTGTCATGTGAGTCTTTACTTAGGCAAATTAACAGCTCAGTTCCAAAGTAGACTCTAAAGTGCCTTAGTGGGGATATAGAATCTACTTATTCAGAGAATCATTATTCCTAATGGCAAGGCTTTTAAAATCCCCAGTACTCAGTTTCCTTATGTGTAAAATAAGGAAGTTTGACAAGCTGAACTCTGTAAACTCAGTAATTTTCTGTGACTTACAAAATCACATACAATTTCTTCTATTTGACATTCAAAGTCTTTAAAGTCTGACTCGAACTCACTTTCAGGGCAATTTACTAAATAATATATAATTTAACTTGGCTTATCAACTTAGCTTTAGATTTTTAAAACATTACTTTCTTTCACATACTTTGTGGTTCACTTATAATAATCTTCATACTATTCCTGACATATGACTATTCTGTCTCGGTGTTTTTGCATTGATCATCCTATTTGTATAGAATGTATTCCCTTTTCACTCTTACCTCTTAGAATCTATTTTCCTGGTTCTGCTCACTTGAGTTTGCATCAGTTCATGTAAGTCTTTCCAGGTTTTCCTGAAAAGCATCTTACTCATTATTTCTTATAGCTTAATAGTATTCAATCACAATCATATATACAACTTGTTCAGCCTTTCATTCCTCAATTGATGGGCATCTCCTCAATCTCTAACTCCTTGTTGGGACTGCTAAAAAAAGAACTGCTAAAATATTGTTTTACAAATAGGTCTTTTTCCTTTTTAAAAATATCTTTGAAATACAGATCTAGTAGTGGTATTGCTGTGTCAAAGAGTATGCATGATTTTATAAACCTTTGGGAATAGTTCCAAATTGCTCTCCACAATGGTCTAGTTTATAACTCCACCACTATTGCTTTAGTTTCTAAATTTTTCTAGATTCCCTCAAATATTAGTAATTTCCCTTTTCTGTCATATTAACTAATTGGATAGGGGAGGTTACTCAGAGTTGTTTTAACTAATATTTCTCTAATCAATAATTATCTAGAACATTTTATATGACTACAGGTACTTGGATTTTTTTTTATCTAAAAACTGACTTGTTTATATCCTTTGGCTATTTGTCAACTGGGTAATAACTTGTATTCACATAAGTGAATCACTTCTCTATATATTTGAGAAATGATGCCTTTATTAGAGAAACCTGCCATAAATTTACTTTTAAGTTATGATTTCTGTATATTTTCCTCACTCTATTTATCCTTCTCACTAGCTGCCTCTTTTCTCCCTGTTTCTCTTCAAAAGCATTTTGTTTCTGACTACTATCTCCCCCAATTTACTTTCTTTTTACCAACTCAATTTTCTCTTGTGCTCTTCTTCTTCTACTTCTCTGGGAGAGTCAGATTGATTTCTATATCCAACTGAGTGTCTATATAATTCCCTCTTTGAAATAAATTTTCATGACACTAAAGTTTAAGCATTGTCCATTCCTCCTATCTTCCCTTCAACTATACCTTTGACATCTCCTTTATACGAGATTACTTAATCGAGTCTATTTCTCTCTCCCCACTTTTCCTAGTGTATCCATCTTTCTCATCCTTGATTTTATTTTTTATATTTCATTCCAACATAGTCAACTTAAATCTGTGCCCTCTGTTTATGTATACTCCTTTTAACAGCCATAATAATGATAATGTTCTTAGGAACCACAAGTATCATTTTCCCTTGTAGGAATGTAACAGTGTAACCTTATTTGATTCCTTAGAATTCTCTTTCTGTTTATTTTTTTTTTATGTATCTCCTGAGTCTTGTATTTGAAGTTCATATTTTTTCTATTCAGCTCTGTTTTTTTCTAAGGAATGCGTGAAATTCCTATTTTCATTAAATATCCATTTTTTTCCCTAAAGGATTAAGCTCAGTTTTGCTGAATAGGTGATTCTTGGTTATAATTCTAGTTTTTTTTGCAAACTATTTGTGAATATGTTATATTCCAAATCCTGAAAGTGGAAGTTGCTAAATAATGTGCAGTCTTGATGGTGGCTTCACAATATTTCAATTGTTTCTTTCTGGCTGCTTATAATAGTTTCTCCTTGTTTGGGAACTCTGTAATTTTTATATAATATTCCTGGGACTTTTCATTTCAGGGTTTCTTTCAAGAGGTGATGATTTATGAATTCTTCCAATTTCTTTTTTGTCCTGTGGTTCTAGGATGTAAGTGCAATTTTACTTGTTAATTTCTTGAAATATGTTATCTGAAAGGAAAAAAAAAGATAATGATAAATGTTGGGCCATATGTCAAAAAAAACTGGGACACTAATACATTGTTGTTGAAGTTGTGAACTGATCCAACCATTCTGGAGAGTAATGGAACTATGCCTCAAGAGCTATCAAACTGTGCAAATCCTTTGATCCAGCAGTGTCTCTACTGTGCCTATATCCCAAAGAGATTGTAAAAAAGAGAAATGTTTGTGCAAAAATGTTTGTAACAGCTCTTTTTCTAATGGCAAAGAAGTAAACATTGAGTGGATGCCCATCACTTGAAGAATGGCTACATAAGTAGTTTATAAATGTTATGGAATATTATTGTACTATAAGGAATGATCAGCAGGATGATTTCAGAAAGGCCTGGAGAAATTTACATGAACTGATGCTGAGTAAATGAGTTGAACCAAGAGTACATTGTACACAGCAACAACAATATTATGCGGCAATCAATTCTGATGGATGTCGCTCTTTTCAACAACGAGGTAATTCAGGCAAATTCCAATAGACTTGTGATGGAGAGAGCCATCTGCACTCAGAGTGATTACTGTGGGGACTGAATGTGGATCACAACATAGCACTTTTTGTTGTTGGTTGCTTGCTTTTTGTTTTCTTTCTCATTTGTTTTTCTTTTTGATCTGATTTTTCTTGTACAACATCATAATTGTGGAAATATGTATAGAAGAATTGCATATGTTTAACATATATATTATATTACTTGACATCTAGGGAAGGAGATGGGGAGAAAGAGGGAGAAAAAAATTGGAACACAAGGTTTTGTAAAGGTGAATGTTCAAAACTATCTTTATATATTTTTTCAAAATATAAAATTATTATTAAAAAAAGAAATATGATGTCTGATCTCTCTCTCTCTCTCTCTCTCTCTCTCTCTCTCTCTCTCTCTCTCTTTTGATCATGGCTTTTAGGTAAACCAAAAATTCTTAAATCATTTCTCTTTTATATTTATTTTCCAGGGCAGTTGTTTTTCCAAGGTGATATTCCACATTTTCTTCTATTTTTTTATTATTTTGATCTTGTTTATTGTTTTTTTGACATTTTATAGAATCAATACCTTCCATTTCTGCAATTCTAATTTTAAAGGAATTATTTTCTTCAGTAAGCTTTTGTACCTCATTTTCAATTTGACCAATCTACTTTTTAAAAAGTTCTTTTCTTCAGTTATTTTTGTATATCTTTTTTCATCTTGGGAATTCAGATTTTTAAAGGAGTTCTTTTATTCAGTAAAGTTTTAAAATCTTTTCCTATTTGGCCAATCTGTTTTTTTAAGGACCTTTCTTTAGTGGATTTTGATCTCTTTTTATAATTTGGCCTATTTTTTCTTTAAAAAAAACATAAAAAGTTCTTTAGATATAATTATATTTTCCTGATTAATAATAGCCAGTGGGTGAATAAAAGTTCATCTCTGGATATTGGCTAGACAGCCAAGGGTAACCAGAGAAGACCCTGTTGGCCTATTTTAAGATGTTATTTTCTTCAGTATATTTTGTGATTCATTTACCAAGCTGTTAACTATTATTTTTTTATTATTTTTCTTGCATCACTTTAAATCATTTTGATATTCCATCTTTGTCATTTGATTTTTAAAATCCTTTTAAAGCACTTTTAGGATTCTTTTTGAGATTGAGAACAATTCACATTTTTTTTTTTGATATTTTTTTGTTTTGTCTGATATTTGATATTGTTTTGTCTTCTGAGTTTGCATTTTGATTTTCCTACCACCAAAGTAATTTTTATGGTCAGATTCATTATGTTGTTGTTTTCCCAGCATATTAAATTTTTAATTTTATGTTAAAGTTGGGTTCTGCTTTCAGAGTAGAGGGTCACTGTTCCAAACATCAGGTTTCTATGCAGTTATTTTCAAAACTAGCTCTGGGAATCTGTAGGTTTTCATTTCTCCCATGATTTAAAGAAATAGGCTCTCCTGACCTCTACTCTGGTTTGTGAGTGATCACAAGCATTCTTTTCCATCCTGGAACTTTGACTACAAGCTCTAATGTTTTAACACTTCTCTTCATCTTGGGACTGTGACCCAGGATGGAGTATGGGTAATACAACAGAATCCTGCACACAGGCCTGCAAAGGGTCCCCTGTAATCTTCTGACTTGTTGTCTGATTTTCTTACCATCTGTGGTTTGAGAACTCTGGAAAGTGCATTCACTCTCAAGACCTGTTGTTGGCTTAATGGTTTACCGCAGAAGCCTGTGCTAGGTTGTGCTTCACTCTTACTCAGGAAGATGACCCTTTCCTGATAACTTTCTAAGTTGTCTTGGGCTAGAAAATTGATATGACTCTGTCCTTTTGTTGCTTCTACTACTTCAGAATTTGTTTATAGATCTAATTCTAAGATTATTTGTGGGGCAATGTGGGAGAGGTCAACCTTGTCCTTGTCTTTATAACACTGTCTTGCTGATTTTTAAAAATAAATTATTATAATTTCTTGATAGCTCTGTCCTCAGATTTGCGCCTTCCCCAGTAATAAAGAAAAATTTTGAAGCTAAAGTGACCAAAAATGTCATACTTGACAATACAGATAACATTCTGCCATGGTGGTCCCTTGGTTTACTGCAAGAAGAGGAATCATGTCTTAATATATTTTCTCTGAGGTTATTATTGATTTATAGTATCTTAGGGATGGGGTTCTTTTTAATGTCCCTTATGAGTAAAGCTTTTTTAGTTTCATCACCGTTCTATATTACATTCATCTTTGAGCATGCACACACACACACACACACACACAAAGATACACATACACGCAATATTGTAAAATGCCTTGAACAGTACCTAGATATTGTAAACACTTTATAAACACTAAATATATTACTATAATAATATTAATTTTATATATACTTATTATATTTACACATAATTATAGAGTTTTATATATATATAGTATGAGCACATATACATATTTATACAGTTTTTTGTACAGTGAAATCATATACAAATACATATTACCACAGTTTTCAGAATTCCACATATTTGTTGTTTCTAACAACATAATAATCCTCCATTTTATTCATATGCTATGATTTGTTCATCTACTTTCTAATTAGCAGGCATCTACTTTTTCATCCAGTTATTTTGCTGCCATGAAAAGTGATGCTATTAATATTTTGTTATTTATTGACAAAAATATTTTTGTAAATTTATTTGTTTATAATACACATTGCTTTATATACAGTCCTCCCTTTGGAAACAGATGATTCTCTCCATTACAAGTTTATTGGATTTTGCCTGAATCACCTCATTGTTGAGAAAAGTCATGTCATTCAGAACTGATCATCACATAATCTTGTTGTGGCTGTATACATTGTTCTCTAAGTTCTACTTACTTTATTTAGTATCAGGTTGTGTAAGTCTCTCCAGTCCTTTCTGAAATCATCCTGCTTATCATTTCTTATAGAACAATAATATTCCATAACATTCATATGCTTAACTTATTTAGCCATTCCCCAACTGATGGGCATCCACTCACTTTCATTTCCTTGCTACTACAAAAAGAGTTGATATAAAGATTTTTGCACATATGGGTCCTTTCCCCATTTTTATGATCTCTTTGGAATAGAGATACTGTATGCCACTAGAGACACTGCTGAATCAAAGAGTATACATAGTTTGATAGACCATTGAGCATAGTTCCAAATTGTTCTCCAGAATGGTTGGATTAATTCACAACTCTGCCAACAATGTATTAGTGTCTCAGTTTTCCCACATCTCCTCCTGTTGGAATCCTTACTAACTGCTAACTAATTAGAGTTGATCTAATCTTACAAGAAGATGTTTTGGGCAGAACCTGAAACAAGGTACTAAGTAGAACTAATCAATATAAGGCTTGTGTTCACACCTTTACTCATTGGAGTTCAATGAGTTCACACCTCCCTTGAAGCTCTTTGGGCCAGAGAGCACTATGGGAGAAAACCCACAATCCCTCTCTCTCGTATCCCACAATTCCTCCCTCTTGGATAAAAGAAACAGACAGAGGCTCTCGGGGAGATTTCACCGGAATGATATGAAGACTGGAGCTGGCTGGAGGCTGAAGAAAGCAGAGGCAAAGGCTGAAGGACCAGACCTTTGGATTTGGCAACATTCGGAGAGAGCTCTTGGAACCAAGCAGAGAGATAGGCCTCTAAGCTAACCGGGCTATATTGGAGATAATAAAAGATCTGAACTTTTATCACCTGGCTGCGTTTTGAGAAGAAAAAGCTCACCACATCCTCCAACATTTATGATTTTTTTTCTTGTCATCTTAGCTAATTTAAGAGCACATCAGAGTTGTCTTAAATTGCATTTTTCTAATCAATAGTGATTTAGAGCATTTTTTAGCATGATTAGAAATGGCTTTAATTTCTTTATCTGAAAATTGTATATTTATATCCTTTGACCATTTATCAAATTAGAAATGGCTTGTAATATTATAAATTTGACACAATTCTCTTTATGTTTTAGAAATGAGGCTTTTATCAGAACACTTGTATGTAAATTTTGTCCCAGTTTTCTACTTCCTTTTTAATCTATTTTTTGTAGTAAGTTTATTTATTTTTCATACACATTGCTTTCTGAATCATGTTGGAAGAGAAAAAATTGAGCAAAAAGGAAAAATCACAGGAAAGAGAAAAAAAAAACAGGAAAATAAGTGAACATAGTGTGTGTTTGATTTACATTGTCTCTTTAGATCTTTTTTCTGGATGAAGATTGCATTTTCTGTCCAAAGTCTATTGGGGTTACTTTGGATCACTGAAGCACTAAAAAGCACCAAGGCTTTCATAGTTCACAATGCACATTCTTGCTGTTACTGTATGCAATGTATTTCTGATTCTGTTTGTCTTACTCTGCCTTAGTTCATGTAAACCTTTCCAGGCCTTTCTATAATCATCTTGCTCATGATGTTTTTTTTTTTTTTTTTTTTTTGATAATTTTATTTTTTTTATTTTTTTATTTTAATTTTAATATCTTTTTATTGATAGAACGCATGCCAGGGTAATTTTTTACAGCATTATCCCTTGCATTCATTTCTGTTCTGATTTTTCCCCTCCCTCCCTCCACCCCTTCCCCCAGATGGCAAGCAGTCCTTTACATGTTGAATAGGTTACAGTATATCCTGGATACAATATATTTGTGCAGAACTGGACAGTTTTCTTGTTGTACAGGGAGAATTGAATTCAGAAGGTATAAATAACCCGGGAAGAAAAACAAAAATGCAAGCAGTTTATATTCATTTCCCAGTGTTCTTTCTCTGGGTGTAGCTACTTCTGTCCATCTTTGATCAATTAAGGCTCTCTTTATCGAAGAGATCCACTTCCATCAGAATACATCCTCAAACAGTATCGTTGTTGAGGTATATAATGATCTCCTGGTTCGGCTCATTTCACTCAGCATCAGTTCATGTAAGTCTCGCCAGTCCTCTCTGTATTCATCCTGCTGGTCATTCCTTACAGAACAATAATATTCCATAACATTCATATACCACAATTTACTCAACCATTCTCCAATTGATGGACATCCTTTCATTTTCCAGCTTCTAGCCACTACAAACAGGGCTGCCACAAACATTTTGGCACATACAGGTCCCTTTCCTTTCTTTAGTATCTCTTTGGGGTATAAGCCCAGTAGAAACACTGCTGGCTCAAAGGGTATACACAGTTTGATAACTTTTTGTTGCTCATGATGTTTTATAGAACAACAATATTCCATTACCTTCATGTACTACAGCTTCTTCAGCCATTCCCCAATTGGACATCTACTCCTTTTTCCAATTCTTTGCTACCACAAAAGAGCTGCTACAAACATTTTTTTGGCAAAAATAGTTTTAAAATTTAACATTATATGTGTGCATGTGTTGATAAGGGGTTCATTACTTAGTCCAAGGATACACTTTCTCATAATTTTATTTTATTTTTAAAATTTAAATTTTATTTTATTCAATAATAACTTTGTATTGACAGAATCCATGCCAAGGTAATTTTTTACAACATTATCCCTTGCACTTGCTTATGTTTCGATTTTTCCCCTCCCTCCTTTCACCACCCCCCCTCCCCAAGATGGCAAGCAGTCCTATATATGTTAAATATGTTGCAGTATATCCTAGATACAATACATATTTGCAGAACCGAACAGTTCTCCTGTTGCACAGGGAGAATTGGATTCAGAAGGTAAAAATAACTCGGGAAGAAAATCAAAAATGCAAATAGTTCACATTCGTTTCCCAGTGTTCCTTCTTTTGGTGTAGCTGCTTCTGTCCATCATTTATCCATTGAAACTCAGTTAGGTCTCTTTGTCATAGAAATCCACTTCCATCAGAATACATCCTCATACAATATTGTTGTCGAAGTGTATAATGATCTTCTGGTTCTGTTCATCTCACTTAGCATCAGTCCATGTAGGTCTCTCCAAGCCTCTCTGTATTCATCCTGCTGGTCATTCCTTACAGAGCAATAATATTCCATAACATTCATATACCACAATTTACCCAGCCATTCTCCAATTGATGGGCATCCATTCATTTTCCAGTTTCTAGCCACTACAAACAGGGCTGCTACAAACATTTTGGCACATACAGGTCCCTTTCCCTTTTTTAGTATCTCTTTGGGGTATAAGCCCAATAGAAACACTGCTGGATCAAAGGGTATGCACATTTTGATAACTTTTTGGGTATAATTCCAGATTGCTCTCCAGAATGGTTGGATTCGTTCACAACTCCATCAACAATGCATCAGTATCCCTGTTTTCCCACATCCCCTCCAACATTCATCATTATTTTTTCCTGTCATCTTAACCAATCTGACAGATGTGTAGTGATATCTCAGAGTTGTCTTAATTTGCATTTCTCTAATCAATAGTGATTTGGAACACTCTTTCATGTGAGTGGTAATAGTTTCAATTTCATCATCTGAAAATTGTCTGTTCATATCCTTTGACCATTTATCAATTGGAGAATGGCTTGATTTTTTTATAAATTTGAGTCAGTTCTCTATATATTTTGGAAATGAGGCCTTTATCAGAACCTTTAATTGTAAAGATGTTTTCCCAGTTTGTTGCTTCCCTACTAATCTTGTTTGCATTCGTTCTGTTTGTACAAAGCTTTTTAATTTGATATTCCTCATAATTTTAAATAGATATCATGTCCCTGATGCTTGTCTCTTCTTTAGGCTTATTAATTTCAATTCCTTCAATCATTATCTGACAGTATCTTGAGATCAAAATTGTGGTCATTTTCCTCAGATTGTTCTTTAATCCTTTCCTAAAATGTTTATTAACTCAGAACTTCTGGTTTATGACTAATCTGTCACCACAAATCTTGGACTTAAAATTCCCTTTTTCTTACTTTGAAATCAGAAAAAAAAATACTTATAAAATAACCGAGGAAGTTGTTTTCTTTTTTCCTTTAAATTTTAAGTATTCAATTAATTAAAATGATTTATAAGATCACTGTGAAGAGTTTAGTTTGTGGTATGTAAAAAAATTATCAAAGGCATTTTGCTTCTGGATTTCTCATTGTAGGCTCAGTTGTAAAAATTGTGGTTAATGAAGTTTTTCCAGTGGTAGTAGGAGTTGTGCCTTTTCATCATTTTGGTATTCCTACATTCATTTTAAGTACATACAGACCAGTTCTATATATTCATGGATATTTTTTCTCTGGTTTACAACAAGAACCAAAGATGACAATGAACTTGCTACAATCTTGAATCACCAGCAGTGACCATCCCACTCACCCCATACTGATGCTGCTTTATTCCACAAATTATTACTGACTCTATCTCATATCAATTATATCAGCTTGCCTTGGTCCCTCTTCCTGATAGACCAAAATAGAGAAGCTATCTGTGTCCTAAATCCATTGGAAGCTTCTGCATCTTGCCATTGTATCATGAAATGTAGTTGTCTAAATTGGAAAGAAGATAGTATAGGACAGGGGTCCTCAAATTATGGCCAGTGGGACAGATGCGGCAGCTGAGGACGATTATCCCCCTCACCCAGGGCTATGAAGTTTCTTTATTTAAAGTCCCACAAAACAAAGTTTTTGTTTTTACTATAGACGGCCATCCAGCAGTCTGAGGGACAGTGAACTGGCCCCTTATTTAAAAAGTTTGAGGACTTCTTGAGGGTATTGTGAACCCTTTAATTGACATATATTTTAAGAATGATAGACCATCTTGAAGTTCCTGAATAGAAGATTAGGCCTTTGCCTAGGCTCATACCAACTTGTCCTTTCTCATTAAGATGATTACAGTATTTTGCTTGAAGTCAAGATGAAATATTTCATTAATTCCTAGAGCCCCACTGAATCCAAGCAAAAGCCTTTTCCTTAACGACGGATTAGAATGCTCCAGAGTTCTCCATTAAACAATTATATTGACTTGGGGAAGTGATCCTTTCTATAGACTCTCTGTGATAGGGCAAAGAAGGAAAATAGGTCCTAGACCAAATTTTAGATAGAATTTCATAAATTTTAGAGTTGTCATTTATATTTGGTAAGCTCTGTCTGGGTTTTCTCATAATTTTGCTATGTGGTATAGTAGAATGAATTCTCAGTCATAGGGAATCTGGACATAATTCCTGACTGACATTTATTAACTGTCACTGGGAAATCCACTTCACCTTTGGAAGTCTCAGTTCCTTTAATTATATGAAAAAAGAATGTAAGAAAGCAATTCTTACCTTCTTAGAGTTGTGAGAAAAATGCTTTGTAAATCTTAAAACTTAATGAATATGAGCTACTGTTTTATGCACACATTAAATCTTTCCTCCACGAACCCTTATTTCAGTCCCTCATGATATGGTGGTGATCCTGGATTCTCAAAGCCCAAGTAAGAATAAAAGCTTGAGCAAGTTCTGAGCTAGGGAAATCAAATAGGAGGCTATTCCAATTATCCAAAAAAAAAAAAAAAAAGATGATGAAGATCTGAATTTGAATGGTGTCCATATGAAAAGAGAGAATGGTATGTTATAAGAAATGCTGCAGAGACAGAAATGAAAATATGCAATGGCTATACAAATAAGAATGAGAAGTGGAGGATAAAACTAAGATCATGAATTACATGACTAGAAGGATAGTGACATGCCAGATAGAAAGTAGGGAAGTTAAAAGAAAGTGAGATTTTGGTGAAAGACAATAAATTCTGTTTTACACATGGGCACTGAGACTCAAGCAGATTAAATGAACTTCCTGCCAGGAGGACATATGTTCTCCATTAGTTAGTTGTCTCTTGCTTTTGCCACAAAATTGCCTTTTTTTCCTTAAGTATTTTTTTTTACAACTGTTCCCTTTACATTCCTTGTTTATAATATAATAAAGCATATTAATGTTGTCTTTGTGATGTTACTAATTTTAATTCTTTGGAGAAAGTAGTGTTTCATAACCATCAGCCATATACCAATACTGGTAAAATGTCGATATTGAAAAAAATGAGCCTGTGTTGCAAAGAGATGTATAGAATTAAGGAAATAGACATTTTGTAGATTTCTTTGTTTTGGCCATAGCCAAAGGATTTACCAGAACGACTTCCATTTACCAGTACTACTCTATGCCCAATAATCTGTGATTCTCTTTATAGTTAGCTAGGGTGATCCTCAGAAATCAGGCAGTGTGTTACTGGGATTGTACTCAAAGCCTTTTCAGCTTAAAACAAATTCTAAAACAGCTTTGCGTTCTCATCGACTTGAGGATTCTTTCAATCACATAGATTGGATTCCAGCTATGCCTTCCTATTAAAGGGGGAAGAAAACTGTTCCCTTTACTGAAGCTGTATTTCCTTTAAGATTATCACTCTGAAATTATGTTCCTTTTACTGAAATTGCATTCCCTTTAAGATTATCACTCTGAAACTGTATTCCCTTTTGATCTGTGATTCCTTTTGGAGTCTCAGCCCCTCCTGGGGAAGACATATTCTCTCAGATAAGTTATCTTTTGGGGATGACAGAGCCTTTGATTCAATTAGAAATCCCGATAAAAAAGCACCACTTTGAAATGTTGTTAATTTCAATGGGTTATCTGGGCTGGATACTGATAAGCATCTAAGTCTGGGAACCCAAGCCTCCTGAAGCCTCAAAACTCCTTTTAAAGGGCAGCTTCTAAATTTACTCTTTGCAGAGGGCCAAAGCAGGATCATGCTAGGCCGAGGGACCTTTCCTTGGCATAGCTGGCTGCGAGGACCCTCTGCCTACTGAGAAGGCATTCTCTTCTCAGTGCCAGACTCCATTTCCCTAATAGGACTTTGTTACTATAGAAGCCAGTCTCTTAGAAAACTGGTTTTTATGCAACAATAAACTTTTTTTGCCATTAATATTTCGGGATAAGTGAATTGTTTCATTTTGAACCTGCAGGCGGACCAAAAGGGGATTTTAACAACTCTTTTATTGCCACTAACCTCATCATCATTGGGAATCAAGGGGATACTAATCTCATCACTATTGGCAATATTTGTATAAAGTATACCACAGAAGATTTATCCAATGAGTTGGAAACCTTCGGACCCTTCTTCCAACACTGGAAGGGTATCAATGAAGCAATTGGCTCTCCCTCTTTATTTCTACCTTTAGAAACCCCCTATTTCAGAATTCAAGGGTATCTTCTATACCAGAGGTTCTTAATCTTGTGTAAAATGAACCTATTTGCCATTTTTGTGAAACCTTTCTTCTCCAAATAGTTTTTAACATATGTAGTTTTACAAAGGAAGTCAGATGTATTGAAACGCAGCTGCAGCTGCCAAAATTAAAAACTAAAACACAAATTCACAGATCTTAAGTTAGGAATTACTATTCTAAATGAAGCTTTACTCGAGATTCTCATGTTCCAAAATTATCTTGTATTTATTTTGTTTCTATTTACCCAATTTCTACTTTCCTCATATAATACTACATTTATTTTAAAGTTGCTGAGTATATGTTAATTTGATTTGCAAGCTCTTATTAAGTTCTTCATGTAAATTCTGTCTATTTTCTATAGATGTTAGAACAAAAACATTATTATTTTCATGTTTATAATACTGATGTTTATGTTTATGTTGTATATGTTTTATGATACATAATACTGATTATGAACACTTCTGTAAGACATGACCAGATGCCTCATAAACTCATATTTCTTGTTGACTTTCAATGCACCAATATATCCTCTTTTTAAAATGTGTGGTTCTTGAGATCAAAAACTATTTATTTTCTTGCTTTTCATTGTATCCTCTGCATTCAGCACAGTGCCAGGCACATAGAAGGCACTTAATGAATGGGTATTG
The DNA here is from genome assembly GCF_016432865.1 of Antechinus flavipes. Lineage (NCBI taxonomy): Eukaryota > Metazoa > Chordata > Mammalia > Dasyuromorphia > Dasyuridae > Antechinus > Antechinus flavipes. Next base: position 461,871,176 of record NC_067400.1, read on the forward strand.
ACTGCTTGAATAACCAATAAAATTAATTTTAGCACTGCCTCTAAGAAGACACTATGAGCTTTCCTTTCATCTAGCCCCAACTTCCTTCTGTGTTTTGGTTTCATTTACAGTTAGAATGCCATGATTTCTATGCTTTATTTTCTTTGTAGTATATCCACGAGCTGATCATTGGACAATAATCTCCTATTTAGCTATAATAAGCTCCTAATAGCTAAGTTAATGACTATAAATGCAATAAAAGACCCTTTGTCCCATTTTTATGTAATTTTGCTGCTGTTATCTGAAAAAAAAATAGGAGTCCACATAGAACAGAAAAAAAAAATTTTTCCTTTGGTCATCTTGGACAACGACTGGTCTTCAAAAAACATAATGTATTGCCATAATCACACATAAAGTTTTCCTAGCATGATAAAATTTGCCAGAGCTATTATTGTTATATAACCTTTGAAGACCCAAGATCACCTCCAAGTGATAATGAATCATGAAAGTAAAAGTCTATGGAGAAAATACTTAGCATATATCTAATATTAGCTTAGACTTATCAAATGTTTTAAGTTTAACAAAAACATTTTCTATATAACCACTTTAAGGTGGATAGGATGTGTCTCAGTATCCTAACCATCTTTTTTTTTTAAATAGATAAAGTAGTTGATGCTTATAGAAATGAAATGATTTGCCTAGGTTACCCACACAGCTAATAAATACCAGAGAGGATTCAATTCCAAGCCTCTCCTGACTTCAGATCTAGTCTTTAGTCCATTAAAATATAAGTTCATTCATTATCAAATGTTTATCAAATTCTAAGTACATAGGATTTCATTAGAATGTATACTTTCTTCATCAATATAAATTGCAATCCCTCCAAGCCTTTTGTCTTTGTTGTTTTTTTCCCAAGTTTGCATAAAAATTCTCCATTGAGCATATCCATTGATGTGCCAGAGATCCTGTTCTTTAAAATGTCAGGTAAAGCAAAGTACCACTAAATCTCAGAGACATAATGCCAAATTAGTTTTTTCTATAAAGTGTTTATTAGCAGAAAAATCTCCTGTGAAGACTTCCTGTTTAATTGCTTTTCAAATTGCTGTCAGCAAGAAACCATTTTGACAACAATAAAATGAAGGTAAGGAAACTGGTTGGTGCCTGGAGCTGTGTTGGTTCTCACAGTCATATCTAACACTCCAAGAATAGAAAAATTAAGGAATGAGAAAGAACAACAACAATCACACTGATTGTCTTCATTTACCACCATTTTTTATCATATGTATTTCACGGTAGATTGGATTGTTGGCTATAATTTGCTGGTGTGTTTTGAAATTGTCCCTTTTGTATGTTTTGTTTTGGAGAGTAAGATGCAAGAAAATATTTTAAAATACTTTGTATTTGTCTGGAAGAATAATATATAAATATGCACATATATGTATATCCCATACATATATCATTTTAGCAGCTTGTATTAGAGAACTGAGGCATTTTTCTGGTCTGAAATATAGTTTGGTATAGGCTGGTAAATATAGCATTACAGAACTAACTGCAGCTGGTGCTCCCAGTACCATCAGCCTGAGAGAATTTTTCCCACTGGCCAAGTTGGAACTTGATGTAATTTATCTAAAGATGGCTAGAAATAACACTTTGCAACATAATGGAGAAGGGCAGGGAATAGCTTCTGGGAATCCATAAATCACACTAAAACAAAGGGGAAAAGATCTTGCTGAAAGTCATTTGCACATGTGGGGGGTCTCAAATCCATTGCTCCAATATGAAAAAATGAGGAAAAGTGAGGAAAGTGGAAGAAAATGCCTACTATTGGCCTAAGCTTTTATTTGCAAAAGGTGACCGTTTTAGTCATCTGAACATTTTTTGCAATGTTATATGCTTTCCAACTGCTAATATTCATGATCTTCAGTGCAGCATAACTTACTAGATTAAAAAGCAGAATAGAATAAGAAGTCTTAGTCTAGCACCTGGATTTAAACATTTGAGGTAAATGCTTCAGTCCTCAGTTTTTTCATCTGTAAGATGGAGGTAATAGCTGCTACTCTAGCTCAGGTATAAATTGAGGATCAAAGGAAGTATCCAAGGATTCAAGCATTCAAAAGGCTGAGAGCACTTAAAGAAATCCTAGCAATTATCTAAGAGGCAGGTTTTCTTTCATATACTATAGTAATAATAAAAGATTGATGTTTGTTCATAGATACCCTTAACTCTTTTGTTCTTTTATAGGATAATGTGAAAAATACACACATTATTTTTACTTTAATCTTAAAAGCAAAGACAAAACTGCCTTAATCATAAGGGATTTTCCCATCAAAGTTAGAAGAAAAGTCATTCTTTTCCTCTCCATTGTCATGTCCAACATTCAGGTTTAGTCTCTCTTTACCTTTTACCTCAACTATTGCAATAATCTCCTAATGGATTTTTCTATTTTTACCTTTACTTCCTTCTTCATCTTTTACTGCATGGCTATATTATAGTCATTTTTCTAAATTGAAACTACTATGCTACTTTACTGCTAAAATGGAAACATAAAAAAAAGGAAAGGAAAGAAGGTGAAAAAAGAAAAGATAGTAGATATAGTCTTTCCTTTATTGTGAAATCTCAATTTCTTACCTTGGTATTCAAGAGGCTCTAAAAGTTGACTTCAATCTATTTTACAAGCCTAATCACACAATATTCCTCTTCATCTTTCCAAGGTTCCAACCAAATTATACTACTTCTCACTACTCAAACATGTATTAAGATTTTCCTCTTCAATTGCTTTGCTAAATAACCCCCACTTCCTTCATCTAGAATGTCTACAATCTGTGCTCACTCTGTTATTACTGAATGAAGTATTTTCCCTTCTGCAAGCCACAGCTCAAATGTTTCTTCTTCCATGAAACTTCTCTTGATTGTTTCTAATGATAAATGATCCCGTCTTTTGAACTCAATCACTCACTTAAAAAACATTTAAATATCTAGTATGTAGCAGGAAGCAGATAGGTAGTACAGTGGGCTTAGACATGGGAAAACTCACCTTCCTGAGTTCAGATCTAGCTTATGATATTTACTAGTTGTGTGATCCTGGACATATCACTTAATCTTATTGGTATTTTTTTTTAATCTGTAAAATAAAATGGGGAAAGAAATGACAAAGGGCTCCAGTTTGCCCAGAAAACCCTTAATGGGGTCACAAAAGATGCAAATAGGTGAAATAATTTAACAATAACAACAAAAATAAAACCTATATACCAGACACTGTCTTAGGCTCTAGGAATATGAGTATAACGATACTTCTGCTAAGGCTTAGATTGGCTGCTTTCTAAGGAGACCTAAGTCATCAAAGTCCCTGGGACTTACATTAATTCCTAGGTAAAGAAAAAAGGCAGATAATTCAGGGACCAAAGTAAAGAGTAAAGTTTTTCCCTTTACAAAAAGAGTTTTAAAATTTTCTCAAGAAAAGAAGAAGGAAGAGAAAGAGGATGACAAAAGAAGAGAGAGAAGTGAGAGAGAGAGAGAGAGAGAGAGAGAGAGAGAGAGAGGTGGGGGGTAAGGGGGAGGAATGGAGGAAGGGAGGAAGGGAGAGAGAGGTATTATATTTTTTCCCTGAAAATGGAGAAATGGTTACTGCAATCACAATAATAACAACATTGATAATTTTCTTCTTCCTCAAATGGTACTGCAGAGGTCAAAATTAAAGGAAACAAGATCTAAGAATTAAACTCTCTCCTTTTCCTTTGTATGTCTCTCTCTGTGTAACTCTTGCTCTGTCTGTCTCTGCTTCTGTTTTTCTGCCACTCTGTCTCTCCCTCTGTTTCTTCTGTGTCTATGTGTTTGTATGTCTGTGTCTGTCATCTGCTTCTCTGTTTTATCAAAGGGACTCTTCAAGTTGTTCATTGTTAGAGAGCTTTCTGCCTCTAAATAATGGTATAATAATGAGCCATTCATTTGCATCATAAATCTATGGCCCAGGAGAGAATTATTACATATGTGGGTATTAAAATAGACTTCATCAAAACAATGAACATAATATGGAGATTTTTAAGTTATATCAATATAAATAAGGAAACAATTCTTGCTCCAAATCACTTTATATTTTAATTGAAGATACAATATACATTCTAAGGGGATTATGTCTGATTCTTTATGATTCCATTTTGGACTTTCTAAGCAAAGATACTATGTTGTTATTTCTTTCTCTAGCTTACTTTACAGATAAGGAAACTGAAGAAAACCAGGTGAAATCATTGCCGAGGATTATACAGCTGGCAAGTGTCTAGTACTGGATTTGAACTCAGGTCTTCCTGATTCCAGACCTGGCACTTTATCCATCATACCACCTAGCTGAACAAAGTAAACAAAGATAAATATATACAAAGTTGTTAAATACAACATAGTTTGAGAGAAGTACACTAGCAGTTGGGGGGGAAGGAAAGCTTTCATGGATAGACATCAACTTTAAGTAAAAGAGGGGTTCTTTGAGGCAAATGTAAGGAGAAAATTCATTCCAAGTATGGGGAATGATCAGGTAAAGATATGTAGGGGGAAGGAGAAGTATGTGTGAGAAACAGAGAAGGCCAATCTAGTGAGAATGCAAATTTTGGGAAGGGAAATAATATCCAATGAGACTAGAAAAATAGGCTGAAAGACCAGATTGCAAAGGGTAATTAAAGCTAAACAGAGGAGTCCCTATTGTGTTCTAGAAGTAAAAGAAAGACTTGAATGTGAAAAAAATTTTCATGTTCAAATATGGAGTTTAAGGGAAATTGTTTTGACTGTGGTGACAGGATGGTTTAGAATAATATGAAACTTGACCCAAGGAAATCAATTAGGATACTGTGGAAAGATCTAGTAAATGATAAGAGGCTGAACTAAAAATGGTAGCTGAGAGAATCTGTCCATTACAATAGATGTCATGAAGATAAAAATGACAACATTTGATAATTAATTGGATATGTAAAGTTAGGGGAACCTGGTATATTAAAAGGATGTTGATGTAGTTGAGAGAAAGAGGGGAAAGTTTTAGTGGAAAGATAAATGCATTGTTTTGTTCATGTTGAATTTAAGGAATCTATAGGATATACAATATCTAGTCTTTATGGTGCATTGCATCTGTCTGGTATTTTGATGGTTTTATATTGTTCATTTACAGTGACATATATAGTAACATATAATTTATTCTTTATATTAGATTGTAAACTCCTTGAAGACAAGAATTATAACATTTATCTCTATATGTCCTTAGTAACATGGCTTCTTTTTCTTTTTTCTTACTATTCCCATTTTCCACATAACTTTTGTTGGCACTGTTTACCAAGGTCACTCCTATAATTATCTTTTTTTTCTTTTTAGGGATTAGGAAGAGGGGTTGATTTTTCACTTAGTAAAATCCTCCCAAAAAGTGTTGCCTTTTTGCCTTATTTCTATGCCTGGTGTTCTCACTCATGGTTATTTACCTAACTATACCTTCAATAGTAGCTTTATGCCTTGTTTATTCGTATCATTGTGAAAACAGAAAAGACCCTCATAATAAAGATATAATACCCTGTAAACAAGTTGTCTATACTAGTGAAGCAATGTTATTTCGAAGAGCTGTGTGGTTGTATCTATTAGGTTGATTAGTTTTCTTGAGAAAATTAGAGTTCTTTAGTCTATTGATGTCAGTGATAAATAAAATTCTGCATTACTTCTTGAGAAAGCAATATATTGTTATAGGGAGACTGACAGCTTATAACACTTTTGTGAGTAGTATATCCCAAAGCCTGAAGTAATGTTCAACCTGCCAGATGTTTCATCATCTTATCATACTGAACTCCTTTACAGTCAAGACTAATAATTTTTTGATATATACCATTTCCACCCCCCAAACCTGAGAGAAAAATAGCATAAGCATTATTCAGAAAAGGAAAACTAAGACTCAAAAGATGCATTGACTTTCAGGGTCACGTGAATAGTTAGTAACAAAGCTGATGGTAGAAATTAGTGCATAAAACATTAGGTTAAGGATTTAGCAGACATTTTGTCTAACCCCTTAAGGTTTCCTGATTCTTAGACAGGTAGGCATTCTTTCCAGTTCCCATGGTATCAACTCTAGATATTAAAGTTCTTAAGCATTTCTGAGGAATTCAATGAATAATAAAGCTTTAGCCGTTTTGTTTTTTGTTTTTATTATTTTTAGCAATAATGAAATTCTTGAACTTGTTCACTTATATATCTTTTTTAATGTGTGTTTAACAGCTTAACAATGCTTTTCAAAGACTGTGATTCCTAAGAATTTTTGCCTGAAACAATGGTTAATTAAAGCAAGGTGAATTCCATTAATCCAAGCATTTATTGAGTGTTTTAGTTATATTCTGCCATATTATATTTAAGTCTATTCCTTGATCAGACCTGGCAGGTAAACTAAAACACAAAAGAGAACTTCATGGTGGATATAAATAACCTATAGCATATTTTTATTGTAGTAAGTTATTTATTTTTCATACACATGGCTTTATGAATAATGTTGGGAGAGAAAAGTCAGAGCAAAAGGGGAAAATATAGGAGAGATTAAAAAAAAACAAGAAAAAAAAGAAATGAACATAGCATATGTTGATTTACATTCAGTCTTCTTAGTTCTTTTTCTGGATGCAGATGGCATTTCTTGTCCAAAGTCTATTGGGATTGCTTTGGATCACTGAATTGCTGAAAAGAACCAAACCTAAGGTAAATAAAATAAAAATAAACTATGAGTTTATCACATTCTTGCTATTATTGTGTACAATGTATTCCTTTTTTTTCCCCTTGAGGCAATGAGTTAAGTGATTTGTCCAGGGTCACACAGCTAGGATGTGTTAAGTGTCTAAGACCAGATTTTTAACTCATGTCCTCCTGACTTCAGAGCTAGTGCTCTATCCACTGTGCCATCTAGCTGCCCCATATAATGTATTTTTGTGTTTTCTCCTTTCATTCAGCATCAGTTCTTGTAAATCTTCCCAGGCCTTTCTATAATCAACTTCTTCATAATTTTTTTAATAGAACAATAATATTTCATTGCCTTCATTTACCACAACTTGTTCAGGCATTCCCCAATTGATGGGCATCCACTCTTTTTGCAATGCTTTGCTACCAAAGTTTTCAGTTTTTTGCACATGTGGGTCCTTTTCTCACCTTTATGATTTCCCTGGGATACAGACCCAGTAATAGCACTTCTGGGTCAAAGGATATGCACATTTTTGTTTTTCTTCTCAGGTTATTTTTACCTTCTGAATCAAATTCTTCCTGTGCAACAAGAGAACTGTTAGGTTCTGCATATTGTATGTAGGATATACTATAACATATTTAACATGTTACCATCTAGGGGAGGGGGTGGAAGGAGGGAGGGGAAAAGTCAGAACAGAAGTGGGTGCAAGGGATAATGTTGTAAAAAAAATTACCCAGGCATGAGTTCTGTCAATAAAAAGTTATAATTATTAAAAAAAAAGAAACCATAAAAAAAACATAGTTAATATGTATAAGACAGCTTGCCATTTAGGGGAAGGGGTGAAGGGATGGAAGGGAAAAGTTGGAACAGAAGTGAGTACAAGAGTTAGTGTTGTAAAAAAATTACCCATGTATATGTAATGTCAATACAAAGTTATTTAAAAAAAAAGAAAAAAAAAACCAAAGGATATGCATAGTTTTGTAACCCTTTAGGCATAGTTCCAGATTACTTTGAAGTATATAGTTGGAGCACTTCACAACTCTAACAATAATGCATTAGTGTCCCTGTTTTCCCACAACCCCTTCAACGTTTATCGTTATCTTTTCCTGTCATCTTAGCCAAACTGAGAGGTATGAGGTGGTACCACAGAGTTGTTTCCATTTGTATTTCTCTAATCAATAGTAATTTAGAGCATTTTTTCATATAACTATAAATGGTTTAATTTCATCATCTGAAAATTGTCTGTTCATATCCTTCGAGCATTTATCAATTGGGGAATGACTTGTATTTTTATAACAATGATACAGTTCTTTATAAATTTAAAAATGACACTTTTATCAAAACATTGATTGTAAAGCTTTTTCCCCAGCTTTGTATGTCCCTTTGAATCTCGTTTCTGTTGGTTTTGTTTGTACAATTTTTTTTTAATTTAATGTAATCAAAATTGTCCATTTTGCCTTTCATAATGTTCTCTAGTTTTTCTTTGATCATAAATTCCTTATTTCTCCAAAGATCTGGTACATAAATTATCCCTTATTCTCCTAATTTGTTTGTTGGTATCATCCTTTACATCCAAATCATATATCAATTTTAATGTTATTTTGGTATGGGGTGTGAGATGTAGGTCTATATGGAGTTTATGACATACTATTTTCCAATTTTCCCAGCAATATTTGTCAAATAGTGAGTTCCTATTACAGAAGGTGCCGTTTGGGGATTTATCAAATACTAGATTGCTATAAGACTTGATTATTATGTCATGCATATTTAATCTATTCCACTGATTCACCACTCTATTTCTTTACTAGTATCAAATAGTTTCAATGTCTGCTGCTTTATAATATAGTTTTGATACTATTAAGCCTCTAATCTTTGTATTTTTTTCCATTAATTCTGTTGATGTTTTTGACCTTTTATTCTTCCAGATAAATTTTGTTATTGTTTTCTTCTAATTCTATAAAATAATGTTTTTTTTGCAATTTGATTGATATGGCACTGAACAAGTAGACCAATTTAGGCAACATTGTTATTTTTATTATATTAGCTTGGCCAAGCCATGAACAATTGATATTTTTCCAGTTGTTTAGATCTTATTTTATTTGTGTGAGAAGTGTTTTGTGATTGTGCTCATATAATTCTTGGGTTTGTCTTGGCAGGTAGACCCTCAAGTATTTTATATTGTCTACAGTAATTTTAAATGGAATTTCTCTTTCTATTTCTTGTTGGAGGGTTTTGTCAATAATATATAGAAATGCTGATTAGTTGTGTGGGCCTATTTTATATCCTGCAACTTTGCTAAAGCTTTGAGTTGTTTCCAGTAGGGTTTTGGATGATTTTATAGGATTTCCTAAGTATATCATCATATCATCTGCAGAGTGGTAGTTTAATTTCCTCATTGCCTACTCTAATTCCTTTAATTTACTTTTTATTTCTTATTGCTAAAGCCAACATTTTTAGTAAAATATTAAGAAATAGTGGTGATAATGGGCATCCTTGATTCACACCTGATCTTATTGGGAATGTATCTAGCGTCTCTCCATTACAAATAATGCTTGCTGTAAGTTTTACATAGATACTGCTGTATTCTTTTAAGGAAAGCTCCCGTTTATCCCTATGCTCTCTAATGTTTTCAATAGGAATAGGTGCTGTATTTTGTCAAAAGCTTTTTCTGCATCTATTGAGATTAATATATGATTTCTGTTGTTTTTGTTTTTGACATGGTTGATTATGGTAATAATTTCCCTGATATTGAGCCAGTCTTGCTTTCCTGGCATAAATGCCACTTGGTCAATACACTATGACCAATAGTGTATCCTGCTGAAAAAATTGCTGTAATCTCTTTGCTAATATTTTATTTAAATTTTTTACATCATTATTCATTAGGGAGATTGGTCTATGATTTTCTTTCTCTGTTCTGTCCCTTTGGTTAGATATTAGTGCCATATTTGTGTCATTTTTAGTATTTGTCAGTACTCTATCTATTTTTCAAATAGTTTTTATAGTATTGGAATTAATTGTTCTTTAAATGTTTGGTAGAATTTACTTATGAATCCATCTGGCCTTGGAAATTTTTTTCTTAGGGAATTCATTAATGACTTGTAAAATTTCTTTTTCTAAAATGAGACATTTTAAGTCTGTTAAACAAAGCAATTAAAATTTTTGTAAATGTTCATTAATTTCAATTAGGTTATCAGACATGTTGCCACAGAGTTGGCCAAAATAGCTTCTAATTATTGATTTAATTTTCTTTTCATTGTTGGCAAACCACCCCTTTCATTTTTGATTATGGTGATTTTTTTCCCTTTCATTTTTCTGATCTAATTACAAATTAAAGGTTTATCTATTTTGTTAGTTTTTTCAATAAACCAACTCTTAGATAAGTTTATTAGTCAATAGTTTTCTTAGCTTCTATTTTATTAAGCTTTCCTTTGAATTTCAAAATTTCTAATTTGGTATTTTATGGGGGGGGTCTAATTTGTTTTTTTTTCCTAGCTTTTTATTTGTATGCCTAATTCATTGATCTTCTCTTTCTCTATTTTATTTATGTAGCCATTTAGAGCTATAAAATTTCCCCTAAGAACTGCTTTGCTGCATCCTATAGGTTTTGGTATGTTGTCTCATTATTATCATTTTTGGGGTGAAATTATGGATCATTTCTGTGATTTCTTGTTGGATGCACTCATTCTTTTGAATTAGATTACTTAATTTCCAATTAATTTTTATTCTATCTTTCCCCTAGTCCTTTATTGAATAAAATTTCATTGCATTGTGGTCTGAAAAGGAAGCATTTACTATTTCTGCCTTTTTGCATTTGATTGTGAGATTTGTATATCCTAATACCTGGCTGATTTTTGTGAAAGTGCCATGTACTGCTCAGAAAAAGGTGTATTTCTTTCTGTCCCTATTAAATTTTCCCCAGAGGTCTATCATATTTGTTTTTCTAGGATCCTATTAATCTCCCTAAGTTCTTTCTTGTTTATTTTTTAGTTAAGATTTGCCTGATTCTGAGAGGGAAAGGTTGGGATCCCCCACTAGAATAGTTTTCCTGTTATGGGCCAGAACTATGTACTTAAAAAAAAGGACTCTTACAAGGTGTTAATTCAGTGGAATTGATGAGAACAATGGTTATCTAGTTTAGCATGGTGATTAATAGTTCTCTAAGTTCAGTATGATTGATTTACTCTTATAACAAATAATGGTTTCCTAGTGATATCATTGGTTTATACTCAAAATAGAGCACATAAAGCTATGACAAACTCAGCCAGAAGAAGTGATTCATATCCTTTCACCATTTATCAATGGAAGAGTAGATTTTATTCTTACAAACTTGAGTCAATTCTCTATATATTTTAGAAATGAGTCTCGTATCAGAACCCTTTGAAGTAAAAAAAAAAAATTCCCAGTTTATTGTCCAAGCAAATTTCTAAATTCAGAAGTTGCTGAATAGTTTTTGGTCTATGCTGGTGGAGGTAGTTTCCCCATGATTAATCTTATCTGTCAATAAAAACATGGGCTCTGACCAATAATTATTAAAATTATTAACATAAATAAAATAATACTAACAACAGCAACAATGATGCCTCAATTCTCCATGATTTTTTCACTAGAGGTATTCTTTTGTCCTGAGATACAAAGTACTTCTGAATGCCTTCATAAGTTGTAATTACAAATTACTATAGTTGAAAAATCTATCATCTTGCCATATTTCTGGTGACAAAACTTCTTTGGGCTTTGTTCATAGGCTCATAAATTCAGAATTCATTCCTCTTGTTTTGTAGATGAGTAAATTGAAACCCAATGGAATAACTTGCAGAAAGTTACCTAAAATAGTAAGTAGAAGTACTGAAATTTGAACTAAGTTCTTCTGACTCCAAACCCAGCATTCTTTCCATTTCATCATGATACCCCTTAGAACTCTAATAAAAATGATACACAGACTATTAAAGAATTTAAAGCCTTTTCAATTTGATAGGACTTGCCAAACCTTGCTCTTGTAAAGGCATAGCTTTTTGGAAACCAAAATTATCTATCAACATAAAATGACAAATGAGTACTTAATTGAAGTATAATTCTTATTTAATGCTTTACAGATATAAAAGTTGTTCTCCCCCCCCCCAAACAGCTGCCTTTGAGTTCAACATTCTATTTCCCCCAATTCCTAATAGTTTTATTGAAAACATCTTATCTCTGCACCTTTAAATACTCACTTCACAGTTTGTTGTTAATTGCTCTTGGACTGACTTGGCATTCCTTTGCAACAGTCATGGTGCCCTGTATCCTCCAGTATCCTGTTGACATCTTTGTGTGTCAACTGGGACTATTTTTGATCAGGATTTGGAATTAAATCCTGGTTCACTAGGTAATATTCCTGAAAGTAGTTCAAGCTCTTACAAATTATTTGAAATATCCAGGCTTTAAAATTTAGGGGTTTTTTGCATCAATCCCAGTAGGTTTGCTTCATGGTCCTTAATTTCAGGGACTAGAATGATAATTTAAAAAATGATTATGATGCTGTAAGTTATCTTTTTTTTCATTTTTGTTTATGACATTGAATCAAAATCATAGCATCAGAGTCCAGATAATTGCAAGGCAGAATGCCTAAGGCAAATTCATAGATGAACACAAAGAGGGACACTTTTAAATATTCTCATTGATACTTATTTTTAGTGGCAGAAAGTTCTATTCTGCTCACCATAACTGTTAAGTATTTATCAAGCCAAGTTTGTAGGCTTAAAGCTTACAGGAAATAAAAAGGAAGATCCTGAGTGCAACCAAGAAGAATTCTACTTGTTCCACAAATGCTGAGTCTCCCATCAGAGAGACAGAATTGAGAAAGAATTGGAGTATTGAAAGGGAACCTAGAGGAGGTCATCCCTTCTTACTAATGAGGAAATTGCATGTTAGATGAGCTGGTTGTTGCCCAAGGTCTCAAAACTAGTTAGTAGAGATTGCCTTGCTTCATTTTAAATTTCCCCCCCATATTTATTGACATTTTCACCTCATGATTGTTCTTTCTCTTACTTTTCCAACTTTTGTAAATAGTCCTTAACATATGGATGTCTTTGGAAAAGATTTGATTGTATGTTCCAAGGAGAATCAGTCAGAGTCTCTAGGTAGTGAAGACAAAGAAGTAAAATCAGAAGAAATGCATCCATCTGCTGTAACCTGAATTGAATCTTCAGGACAAAAAACATTTTTCATCTTTTTCTTGAACATAGTAGATATAGTGCATAACTGCTGAACAAACTAAATTGTAATGTATTGATACATTACATACAATGCAGGAGAATAAGTACTTTAAGAAGTAGTAATAAACTTTGGAATGTTTATTAAAAAGCAAATATGTTTATGATAATAGGTTTCCAGATTTCCAAAATATGGAATATATATAGGCAGAAGCATGATTCAGTAGAAAGAGTATTTGTTTAGACAATATGGACTTGTACCTTTTGATGATACTTTCAACCTATGATTTAGCTTTCCTATCTCTCATTTTCTTTATCTTTAAAATAAGAAGGTAGACTAGATGTCTGAAGTTCCTTTCAATTCTAAATCTTATAGAGATGAAATAAAAATCTAGAGGGATTTCTCCCTCTACATACATACATACATACATAGAAATAGATGGTGAAACTCAGAAAGAAGTCAATCATTGTCTCTAAGAGAATTACAAAATCAACCTTTTTCATAATATTGAATGTAATAATTTATCTAGTATTAGGACTGATAAATGGTCACAAGGATGTGAAAGAAAACTATATCAGGAAGTTTTGATTTAGTCTTAGGGACTTGAGATTACTGGGAGGCTGTGGAGACTGTCCCATCAGGAAAGATTCATCTCCTGGAAGTCAGAGCAACAGATTTATTTCAGCACTTAAGATCTTTATAAGGTCAAGAGAGGAGTAGTGTTACTGGATGGTGAAAGCTTATTAAAAGTTACTGCCTAACTCCCAGGGGTCTGTCTCATACTTACTAAGTTGGTAAGGGGCAAGAAAAACATACAGTGATCAAATAGGAAACTGGTTTGGCTATGCTATCTCAACACAGTGATATATTAGGTTCATTGTTTAAAAATAAAACTTGGGATTAGATAAAGTGGCAAATTTTATTAGTTTATATTTATAAGATGGCTGATCTTATAGTCACCTAAGAATACTTAGAATCACAACTTAAAATAGATTGTATTAATATTTTTACATAACCTAGATTTATTCCTGCATTTCTCCCCTTCTTCCATCCTGGAACAATTTCAGGTTTGTGTTTTTTGTTGTTGTTGTTGTTTGTTTGTTTGTTTGTTTTGGCTGAGGCAATTGGAGTTAAATTACTTGCTCAAGGTCACACAGCCAGGAAGTGTTAAGTGGCTGAGACCAGATTTGAACTCAGGTCCTTCTGACTTCAGGGATAGTGCTTTATCCACTATGCTACCTAGATGTCGCCTCCCCTGTTCCACTCCCCCTTCCCTCCCCCCCCAAAAAAGTTTTTCTTAAGAGAAAAAAAATCAGCAAAGTTAATTGATTCAGGGGGAAATTATGCAATGTTGCATACTCACAGAGATAGTCCTGTTATTCTCCACAAAGGAGTTGGAGGAGAAACCATAGCAACAGAATATCTTTCAACAGATTCTAGATTAATTTGCAAGCTATTGCCTGGAAAACTTTCCTGTGTGTGGTGATAGACTGGTATTCCATTGACACCAGCATCTTCCAAATCATTCAGACTCTTAAAATTCGATTTCATCTGTCAAATTATTGCCAGTCCTATGTACTTTATGAGAGGTGTCTCTGAAGTTCCTCTCCTTGGGTTTTTAAGACTTGTAAACTGGATCCTTTTTACTTTAGTAATATTCTTATATCTGTCTTTGCTTGCAAAGCTCTGTGATCCAGTAATACTGATGGCTTTTGCTGTTCCTCCCTCAAAACACTTCATCTCCCAACTCCACGTATTTTCATCATTATCTCCCCTACCTGGAATTCCATTCCTCTTCATCTCAGCTTTCCTTAACTTCCTTCAGATTTTAGTTAAGATTGTACTTTTTTTCCTTCCTGTCTCCCTTAATACTAGTGCCTTTCCTCTAGGATTCACTTCAATTTATTGTGTATATATTTATTTATACATAGCTTTTTGTATTCAGTCTCCCACATTAGATTATGAGATCCTTGAGAATTAGGAGATGATTTTTCCTTTTTCTTTGGTAGTACTTAGAACCTTGGTACATAGCAAACTTTTAATAGATACTCATTAACTTTTCTTGACATCTCTGCTCCTGCAACCCTTCCTTCTATTCCTGCTGAGGACAATCAATTTAGTGGAAATAACTTTGTAGCATTCTACCAAAAGGTGACTATGAAAGTATGCCAGAAGGAAATGGCAAAAGCATAGGTATATTCTGAGTTCTGATTCATAGATGACTGCTAAACCATAACACAACTATGTTTCATACAATATTTTATGGTGCAGTGGATAGAGTGTTGGGTTTGAAGTAAGGAAGTTCTGAGTTCAGATTAATCTCAGATATTTATTAACTGTGTGAGCTGGGCAAGTCATTTAACTGCTAATGGCCATAGTCCCTCATCTGTGAAACATAGACAATAATAGCCCTTACATACCATGGTTGTTGTGAAGATCAAGTGAGATAATATACCTGGCACATAGAAGGTGCTATATAATTTTCAGCTAGGAGAAGGAGGTATAGGAGTAGAAGTAAGAGTAGGAATAGTAGGAGTATTATTACTAGCAATATAAATGTCATATATTTCTTATAATAATAGTGCTATAAAATACTTCAGAATTTCAAAGTACTTTCCATATAATGCCCCATTTTATTGTGCCCATCAGCAATTGAAGACTCAGCACAGAAAAACAAATACAATTTCTCTCTCCTAATAAGTTTAAGGGAAAAGTGCACAAAGCCACAATGTTCTTTAAGAAAAAAATAAAATGTCAAAAATCTATCATATTTTGGATTATGCAATTTTATTTTTTTTGATAAAACATGCCATGCAGTTTTATAAATAGAATGGTTTTGAGAATGGATTTTAACTATGAATGAATCAATAAATAATAAACGTTTATTAAGTACCCATTACCTCCTGAGGACAAATTATTATGATGCAGAAGAAGGTGGTGATTGATGGATACTTGTAATGTATTGGATAGCATAATTATAACTCCAACCTTGGGGATAGAGCCAAATCTAGGTACTGTATCCAGCAAAGAGAAAAAAAAAAGTAGTAGCATAATGAGAGAATTCTGCCACCATATTTTGCTTTGCTGATTGTTTCTGTTGATTAATTCCTATTTCTTGGATTTTGTGTCAGCTATAGGACATTTTCTGAATGACTCCTAGAAATAAAATTTTTGCCTGAATGGTTTTAAGAAGATGATGTTCTCTTTGACCCTTTTAAGTCACATGCTTACATAGCTGCCAAGTTTTGCTCATCTCCTAATTTCTCCTGGGAGAGAAAGGTGAATGTATGAATCAGATGCTTCCTGATAACTAAGTCTTTTATGATGAGAACTAAATAAGGTGGTCTACAGGGCTGTTGTTGCCATAGGAAGGATTTGGGAGATAAATACAGAGGTCATTTGGGTATGTTTGGCTTTACTGAGCCTTTCTGCTTTTCCTCTGTCTCTGCAGTTCTCTTCTCCCTGGGAATACAAGGTTCTCATACCATTCCTTCGTTGTGTATTATTTCCTTACTGTTGTTCTGCCTTCCAGGGTAGTACCCTTCATCTAATCCAATTCATCTCAGTTCAATCATATCCAATTTGACCCAACTCAACCCGCCCAATCCAACAGACATTTATTAAGCATTATTTATTGAAGCAATGCTCAAGAACTTAATTACCAATCTCCTCCCATCAGAAAGCACTTGTCACTAATTTGAAGACAGGTTATGGCACATTGTATCCAACTCATTGCATTTATTAACACTGATTGAATCCTGAAACTGGGTTAGGAGTGAGAGTGTTTTTAGTCTCTTCCCCAAGCATCACTTTAATATCGAATAGATTATGTCTCTCAGGGAAGGAATCTTCTGGACCATCTTTGGCTTATATTTTAAAATCATATTTTAAGTACTTATAACAATTCAGGTGTTGTGTTGTTTGGTTTAGTAGACTGATTAATGCTGGAACTTTCAGTCCATAGTTAAACCAATGGAAAAAATATTCAATGATGAGAAGACCCCTTAATACTTCTTAAAATACATGCAGTTTTGTCACCTTACAGAAAACACCAATAGCAGTTTATCAATGGTAGCAAAAAAGGAAACTGCAAGTGAGTTTAGGAAAATAGGATCACAGATCAGATTCTCTTTCTATTTTCGCCATTTATGGTAATAGCACCATGAATCTTTCAGGCATGGAAGCCTAGCGGGTTAGAAAACTACAAAACATTCTTGACTCTTCCTTCTCTCTTATTCTACTTCCTAACATGAAGACAGTTGCTAAGTTTTGTTTATTGTACCTCCAAGATATCAGTCACATTTATGTCCTGGAAAAGGACTAGAGAGTTGATATCTTTAAACAGAAAGGACCAGATACTGTTTGTCACTCTGGCATAACCCAAGATTAATTCTTAATTACCTCTAGCTGCTCCATTTTATTAGTTCTCTATTTCTTTTCCTTTCCTTTATTTACCCCTTTCTTTAATCCATCTCTTATAAAACTTTCAAAGTAATCTTTCAAATGCATATATCTGATATGCATTCCATTGCTCAGAGATCTTCAGTGACATCCACCTGCCTTTTCAACTTTTTGTCACACAGTTTCATTTTATGCATGTTGTGCTATAAGAAGAATGGACTACTGACTTACCCCAGAGTTTTTGCTACTTTCTCCTAACTTTATATAACATTGCCCTGCCTAGAATAGACCTTGTTGCTCCCATTTTTGTTTCCTGACTTCCTTTTCACTCAAGGATCAGGTATCACTGCCTTTACTTGATCTCCTCATCTATAATGCCTCTATCATATCCCAAAAGCAATCCTGGTTTATCCAGCCTAGTACAAGACTTCAAAGAAGGTTTCCTAACTACTTAATTGCATAAGAATTTATTATGTGCCAGTTATGTGTAGAACACTGTAGAAGACACAGAGAGGAAATTCAGAAATTTAATTCTTAATTCGCTACTTCTCCAAAAATCCCAGAATAATTTATATTTGTTTTTACCAGCGGTCTCCAAATTTTTTGAGTGTCAGAAAATTAAAACAAAACAAAACAAAAAACCTTAATTCAAATTGAAAACTTGCCCTAGTATTTTCTTTCCAGAGGCATTGGCATCTCGAAGCAATATATTTATATTTTATCACTTCTATAACAATACCTTAGGGTTCCCCTCTTCAACCCAAAGTGTAGGGACAGGAGTTGCATTTCCTTCCTGCAAAGGTGCACTTATACCTTTAGGCAGTAAATGAAATGTATTTAATTACACCTCTGTGACTAGAAAGCATTGTTATGTCTCCCTGAGTCTTTAGACCATAGAAAGAAACTTAGAATATGGAAAGAGGTAGTTAAGCATAGCTAAATATTATATGTGAAAGGAAGTTGAATCATTTTGAGATTACATGCTTGAATCACTACAAAGAAACCCTATCTCTTCTTTGCTTCTGTGCTCAGAGGATGCCTTTATTTCTAAACAATCTAGATTTCTACCCCGAGAAAGGTGTTAAAAATGAATAGATTTGTTAGGAGCTCTTTTTTGTGTGTGAATTTAGAAGCATTCAGGGTTAACTAGCATTTTTATCCTGTGATGGAAGAAAAGATGGAAAAAATGATCCTTCTCAAAGACAGAAAGCAGGGCTCCTTTATGATAAGTATTCATTCTCCTTTGGTGAAGAAGCCCTGATGCAAAGCTTCTAAGCATATGAGGGCTTTAAAGAACTTTCAGGAGTGCCTAAGAGTCAAAGAACTTGAAAGATCTTCTATTTCATGTCTCAGGAATCTTGGCAAGATTTCAGAAATCCAGCCCTTAAAAGTTGAGCCCCAAGCTGCTTCACCATCTCTCCTAAATGAGCTTGCATTTTTCTCTCTTCAATAAAATGTTGAATGCATATCATCTCTTAAATTCTGGTCAGTGTCACACTCCATCATGAATTTTTGCTGTAAGTACGTTATTATTGATGTCACTTTTGCTTTAGGCTTAGTTCAGATATACATTCTATTTGTACATAAATGCTCTAAGAACATGGCCTGCATGTGATGGCTAGGAGACAAAGCCAATAGAGGAGCTGCCACTGATGTAAACATGTTTGATCAAGCCTTTTCTTAGAAGAGTATGTATGTATGTATGTTTGCACATGGACATGCATGTATATATTTGGTATATGTGAAGGAAACATGTAGACAGAGCTAGAATGACTTTGAGTGGTGAATGAGTTAGTGGCAGACCCTGATTCTAAAAGAATTCTACTAACTTACACAGTCTTTTAGACTCAATGTTCACATAATTGGTATATTCAAAGCGGGGGGAGTTGGATCCTGTTCATTGTGACTGACATTCCCATTTCTCTCCTCTTATAGTCACCATCCTGGTCTAAGTTCTTATTTTCTTGCTGACAGGTCTATTTGTCTCAATTGTCTCCCCATTCTAGTTCATCTTCATCAAACACTAGTCCAAAGGGGTCATCCCAACTTCTGATTGAAAAGCTCCATTGAAGGAAAACTTATGACTTCCTTTGAAACTTCTACTCATTGGTTCTAGTCCTTACTTCTGGGACCAAAGAGAAAAAAAATTTAATTTTTTTTCTATATGATAACTCCTCTAATGCGTAAAGTAAACTCTTACATTCTTCCTGAGACATAGCTACCTAAGGAGAAACATCCGTAGATCCTTTAGCCAATTTCATATTATAGAAATTCAAGGACCTTCAGTATTGATTGCTTTATTTTGGAAACTCCCCAGAAGTGGACACAGGTATGGTATGACCAGGGTATCTGGTCTATCACTTCATTATTCTGGAAGCTACACCATTCTTGATCCTACTTTTCCTTTAAGACTTTATTCTACATTCCCTGTTCTTTTCATAGTTAAACTCCTAGAAAAAACAAAAACAAAAACAAACACACACACACAAAAACTATCTATACTAAGGAATTCCACTTCGCACCTTGCTCATTTTTGCCTCTTTTTAAATCTGGTCTTAATTCTCATATCAAAATAAATATTGGGATTTAAAAGGTAGAATCTCCTATCTATTTAACATGCTGACTAATGTTGATATTACATAATTAACATTATGTTAATTAATTTTTAATTGTTCTTAAATTTTAATTTAATTTTTTTTAATTCTTTTAAATTGTTGTTTTTCATTCTCCAGGAGGACAAATGATGCCATTATGTTAAAGTCAAGTTTATGTGTCTGGCTATGGTTTATCAGACCAATATGAGCTTAGCATGCTCTGCCACAGGTTGAGCACAAATAGTCCCTATGAACTTTTTTTAATTTAAATTTTTAAAAAATTTACATGGCATATACATGGGTAATTTTTCCAACATTGACCCTTGCATAACCTTTTGTTGTAAATTTTCCCCTCTTTCCCCTCACACCCTCCCCTAGCTGGTAGGTAGTCTAATGCATGTTAAATATGTTGAAATACATGTGAGATCCTATTATATATATATATATATATATATATATATATGCATATTTATACGATTATCTTGTTGCGCAAGAAGAATCAGATCAAGAAGGAAGAAAAAGAAAATTGAGAAAGAAAACACAATGCAAACAAATAACAGAGAGAGTGAGAATGATATGTTGTGTTCCATACTCTGTTCCCACAGTTTTCTCTCTGATGGTCCTCTACATCACTGCACAAGTGGAACTGGTTTGAACCATCCCAATTTTGAAGAGAGCCACATCCATTAAAATCAATTGTGGCACAGTCCTGTTGTTGCCATGTACAATGATCTCCTGCTTCTGCTCATCTCATTTAGCATCAGTTCATGTAAATCTCTCCAAGCCTATTTGAAATCAGCCTGCTGGGCATTTCTTACAGAACAATAGTATTCCATATTTTTCATATACCATAACTTATTCAGCCATTCTTCAGTTGATGGGCATCCACTCAGTATCCAGTTTCTTGGCACTACAAAAAGGGCTGCCACAAACATTTGTGCACATACAGGTCCCCTTCCCTTGTTTGGGATATAAGCCCAGGAGAAACACTGCTGGGTCAAGCACAGTTTGATACCTTTTTTTTTTTTTTTTTTTAAGCATAGTTCCAAACTGCTCTCCAGAGTGGTTGGATCCGTTCACAGTTCCACCAACAATGTATCAACGTCCCAGTTTTCCCACATCTCCTCCAACATTCATCATTATCTTTTCCTGTCATTTTAGCCAATCTAAGAGATTTGTAGTGGTATCTTAGAGTTGTCTTAATTTGTATTTCACCGATCAATAGTGATTTGGAGCACCTTTTCATGTGGCTTCAAATAGTTTCAATTTCTTCATCTGAAAATTGTCTGTTCATATCCTTTAACCATTTATGAAATGGAGAATGGCTTGAATTCTTATAAATTTGAGTAAATTGTCTATATATTTTAGAAATGAGGCCTTTATCAGATCCTTTGGCTGTAAAAATGTTTCTCCAGTTTATTGCTTCCTTTTAATCTTGTCTGTATTAGTTTTGTTTGTACAAAACCTTTTTAAATTAATATAATCAAAATTATCTATTTTATGATCAATAATGATCTCTAGTTCTTTGTTCACAAATTCTTTCCTCCTCCACAAATTTGAGAAGTAAATTATCCTATGTTCTTCTAATTTGTTAATAGTACCATTCTTTATGTCTAGATCATGAACCCATTTTGATTTTATCTTGGTATACAGTGTAGGTGTGGGTCTATGCCTACTTTCTGCCATACTAGTTTCCAATTTTCTCAGCATTTTTTTGCCAAATAGTGAATTCTTATCCCAAACATGGGGCTTTTTGGTTTATCAAATACTAGATTGTTATAGTCATTGGCTATTTTATTCTGTGAGCCTAACTTATTCCACTGATCAACTAGTCTATTTCTTAGCCAGTACCAAATGGTTTTGATGACTGCTGCTTTATAATATAGCTTTAGATCTGGTACAACTAGGCCACCTTCATTTGCTTTTCTCTTCATTAATTCCTTTGAAATACTTGACCTTTTGCTCTTCCAGATGAATTTTGTTGTTATTTTTTCTAGTTCAGTAAACTAGTTTCTTAGGAGTTTGATTGGAATAGCATTAAATAAATAGATTAATTTAGGGAGTATTGTCATTTTTATTATATTTGCTCAACCTATCCATGAACACTTGATATTTTTCCAATTGCTTAGATCTGACTTTATTTGTGTAGAAAGTGTTTTGTAGTTTTGCTCATATAGTTCCTAATTTTCCCTTGGCAGATAAATTCCCAAATATTTTATATTATCAATAATTATTTTAAATGGAATTTCTCTTTATATCTCTTGCTGTTGGATTTTGTTAGTGATGTGTAAGAATGCTGATGATTATGTGGATTTATTTTGTATCCTGCAACTTTGCTAAAGTTGTGGATTATTTCTAATAGCTTTTTAGTTGATTCTCTGGGCTTCTCTAAGTATACTATCATATCATCTGCAAAGAGTGAAAATTTGGTTTCCTTATTATTTGCTCTAATTACTTTTATCTCTTTTTCTCTCTCTTATTGTCAAGGCTAGCATTTCTAATACGATATTGAATAGCAATGGTGACAATGGGAAACCTTATTTCACCCCTGATCTTATTAGGAATGATTCTAATTTATCCCCATTATATATGATGTTTGCTGATGGTTTTAAATAGATGCTACTGACTATTTTAAGGAAAAAGTCCATTTATTCTTATGTTATCTAGTGTTTTTAATAGGAATGGGTGTTGGATTTTATCACATGCTTTTTCTGCATTTATTGAGATAATCATATGGTTTTTGTTAATTTAGTTATTGGTATAATCAATCATGCTAATAATTTCCTAATATTGAACCCGATCTGCATTCCTGGTATAAATCCTAGTTGGTTGTGGTGTATTAGTCTGGGGATGATTATCTGTAATCTCTTTGTTAATATTTTGTTTAAGATTTTTGCATCTATATTCCTTAGGGAGATTGATCTATAATTTTCTTTCTCTGTTTTCAACCTACCTCGTTTAGATATCAATACTATGTCTGTGTCATAAAAGGAATTTGGTGGGAGACTCTTCATTCTCTATTCTTTAGATAGTATTAGAGTTAATTGCTCTTTAAATGTTTGGAAGAATTCACATGTAAATCCATCTGGTCCTGGGGATTTTTTCTCAGGGAGTTGATTAATAGATTGTTCTATTTCTTTTTCTAAAATGGGACTATTTAAGTAATTTATTTCCTCTCTGTTAATCTGGGCAATTTATATTTTTCCAGGGATTCCTCCATTTCACTTAGGTTGTATCTTTTTGGGGTAGACTCTTTAATTTTGCACATCTCATATTTCATTTGAGATAATTCAATTCTGCTTTGCTCATAGAGCACAGTACTTTCTCTTATGAGAGCATGCTATACTAGGTGGTTATGTGCTACTGTGTCGCTCATGCCATACAATCAATTTTAAAGTTCATAAGAAAGAGTTTGAGAGTGTCCTTGTATCACTTTCTTTGACCACTTTGTGTGTGCTTGTTCTGAGTTCTCCACAAAATAGTCTTTTTTGGCTAGCATACATTTGGCATCCAAACAATGTGACCAGCACAATGGAGTTGTATTTTTTGCAGTAGAGATGGAATGCTTGGCTGATTGGTCTGAGAACGGACCTCAGTGTCCTGGTGATCTTCACAATTGAAGATCTTGCTGGTGATCTTTGGAATTTTCCTAGGACAATTCAAATGGAAGTGATTGAGTTTGCTGGCATGGCACTGGCAAACTTTTCAGGTCTCACAGGTATACAACAATGAGGTCAGGACAATAGCTCTGTAGACCTTTAGTTTGGTAGTCAGACTGATACCTCTCCTCTTCCATACTTTCCTTCAGAGACTCCCAAACACTGAGCTATCTTTGTTAATTCATTATCAATGTGGATATTTTTGGAAAGTACTCTGCCAAGATAAGTGAATTTATCCACAGCATTCAAAATTTCTCCATTTGCTGTAATCATTGGTTTCACAAATGATGGTGTGATGCTGGCTGATGGAGCACCAACTTAACATTCAATTCAGCCTTTGCAGCTGAGATGCAATCTAAAGTCAAACATCTCATTGAAGAGGAAAGTGGGCACAATAAAAGTGGATATACCAATGAGGAAAAGAACTGTATACTTTCCAACATAAATAGAAGTAGAGTAAAAATCAAATGTCCTATTATGAAGGGCTCTAAAAGAGTTCAGGTTCTCTTTTGGCTCATTCAAGTGCAAGTTTCCTTTTTATTAGCCTCTCTTTAACTTTTGGCATTGTGTACTACTATCTCCTTCTGGATACTATCTTTGCAGAATTTTGCTATATGACTCTTTTTGCTCTCTAATTTGTCTGATCATTTCTCCATGGCATTTAATGCATTATCAATTATGTCCAAAACCCTAAGTGTGGCTATATCTCAAGTCTCTATCTATATCTATATATGAGAATAAATGTCTGTATATGGGTATATCCAATCACAGTATTTCTTTTAAACTTTGTTCTCAAATAATCAACATCTCACTATCTCTTTTACAAAATGCTTTGCTACAATCTATGTAAACTAGAGTATTTCCAACTATAAAGCTTAGATAGCATAAATTCAACTTTTTCCCATTCAAAACTCATTCTTTTCTCTCTAAACCTATGATTATTACTATTTTCCCTATTTTTTGTTAAAGTTACAACCATCCAGACAACCACTTTTAGAAATTAAAGTCATTCTACTATAAGTAAATATTGTTTCATTAATTTCATTTGTATTACCAGTGCCTAGTATAGTATATGTACATATACACACACAGAGTTTATATTCTTTTGGGGAAACATCTATATACATTATAATAAACTACAAATATAGTTAGTTAAAAGTAATTTAATTTTACTTATAGTTCCCAAGTTAGGCCTATCCATTACACATAGCTCCTTTTCCTTCACTGAAGTCATGAATAAAAATACCCAGATTAATCTAAGCATAGATTCTCATGGCACTATAGTGGACATTAGTTGCCAAGACAGATTTGAATCATTAACATTTCCATTTTGGCCATTCATTCTGGTTTAAATCTAAAAATATTACCATGAAGCTCATATCTCATCATCTTTTCTACAAATGCTTCACTAAATTTTAGATAAACTTTATTTATAACATTTACTTGATCATCTTGTTTAATATCCCTATCAGAAAGGGAAATAAGTGTATTCCAATATCCTTAATATCCTTTGTCCTGATATAGATGAAATCAGGTTGTTTCTTTGTAATCATTTGTATTTTTCTAGATATTAATTAACCTTTTTTATTCAAATATGCCAGAACTTTTTGGGGAACTGAAGCCAATCTCCCTGGGCAGTAGTTTATAAGCTCTATCCTCTGTCTGTTTCTGACAATTGGAATAACATATGCCTTTCTTCCATAATGTGGGATTTCTGTAGTTCTCCACATTCTCTCGTAGCAGATAGAAATTCAGAATTCATATTTCAGAGGATCTCATTCATCTGGGGCAGCTCACTTAAATTCATTAAACAATGTGTCTGTTCCAGAAATGCTAATATTAAACTAATTCCTGTGCCTAGGGAAGGAGGCAGAAAAAAGAGCTTTAGAGTGAAGAGGGGAAAATGGAAAGATGACTAAGGTAGATACTTCTATATCATGAAGCTTGGTCTGACCTTGGAAAAAACTGATGTAGAAGATTAGATGATTGATACTCACAAAATAAGATAACTTAGTTTAACAGAGACATTTGAAAACTGAGTGAATTAGTTGTCTCAAGGACTAGGAACATGATTTTTGGAGATTCAATTCTACTTTGGGTGAGGAGAGGTGGAACAGTAGGAGAGCAAATGTTAAGGTGGCTCTGGCAGATGGTTAGATATAAGATATAGCATAATCTTATCTGGAGCCAGTTTGGCATATGGACTAAATAGATTTGCTTTTATTTATTCTTTTTCTATTTTACATTAATAGAAAATGGCAACCAGTAGATGAGTGGAAACATAGACTGTGTCAATAGAGTATCCAAAATGAGGAGGATGTCCTGTTATACTTGTTCATGGTTAGTCATTAAAGATTGATTGTAGGGATGCTTAGCTTGGAGAAGATAAGATCCAGAGGAGTTTTGAATAACAAATAACTAAAGGACTGTTATTTGGAAAAAAGGTGGTGGTGGCAATGAACTTATTCTGACTGACCTGAAGTGCCAATAGCATCTTATAAAATCTGTCAGTTTGCAAGCCTTTAAGAATGACCTCTCTATACCAAAATGAAGAATCAGGATAAGACATGAGGAATGGAGAAAGAACAAAATAATTTGGAAATGTTAAGTTGAGGTGAATTTGTGTAGTCAATGCTGAATCTAAATAAATATTTAAATATAAAAGGTAATAATTGAAGAACAATTATTTAAACCAAAAAGCATAAAGCTGAAAACTCTGTTAATTGTGCTAGTTTTCTATAAAAATGCCAATGAAATTGTATTTCTTATTAAATAGAAAGAAAGTAAAAGATATTTTAAAGTCAACAACAGTGTCTGGAAATAGAATAATTAGAGTAATTAGAAAAGTTGTGGCCCAGAAAAGTACTTGTCAGTAAATATAATGAAAGGAAAATTAAGTATTTAATGATCCATTGGCATGGAAAAACTTTGGTAAGTATTGTTTTATTAAAATGATATGCTGATGAATATAGTAATTGATATTGAATAAATTCATTGTTTTGAAGACATTTTTGGCTAGGGATATTATTCAAGCAAGGTGATCAAGTTTCCATTGTGGGATAATTGAAGAGTTGGAGGACATAGACCCTTAATGAAATAGAGAAATTTCTTTATGAAGTATTACTGATGATAAAACCAGAGCTAAATAGAAATTTTGAAATATAAACATAGGACTCAAGAAAAACCTTTAAAAGGGAATTTTGTTTGAGCAATGAGGAGTCAATCAATAAACATTCATTGTTTCTACTATGTGCCAATCATTGTACAAAGTTCTGGAGATGAAGAAAGAAATAAAAGACAGTCACTGTCCTCAGAAAGTCAAAAATTCTAATAGGAGGCAAAGAATCATGTCTGTCTTTAGAATCCTAAAGTCTTCAAAAACTGTTCAGAGAAAATTGAGGAAAAGAAGGGACTTGGAAATGGATTGGTTTTATTCTAGGGGCTGTAAGAGACAAAAGAAAAGGAAAGGGAAAAGACTAACCTTAGTGAAGTGAGAAGGAATTAGGAAATATAATCTAATATTTGCTATAATGGGAATACTTGAGAAGAAGAGTACATAAACATGGAAGAAAGAGGTGCAGATAGCAGTTTAACTTCCCTTTCAGTTGAACAAGAAAAAAAAGAAGGGTTGAACACATATGCCTACATATGCATAATTTTTAGGTTAATAAATGACAAAAGAAATGATTCCTGAGATACCTGGAAAGTATGAAGTTATGTAAAGCAAAATGAGCATAATCAGGAGAACAATGTGTATAATGAGAAAAACATCTTAAAGGAAAACAACTTTGGAAGATTTAAGAACTTTTAAAAAAGCTTTTTATTTTCAAAAGGTATGAACAGATAGTTTTCAACATTTATCCTTGGAAAACCTTGTGTTCCAAATTTTTTCTCCTTTCCTTCCCTAGGTGGCAAGTAATCCAATATATGTTAAACATGTGCAGTTCTTTTAAACATATTTTAACAATTATCATGCTTCACAAGGAAAATTAGACCAAAAAGGAGAAAAAGGAGAAAGAAAACAAAATGTAAGCAAATAATAACAAAAAATGTAAATACGATGTTGTGATCCACACTCAGTTCTCACAGTCTCTCTGGATATAGATGATTCTCTCCAAAACCATACCATTGGAACTGGCCTGAATCACCTCACTGTTGAAAAGAGCTGTAAAACTTAAAAACTTTGACTAAAACAATGAATAACTATGCCTGCAGATGACCTATTAGGAAGAGTGTTACCCATCTACTGACAGACTGATGAAAGGTTCAAGTTGTGAAAAGAAACATTTTTTGGCATGGCCACTATCATGTAATTGTCTTGTTTGATTATGCTTATGTGCTGCATTTTTTGTTCTATTTTTTTTAAGTAGGAGAAAATGGTTAAGCCAAAAAAGGAAAAAAAAAAAGAAAAGAAAAATGAGGAAAGCCATTGAAATATTTTTAAAAGTACATAAAGAACTATTAAAAGCAGTATAGACAAGCAGGATAGTTTAAAATAACAGGTTAGGTTTATTATCTAGATTTTTTAAAAAGCAAGTTGTATGGAAGAGAGATCCATAATTTCATAAGAAATTTTCTTTTTGGGTTTTGTTTCCTTGTATAGAATTTTTTTTTTAATTTGTAAGTGTATAATTTAAAAATGTTTTTGATGCCTGTAATTTTTATGATAATTTTTAAAATTAAGTACAATTTGATATAAAGTTTATAATAATTAAAAAATCAAAGTTTGAAAGTATTTTTTTTTTCAGGAAAGTTTCCCAGAAGTCTGTGCTTGACCCTATTTAAAATTATTTTTATAAGTTATTGCATAAAGGGTATGAGTATGTGCTTTTTTAATGAGCGTATTCTCATATATGTAAAGTTGAGAAAATCAGCTAAGCAATAAATGAAAGTCAGGCTTCAAAAAACTCTTGCCAAATTAAATAACGAGGCCTAATTGAATAAAAAAATTAATTCATGGTCAAATTCATATTAATAAAAACTAAGAAATAAGAAAAGAGACCAGAGTATATGTCCTAGATTTTCCAGTAATACCAATATCAAGAATGGTTGTGCAAGAAAATAGTGTATCCAATCACATATCCCTTATTTGCTTAAAGAAAATAATATCACAGTTATTATGGGACGTCCAAGGGCAAGTTTATGAAAAAGAAATTTCCATTTGTGTCCCAAATGTGCTTAAGTGGAATATTGCCTCCTAATATGCCAATGCATATTATACATATGCTGGGTCTCAAGAAACAACTTTACAAATACAAGATGGGGGAAATCGGACTAAAAATCAGCATATCTTGAAAAAGAGATGAGTGGACTTTAATGGATTCTTTCCCAGAACATTCTGGTATAACATCTTGCCTTATCTCAAAGAACTGAGGGACAGTCTACTGCTTCCCAAATCAACTCCTCTATGGGTTGGAAAAGGGAATCTTTAAGGTTCTTTTCAACTATGATCTTTGATGATTTGGTAAAGATTCTTGATAATTTCTTTTTACTTGATAATTTCCACTGTACAAATTTCAATGTGGCTATTGATGTCATGTTTGTGGTTGTTCAATTATATCCAAACCTTTGTGACACCATCTGGGGTTTAATTAGCAAGGATACTAGACAGATTTGCCACTTTCTTTTCCAGCTCATTTTACAGATGAGGAAACTGTGGCAAACAGGGTTAAGTGACTTGCCCAGAATCACACAGCAAGTTTCTAATATCAGCTTTGAATTCATGAAAATGAATTCCTGGGGAAAATGTGATGAAATTGGTTCTGATCTTAAAGCACTTTTTCCAGTTTTAAGTTGATAATTATGCTCTAGTTCCTTCTCCATTTACATTTTTATTACTTCTTTTATAGAAATTATTTTGAAGTATGTCATGATCACCCCCACATATTCATAATGTATAGTACTGCAGTAATTATCCAGATAATATAATAACAATGACCTAGATAAATTCAGGCAATTTTTAAAATGGCTTGAATGAATCACTGCTTTGTTTTCCTTTTTACAAGCATATTTGTGGAGATCTGGGTCTGTCTGTTGACAAATATTTGAATCAACCTTAAATAAGAATAGAAACTGCAGCTAATAATGGTCATGTGGATTCCTACAACCTTTGAGCTGGGCAAGCTTCCAATTACTGTCACTGTGTGTCCAAAAATTGATGAAGTAAATCAACTTCACCTGAGACCTCATCAGCTAAACCTGCCATTTTGGTACCTGAGCAGCATTATTTAATGTGGTTCTTCTTTTCATGAAGTGAGCTACAAATGTTAGGACAACTCATAAGTATGACATGCTGTGAAAGTTCCAAAAGAAATTAAATGAACTTGTTTGAAAAAATAATTAATTAGGCCATAAAAATGTCTCTAGCTTGTTGAGCTAAAGACATGCATTGGCATTGTTCCTAAAACAGAAGTGGCCAGAGCAGTGAAGGATGAAACAGTATATCTTCCACATTATTTTTGAAAGGATGAATCAATTTTGTATTTATTTTTGGCACAAGCTAATTTAATGATTCATGTCAGTATACACTATGGCTGGGCTGAAACTGCATTGGCATATTGGGGGGAATATTCCACTTAAGCACATTTGGGACACAAATGGAAATCTCTTTTTCATAGCAACTTGCCCTTGGAGGTCCCATTATAACTGTGATATTATTTTCTTTAAGCAAATAAGGGACATGTGATTGGATACACTATTTTCTTGCACAACCATTCTTGATATTGATATTACTGGAAAATCTAGGACATATACTCTGGTCTCTTTTCTTATTTCTTAGTTTTTATTAATATGAATTTGACCATGAGACTTTGCTACAAGTCATTGACATGACTCTACATAACAAGAAAGATTAAGTTCTTGTTAGGTACTGTGATTACCTTAATAGTTGAGTTATTGTATTTTGATGAGCAGAAAGATTAGGGAAGGACTGAATTTATTTTGGTTCTCAGAAATTAGACAATTTTCTATTCCTCACCTCTGATTTTCTTACTCCTTAGACTAACGATGACTGTGAATTACCCAATAGAATCAGATCTGATCCTACATATTCTACTAGAATACCCTGCCGTTTTTTTAGACTTGCTATCTATCTGGGAATTCCAATTATGTGACTTTGCACCATTGAAATGGTTTTCCATAGGAGTGAATGGAATACACTTAACTATATATATATTTTTTGCTATAGACATATGAACAATAAAAACAGAGTGTATTCATAAAAAAATACCTAACATAGTGTTTCATACTCTCAGCTTTTCTTAGACTCTATTGGCCCTCACAGATAACATTGACTACTTGAGTCCAGGACTTCTAGGTTTGTTAGTCCCCTATTTCTACTCCTTCTAAAAGTGGCCAAAGGAAAGTAGAAAACACAAAACACTCTATAACTGATATTCTACTCATGCTTCCAACAGAACCAATCCTTAAAGGGAGGTTCTGAAATTCTGGAGCCAGGACTCAGGATTCATTGAAAAACTGAAGCTACTGAGAAACTTCCTATTTCCTGTTCTGTTACCGTTGTGAATCTCTGGTTACTTTTTACCAGGATTAACTCCTCAGTTCTGAAGTTGGGGAGTAGGTGCAGTGTTAGAATCTAACAACAACAACAACAACAACAACAAAAAACTACTGACAACTTACAATTTTTTCTGATTTTCTGATTTCTGCTTCAAGTCTTGTTAATCCTATGAGTTGTACAGTTATAATATCACTATTATAATGAAAATAAAGTTGAATCTTAGCAAAATTAAGTAGTTGGCAACTGTCAAACAAATATTAAGTAATAGAACCTCCTCAGTTTGGTCCCCTACAACCTCTGATTGGAAAGGGTGAAGGTTGTTATCTGGGAGCATCTTGTGAACCCTCTGTTTGAGAACATTTATTTAATTATCTCCTACCCTGATGACCTTCCCTATTTCATAATCTCTAGAATCTTAACATTATGCAAAGCAAAATCAATTCTGAAATTCTTATGTATTTAGATGTTTCCTACTATGGCAATTGGGCTTTCTTATGCCCTATTTTGGACACTTTTTTAGTTTTTGTATTGTTTCCCCATTATATTGTGAGCTTTTTCATATCAGGGACTGTTATACTTTTCTTCATATCCCTATTGCTTAGCAGAATGCTTGTCATATAATAGCTATTAAATAAGTTTTTATTGACTATTGAGAGCAAGGGCTCAAAATCTGGTCTTCTAATGTGGAAAGAGATCTGGTTCTGTATTCAGAAAGCTTAATTTTAAAGCCTATCTCTGATTCTACTTTCAGGATCTTGGACAAGTCATTTAGCCCCTAGTAAAGTAAGCATGTGGATTCAAATGGACTTTAGCTCTACAGTACGGATTTCTAGCTCTAGCTCTACAATGATGATTATGTGATGACAAGTCTAATACTTTATATACTATGCTGTTTTAGCATTCAATCATATAGAATTGTGGAGGATCAAGTGAAATATTTTCTGTGAAAGTGTTTTGTAAATTATGTCACTATGCAAATATAAAGTGATATAGAATATAAGCTAGAAAACTTAAGCAGATTAGTAATCACTGAAAAATAAAGGAGGCTAAGAATTGAGAAAAGTGAAAAATATTGTAAAATGTGAAGATCACTAACCTAAAAATATAACAATTACCTCAAAAAAACCAGGCTGAAAGACACATCCAAAGAATCATCAGCCAGATCCACATGAAAACATGATGAAAGAAAAATCTAATCTAAAACTACATGATAAAGCAACAGTCATCAAAACCATTTGGTGCTGGCTACGAAATAGAGTAGTTGATCAGTTAGGTTTACAGAACAAATTAGTCAATGACTATAGTAATTTGTATTTGACAAAACTAAAGAGCCCAGCTTTTGGGATAAGAATTCACTATTAGACAAAAACTTCTGGGAAAATTGGAAACTAATATGGCAGAAATTATGCATTGACCTACACATAATACCATATACCAACTTAAGATCGAAATGGGTTCATGATCTATACATAAAGAATGATATTATAAACATAGGATAGTTTACTGCTCAGATATGTGTTGGAGGAAGGAATTTGTGATCAAGGAAGAACTGGGGATCATTATTGTTCACAAAATAGATACTTTTGATTATATTAAGTTAATTTTTTTTGTATAAATGAAACTAATGCAGACAAGATTAGAAGGGAAGCAATAAACTAGGAAAACATTTTTACATTCAAAGGTTCTGATAAAGGCCCCATTTCTAAAATATATAGAGAATTTACTCAAGTTTATAAGAATTCAAGCCATTCTCCGTTCTAGCTATTGTCCATTCTAGACATAAAGATATTTTAAACAAATTAGAAGCATATAGGATACTTTGCCTCTCAAATCTGTGGAGGAGGAAGGAATTTATGACAAAAGAAGAACTGGAGATCAGTACTGATTTCAAAATAGATAATTCTGATTATGTTAAGTTTAAAAGTTTTTGTAGAAACAAAACTAATGCAGATAAGATTAGAAGGGAAACAATAAAGTGGAAAAACATTTTTATATTCAAAGATTCTGATAAAGGCCTCATTTCTAAATATATATAGAGAATTGACTCAAATTTATAAGAATTCAAGCCATTCTCCAATTGATAGTCAAAAAATATGAACAGATAATTTTCAGATGAAGAAATTGAAGCTATTTCTAGTCATATGAAAAGGTGTTCCAAATCATTATTGATCAGAGAAATGCAAATTAAGACAACTCTGAAATATTACTACATACCTGTCATATTGAATAAGATGACAGGAAAAGATAATGATGAATGTTGGAGGGGATGTGGGAAAACTGGGACACTGATACATTGTTTGTAGAACTGTGAATGGATCCAACCACTCTGGAGAACAATTTGGAATTATGCTCAAACAAGTTCTAGAACTCCCAAATGGAAAAGAAAATATTGAGAGTACCAAGAAACTAAAGAAGTAATAAAACAGGAATATTTGCCACCATCAAGAGAACAACCATAAAGATTAAAATAAGATAAGTCAAACAACAAATTAAAATGAACTATATAAAATTTGAACTTAATATCTACTACTCAGGAAATTAACTGATCAAAATTGATAGTTGTTTATTTTTCTTTTACTTCACTTGTTTGGGGATATTACTCCCTAAATATTCTACTGACAATTTTTTTTTCTGTGTGTGCCTCACATATCTTTTCTTATCTAACATCTATAATAAATAGGTTCAGGTTTATAAGTTATGTCATTTAGGTTGCAGTTTGATCACTTTTGCTTTTTAGAATATATTATGCTCTTACCTTCTGTTATTTCTTATAGTGAAAGGGGGAAAAAGTCCCTTTTGGTGTATCAAAGTCTTTCCCCTAAATATTTGTAAAATTTTTATTCTTTTTTTGTCATTGGAATTGCTAACTTTAATTTTTATATACTTGATATTTGAAGTGTGTATACATATATTGTGAGTATGAGTGATATTTGGAATATCTAAGTTGATTTTATTGTATATTTTCAGAAATTTTGGAAAGATTATTTTTTCTGCATTATTTTATTCAGGTTTTTTGATCTGGTGGTTTTTTTTTTATTAGATAGTATACTTATTTCTGTGTAGTCTTTCTTAAATGTGTATCACTTTGACTTATATAGGTTTTTTGTTGTTTTTTGATTTTTTGCTTCTTTCCTATTCATTTTTCCCAGTTGGTTGTCAAAATAATTGTGGGAAGAGTCATAGATAGGAATGTATATATCACAAATCATTTCTCTTTTTATTGAAAATGCCCTGAACTATTTGGTTTCTTTAGAAAATGCCACTAATTTTTAAAAAGCAAAACAAAACAACAAGATTAATTCCATTATTCTATTTTCCTTTATCTTATGTGTTTCTCTTATATTGACAACATTTATATAACAAAATGGATTAGGTTATACTTAAATATCACCAGAATATATTTAAAACATTTGTTTGGGGAAAAGATTAACAAAATTTTTTTCTCCCTGGAGTGAAACAAGCTCATTATTTTTCTACTGTGATTAGTTAGCTACAGGATTATGCTCTGAGCATTGTATCATATGTCATTTTGAAAGACTAAATTTTCACAATTCTCTGCAATTTAGAAGAACAATTAGAACATTAATACCCTTAAATTTATACTTTCCTTCTCAAAAGTAATTTCTTGATTAAAAGAAGCCTTATACTTCGGTATATTCAATAAGTGAAACATTAATAAGATTTGCTCCCCAGGAGGAAACTGAAATCTTGACAAATTCAAACTTATTTATGAACTATAAATCCATTTTAAATTACTGTTTTATTAAGAGGCAATGAGTGATAGTGGATTGAGAGTCACCTTCAAACCAGAAAGAGCTGAATTCACCTTGGGCATCTAACAAATACTGGGAAAGTAACTAACGCTATGCAACCCTTTAAGACTATTAAATGACAGAAAAAGTGCTGATCTGCATTGGTAGAGGAAATTTCCTTAACTATGAGAGTTTCCTATACCAATGAAATCATAGGTCCAGTTTTTAATTATTTCCCTGCTTGTCTATCACCAAAGCAAAAAAGATTTTCTAAACCAAAATAAAACTCCAAGAAAAAAGTTGTCAAGTATAATTAATTAATTTTCAAATTGTTCTTTCTTACTGTGACTATTAACCAATTTGAAATTAATTATTATCTATCAAACATAAACAAATAACATATTTAATGCTTGTGCTTAAACTGATGCTTTGTTTTCAAACTTGAAAACTAAACCTAGTTATTTAACTGAGGTCTATCTTGTGTAGTACTAATGTTAACAGACTGACATTTTCTTTTTAGTTTGACATGAATTTAAAAAAAAAAACAATTATTTATTAAATTATTAGATCAATATGACAAGACTTTATTAATGATGATTGTTGACGTACCCTAGAACATTTGATAATTTTTGATAGAACATATTGTCATAACATGATTGCATTTTTTACAGGAGAAATTTGTTTTTATGAATTTTATTATATGTAAAATATTTTCAGTTATAAAACTATAATGAGGGTTTTTTAGAAAATTGAATTGTGGTGATGAAGGCCCATGAGAATGAAAATGCAGGCAAATAGTAGAAACTTGCAGCTGAGTCAGGAAACCTGTGAAATATTCATTGGTCACAGGCTGAATTTCTCACTCTAATGCTGAAAATGCCGGGAGCCAGAAACAGGAAATTGATAGAAGGTCTGGTAGGGAATATGCACCTTGAACAGAAAAGAAGTTTACCTTGTTGCAGATCCTTGCAAAGCCCAGAGCTATGGAATCCAGACTCCAGCTAACAGTAATCTAAGCCTTGGGGTCACTGTCCACAAAATTTTTGAAAGTACCACATAATCATATGATAATCTAGGGCAATAGGTGAAGAAGTGAAACTTCAGCTACAGGGATTACTATTGACATACCAATCAGTGAATTAATTTCTATAAAACCAATCAGGACGAAAGGAACAAAAATTTTGAACATCTAAAAATCAGAGTTCTTAAAGCCCATATGATGGTAAAGGGAGATGATTTTCAGATGATCTAAAGCAGAAACTAAGAATATTTCAAGAAAAGAAAATTTTAAGATAGTGAGTCTAACATTCAGAGAGAAAACTAAGAAAATGAAAAAGAGGCAGAAAATTTTGACAGCATGGCCATATTAATCAATCTTTGATAGAAAACTTAAGCTATGTTCTAGAATTCAACAGGAAAGATGTGTCTAATAACACTGGGAATAATCAAAAGAAACGTTAGTCAGTATATAAATGGGAATTAAGTAAGAGCCATGGGAAATCAGGATTATCTTTGAAAACACTTACAACATTTCTCTATTTGTATAGCTCCTATTCCCATGTGAAACCTTCCAGAAAAGTTCAAAAGCACTATTTATCTCAGAATCCACTTAAAACTATATCTCTCAGGGAAGGATTCTGGCAAGATAGCAGAGTAGTTCAGAAAATTTCAAATTCTCCAGATTTCAGCTACAAGCAGAACAAATTTGCCCCTCAGGGTCAATATACACTGGTAAAAAACAAAGAAGACTTAGGGCAAAAAAACAGTCCTCCTGAGACAACATGAAAAAACCTATGAAAGAACCCAGTTTAGGATTTAAGCAGTGTGAAGTGAAAATATCTCCAGGTTAGCTTTACATAAGCAGCAAATAGGAAATCCTGGAGCTAACTGGGTTGGCTCAATCCAAACCACAGGGACTTTCACCTCCTGGTTAGATTGGGGAATTGGGGATCTGAATTCTGGAATAAAGAGGGAACCTTTGCTGATTAGGAACATCAAGCTCAGCTTGCTGCAGAAATGCAACAAGAAGGAACCAGCCCACCTGATGAGTGCAGAAGCAGTGGGGCAGGGACATTGCTGGCTGTGGACACTTGCCATCAGGTGGAGCTTTTGATTTAGGGTGCCAAAGCTCAGGAGAGAGCTGAATTGAAGCAAGTTTAGAAGTGCTTCCATTAATACTTTTCATTTAAAATAAGTCAAATGTACTGGAACTACAAGTAGAATTTCCCAAGATTTATCAGCAGTCACAATAAAAGACTGCAGGTCCTCTATAATACATCAGCACTAAAAAGAACTAAGCTTTCAGCCAAAAAAAATCATATCATAATAGTAAACAAAAAAATGGACATTCAATGACTTGTAGATTTTCAGGACTTTCAAGCAAATCTGAACTTCAATAGAAAATTTAACATATAAGAGCCAATATCAAAGATTAATTTCCAGGAAGTCAACATAGAAAAATAGTTTATCTTTCTTTCTTTTTAACATAGAAATGTATATCATATGTTTAACATTGACACCAGTAATTGACTAACTCAAAGAAATGGGGCAAAGTCAAGTATGATATGACAGCAAAACTGTCTAGGAAAAAGTAAAAAAAAAATAGTAATATAGCACAAATGGCATAGAACTCTCCAAAATGTATAAAGAAATCAGAGGGAAGAAAAGGACAAGGTGGGGTATAGAAGGATATGAAGATTTCTGGCAGTGGAACAAGGTGAGTAGATTAATGGGAAAGGGATAAAGAAGGGAGGAAAGGATGGAAGAAGTCAAGGGAGGAATCCATGGAATGGAGGAGGTAAAATAATAGCAAGACAAGTTAAAGAGAAGAATTAAAGTAGAAGGGTTAGCAGGGATCAAAAATAAGAGACATGTACAAATATTATAAAGATCAGGACTAGAATTTATTAGGAAAAAAAAGCAGGTTAGTAATAAATGACCTTAGACAAGGTCCAATTTAAAGATTCAATCAAGAGAGAAATCTTCATTATGTACCAGCCATATTAATATTGTTTTAGATACATGTTATCATATGGGTAAAAGTTATATGTGTATGTCTGAGTATATGTGGGTGTGTATGCATGTAGGTATATGTGTATAAATATATCTGTGTTTACCTATAGCCTGTTTGGGGGATGTGGAAGGGAGTGAAAGTGGAAAAAAAGAATAAAGTAAAAAGCATACTGCAGAAGACAATAATAAACAAGGAAGCAAAGAAAAGATGAGGACTTATGGATATAATTTTTCTATTATTACATGTGCTTTTTTGAAATAGAAATTTGTTATAACATATTTTGAATCCTCCCTAATATTCTGCTGAGCACATTTCAATTTTTTTTAATTTTTCTTTTCTATTTTTTATTTTTTTTCTTATTTTCTATTTAGTTCAATAAACAATAAAAAAGAAAAAATCCTATATAACTCATGATCCCCCTCAGATATGCTTACCAGAAAGTCAGAGGAAACATTGATCTAAACTAAGACATTTAATCCAAAAGCATAATGAGTAAAGAACTAAAGAGATGCCCCTTTACATAGACATTTTCCAACATCTGTGGTTATACATTCAGAAAATATGTGTGATCATAGACAACACATGCAAACATGTATGCTAGAGACGTGTTTAAAGAACATAAAGAAAGAGAATTTGTGAGGCTAGAACATATCCATGGAGAGTACATGTGGAGGAAACCTACATAAACAGTAAACTCATGCTGCCAATGCTGTAATGCTGCTTATGCCCATGATAACATTGCTTCCTCCTGTTCTCTGTTCTATCTTCTCTGTCTCTGTCTCTGTCTCTCCTTCCTTTCCTCCCCCCTCCCTCCCTCTCTCTCTTTCCTTCCCCTTTCCCTCTTTCTCTCACTTTCCCTCCCTCACCCACTTTCTCTCCCTCCTGCCACCTTCTCTTTCTCTCTCTCTTTTTTCTCTATATATCTGTTTCTGTGTCTCTCTCTCCTCATCCTCCCCCCCCTCTCCCTTCCCCAACTCCCTTTCTTTCTCTTTTTCTCTGTGTCTCTCTCTCTCCTCTCCCCCCATCTCTCTCACTCTTTCTCTCTGTCTCTGACTCTGTCTCTCTCTGTATCTCTCCCTCTTTCCCTCCCCCACCTTCTTTCTCTCTGTCTCTCTCAGTTTCTCTCTGTCTTTCTCTCTTTCTGTTCCTCAATCTGCTCAATTTCCATTATCTACATTTCACTGCAAATTTTATGAGAAAAAAAATAATTGTAGTAGCTCAAAAGAAATGTGAGATGAGCAAATTTAGATATCTCCACTACAAATGTTCAAATGTACTATGTATGCCTGACCTATGGTAGAGCCTTCTGAGCTTGTATTGATCTGATTAGTGACAGTTGGACACACTTTTCTTCTCTGCCCAACATCATCATTTTGGTCCTCTTCAAGTAAAAAGGACAATAATAAGACCCCAATGCTGTTGTTCATTTTCTCTAATCCTTCCTTCCATTCTTCCTAGGTCATCACTTTTGAACTGGTTCCCCCACTTTCTTTTAGTGGATGAGCTTGCTTAAAATTTCACTAAAAAATGAGAAAGTTTGAGGAGAGATCTTTCTTTTCAAATCCTTCTCATCTCATATCATTCAGATATCTTTCCCTAGTATTTCTTCCTCTGTCCCTGTCTCTTAAGAGGTGGTCCTATTTTTAAAAGTTTTTATTTATTTTATTTATAAATAAAGAAAAACAGAAAAGGAAAACAAAACAAAACAGGACAGAATAGAACATTGTCATGTGTTCAGTAAAACATCAGAAATTCAAAATATATAATAATAAATTACCAGTTCCAAAAATATATGTAATAGTAGAAGAAATTATATTCATTATTGTCAATGTTTACTTTCTAGTAGGCGGTTCTTTTGTTCTTTGTTGCACACATTTTTACTTGATTCTTTTTTTCCCCTTTCATCCCCTCTTACCTACCACAAGAAGGCTATAGTTAAGTAAGGATATATTTATATATGCATATATATATATATATATATATACAAACACACACATACACATAGACCCTATTCAAAAATACACATACATATCTTTCAAATCCTGCTAAATTTCCTTTATTTTTGCTCCTTAATGTCCCCCCCCCCCATGGATGTCTTTCTTGTCTTCTTCCCTTACTATTTTCCCCCTCTGTCCATCCCTCCCCCCTTATTTCATTATAGATTTGGGACAATGCTATACCTTTCATGATATGTATGCGGTGGTACCTATTTAACTCATTCCCAATGTAAATGGATTTTTAGAACTATGAGCCCTCCTCTCCGCTCTAATTTCTGTGTTATCTATTCTTATTCTGCACCTCATTTATACAACATAATTGCTATTTTTATCTTAACTTTGTCCGAATCTTTTTTTTTTTTGAGCTACTCAGCTGTTGATGTAAATCTTAAACACATGGGATACATTTCCATGTAAAAAAGCATAAATAATTTGTCCATGTTAAATTTCTTAAAAATTGATCTTTGAAAAATGGCTCTTTTATGTTAAATTTTCTATCAAGTTCAGGTTTGGTAAAAGAAAGTCTTGAAAACCTGCAAGTTTGCTGAATGTCCTTTTTTTTTTTCATTCAATACTATGGATAATTTTGCTGTATATATTTTTGGCTACAGGCCTGATTCTTTTCATTGTCAGCATGTATGATTCCAGGACCTGTGGTCTTTTATTGTGGCTACTGCCAAGCCCTGTATAATTCGATTTGTAACTCTAATGTAGCTGTTTTTTTTTTTTCCTCTAATGTATCTGATTTTTTTCCCCTTGTTTCTTCAAAATTTTCTCTTTGATCTGGGAATTTCAAAATTTGGCAATAGTATTGCTATATATTTTCCACACACAAACAAAAATCTTTGAGGTGGTGATCAGTGGATTTTATTTTCTGTTTCTACTTTGCCTTCATGCTCTATCACTCCAGAACAGTTTTCTTAGATCATTTCTTGCATTAGTGTGTCAAGTTTATTTTTTCGGTCACAGTTTTCAGGTAATCCAATTATTCTTATATTTTCTTTTCTTGATCTGTTCTCCAGATGTATTGTTTTTCTTATTTCACATTCTGTTCTATTTTTTCATTCTTTTTGTTATTTCTTTCTCTGTATTAACTTCACTAGTTTCCCCTTACCCAATTCTACTTTTCAAAGAGTTATTTTCATCTTTAAGACTCTTTATCTCCTTTTCTAAGTGGTTAACTTTTATTCACAATCTTGTTTTTTGGATGGTTTTTATTTTATTTTATTTTAGTTTAGTTTTTCCTCAATGTCTCTCATTTGATTTAAAATTTCTTTTTGAGGCCTTCTATAAATTCTCTCTGACAGGGAGTCATTTAATGTATTCCCATAGTAAGTTTCTATGGTGGGATTCTTTTTTGCTGGTTCATTTTTAAATGAAAAGTATTAATGTAAGCACCTCTAATTGTGGGATGGATGATGGTACCTCTACCTTTACTTTGCCTCTCTTCTTCTGAGTTGGAACCCCAATCCAAAAGCTCCACCCTCTTTCAAGTGCCTGCAGTCAGTAGCATCCCTGCTTGCTGCCTCTGCACTCACAACTGTGCTAGTTCCTTCTGGTCCAGGTCTATGTCTCCACAGCACAGCTGTATATTGTATGCCACAAGGAAAAATAAAATTTCAGAATGAAAAATCATTCAAACATCTATTAAACTTTATTTATACCTCTCTTTAAATTAACCATATAATTTTTGGAGAATTTCTATAGGAATCAGATAATACCGTATCAGTAAACATTTCCTGATCCAAGTAATAATAGTACCCTGCATGGAAATGAAACTTAGCAACTGATCTATGATTTGGAAAAACAAAACAAAACAAAACAAACCCCAACAACAACAAAACCTTTAGTCAATAGCATCCTTAAAATATTATAAAAGAAACAAAAAAGCATTAAACCAAGAAGCAAACCTTCATGGAATACTTAAAATATGAGCAGATGCAGATCACTGCTCTCTACAAAATAATTATTTTATTTCAATGTGACAAATAATCTCTGAGTTATTCTAACGCTAACCCGTGACAAGTAGCTACATTTATTCACTTGGAATTATCAGTTCTTTACAAGAATTTTCTGAGATTAAAGAAAAATTCATCCAAAGAACTGTTAAAAGAAGAACATTGTCATTAGTCACTTATATCTAGGCTTACATAGTACAGGAAAATAAATTCAGAATGAAGCTAGCAATGATATATATTACAAATAGATAATTTTGCCAGCACAATGATTTTCCCCAGACTTCTTCCAACTACCAGGGTAATGGAAATTTAACGATGATTGGCTGTATACTAATGTCATCAGCTCTTAATGGGGACACCTAAATGACTCTACAATCTATAGGAAACCTATCAATCAAATTAGACAAATCAAATACATAAAATGAGAGAGGGGTAGAGTCTAAGTAGCAAAGTCAGGAGATATCATTGGGGAATGTAGATGTGACCATGTTCTGAATTTAATT
Organism: Antechinus flavipes; assembly: GCF_016432865.1. Classification (NCBI taxonomy): domain Eukaryota; kingdom Metazoa; phylum Chordata; class Mammalia; order Dasyuromorphia; family Dasyuridae; genus Antechinus; species Antechinus flavipes. Next base: position 461,913,416 of record NC_067400.1, read on the forward strand.
TTAGGAGATCTAAAATAAATCCATAACCATTGAAATGGAGATATTTTACTAGTGGTGTAAGGAGAAGAATTAACATGAGCAGCATCAATATAATTGATTTCATTATAAATATGGGAGCATAATCACTTCAGGAAGATAAAATACTTAGATAGTTAAAGGCAAAAGTAGGTTTTGAAAGAACTCCAGAATTTTCATGATTGTTAGCATTTTTTCAGAAATCCAAAATTTAATTTGCTAATTTAATCATTTGCTACTTTTTGTTTAAATGGGAAGATTTAGAAATTACAAAACATATGATGCTATAGGAAGAAAAGGGAATAATTTCCTAAGCTTTTTAGAACATGAAATCTATCTGCTACTTGGAAATTATATATTATCAATCTTCCCTTAGTTTTTAGTGTTTAATGTGACTGAAGGTGAAAGGCACATTTATCTTTCTGTGCACAATCAGGAACATCAATTCTTTTCTTTTTAGATTATTGACTACAAAATTCTGAAGCCAGGAACCATGAGCATTTGACTTGTGTGCCATTACATACATGTCTGTATAGTAATGTTTCAATGATCAAATATAATCAGGTTCTGAGACAATATGGATAGCATACAGTTAATGTGAAGAAACAATTTAGAAAATTATAGTCTTAAAGCTATGTAAGACTCATGGTCAGATATTAATTCTAAAAGCACCAACATGTTTTGTGTAAGCCATTTCTAATGGAAATCTTCCCAAAATGGATAACATAATGACCTGATTAATAAATAGCATATATTCAACAAAATTTAAACCTCTACTTACTAAAATTTGATAATTTCTTGAATTTTGCAAGATACTGGGATGACACTGTATTGTGAAAAGCATGGCCAATAATTTGCTTGCTTGACTAATCAGCTTATTTCCTTTTATGTTTTTCTTTTTCTTTTTTCAACTTCACAAAAGTGAAGGGAGAGTATGTAGTCATTTAAATTGTCCTGGTTAAAGAAATATGGCTATATATCTGACAAATAATTATTGAATAATGATAACATATAATTTCAAAATCATAACATGTTCAAAGGTCATCAGATACAATCCATATTGTTTTTTTTTTGTTGTTGAGCATTTGGTCATGTCTGACTTCTTGTGAACCCATTTAGGATTTTCTTGGCAAAGATACTAGAGTAGTTTGCTATTCTCTTCTCCAGTTCATTTTACAGATAAGAAATTGAGGCAGATTAGTTTTGTGCTCAGGATATGCCCAGAGTCACACAGCTAATAAGTGTATGAGATCAGATTTGAACCATGAAGATGGTTCTTTCTGATTCCATGCAGCGTGCTCTAACCACTGGGGAACCTAGCTAATATAATCCATACCTTTAAAATTTTTAACTTTATCTTAATTTTCCAGTTTTTTCATGCCTTTTTTTGATATATATATCTAGATCTGTCTCTCTATAGATATACATATCTATAGAGAGACAGATCTAGATATACAATTTTTAAAAACATATTTCCTTATGAATTATGTTGGGAGAGAAAAATCAGGACAAAAGGGAAAAAAAAACATGAGAGAAAAAAACAGAAGGAAAAGAAAAAAGTAAACATAGCATGTGTGGATTTATATATAGTCTTCATGGTCCTCTCTCTGGATGCAGATGGAATTTTTCACCCAAAGTTTATTGGGATTGTCTTGTATAATTGAACTGCTGAGAAGAACCAAGTCTATCATAGTTGATCATCATACAGTCTTTCTATACTGCATACAGTGTATTTCTGTTTCTGCTTGTTTTGCTTAGCATTAGTTCATATAAATCTTTCTAGGACTTTCTAAAATCAACTTATTCATCAGTTTTTACAGAACATTAATATTCCATTATTTTCAATATATCATTTCAGATACCATTCAGCCATTCCCCAATTGATGGGCATCTACTCAGTTTCCAATTCTTTGCATTACAAGAATTGCTACAGACATTTTGCAGATATGGGTCCTTTTTTTTCTTTATTATTTCTTTGTAACCCATGCCTTTAAAAAAAATCTCACTAACACACTTTAAAAATTGGTACCAAGTTTTACTTGAAGATTTCTCTTAAAAGAAAACCCTCTACTTGGAGAGGTTTCCACACTTTACTTGTGGGGAAATTTTGTCAAGATTTGTTTTTTTCTTTAAATCAAGTTTAAGCTTATGCCTCTACATTTCCCAATCATTGCTCCTAGTTCTTGTCTCTGGGATCAAGCAAAACAATTTTTTTTATCTAGAATCCTTCAAATACAAGGTGTCCCAAAAATCTGAATGTATTTGTAATGTTTTTTTTGTTTGTTTGTTTTGTTTTATAAACAGGTTTGTGACTTCCTGTATTTATAAGGTTTAACTAAAGTTTATAAACATACTGACTTTTGAGATACCTTGTATTTTCCACATTAATAGCCCTTTATTTTTCTAGTTACATGTTAAAGGTAGTATTCAACATTTATTTTTGCAAGATTTTGAGTTCCAAATTTTTCCCTCTTTCTCTTCTTCCCCCTCCCCCCCTCTCTGTTTTTGAGTGTATATAGACAGTAAGGAATCTATATGTGTATACATATAAAACAATGAAAAAAAAACAAAAACAAATTTTAAAAAGTGAAAGTAAAATGCTTTGGTCTACATTCAGTTTCTATAGTTCTTTCTCTGATTGTAGATGGCATTTTCCATCACAATCATCACTGGTTCTGTTCACTTTTCTCAGCATCAGTGCATATATGTCTTTCCAGGTTTTTCTGAGATCTTCCTGCTCATCATTTCTTATAGAAAAATAGTATTCCATTACATTCACATACCACAACTTGGTCATTTATTCACCAATTGATGAGCATCTCTTCATTTTGTAATTCTTTGCCATCACAAAAAAAACTGCTTTGAATATTCTTGTACATATAAGTCTTTTATCTTTTTTATCCTATCTCTTTGGGATGCAAACCTAATAATGTATTTTGGGATCAAAGGGTATGCACCTTTTTTAGCCCTTTGGGCATAGTTTAAAACTGTTTTCCAGTTCACATCTTTAAAAATAGTACATTAGTGTCCCAGTTTTCTCACATCTCCAATTTATAATTTTATATTTTCTTTTTCTGTCATTTTAGCCAATCTGATAGATGTGAAGTGGTATCTCAGAGTTATTTTAATAAGCATTTTTCTAATCAATAGTGATTTTTATATGACAAAAATAATTTTAACATTTTCATCTGTAAACTGCCTATTCATATCCTTTAACCATTTATCATTTGGGGACACCCTGTATTTGAAGACAAAAATCATGTCCCTATGGAGCTTTAAATATTTGGGTAGGAGGATCTGGATACTGTAAATATATTTTGGTATACTAAAACTAAAGGAAGACTTTGAAGTAACCTGATCCAAATTTCTCATTTTAAATATGGGAAAACTGAAGCAGGAAGAGAAGAAAATGACTCATCAAAAATTGTACAGTTATTACATGTTATTACAGCTAGGAATTAGATCCAGTTCTCCTGAATTAAGGTCTAGGACACTTTCTAATGTCTCATATATGATTTAAACTTGGATTTCATATTGTCTTTAATCCAACCTCTTTCCATTCTACTTTTTTCTACTTCATAAACTTCTTTCCATTCTACAAAATTGTGATCCTGAAGATGAAAGCTTGTAAATTATTCAGTTTCACCTTTACATTTTTTTCCTATAGTCATTTTTTTGACTAACAGCTCCTTCATTTCACAAATCCAATCAGATGCCAAATTTTATAGCTTATTCTTCCATATTGCATTTCACATCAGTCTTTTTCATATGTAATTGCCACCATAACAGGCTATTTCTTCATTGCCTTCATATGTTAGTTTTTTCCATAGTTGTTTTCTTCTTATTTTCTTTAATTTATGCACTTTCATTTGAACTAGTTTTAAGTTTGTGTGCAAGTGTACAGCTCTTGCCCTCCTCCAACTGTGGGCGCTGATCTCATTGAACTCCCAAGACTATAATAAGCCTTTATTCATATCTGTGTTGAAGTGGGGAAAAGAAGAGGATCTTCATGGTTCTGGGAATTAAGAAAAGAGATGAAGAGCATTAAGGAAGAAAATATAAAACATTTTTTTTCCTTAAAGATTGTACAATTTACATGTAAGCAATAGTATTATGTCCCCACCACAACATTCGTCTGGATTTATGTTAAAATAGGTGTATTCTTTTTTGTTTTTGTTTTGTTTTGTAGAGCAGGACAGAATTCATAGAATAAAATAATTCTGTGACAATAAATCGCACATTTTTTAAGGATTATGTTTAAAGATGTAGAAGATTATGTTTAAAGATGTAGTCCTGAAGACACACTGGAGAATTTGGGAGGGTGTTTGCCTCATACCTATATAAACTACTTGTGACATTTATCTTTTCATTTTTTAAATTCTAAGTCAAGAATGAAAACTAAATCCATGACAGTCTCATTTCTTTTCTTTTTTTTTTTTTTTTTTTTTTTTGACAATTATCATGCCATGCTGCTGCTGCTGTTTAGTCATTTCAGTTATACATGGCTATTTGTGACTTATTTGGCAAAGATAATAGAATGATTTGAAATTTTCTTCTCAATTTCATTTTTACAGAAAAAAGAAGTAAGCAAACAGGGTTAAGTGATAAAATTAGTAAGCATCTAAAGCAGGGGACCTCAAACTACAGCCGTGGGCCAGATGCGGCAGCTGAGGACGTTTATCCCCCTCAGCCAGAGCTATGAAGTTTCTTTATTTAAAAGCCCACAAAACAAAGTTTTTGTTTTTACTATAGTCTGGCCCTCCAACAGTTTGAGGGACAGTGAACTGCCTCCCTATTTAAAAAGTTTGAGGACCTCTGGATTTGAGCTTAGGATATTGAGTCTTCCTGACTCCAGTCCTTGCTATCTACTGCAGCACCTATTTGCCCTATTTTCCCAAACCCTTGAAAAAAAGAAAAAAACAAGTCCATTTAGAAACATTTATAAGGGTTAATGGAAGGCCATAATTCATTATATTCCTCCTGACTGAACCCTACCTCCTAAAAGGTAGACAGGGAGGCTGGGGTATAGCCTCCATTTCAGGTAAAACATCTCGAAAAAGTTCTGTGTCATTTTTTTCTGTTTGTTTGGGACCTTAGAGAACTTTACTGAGCAAAATAGAGTATATTTCAGAGACTACAGAAGCTTATTGCAGAAAGTGTGGTCCCAGATCTTCATATCATCTCAAGTCTTGACAATACCATGTGCAGTGAGGGTACTTCAGGGGTTATGATACATTTCATTCCCCAAGTCTTTCCAGTATGGGCTCATTATCCTGATTTCTAGGGTACCCAGCTGTTAGGATTCTTACAAGGTGCTGCACTGGAATTGATAGGCACTCTGGGAGATTCACAAGTCAGGATTCAGTCGGGAGATTCACAAGTCCAGGAGATTCACAAGTTCAGTGGAGGAGATTCACAAGTCACAGCTCCCACAATCCCACTCTTGGAGGAGGAATCAACCTTTGAGTTCAGACCTTTAAGAGATCATAAACAAGGAGCTCCCACAAGCCAACTACAGACTTGGGTGATTGAGAAGCCAGGATTCAGTTGGGCAGAAAGAGGGATTCAGAAGAAGAGAGGCTGAAGCTGAAAGAGGCAAAGGACTAGCAACAGAAGTTCTTGGAACCAAGAAGAGAGATAGGCCTCTAAGAAAGCTAACTGGGCTATTTTGGAAGAGACAATAAAGGATCTGAACTTTTAACAGCTGGCTGCATTTGAAGTGATTATTACTTTAAACTGAAATGAAGGCTGCTTCCAGAAGCTCCCCAAGAAATCTGCTCCTGGAGAACGATTATATTTTTAGAGAAGAGAACATTACATGCAGCAATAGAGAGGAAGATAGTTCAAGCAGTATCATCTCCTGAAAAGTCAGTTTTACACAAACCATTCAATCCTATTGTCAACAATGAGGGCAACTTCATTATCTGGGACAAACTTTGAAGAGACAAGTGTAGATCATTAAGACAGAGGGAGGTGGTATTTCTTGTTAAGGCAGGAGGAAAGGATAGAGCACTCTGGATGGAGGAGCTTATAGCTACTTTATAATAGTTTTTTTTTTTTTTTTTAGAAAAATAGTTTGTTAAATACTTCCTAGTTACATGTAAATTTTTAAACAATGGACTTTAAAAAAAAAAAAACTTTAATTATAAATTCCCTCTTCCCCACCTCTCTCATTCCTTGAAAAGATAAGCAATTTGATTTCAATTATACATATGAGGGCATGTAAAACATATTTCCATATTAGCCACATTGAAAAATACAATTATACTCAATAAAGATAAAGAAATTTGTAAAAATCATGCTTCAATCTGCATTCAGAATTCATCATTTCTTTCTCTAGTATTAGATAGTATTTTTCATCATAGGTTCTTTTCAATTTTCTTGGATCATTGACTTGACCACAGTAGCTAAGCCTTTCTCAGTTGATTAACCTCACAATATTGCTATTACTGACAAAGTTCTGTTCATTTCATGATGCATTAGTTCATATAAGTCTTTTCAGGTTTTTGTGAAACCATCCTGCTAATGATTTCTTATAGAATAATAATATTCCATCAAAATCATATAACTTTTTTCAGTTATTCTGCAATTGATGGGCATCCCCTCAATTTCCAATTCTTTGGTACCCAAAAAAGAGCTTTTATAAACATTTTTGTGCAAATAGATCTTTATCTCTTTTCTTTGCTATTTTTGTTAGTGATGTTCCTTTGTCAAAATGTATACCAATGTTATAGCTCTTTAGCCTTAGTTCCAACTAGTTCTCTGGAATGGTAGGACTAATTTACAACTCCAAAATTTTGTATTGTCTGGTGTAAATTTAATTGGAATTTCTTTTTCTATATCTTGCTATTGGTAGATACTGATGATTTATACCTACAATTGTGCTAAAGTTGTTAGTTGTGTCAACTAATTTTTAAATTAATTGTCTAGGTTGCCTAAGTATAAAAGCTCATGATCCGCAAAGAGGGATAATTTGGTTTGTTCAATGCCTATTTTTATTTTTTTAATTTCTTTTTCTTTTCTTATTATTAGAGGTAGCATTTTGAGTACAATATTGAATAATTGTGGTGACAGAGGAAATCTTTGCTTCATCCCTGATCTTACTGGGAAGGCTTCAAGTTTATCCTGGTACAGGTAATGTTAGCTCTTAGTTGTAAATAAATATTACCTATTATTTACCTATTATTTTAAGAAATCTCCATTCATCCTTATGTTTTCCCATGTTTTAAATAGGAATAAGTATTGTATTTTGATAGTTTTTTGCACTTATTGATTTTTTGTTCATTCATTCAGTCATGATTGTCTCATTATGATCCTAAGGACCATAACATTCCAAATCCTTCTATCCCCCATTATCTTCCAAAGTCTGTCTAAGCTCATGATGATTGTTTCCATGTCACTATTCATCTTACTGTCTGCTTTCCTCTTCTCCTTTTGCCTGCTAATCTTTCTCAAAATCAAGGGTTTTTCTAATGAATCCCATCTTCTCATTATATGGCCAAAAGTAATTAAACTACACCTTCAGTACTTGACCTTCCAGTAAATGGCATAAATCAGTTTCTTGAACTATCTACTGATTTGATTCTCCAAAATCTTCTCTAGCAGAACAATTTGAAGAATCAATTTTGTGGCATACATTTTTTCTTTATAATCCACCTGTCATAGCCATACATTGCTACTTGAAAAACCATAGCTTTGACTATTCTGAAAATTGTTGGCAAGGAAATGCATCTGTTTCTGAGTATTTTATCCGGATTTGGCATCGATTTTCTTCAGAGGAGCAAACATCTTTGATTTCATGGCTACAGTCACTGTCTGTTATCTAATCTCTGAGCTCAAGATTATAAAATCTGACAATGCTTCCGTTTCTTTTTTTCTGTTTGACGAGAAATAATGGGACCAATTATTGGGATCTTTTTTTATTTTAAGCTTCAAGCCAGTGTTGACACTCTCCTCTTTCAAGAAAAGTCTTTCATCGAGGGATTTCTTAATTCTTCACTACTTGCTATGCGAGCAATATGTTGTATATCTGGGATTGTTGCTATTCCTCCCAGAAATATTTAAAAATTATGTATTTTAATACACGTGGCTTTATGAATCATGTTGGGAGAGAAAATCAGAGCAAAAGAGAAAAACCATGGGAAAGAAAAAATACAGAAAAAAGAAGTGAACATAGCATGTGTTAATTTACATTCAGTCTTCTATTTCTTTTTCTGGAAGCATATGGCATTTTCTGTCCAGAGTCTATTGGGAATCCTTTGGATCACTGAACCACTGAAAAGAACCAAGTATTTTATAATTGATCATCACACATTCTTGCTTTTACTGTGTACAGTGTATTTCTGGTTCGGCTTGTTTTACTCAGCATAAATTCATGTAGATTTTCCCATGCCTTTCTAAAATCAGCTTGTTCATTTTTATAGAAAAATAATATTCCATTATCTTCACATATTGCAACTTATTTAGCCATTCCCCAATTGATGGTCTTGTACTCGTTTTCTAATTCTTTACTACCACAAAAAGAGATGCTACATATGTAGCATATGGGTCATATTTTGTACATATGGGTCTTTTCCCCTTCTTTATGATTTTCTTGGGATAGAGAACCAGTAATGACACTGCTGGGTCAAAGGATATGCACAGTTTGATAGCCTTTGGGCATAGTTCCAGATTGCTCTGCAGAATGGCTGTATCATTTCACAATTCCACCAACAATGCATTAGTGTCCCAATTTTCTCAAATCCCCTCCAATATTTATCATCTTTTCCTATCATCTTAGCTAATCTAAGAGGTGTGAGGTGGTACTTCAGAATTGTTTTAATTTGCATTTATCTAATCAACAATTGATTTAGAGCAATTTTTCATATGACTATAAATACTTTTAATGTTGTATATCTGAAAATTATCTTTTTGTATCCTTTAACCATTTATCAATTGGGGAATGACTTGTATTCTTATAAATCTGACACAGTTCTTTATGTATTTTAAAAATGAGATCTTTGTAAGAACCACAGGATGTAAATATTTTCCCCAAATTTGTACAAAACCTTTTTAATTTAATGTAAACAAAGTTGTCCATTTTGCTTTTCATAATCTTCTTTAGATCTTTTTTGGTCATAAATTTCTCCCTTCTCCAAAGATCTGAGGTAAATTATACTTTGCTCTCCTAATTTATTTCTGGTATCATTCTTCATGCCCAAATCATATACTTCCATTGACCTTATTTTGATATGAGATATGAGATGGCAAGGTTCTGACATATTATTTTCCAATTTCCTAGTAATTTTTATGAAATAGTGGGCTCTTATTCCTGAAGCTGGGGTTTGGGTTTGTATCAGATACTAGATAACTAACTACAGGCCTTGATTATTGTATTATGTGTATCTATTCCATTCCACTGATCCACCAATCTATCCCTTAGTTAGTACCAAATGGGTTTGATGACTGCTGCTTTATAATATAGTTTAGGTTTGGTACTGCTAAGCTACCATTATTTTTATTTTTTCATTAATTCCCTTTATATTCTTGAACTTTTTTTCCTATAGATGAATTCTTTTATTATTTTTCTAGCTCTATAAAATAATTTTTGGCAGTTAGATTAACATAGCATTCAACTAGTAGTCTAATTTAGACGGCCTTTTTATTATATTAGTGAGCCCTATTCTTGAACAATTGATATTTTTCCAATTGTTTAGATCTGACTTTGTTTTGTAATTGTGTTCATATAATTCCTGTAATTCTCTTGACAGGTAGACCCACCAGTATTTTATTTTGTCTACAGTTGTTTTAAATGAAATTTCTCCAATATTTTATTTAAAGTTTTTGCATCAATGTTCATTAGGGAAATTGGTCTGAAATTTTCTTCCTCTGTTTTCGCTCTTCCTAATTTAGATATCAATACCATACTTGTGTGTTAGAAGGAATTTGGCAGGATTCCTTCTTTATCTATTTTTGCAAATAGTTTACATCATATTAAAATTAATCGTTCTTTAAATGTTTGGTAGAATTCACTTGTGAAGCCATCTGATCCTGGAGATTTTTTTCTTAAGGAGTTCATTAATGACTTTTTAAACTTCTTTTTTTCTCAAATGAGACTGTTTAAAGTAATTTGTTTCCTCTTATGTTAATCTGGGCAATTAATATTTTTGAAATATTCGTCCATTTTGGTTAGATTGTCAGATTTGTTACCATAGAGTTGGGAAAAGTAGCTCCTAATTATTACTTTAATTTCTTTTTAATTGGTAGTAAGTACATCCTTTTTCATTTTTGATACTTGTGATTTCATTTTTTCTTTACTTTTTCTATTCAAATTAAGCAAAGGTTTATTTATTTTGTTGTTTTTTTCATAAAACCAACTCGTAGTTTTATTAATTAGTTCTGAGTTGGTGTTTTGTCTTTCTTGTCACCATAATAGCTTTTTATAGTCAAATTTCCTTTCTGTTTCTTGCTCTTTTTTTCTTTCCTTTTGTTTTCAAACTTTCTCTTTTTCACTTTTTCCTTCTATTCCTGGCAGCTCTGCACCTTGGCTTTGAATACAATGGTTCCTTAGGTTTGAAGGGGAGAGCTTTGCTTGCTCTTTTCAGGAAACAGCCTGGTTCCCAGAGTTTGCTTTCTGAGCTCTCTCATTGTTCTGCTCCTCTCCTGAGTCGGGGCAGAGGGCCTTAGTTGCTAATTTGCTGTGATTGAGACCATCTCATCAACTCTCCTAGAATCTGAACTGGGCTGAACAATTTAAGAATGTCTTTGTATTGCTTTTCTTGACCACCTCATGAGTGTTTGCCCTCTGTGACTTCACCATAAAATAGTCTTTTTGGCAAGCATGCATTTGAACAATGTGCCCAGCGTTCTCTGTAGTAAAGGAAGTTGCGTTCTGTGTAGTAAAGTCCGAATGCTTGGCAGTTTAGCTTGAGGAAGAACCTCACCATCTGGTTTTTTATCCTGCCAGGTGATCTTCAGAATCTTTCTAAGACAATTGAAATGGAAATGATGTAGTTTCCTGGTATAGTATTGGTATGTTTTTCAGGTTTCACAGGTATTTAACAGTGAGGTCAGTACAACAGCTCTATAGACGTTCACTTTGGTAGTTTGGTATAATGATTTTTCTATCCAACACTTTTTTTTGACCCTATCAGACACTGAGTTAGCACAAGAAATGCATGTGTCAACATCATTGTGAATGTGTATATCCCTTTAAAGTATACTGCCAAGATAAGTGAACTTATCTGCAGCATTTAAAACTTTTCCTCTGGGGGAAAATTTATATATACATACATACACTTACATATATGTGTGTGTGTATATATAATATATGTTATATAGATATATATATATATATATATATATATATACATATGCATATATGGACTGGAATAAATGCTGATCAAGAAATGTAAAAAGCAAAATAATACAAAAAACTTCTCCATTTGCTGTAATTTCTTCAAATGGATGGTGCAATATTGACTGATGAAGCACCTGTATTTTCTAGGTGTAAATCATTCGTCCAAAATTAACAGAAGCAGTAAAGAATTGACCTGTCCTTTGTTGCATCTCTGCTTCAGAGACTGCCCCAAATGCACACTCTAATGCAAACAAACAAACAAAAAAATCACAGCAATAATCCTTCCACATTAATCATGGCTTGTAGTTTTTTCAAGTTGAAGAATTTACCATCAACTGAGTTTGATGCCATGCTTGTCCTCATTGAAGCCATTTGATAACATTACTAAAAATATCATGCTTAAAAGCATGGGAGCAAGCACATAACCTTGTTTCACTGCACTGGTGTCTGGAAAAGAATGAAAGCATTTTGCATTATCTAGGACTTGGGCAATCATGTCATCATTAAATTAATATAATACTGACAAACTTATCTGGGCAAGCAAATTCTGACAAAAGTTTGCATAAGCCCTCATGACTGATCAAAAGTTATATAATGCAGACATTATATACAGACTTCTGTTCTGCTCCTGGCCTGTTACCTGGAATTGTTGGGTAGCAACATATCATCCATTCCTCAGCCCTTTCGGAAGCCACACTCGCTCTCAAGGACACGACCATCTTGCAGGTGAAGTTTTGCCAGAAATGACACTGTGAACTGTCACAGAACAATGTATTCCCTATTATCTTTATAGACATGGGCAATTTAGGTTCCACTGAATTGCTGGGGGATAATCTCTTCTTGCCATATAATCTGGAAAATTTTAGCTTTTGTATGAGCAGCCGACACTCAAGTTTGTGAATCTCAGCTTGGATAAAATCAGCACCAGGTGTTTTGCTACATGAAAGAAACCTCTTCTGTTGGAATTAAATTTAATCTAAGCAAATGGTCAATGGTTTCAGTATTGTTTCCTAATGGTCTACTGAGAGCATTGTGGGAGTGTTAATCTCATCTCTCCAGAACCATATTCTTATCACTAAAAATTGTAGCCTCATCAGCACTGAATACTTGAGATGCACCATAGTTCTTTGGCCCACAAATCTCCTTCATGGCATCATAAAAGTGCCTTGGATTGTTAGTATCAGCATAAAACTGAATTCCACCTGTCTTCTTATTGAGCCAAGAATCCTGCATTTTTCTAGGCTTCGTTTGTGCTTTACTTTTGATGGAATTAAATGCTGCCTTTTTAGAGAGTACTATATTGCCTGGGGAGTTCTCATTTTTTATTTAACAGTTTCTGACTTTTCCCATCATTTTTGTCTTGATGTTTGCAAGTATTCTGACTCAGATGAGCAAATGTAGTGCTGTATGCCAAATCTCTGAAAGCTGCCCACTACTTTTCTGCTCTACTGTTGCCAATTGTGTGTTGGCTCAACTTTCCCTCTAAATTAGCAACAAACTCTTCCTGCTCAAAGAAGTCTTCTGGTAATTTTTGCCTTCAGGCTGCCACTTTTGTTTAATGCAAACATTTAGATTGGTGATGATAAATAAGTCCATGACCAGCTCAGTACTCTACATTACACATTACCTTTGTCACTCACATCTTCTCTTTTCCTTAAAATCACATAGTCTCTTTAAGTGGCAATGTTTGCTGTGAATGTACTCTATACAATTTTATTATTTAGGCAAATGGAAGACAGTATTGGTGAGTTCATGAGATGCACAAATCTTTAGTAGTAAGTGACTGTTGCTGTTGTTGTTGCAATTCCATTCCTCCCAAGGACTTCCCATCATGTCTGGTAGTCTGAGCCTAATCTAGCATTAAAGTTATCCAGTATTATAAGCTTGTTCTCTTTTTGGCACATTGATGATAAAGGTCTCCAGGTAAATTTTTCTTGGACCTCCTCAAGGTTCATCATGGTGAAAGCAGAGACATTGATGATAGTGTCATTTTGCTACAAGTGGCAATTTATTTTCTTGTACCTGCTATTCAATTCTTTTGATGAGCACACTGACTTGTTGACTAGATTAGTTTTAATTGCAAAACCTACAGCAGTTTCAAGATGTTCCCCTTCACTATGGCCACTCCAGAAAAATCTATATACAACATTGACTTTAATAATCTGACCTTTATTTCCCAGCATGGTTTCATTAAGGACTGCTATTTGGATGGAATACCTTCCGAGTTCTCTAACAACAAGAGCTGTTCATCTTTCAGATCTGCTGGATTTTTTATTGTCTATAAATGTGTGCATATTCCATATACTAAAGGAATCATTATTGCAGAAGGTTTTGTACATGTGTGTATGTGTGTATATATGTGTTTCAGATCTAGAGTAGGATCTCTGCCTATTTCATTAATCAGCTCGGGATTGGTTAAGCAGATCATTTTTAGGGCACTTTTTATGCTCTTTTCCTCACACTAGGAGCTGAGCAGAGTGATCCTTAAAAGGCTGCTCAGACCTGAGGAGGCTGCCAAATTCTAAGGCTGCTTGTAGGGAAAAGATAGCCCTATGGCCTGGGCCACCTATGTAGGTGTTTTTAGTTTTTAGCTTTTAGGTGTTTTAGTTTAGGTATTTAGTTTAGTTTAGTTTAGGTGTTCTACAGCTTCCAGTGTTTTTTTATCTGCTAGTTCATCACTTGCTTGTCACCACAGGATTTTGAGATAAGTCGAAATGGTAAAATACTATGATGATGTCTTTTGATTTGTGCATTAATTAGATTGAAGTGAGATAGAGTTGCAGAAAATTGTGGTCTCATTCTATCTTCCACAGTCACCAGTGTCCAGTGGCAGTACAGAGTCAGCATGACTGGCATGGATGGGGAGGATCCTGGGAAAATGGTGAAGAAGGTCTGTAAATTTCAAGGTCGTGATTTCCCCCACAAACAGAACAAATTTGTGTCTCAGGATGAACATAGGTGAAAAATCAAGAAGACTTGGGACAGAAAAGGGGTCCTCTAGGAACAACCCAAGAGTATCTGAAGATCCCAGAATGAGTATTAACCAGTGTGAAATGCAAACACATCCAGGCTAGCTCAAGAGAAACACCAAGTATGGACCATTGGGGCTAGCTGACTTTGACTGGATCCTCAGCAGAAACCACATAAACTGTGGTTCTGAGAATAAGAAGAAAGAGGATGATTAGAACATCAGGCCCAGCTGTGGTGCAAAGATGCTTTCCTGTAAGAGAAGGAACCAGCACACCCATGAGTGCAGAAGAAGTGGGGCAGGGATGTTGCTGGCTACTAGAACTTGCAGAAGAGGAAACTCTTGTTTGGGGTTCAAAGGGGAGAGCTGAAGAGAAGCTAGACGCACCAATCCCCCCATCCCAAAATTAGAGGTGATTACATTAATACTTTTCATTTAAAAAAGTGAATCAGCAAAGAAGAAAGAAATCAAAGAAATTTGCTATGGGAACAAGGAAGATGGGTCTCATTTTCAAGAGAAGATAGTGAAGTTTAAAAAAAAAAGATTTTTTTTTCCACTCCAAAGAGTAATGTTAAATGTTAAAGAGAGAATTTGTGAGAACTCAAAAAAGAATTCAAAAATCAAATGAGAGAAATTAAGGAAAAATGAAAAAGAGAATATCTAACAAAAACAAGAAAATTCTGAGAAAAAAAAGGTTATCCAACTAGAAAAGGAGATATAGAGTCTTAAAAATGAAAATAACTCTATGAAAATTAGAATTGGGTAAGAGCAAGTCAGTGCAGCTAAAAGTGAGCAAGAAATAACAAAACAGAATATAAAGAATGGAAAAATATATAACAGCATGTGAAACATGAGAAAAACAATAGATCTGGAGAACAAATCAAGAAAAGAAAAATATAAGAATAAATACACTAAATGAAAGTTGTGATTAAAAAAGAACTTTGATGCAATAATGTAAGAAACATTTAAAAAAAATTGACCAGGAGTGATAGAATTGGAGGGGAAAGTAGAAATAGAAAAAAAATTCATTGATAATCACATTAAAGAGATCCTTTGTGGAAAACACATAGGAATATTATTGCCAAATTTCAAAACCCTTATATCAAAGAGAAGATTTTGCAAGAAACAAGAAAAACAAACAATGCAAATATATACTGTAAATGTTACAACTTTTTGGAACTACAGATGAGAATTAGATGGATCAGGTGGATACCAGATGTAGAAAACAGCTCTGAAAAAATATTCAACAATCCTCATAGCAGAGCTTCTAGTCTTTCCTGATCATACCCTACCTCTCAACTATTTGTAAAGCCTTATAAGATAGTTAATTTGCTTTATTTCTCTTCTTTTTTTAAAAAAAATTATTATTGCTGCTGCCTCCTCTACAATATTATGAATTTCTGTGTACATTTCTTCAGGTACTCTAACTACTAGATCGAATCTTTTAAAATTATTCCTCACCTCTACTTCATATGTATAAGGGATGTTGTTTAGGTCCTAACTATTTGCTCTGTTGTTTTTCTCTATTTTCTTCAATTTAAGTTTGAGTTTTTCAGTACGAACCTTAAGATCTGAGCCACAGTTACTTCTAGGTCTTGTTTTAACTGAAAAGGTTGACAAGTGAATAGGAGCTGTCTTATCTCTCATCTCCCTATTCACTTGTGAACCTTTTAAGATAAGGGATTATCATTTTGTCTATTACTTGTGTTTCCTGAAGAATAGGTAAGTGTATGGCATTTAATTGAAACTCAATAGATGGCTGGGTTAATTGAACTGGATGAAAATCTGCTTTATAATACATGGCATTATTGTAGATTAATGTATTTCATAAAGGTAATCCATTTGGAGAAAAAATATGAAATTGTAGAGTATAGAAATGAGAGTCAGGAAAATCAAGGTAAAAGACTATCTCTGGCATTTCCTAGCTGGAAATTGTCATGGTTATCATGGCCAAATTATAAACACTTTTATTCTGTTTCTCTATCTGCAAAATGGTTATAATAATAACTGTAGTATTTATTTTATAGTTACTCTCAAGCTCAAATGAGATAAAATATATAAAGCATTCTGAAAACTTTATAGTGTATTCAGGTATAAATTAAGTTTAATAATGCATAGATATTATTGCTATGAATGTCACTAGCACAATATAATCCCCCATGGCAGAAACTATATGTGTGTGACTATGCCATGTAAAGAATACCAACTAAATAACCTCTTTAACAACAGTAGAGATTTCTTTTTCTTTTCAATTTATTCATTTTTTGTCACATTTTAAATTCCAACTATTTCCCTCCCTTCCTTCCTACTTTTCCTTAGAGAAGGCCACCAATTGACATAGGTACGTGTGTGTGTGTGTGTGTGTGTGTGTGTGTGTGTGGGCAGGTTCATGTAAAACCATATTATACATATTTCTTTATATCAATTCTTTCTCTCTATCCACTGAACTACCTAGCTGCCCATATCAGTTCTTTTTTTGAAAGTAGATGGCATCTTCCTTCCTAGGTCCTTTATAATTGATTTGATTATTTCTAATATTCAGAATAGCTTAGTCATTCAGTTATTCTTCAAATAATTTTTCTCTTACACTATACAATGTTTTCTTGGTTCTGCTTATGTCATTTTTCATTATTTCATACAAGTATTTCCATGTTTTTTTTATTAACCTGATTATTATTATTATTTTTTAATAGCACAACCATTCAGGGTCTGATAATGAAATCAGCATTTCCTTTTCTGCTGAGAAGATATGATGATCCACTTCCTCTTCACAATTTTTCATTCATATGGCTTTACTGCTTTCCATTCACATAGTCACCACACTGGGGTAGGCTTGCATCACATCATGCTTGGACTACTGAATAAGCTTTCTGGTTAATTTCCATGTTTCAGGTATGTCTTGTATCACGTCACTGAGTTTCCTCTTTAACTAAAGCCTTGATTCTCTTCCAGCAGGAAATTGTTGTCAAATTTATACACTGGATATTTGTATCTTATTATATCATTAACTCATTAAAAATATTTAATACTGATAGTAAACAAGTCCATAAATTCCATAAGATCCTTGAGAAGGTTCACCTCTTGTACCAAAGATTGGAATATCATCAGGAGATTCAAATAAAAATAATTTGTGAGTGCAGGATTTGGCTGTTTGTTTTCCTTTCTGCATCCTGCAGAGGCCAATATATGGCTTTAAATGGCCTAATTAATTCCTTTCATGAGCCTAATTTTCATTATCACTAATGGAAAAGTAATATAGTGGGGGAGGAAGATGTGTGGGGGAAGGAAGGTAAACCCAAGATGCATTTGTGGAAAGGAAGAAATATCTGCTCTTGATATGCTGAGTGAGCCTGGAATCTGATAACTTTTTAAGCCTGTGAGAAAATGGAGTGCACTGGCAACAATCTCTAGGCTTTTTCTGATGACTGCATGTAATTTTCAAATGGTAAGTCACATTTTAAAATTTGATCCTTAATTTTACATCATTGGATTTGATTAGGGTGGATGATGAACAGAAAAATAATAGTCAAGATACAAACAACACTGAAATTTGGATAGGTTGTAAGCTGCATTGCTGGGAACAAGTTCAATAAGAAAAAAAGAGAGAGAACAATGGAACTGAATACTGAGGTTGGACTTTTCTTTAAAAGTATATATATCTAATGAATCTAAAGAGATAAGAATCTACAAGGATATAGTGGAAAAAAGAGGGAAAAAAAGAGCCAAGCTTTACCAGATCTCAAAATATGATGTAAAACAAAAATCATCAGACCAATTTGCCAATGGTCAAGAAATATAGAGGTTAAATAGTGGAACAGAATAGATGTATGATATAGAGAATTAAATGAACAATGAAGCAACACACTCAAAACCCCAAAGAATTGGGCTGCTGGGTAAATACTTAATATTGTTCAAAAAACAAAATAAATTGCCAGAAAAAGTGGAAAGCAGTTTGTCAGAAATTAGGTACAGACCAACATTCACATCATAAGAAAAGATAAATTCCAAAGAATATGATGATCATAAAAAGTGACATCATAAATAAATTAGACAAGTAAGAAAGTAATTACCATTAGGATTTATAGATAGGGGAAGAGCTCATGAATATCATGTAAGGTGAAAATTTTGATCATGTACAATAAGAAAAGTTTTGTTTTTTTTTTAACCAATAAAGTCAACCTATTTAAAATTAGAAGAGAAATAGGAAACTGGGGGAATTTTTTTTTTTGCAATAAATTTCATCAGAAATGTCTTATTTCCAAGTTATGTGAATAAAATTTACAAGAACAGTCTTTTCCTCAATAGATAAATAATTAGCTAAAGTAAATAATTGTTTTGAAAGAAGAAATTCAAACTATAAGGAATAAATTCTAAACCACTAATAATTAGAGAAAGGCAAAATAAAATAGCTCTAAAATTCTGCTTCATACCCATAAGGTTGGGGGGAAATGACAAAAAAGGAAGATTATAGTTGTGGGTTGGGAGATGTAAAAGAGTATACACAGAAATAAACTTTCTAGAGCTGGGAATTGAGATAGATTGAAATAGTCATTTTGGAAAGCAGTTGGTCATTTAGTAATCCCAAAACACTAAGTAGTGATAAATATATATCCTTTGATCACTACTATGTCTATAACCTAAAGAAATTAAAGAAAGAAAAAAGAATTACACTTATAAATATATTCATTATCGTTATTTTTGTAACAATAGAGAACTGGAACCTAAGGGGTACTCATCTATTGGGAAAAGGCTAAGCAAATTATAGTACATGAATATAATGAAATATATTGACTTTTAAAATGATTAAAAGAACAGTTTTTGAGAAATTTGGGAAAACCTAATGCAGAGTGGTATGAGCAGAACCAGAAAAAATAATCCAATTTGTTTAACGTTATATTATACAACATACATACATATATACATGTAGATGTTAATATAATTTTAGATGTTAATATAACATTAAACAAAACAAGACAAACAAAAAAAGCAAGCAGACTTTACAAAAACTTGAGAATTCTAGTTAATGCAATGACCAATTACAATTTTAGAAGACTGATGATTAAAAAAATGCTTGTAAAGATAAAATAAAATTTTGTTGCACAGATCAAACATGAAGATTTGTTTTGCTTGATCTGTATATTGGCTACAAGGGCCTTGTTTTTGTCATCTCACTAGGGATGTGGTGGCTATGCTGGTAGATAAATAGGAATTAAAAAAAGAAAGAAAAGATGATCACGAGATATTCTTATAAAAATACATGGAAACAAGACAGGTGTTACATGTCTTTTGTCTCTGATATGTAGAGCATGTGAGCTCTGAATTTGTGAATTTCAGTGGGGCTCAAGCCAATGAGGTATTAGCATTTCTCATATAGTGAGCCTCCTCTGCCTCTCCTCTCCAAATAAGTTACTGTGCTCAACTAGGAGGGGTGAATTTACCCAGATTAGAAACAGAATAGGTCAAAGATTCTATGTGAATCTTTGTAGTAGGATCTGACCCATTAATAAATACTATACTCTCAGCCTGTGCGAAATAGGGACAATCTCAAAATAAAATTAAGTATAATAAAATAATCCATATAAAAGAACAAAAGGAAATGAGTAGAAAAGGGCAGCCTTGAAAGCTTCAGTTGTAATTCTTATACCTAAGAAGAAAAGCAAGCTGCATGTACATAAAAAAAAATCTCCAGTTTCATGGACAATCCATTCCACATTCTACCAAGTGTAATCTTAGAGGTCACTGTGTTAATGTCATCATTGTATTGATGAGAACAATTCAAAAAGACCCCAAACCTGTTGTAAGTGTGCTTTTGATAGTATAGTTACAAAATATAAGAAAGAGTTGAGATAAAGCCCCTTGTTAGAAAGCCCATAACTGGCTGGGAATTTGGGGAAAAGATAAGTTTTTCCTATGCTGCTCCCAGGTCTATTTATATCCTTCCTGCCAAAAACAGAGAGATATAAGGAAAAAAAAAAAAAAGGACAGAATCAGTCACACATGGTTGTAAGAAATAAGATTGGATCATTTAGACACATTCATTAACAATAAAAGGGACAACCAGAAATGCCAGTCATACTCATCTGAAACTGTGTGTTGGGAAAGAAAGGGGTGATATAGATCATCACTTTTTCAATTCTGTTTATCTCTCAGTATTCCAATCACCTGAGTGAATTCCTGAAATTAAAAATTAAAAGAAAAACAAAAACACAGTTTATTACTTCCCATTTATCCTTTATCTTTGGCTCTCATGAATTCCCTGGGAAGCTTTGATTTGAGAAAAAGAACAGCTATGTTGATGTCATCAGGCTTGGATCCCGGTTGCTTTCTGTATGTTTTAGGGGTAGGATTCCAATCACTTCCCTTTTCTCTCATGAGGGCCTCAAGAACTCCTATGATAGAAGGAAAAATTTCCCTTCAATTATTACCTTAAGGGAGTATCCTCTCTTCTCAAGCCAGATATTTCCTTCCAGGAAATATATCTCACAGGATCTTTACTTATTTAGGACCCTTTGGAGCCAGCCAGCTGAAACATTGCTGGAAGACTGTTATTTACATTTTAGAAATGATTATTTACTTTGTGTTTGTTTTGTTCAGGATAAAATATTTTAAGTAATACATGCGTCTTTCTAGAATTAACAGCTAAAGTTAGTCAAAGAGGTGGCAAGTTCAGATGAGGCCTTTGAGAAGTGACTAAATATACTTTAGTCTAATTATTGTACTGTATCTGAATATTGACCCAAAGATTTTCCTCTCTAGAATAAGCCTTTGAAACTTTAAGTACACCAAAATTAGTTCTCCCCAAACTGCACTGACCGGGACCACACCCAGTTCAGAGTTATAAATAATCAAGTGAGACTGGGAGTCTTCAGGTTATATATAACTTTTGTTGGCAAAGAGTGTGCTATCTCCTTATCTAAAAGGGAATACCTTACTTCGAGTGCTTTAATTTTGGCCCTAACTATATCATTAACTAGCTGTGAAAACTCGAATAATTCACTTATGCTAACTAGGCTATAGCTCTTTCCTTCAATCACTGAGGGTGTTCAGCTAGATTCTCTTTAGGGTTCTTGATTTTTAGAAAATTCCATGATATATCTAGGAAGGTTCATTTATCTCCCTACCCCAACTCCTCCTTCCCAGAATTCTCTATCCTGTTTGGTATTGACATTCATAGGAGAGAAAGCCTCATGTTAGCACTTCTCAGAATCAGGCCCAGATGTTTTTCTCAGTTGCTTCCTAGAATGACCTCAATAGGATCAAATCATACCCTTCCTTTCCCTTTGTCCAAGAACAAATAAATATAATTCTGACCAGAGATGCCTGCTCTCCCAGAGCACAGCCCTACATGGCAAAACTCTAACATTCTATGTCCCTCAGACAAACTATGTCCTATGCCTGAAATGATGGTTTTTCTTATCTCTACTTTTAGAATCCTTTGTTTTCCTCAAGGCTCAGCTCACAACATACCAATTTGGAGTCTTTCTGGATTAAGGTCCCTGCCTTCTCTATGCATTTAAGACTGTCTTCCTCCCCATATTAGCTTATATTTACCTATCTAGTCACACACTGTATACCCCTTATCTATCTGGACAGTTAGGTGGTACAGTGGATAAAGTACTGGCCCTAAAATCAAGATTTATCTTCCTGACTTCAAATCTGATGTTGAATACTTACTAGCTCTTGACCCAAGGCAAATCATTTAACATATTTGCCTCAGTTTTTTCATCTGTAAAATAAACTGGAGAAGGAAATTACAAGTCAAACACACTGAACAACTTTCTCTCTCTCTCTCTCTCTCTCTCTCTCGCTCTCTCTCTCTCTCTTTCTCTCTCTCTCTCTCTCTCCTTTCTCCCCCACTCTCTTTTTCTCTCTTTCTGTCTCTGTCTCTGTCTCCACATATCTTTGATGTTTAATACTACAAAAATATAAATATCTACCTCTTAAGATTGTTGGGAGCATTGATAAGATGATATATGTAAATGACAACGAATCTTGAAGTTCTATATAAGTATTAGCTATTATTATTTTTAGCATTGGGTTTAATAATTTAGAAAAAAATATATGTATATATATGTATATGTGTGTATGTACATGTATAAATAAGGATGAAAATATAAGTATAAAGTCGAAGTCTGGAACATGCTCATATCTCTACAAGTGGATATGTTGGAAAGTTTGCTTACAAGACAACCATGAGGATGTTAAGGAAATTTGACTTGAAGAGGTATTGAAACAAATGGATGCATTCTCTAAGTGGTTCTGGCTGTTTGTCCACCTGGTAGATAGGAGGCAATGGCCTGTCAGTTTCAGGTCTAACATCTTTGACTCATTCTCTTTTATCTTCATCTGGATATACCTTAGTTCAGACATCTGATGAGCAAATGCATAAGCACATGGTATGGGTAAAGGCCTTAAGACCTTTTTTCTGAAGTCACAGAACTCCAAGAAATAATTCTTGATCTTTTTATTTGTTTCTACAAGTGAAGGGGGAGGACCAGTTGCGTTTAAGAGGTTGCCAAGAGAACTCTAACATTTCAGAATTAGAGTCTAGGTGGGAGTTGCAAGCAGAATTGCACTGGTGCTTCGAAAGCATCTGACTCCTCTGATCTTTCAAGATTCCAATCCCTTCCCTTAGAGTTGAAAAGAACAAACAAAAAGGCCAAGGATCGAGTTCTATTTCTCAATAACACATGGCATCAAAGGGGAAAAGGGACTAAGGTCTTTCCCCTTACACTACAATGAGGGAGGCAAAGAGGATATAATTAAAACACAGATTTTTTTTTTTTATGTCTCTAAAGTCAATCAAAGAGCCCTCTCTCCGCTAGGTGATTAGGTGCTCAGAATCAGTTATATAATTCTACAATGCTCTATAATTTCATGATCTGATAAGAGACTTTCTCCACATGAAAAGCATCTTCACATGAAAAGACAGTTTCAGGGGCTGATCTTTAGGTTTCCATTATATTATATTGTAATGAGTACAAGAGTACTCTTGGATCTAAGTCACCATCTTGATTCACTTTATAAATTATACGCCTCAAAGGTGCTACATGTTTGCTCTGCCTTCTCTGGAATTAAAATAGTTGGTCTGAGAATCAGAAAATATTATTCCAGTCTTAAATAGATCTGCTATTAATCACTGGCCCTAAGAGGGGATTGTCAACTCTTTCTGTGATATTGACAACTAAGGACAAACCTTGTGCATCCAGTTCCCATTGCTACCTACCTCCTGAAACTTCACCCAGAACTATGGCTACCCTACCCATCCTCACAACATGACAGAATTTTAATTTCCTTTAATAGTATTATATTTAAGTCTCAGAAGCTTTGACACTCCCAGGCTATATTTCTTTCTACAGATGTTTCCTTAATAATAACAGTGTGGTTTAAAAACTATACTGGGAATCAGGAAATAAAAGAGTAAGAGGCCCAACTCTGGTACTTAATATAAGATACTACATGAATATGGGAAAAAGACTACACTTGCTTTCCATTTCAGTTTCATCATCTATAAAGCAGGGATAAAATATTTGTAATTATGTTACAAAAGTTTCTTGTAAGGATCAAATGAAAAAATGTGTTTAAAGGGGGTTGTAAATATTGACTGTGATCATTGCATTTGGTCTGGATCTATGTCTGCCTTCTGTGCCAAGAACCATAACTCATCTAGACTACAAGAGTTTTGACTAGAAGTATTGCTGAGAAATTTTAAATATTGATTTTAAAAGACTATTTTTTTTGCATTTACATTTTGATAGTACTTTTGCTCCTTCACTGTCATAGAAACATTTTAGTTTAGCACCTACTTATCAAGAATAAATCATTAAACTAGAAACTGACCAGATAGAACTATTACTCTAGCAAAAACATTCTCTCAGGCAATGGCCTGAGTTTCAGGGTGAACTAGAGTTTTTCTGCTCTGGGCCTGGTTGTTATAGGTCTCCATGAGATGACAAACTGTTTCTCTGCTTTCCATTAAACTATTTTTTTCTGAATTACTTTGTGTATTTGTTTTTAAATCATGAATCATATAATATATTGTAGGATAGATTCTGTGCTACTTATTCCAGGGTCCAAAATCATTAGCTATGACTATGACATTTCTTGCTCCTAATAAAAATCTTTTTCCCCATCATATGCAATACAAGCAAGAGAGGCTAACCAATATAACAGATGTTAGGTTTTTATATTGAACACTCAAGGACTTGTAGTTTTCCTGGTGCTAGGACCTCAAAGGATATCTAGTCAATCCCCCTCCTCCAGGTGAGAGAACAGGTTGATTAAATTACTTTCCCATGGCCATATAGATTATGAGCTTCAGAGGTGGCATTTGGACTCTAGTCCACTGACTCCAAAGTCAATGGTTTTTCACTATCATGGTCTTCAAAGTTGCTGTGGCTAAAAGAAATAATAACAAAACAATTTTTATTTTGAATTCAATAGGCTGAATAACTTTTCTCAAGTTAAATAGACTGATCTTTAGACAAAAAATAGTGCAATTCTAAGTCTATTTGAAAACTTATTTCAGTATGTGCTTTAGTAACTTGAAAGGCTTCCTTCATGTCATGATGTGGTATAGGAATAGGACATTATTTGAGGACTTGCAATTTTTGTGACTTTTCATTTTTTTATCTGTTTCTTAAAGGAGGCTTAAGGAAATCAATTTAATGAAACACATTGCTAGTACCAGTGAATATAAAAGTTAAGAATTTGCATTAAAAAAAGATTTTATGATGTAAGATTTTCATAATTTCTTACTCAGTTTCCTTTCTAATAGTCCAATAGTGCAGATTAATGAGACTTTATTTAATTTTATCAATAAGAGTTCTGAATATAATATAGGGGAATTTTCTTTATAACCTTGATAATGAGTCCAGGATGCAAAATGTCCTTTCATTATCATTAGAGGCTTGCTTGCATTGCATTTTAAAGAAATTATCTAATTGAGTAAGTTCAGGAAGAACCTAATGGGGAAAGCAATAGGCAAACCCTGTGTATTTAAAACAATAGCAGTATTAACAGCCACAATTAACAAAACTTATAATCAAAGCTTATTTCTCTCCCCCCTTTCAAAAAAGACTTTTCTTAAATGAGGATTCTTTTCCCAAATTGGTATCATTTAACTTTATTTCATCAAATCTCACTTATATCAGAAAGCAAACCAATCCTGATATAAACATATTAGATGATATCTTTTCTAATTCTCCTAGTGAAGAAAATTGTTCCATTATTATGCCTCTATAATGTGATTATAATATTCTGTAATTTTAAATTTATCTATGTATATCTGATCTCATCGGATATAAGCTTTTTTAGGGTAAAGGTGAAGCTGTGCTTATTTCTGTGCTTTTTTTGTACTGCCTCCCATAATTATTTGATTTGAATTGGGAGCAGTGCTAGGGGAGACTTTTTTTCCCTACTAGTGCATATTAGCATCTTCTCCAAAATTTGTAATCTTAGTTTCCAGGAATACTGAGACTTTAAATGACTTGTCAGGGGTCTGTATGGCAATATGCTTTAAAAGTACAACTTAATTCCAGGTCTTCTTTAACTGGAGACTGCTCCAAATTTACTAGCACTTCTGATCCATTCCAAAATAAGAAAAAAAAAAGCAAAACGTGTTAGATAATTATTTTGTCTCATGCTGAGATCTAGTTCAGCAACTCAACAATCCTATTAGCTTTGTTGTCACCAAGAAATTTCTTTGTTACAGTAAAGTTCCAGTTCTCAGTTACATATGACCAGAATAAGTTCACCTAGTTGCCATGTGAAATGGAGCCAGGCAAGTAATATAATCTATATAGAGATATCTATATATGATATATATATATATACATATATATATATATATATATACACACATACATACATACATACATATATATGTGTGTGTGTATATAGACAGCTTCTTCTTTCTTTCTTTTTTTTTTCTTTTTTTTTTTTTTTGCTGAGGCAATTGGTGTTGTGATTCACACAGCTGGGAAGTGTCTGAGGTCAAATTTGAATTCAGATCTTCCTGACTTCAGGGCTGGTGCTCTATCCATTGGGCCGCCTACCTGCCCCCATACCTTCTTTATAAGAAACCAGGAAATGAAAATCTGAATATAAGACAAGGAATGAATCCTTACTGTCCAATATCCCTACTACCTATATACCTATACATTTATACATACATACACATAATACATATATATGTGATATAATAGAAGGAGCTCTGTCTTGGGAATCAGGAAAAGTTGACTTCAACTCTTGACTCTGATACATACAAATCATATTTTGGCTAAATTACCTTCTTCATGACATGGGAAACTCTAAATGTTAAGGATCAGAAAAGGTATAAATCAGCATCAGTGGAAGGAGTTTCTTAATCCCTTTCACTGATGAGATTACAAGTCTAAATCTAAGTCCAAAAGAAAAATATACTTAGAAATAATTGCATGTAATTACCAAAAATATGTATTTATTTTGAGGATTGTTTTGATCCATGATTTTTCCTCTGTTATATCTTTCAAGGGATAGGAGCAATAGATAGTTATGTTCTAAGTTTTTTATAGGCTCTAAGTATTTTGCTGGAGTTATGGTCAGAAGAAGGGGAATGCACATGCAGGTGAGTCCGATTTTCTCTAAGAATACTTTCCTTCATATTCAGAAAGACACATTCTGTAATCTATATTTTGTTTACAAGTAATGTGCCTTCATCTCCAAACATTGTTTAACATTAGTTCCAAATTCTCCACCCTTGTTGTTTACATTTATTATAAAATTAGTGCCATTTATAATACTGTGCCATATTCAATCTAAAATTTGGAGACAGAGAGAAAGGGAGTATTTTCCCCAATAATTTAATAATAATTCAATGGCTTCTTTATATTAACAAATTTACCCTCGTCTGTTTGCTCACTCTAGTCTCTTCTGGTTTGGCATTCTTGTGCCTATCCTAGTGGCCAGATCTGTTGTTGAAAACTATTGAATCCTGCTATATTGCCTCCTTAATAAACTGTGCTTCCATCTGTGCCATCTTTAATTTATTGTTTCTTCTTGAGATAAGGTGCCTATGAAAAATAATGAGGTTAAGTATGATCAAATATAAAAATGAAGATAGTGGCTTATTTTATATCCAATGGATCAAACCAACTACTACCTAATTTGTACTCTACTTTTAACTTTTTTGCTTTCCTTAGCTATTATAACAATAAGATGATTGGATGATTGTATTTTTAGGGAAGTGGGATGCTACAGCTAATTCAAAGTTGACCTAGGCAGGATTAAAGAGAAGGGATATGGAATCTGACATACTGTCAGCAAAAGTAGGAACAAATGACTATAAGGAATCCTAGTAGGACATTTTAAGTAAGTGTTGGCCAAATCTTTTGTGTAACTTTTTGCTGAGAGCATAAAAACATGCTTGCAGTTATCTGATGGAATGCCAGGGAAGCACATAAGAGGGTTGGCCATCCTTCTGGTGCCTTAATTAATAAATATTTTTTATTGGAGATTTGTGTTTATCCCAGAAACCTGGCTAGTTCCTGGAGTAAACAGAGTCCTCCTAAAGGAATGAACAAATATTCTCCTTGATGGGTCTCTTGTGATGACACATCCTGTACCGGGGAGGCTGCTATGTCTTGAGTCACATATCAAATGAGAATACTTAGTGTAGCGTCTTCTTTGTTCTCACCCTATAAAAACCCTTTAGTTGAAAGAGACTTTGACAATTCAGTTAGGGAATGTTGTATAACTTGTCTAGCAATGTCTCCCAATCAAAACTCTGAATAGCTATGACCATGGATTCTCCCAGCCAAGGGATTCAGATGTTGGTGTTTTCTCAAAGAGGTGATGATATATGTTGTATGTTGTTTATTTGTTATAGTGTCTTTAAGGCAATCACTATGTTTATTAATTATACATTACTTTTGTGGTATGCGTTTTTTCTTCCCTTATGTCTTATTTAAATCAACTTATAACCACCCTCTTTAAGACTAGGTCTGCTGAATGTGAATTCTGAACCTAAATTAATCTTACAGTGACAAATTCAGAGACCCAAATTTATATGGGAAGGGGTGCTAAAAGAGGCCAATATTATTTAAAGATAAAGTCCTCATTTATTATTATTGTTGTTGTTGTTATTATCATTATTATAGAAAGTAATGGGATTGATAGAAACTAGTTGTTTCTAGTGCCATCTATGCCTGAGATTATATCCAATTTATTTTGTATTTATTTTGATTTTATATAATTATTTATATGATGTCTTTACTGTTATACTGCATCATTGAAAGCTCATGACTTAGTACAGTAGATCACACAAAATAGCTGCTTAATAAATGTTTGTTGACTTCCCTTGATTTGACCAATTTGAGTAAAACTGCAGGTAGTACTTAGAGTTTTGACAAGCTAGATTGGGGAAAAAATATGACCTAAATTCAGACGGTATTCAGTTAAAATGCTTTTTACTTTTATGTCAAATGAGCATTTTTATGTTATTAAGATTGATTATAATGGGATGCTAAGGAAGTCCTTTGAATTTAATTGTGGATAGGACCATTCATAGTAGAAGGTAGCCGACCCCACATTGAACCATGCATTGTACTGGCCTGGATGGTCTGACCTTGGGTTTTTAATCCTGGCATTCCAGTAGATACAAGAAGCAGGTCCACTGCCTTGACTTTACCTTCTATGCTCATGGATCACTATAAGCCTTGAAGTAGACATCTCCCTGTTTGAACACTCTTTTGATTGCTTTCAAGGTGGGCTTCAAATCATCCTTTAAAGACACTAAGTAATTGATTATATTGTTTCTGTTTTATAGGGTGAGAACAAGGAAAAACATATGGTTGGAAATCATAGTTAATAAAGGATATATCTGGACTAATGATCCAAAGAACACAATTTTCGAGTGGATAAATGGGCTTCAGATTAAGATAATACAAACAATAATAAAATTGTGCTTGTTATATCCACACCCTCTGAAGCATTTCATTTACATTTATAATAGCAATTCTCATCACCAGAAGGCTTCAGTACCCTACTTATTTATGACCTGGCTATTTCAAGGACAGACAATAAAATCCTCTCCCCTTTCTACCAAAACAATTAAATTAATCAAGATATTTTGCTAAAGTGATGCCAAAGGGAATTGACTATTCTTTCTCAATTATTGCCTCTCTCTTTCTATCCATCCAACCAGTTGCTAAGTATTGTAAATTCTACTTCTATAGCATCCTTTTCTCTCACACCTTAACTACCCTAGTTTTGGTCCTCTTCACTATTTTATTGGGGCCATTGCATTCATAATTGTTTTCTTCATACAGTTTCCCCTCTCTGTTCTTTACACAGCTGCCAAATTGATACTCCTAAACCACAGGCCCGACTTTGTCACTTCCCTTCTAAGGAAATGTCAGTGGTTCCCTCTAGGATAAAATACTGCCTTTAGGATAAAAATACAACTTCCTCTCTTTGGTATATTCATAGCCAGGCTGCATTCTGTCTTTTTAGGCTAATTACACACTAATTTCTATCACTCCTTAGTCAAATGGGCCTACCTGCTGTTTTTTGTATGACCCTCAATTTCTTGCATTTGTTCTTGCTTAATTTCTTCTTTGTATTCATTGTGAAAATCCATTTTTACCTTTTTTTTTTTTAAACTTTGATCAAGGCAAAATTACATTTATTGACAAGTTGCTTTTTTCTTTCTGGGATGAATTTTTGCCAATATCTAGATTTACAAAAATAAATAAATGAATAATCATATTGACTGGAATCTTTCTTTCTAGCCCTTGTTCTTGAATTGTGGCTTTGTGACAGGGTCAGATTCTCCTTTCTAGAGGAAAAGTTGGCCCTGCTTTGTCTTTCCCTGAGCCATCTGTAATCCTGAATTGATTTTCACTTTTCAGGGTTATGCTCCCCCACCTTAGATAAGTGAGCTTTAGACTGCTGGTATTTTAGGATTCACTGCAATGTTTCATTGTTTTAGAGAACTTGAAGCCATTGGGTGCCTCAGCTGTTCTAGTTTGTATGCTGTTACACCTCACTGGTTGATTTTCTTCCTAGTGATTTCTCAATAAGCACCTATTGGTTTCCAATAACCCAGATGTTTTTCTGACAATGCTGGGACTTTCTCAAGGGAATGCTCTATTTTTGCTACCTCTGGACATAGAGAATTGTAGGCTGTAAGATTTCTGGTCTATCTACTGCTTCTTTTATTGTGCAATAGCTTTTGAGGTATTCTACTTTCTAATGATACTTGAATGCTTTCCTACTGTGCCCAGGTCTCTGACTGACTTTTGTGTAATTTGGGGTTGAAGAAATTATTGTACTTATTCCTTGGATTTCTTTATCATTATTTGGTCTGGTATGAATTTCATAGTTTTGTTGGAGTTAGCATGTGGGATTCTATCATCCATCTTCATGCATCAAGGCACTTTCATACCTTTCTAAAGATACATGTCTCCACTGGTGTATTTTTCTTCCTTGCTTCTACCTATTGGGATTCCTTATTCCTTTTAATGTTTATCTCAATTACCGCTTCTTCAAGACGTCTTTTTTAGCTCTCTTTTTTATTGAAGCTTTTTTAATTTTGCAAAATATTTGCATGAATAATTCTTTGACATTAATTTTGCAAAACCTCATGTTCCAATTTCCCCCCTTTCTGCCACTCTCTCTCCTAGAAAGCAAGTAGTCCAATATATGTTAAACACAGTAGAAATATGTGTTAAATCTAATATATACATATGTATTTATACAATTATCTTGCTGCACAAGAAAAATCAAATCAAACTGGAAAAATGAGAAAGAAAATAAAATGCAAGCAAACAACAACAAAAAGAGTGAAAATGCTATGTTGTGAATGACATTCAGCTTCCACAGTCCTTGCTCTTCATCACAAGACTGAAAACAATTTGAATCATCCCATTGAATCATCATCATCATATAATCTTGTTTTTGTCATATACAGTGATCTCCTGGTTCTTCTCATTTCACTTAGTGTCAGTTAATGGAAGTTTCTCCTCTTCAAGAAGTCTTTTCTTGTTCTCCCAGTGCTCTTCAAAATTATTTTGTATGTTAAGTTTTCTTATCAGTAAATGTGTTATATGAACAAATGAACTCCCTTACTCTTTCCACACTCAAGAGCTCAAGAAAATGTGAACTTTTTAAAGGTAGAAACTGTTTTGTCTTTTTTATTCCTAGAATTTAAGAGTGGGTTTATTACATCTGTAAATCTTAGAAATATTTATTGATTTATTGAGCAATGCTTACTGGGTCATCTACAATTTTTAATCCTCTGATCTTAATTGTGTCTTTATGGACAAATAGGAACAATTTTATTTCTTGTTCTTCAAGCCAATAACCTAGCTATTTTTCCAGCACCGTTATCAAAAAAATCTTGCCATCTACTCTCCCTATACCCTTCAAAAGAGATTCTATCAGTTCCTGTGCATTCAGGTATCATTAGAAAGTAGAATACCTCAAAAGCTATATATTTAACTCTAATCTTTTTTTTTCATGAAGTTGTTATGCATCATATCTTTATTTGGATTACTTTAGACATCTATACTCAACATGTCATAAATAGAACTCACATTCTTCTTTTCTAAATCTGCCGTTCTACTAAACTTTCTTATTTTTAAAGAGTATCATCATCCTTCTGGTTGCCTGGTTTCATTAGCTTGGAATAATAATAATAAACTCCTTTATTTCCCTCTCCCAGTATACTCAATTAATTGCCAAATTTTGTTAATTCTACATTTATTCTATCTATTGTATCAGTCATCTTTTCTCTACTCACAAAGCCACTACCACCCTAGCTCAAGGATCATAGCAATAATTTCCCAGTTGATGTCTTAGCCTTATAGCTCTATCTTTCTTCTGACTTTCTAGTACCAATATTCCATGTTTGCTAGATGGTGCATTTGATGATATTGCTCCTCTGCTGAAGAATCTTTAGTACCTCATGATTTACTTTATGACAAAATCTAAACTCCACAGCTTGCCATTTAGAGTTTGTCACAATCCAGCTAGAGTTCACCTTTCCAAACATATTTCTCATCACTCCCTTTTATAAAATCTGTGTTCCTTCCAAATTATTCTGGTTGATGTGTGGTCAAATAGCATTTTGTTTTATGTATCTAGACTTCCACAAGGTATCCCCAATATCTACAATTACTCCCAATTTATTTCTGCTTGCTAGAATCCTTAGATACCTTTAAAGCTCAATTGATAGAATCCCAACTATATGAAATCTTTTTTAATTTTCCCTAGTGGTTAGGTCTGCCTGCCTTCTCAAATGATATGGTATTGACCCATCATTTTATCTGAAATTTCCTTCATAAAACAAAACAACAACACCAACAACAACAAATAAAAAAAACTTCCTCAAGGAGTTCCCTCTATCCACTCGCTGTCTCATGTATCCACTAGATTTAGATTCCTATATAATGAACACTTTCTTCAAGAAGGGAATCCAGTGGTGCTAAAAATAGTTTACACCATAAAAACAATGAAATAGCCTGTGACTTAACAAAGAAATAATGGATTATTCACTTTGGTTAGTGTAGAAACTTCCTCTGGAGTCTGGGAAAAGAATAAAAGTTGGATGGTTCGGATGCCTCACTGATATCCATATAATAGCAAAAGAACTAGAGAAAGGCTTCTAGCATTTTTGGTGGACCTACTGTGGAGGATTAATGTAAAGACATAGGAAAAAATTACATAGCCTTAGAAAGCAAAGATAGGATAATAGCTATATTTTTGTAGCTATCTAAAAAGCAACATTTCCAAATGTCCAGTAGTATAAGAGAAACCAAGTTCCAAGAACTGTTGGGATCTTCAGGTACAATGAAAATAATTTCAAGTCCACAGAAAGTAAGAAGGATTCAAATAGTATATAGGAAAAAAAGTACACAAGTCCTGGATTATAAAATATTGTACAAATAGAATATACTATAATAAGTAATAATCAGCTACTGATTAGGGGTATGGCAGTGAAAGGGCTGCAACAGGAAAAATGAGATCTTTAGGAATAGTTGTCAAAATTTGGTTTTATACTGTTTGCAGTAACATACGAAGGTTTTCCATTTTCTATTTTACCTAAAAATTAAGATATTCTATAGATTAAAACCATATAATGAGATGTTCTGCTAAAAAGATTTAGGTTATTTATATATAATGTCAAAATAACATGATGAAAAATAAAAATAGTTTCATTTTTCATACATTAAGACAGCAGGTTTAACTAATTCTTTGTCATCAAATTAATTTCAAAGAACACCAAAAAATCTTCAGTGACTGAATTGACAAACTGTTCTGACATAATATAGACAAAGCTTCAGCATTAATTGAAAAATATTAACAAAAAAAATGAAGATTTCACTTACAAAATATGATTATTAGATCTAGGGCCAGCGGCCATTTGACATCTCTATGGCTCAGTTTTCTCATTATCTAAATAGGAATAACAATATAAACCTTTTCTACTTCACAGAAGTATTGTGAATCTAAAATGAGATAATATATAGGAAAAATTAAGTGTGCTGCACCAACTTTATTATTCAATGAAATGACTGTGAGAAGTCTGTTGATTAAAGAACTACATGAGATTGTATGGATTAGAATATAATAATAAAAATTTTATTTTCTGTATGAATTATCACAAGAAGCAGCATGGCAAGGTGCTTGGAATAATGAATTTAAAGTCAGAAAGACCCCAGTTGGAATCCTGCCTTGGGCACTTACAAATTATGATCCTGATTTTCTTCTTATACCTCAGACAACTCATTAGAATTTGCCTACTAAACAAAAGATTGCAATCTGTTTTGGAATAGGGAGTTCCCATACGGGAAATTGCTTGTACTAAAAAATTGAAAGAATATTGTGATATTCACATATGATGATATGAATGAAAGAGATCTTTTTTTTTTCTACATGAAAACAGATCCATCTTTATTCTGATTCAGGATCATCTCTAATATATACACATATATAAATTTACATACGATTTAGTCATACGCGTTGATTATACATATTTACATGTATATATTACATCCACATATATATATGAAGTATGCATGTATATGTGTGTATACATACATATGTGTGTTTGTGTGTGTGTGTGTGTGTGTGTGTGTGTATGAAAGTGTCCTCATTTTTTGAACTTATGCTGGTTAATCTGAATGTCATTCTTGTGCTTGAAATTTGAGCTGCTTCACTAAAGTTTTCAGAAAATATTGTCAGATATTCTTGAACATTAAATTTACTTAAAACTGGAAAAAAACAGTGAAGGAAAAACTCAGTTTCTCTGACATAATACAATCATATGGGAAAGATATGTCAGAAATGATGCATATAAACTTTTTGTAATCATATTTCTAAAAAAAAAACTTACTTGCATTAGCCAGAGAGAGTGAAGGGAACAAATGAAACTATTGTGTATAGTTCAGCAGGTCACAGTCTCAATTGTGCATGGATTTTTCTTCCAGGTGAGATCTCTTTGTTTAAAATTAGTTGTGCCTATTCTTTCAATTGCCTCTTCCCAGCTTCTTTTAGTTTCTGAGTGAGATTTTTACTTGCATATTCTCTTTCTGCAAATGAGTTAATTGAACTGTTGCTCCCCATCTCAAGTTCTCCCAAAGCCAAAGAACATATTGTATGGGAAAACTTAAAATATGGCACTCACTACTTTCCTCATTAAAATTAATTAGTACATTTTCTTTTTTGTTGTCTCCAGAGTGGCTATAGAAATATAACCACATAATTACTGGTTTTCATTATTGTAAATATGCTGTTCCCTCCATTTTAAATTACTTGTTTTATAACTTCTCCTGCTGCTGCCATGCTTCAAAGGTCTAGAGATGGAAATGTCTTTGGAAGTTTATTGCAAATGTAACCTTTTATAACTTTGGACCTGTTATTACCAGTCTCAGAAGAAATGGGTATGCATTAACTAAAGATTATAAATTAATTTTAAAATCATTGAAATATTGATTTTAATGTTTATAGATACTAATACTCTCATAATCATATCACTGGGGTCACAAAACAACCCTTCAGAAATATACTATTTTCTAATTACTTGTAGAGGACTATGAACATAGGAAGCTAAATTCTATTTTCTCCTCAGAATATATTCTTCCTCCAAACATATCCATCTGTGTAAATGAAATCACCATTTTGCCAGGAACTCTGACATATTCTTAAAGTCATTTTTTCTTCAACCCTTAAAATCAATTTGTCACCAAGTCAGTGAAATCTGCCTTCCTACTACTTTTTGAATTCATTGTATCCCTTACAGAAATAGATCCCCACTGTTTCAGTTCATTTTACATGAATTTACAATCACTTTAGCCTTTACTTATTCATGTACCACTTCTACCAGCTCAAATCCCTTAGGTGGTTACCTAGCGACTAAACAACAGATTCCAAACTTTCATTTTTCAAAACATTTTAATAATAGCTTTTAAAATTTAAAAATATATGCAAATAGTTTTTTTACATTTATCCTTGCAAAATCTTGTGTTCCAATTTTTTTTCTTTTTCTTCCCTCCACCAATTCCCCTAGACAGCAAGTAATATAATATATGTTAAACATGTGAAATTTTTTATACTTTTTCCACATTTTTCATGAAGCACAAGAAAAATCAGATCAAAAAGGTAAGAAAAAACGATAAAGAAAAACAAGCAAGCAAGCATCAACAAAAAAGGTGAAAATATTATGTTGTGATTTGGAGATGACTTTCTTCTTTACAAGTTTATTGGAATTTGCCTGAATTACCTCATTGTTGAGAAGAGCCATGTCATTCAGAGTTGATCGTCACATAATCTTTTTGTTGCTGTGCAGAATGTTCTCTTAGTTCTACTCAATTTATTTAGCATCAGTTTGTGTAAGTCTTTCCAGGCCTTTCTGAAATCATCTTGCTGATAGTTTCTTATAAAACAATAATGTCCCATAACATTTCATATCCCATAATTTATTCTGCTATTCCCCAACTGATAAGCATCCATTCCAGTTTCTAGGTCCTTGCTGCCACAAAAAGAGCTGCTATAAACATTTTTGTACATATGGGTGCTTTCCCCCTATTATCTCTTTGAGATACAATCCCAGTAGAGACACTGCTGGCCCAAAGGGTATACACAATTTGTAGCCCATTGGGCATAATTTCAAGTTGCTGTCCAGAATGGTTGGATCAATTCACAACTCCACCAACAAGGTATTAGTGTCTTAGATTTCCTACAGCCCTCCAACCTTTATGAATGTTTTTTGTCATCGTAGCCAATTTAAGAAGTGTTTAGGGGGACCTCAGAGTTGTCTTAATTTGCATTTCTCTAATCAATAGTGATTTAGAGCATTTTAAAAAATATGACTAGAAATGGTTTTAATTTCTTCATCTGAAAATTGTTTATATCCTTTGACTATTTATCAATTAGAAAATGGCTTGTATTCTGATAAATTTTATACAATTCTGTGTATTTTTAAAATGAGAACCATTGAATATATTTTTTCCAGTTTTCTGCTTCCCTTCTTATCTTTTTTTTTTGATAGAAAACGTATTTATTTTAATACACATTACTTTATGAATCATGTTAGGAGAGAAAAATCAGAGCAAAAGGGAAAAACCATGGGAGAGATATTTTTATCTCTCCCATAAAAAACAAACAAACAACAACAACAACAACAACAAAAAAAAAAAAACAGAAAAAAGAAGTGAACATAGCATATGTTGATTTATATTCTGTCTCCTTAGATCTTTTTCTGGATGCAGATGGCATTTTCCGTCCAAAGTCTATTGGGATTGTTTCAGATTACTGAATCACTGAGAAAGACCAAGTCTTTCATAGTTGATCATTCCACATTCTTGCTTTTATGTGCTGCTGAGAAAAAGGTGTACTCATTTCTGTCCCTATTCAATTTTTTTCAGAGGTCTATCATATTTAGGTTTTCTAAGATTCTTTTAAACTCCATAGTTTCTTCCTTGTTTATTTTGTGGTTAGATTTGTCTGATTCTGGGAGGGGAAGGTTAATATTCCTCACTAGAATAGTTTTGCTGTCTATTTCTTCTTGTAACTGGATTAAAATCTTCTCTAGGAATTTGCCTACTCTACCACTTAGTGCATACACATATAGTGTCTTTACTACTTCATTATTTACTGTATCCTTTATGAAGATGTACTTTGCTTCTTTATCTCTATTAATAAGATCTATTTTTACTTTTGCTTTATCTGAAACCAGAATTGCTACCCCTGCTTGTTTTTCTTTTACTTTAGCTGAAGCATAATAAATTCTGTTCCAGCATTTTAATTTTTCTCTGTATGTGTCTCTGTGTCAAATGTGTTTCTTCTAAACCACAAATTGTAGGATTCTGGTTTTTTAAAATCCATTCTATTTGCTTCCCTTTTATGGGAGAGTTCATCCTATTCACATTCACAGTTATGATTACCAGCTCTGGATTTCTTTCCCTCCATCCTATTTTCTGCTCTTTTCACCCTGTCCTTAGCTGTGTGTGTTCTTTTTTTACACTCTTCATCCACTACCACTTTATCTCATATCACTCCTCCCCTTCTCTTACTAATGTTTTTTACTCACCCCACCCACTACCTAATCTTCTATCAACCCTTCCTTTCTTCTCTTACCTTTTTTCCTAGTGTTTCTGCTCTCCCTTCTATTCTGCCCCTCCCTTTTCTTTTCCTCTTTCTTTTCCTACTTCTTTATAGGATTGAACAAATTTCTGTATCTAACTGAATGATTAAGTTATTCCCTCTTAGAGCCAAAACTGATGAGATCAAGTGTCAGACAATGCTTATCCCCCTCTCTTTTTTCCCTCCATAGTAATAGGTCTTTGCACTTCTTTATGTGAACTAGTTATTCTATTATAGTTCTCCTTTTCTCTTTCTCAAGTACAGACCATTTCCCACTTTTTAATGTCTTTTTCTTTGATGTCATCATATCAGAATCCATTTACAGTCACACTCTCCATATGCTGCCCCATTCTGTCTGCCCCAGTGACAGATATAGTTCTCAAGAGTTTCAGATGGGACTTCCGGTTAAGATGGCGGAGAGGAGGCTCACAGCTGCATAAGCTCCACGCTTTCTCTCACTATCCATTTCATTACAAGCCTCTGAATCAATGCTTGACTGAAAAAAAAACCCACAAATAGTTACCAAGAGAAGCCATCCTTGAGATCCGCCAAGAAAGGTCTGTCTTTACTGGAGGGCTGGGGCGGTTTTAGATCGGGCGCAGGCGGCGGGCAGTGGCAGTGAGGGCACAGGAGCAGACTGGAGAGGGGGTGGGGAGTGATTGCAGCCGTCTCTGCGGGGAGAGCTTCGCTACAGGTTTGGATACTTTCCTCCGGCAGCAAGTCAACAGCCCAGCAGAGAAGCTAGAAACACCGGGGCTGAAGAATACAACCCCAAACAGCTGGAGTCTCTCGGGACCTGGCCGCCCCCCCCTTCCCCCCCTCAGTGACTCAGCACGCTTTGGGATCTCAGAGCGCAGGCGCAGCACAGTCCTGCTAGTGCCTCACTGCTGCCCCCTGCAGTCTGTAGAGGATGCTCGATAACACACCCAGCCCCTCCCCCCCCCCCAAAGAAAGACTCCAGTTTTTTCTGTTTTTCTTTGGTAGTTTGTCTCTGATTAATAGACAGAATGAGCAAGAAGCTGAAGAGGACTTTAACCCTTGACAGCTTCTACACAGATAGAGAGCAGACTCTAAATCCTGAGGAGACTAAAAACAGGCAGTCCCCAGGTGAATCCCAAAAGGAGGAGATTGTCTGTTCCTCAGCACAGATGAACCTCATAGAAGTGATTAAAAAGGCTCTCACAAGGGAGCTAGAAGAAAAATGGGGAAAGCAGAGTGAGGCTTGGGAAAAGGAGAGGGAGGCTTGGCAAAAGAGCCTGGAGAAAGTTAAAGAGAGAGTGGATAAAGAAGTAAAATCCTTGAAAAATAGGATTAGTGAACTGGAAACAGAAAACAGCTCTCTAAAAAACAAAATTGGCGAAATGGAAAAAAATTCCACAGAACAAAAGAACTCAATTGGACAATTAGAGAAAGATTTTTAAAAAGTGAGTGAAGAGAATACTTCACTGAAAATCAGAATTGAACAAGTGGAATTGAATGACTCGAGGAGACAAGAAGAATCAGTCAAGCAAATCCAAAAAAATCAAACAATGGAGAAAAATGTGAAATACCTTCTGGGGAAGACAACAGACCTGGAAAACAGATCCAGAAGAGACAATCTGAGAATCATTGGACTCCCAGAAAAACATGATGAAAAAAAGAGCCTGGACACTGTCTTCCAGGAAATTATCAAAGAGAACTGCCCAGAAGTCATAGGAACAGAGGAAAAAATAAACATTGAAAGGATTCATCGATCACCCACTGAAAGGGATCCTAAAATCAAAACACCAAGGAATATAGTGGCCAAATGCCAGAACCCTCAGATGAAAGAAAAAATATTGCAAGCGGCTAGAAAAACCCAATTCAAGTATCAAGGAGCCACAATAAGGATCACCCAGGATCTGGCAGCATCCACATTAAAAGATCGAAGGGCCTGGAATATGATATTCCGAAAGGCTAAGGAACTTGGTATGCAACCAAAAATAACTTACCCAGCGAGAATGAGCATCTTTTTCCAGGGAAGAAGATGGACATTCAACGAAGTAAGCGAATTTCATCTATTTCTGATGAAAAAACCAGAACTTAACAAAAAGTTTGATCTACAAATATAGAACTCAAGAGAAATCTAAAAAGGTAAAGATTAATCTTGGGAACTATATTTTGACTATATAGATGTATAAAGAATACATGTATACCTTGTTCTAGAAATTGATGTGGAAAGGACATTGTACCAGAAAAAGGGTAAAGTGGGGGTAGTACATCTCATGAAGAGGCATAGGAAACCTATTATATCTGAGAGAAAGAATGGAGGGGGATGAATATAGTGGGTATCTTACTGCCTTCAGAATTGGCTTTAAGTGAAAAATCTTAAGACATATTCAATCTATGGTGAAACTTCTCCCATCTCATTGAAAAGTGAGAAGGGAAAAGTGGAAAGGGAAGGAATAAGCTAAGCGGAAGGGAATATGGGAACTGGGAGGGAAAGGGGTAAGATAGGGGGAGAAACTCTAAGGCGGGGGGAGGGACACTAAAAAGGGAGGGCTGTGAGAAGCAAGGGGTGCTCACAAGCTTAATACTTGGAAGGGGGGGAAAGGGGAAAGAAGGGAGGAAAGCATAAACCGGGGTTAACAAGATGGCAAGTAATACAGAATTGGTCATTCTAACCATAAACGTGAACGGGGTAAACTCCCCCATAAAGAGGAAGCGGTTAGCAGAATGGATTAAAAGCCAGAATCCTACAATATGTTGTTTACAGGAAACACACCTGAAGCGGGGAGATACATGCAGGTTAAAGGTAAAAGGTTGGAGCAAAATCTACTATGCTTCAGGTGAAGTAAAAAAAGCAGGGGTAGCCATCCTGATCTCAGATCAAGCTAAAGCAAAAATTGACCTAATTAAAAGAGATAAGGAAGGACACTATATCTTGCTAAAGGGTAGCATGGATAATGAAGCACTATCTATATTAAACATATATGCACCAAGTGGGGTAGCATCTAAATTCTTAAAAGAGAAACTAAGAGAGCTGCAAGAAGAAATAGACAGTAAAACTATAATAGTGGGAGATCTTAACCTTGCACTCTCAGAATTAGATAAATCAAACCACAAAATAAATAAGAAAGAAGTCAAAGAGGTAAATAGAATACTAGAAAAGTTAGATATGATAGATCTCTGGAGAAAATGTAATGGAGACAGAAAGGAATACACTTTCTTTTCAGCAGTTCATGGAACTTATACAAAAATTGACCATATATTAGGACATAAAAACCTCAAACTCAAATGTAGTAAGGCAGAAATAGTAAATGCATCCTTTTCAGACCACGATGCAATGAAAATTACATTCAACAAAAAACCAGGGGGAAGTAGACCAAAAAATAATTGGAAACTAAATAATCTCATACTAAAGAATGATTGGGTGAAACAGCAAATCATAGACATAATAACTTCACCCAAGAAAACGATAATAATGAGACATCATACCAAAATGTATGGGATGCAGCCAAAGCGGTAATAAGGGGAAATTTCATATCTCTAGAGGCCTATTTGTGTAAAATAGAGAAAGAGAAGGTCAATGAATTCGGTTTGCAACTAAAAATGCTAGAAAAGGAACAAATAAAAAACCCCCAGTCAAACACTAAACTTGAAATTCTAAAAATAAAAGGTGAGATCAATAAAATTGAAAGTAAAAAGACTATTGAATTGATTAATAAAACTAAGAGTTGGTTCTATGAAAAAAACAACAAAATAGACAAACCCTTAGTAAATCTGATTAAAAAAAGGAAAGAGGAAAATCAAATTGTTAGTCTTAAAAATGAAAAGGGAGAACTCACCACTAACGAAGAGGAAATTAGAGCAATAATTAGGAGTTACTTTGCCCAACTTTATGCCAATAAATTCGACAACTTAAATGAAATAGAAAAATACCTCCAAAAATACAGCTTGCCCAAACTAACAGAGGAAGAAGTAAATATCCTAAACAGTCCCATCTCAGAAAAAGAAATAGAACAAACTATCAATCAACTCCCTAAGAAAAAATCCCCAGGACCAGATGGATTTACATGTGAATTCTACCAAACATTTAAAGAACAATTAACTCCAATGTTATATAAACTATTTGAAAAAATAGGGATTGATGGAGTCCTACCAAACTCCTTTTATGACACAGATATGGTACTGATACCTAAACCAGGTAGGCTGAAAACAGAGAAAGAAAATTATAGACCAATCTCCCTAATGAATATTGATGCTAAAATCTTAAATAAAATATTAGCAAAAAGATTACAGAAAATTGTCACCAGGATAATACACTATGACCAAGTAGGATTTATACCAGGAATGCAGGGCTGGTTCAATATTAGGAAAACTATTAGCATAGTTGACTATATCAATAACCAAACAAACAAAAACCACATGATCATCTCAATAGATGCAGAAAAAGCATTTGATAAAATCCAACATCCATTCCTAATAAAAACACTTGAGAGCATAGGAATAAATGGACTTTTCCTTAAAATAGTCAGGAGCATATATTTAAAACCATCAGTAAGCATCATATGCAATGGGGAAAAACTGGAACCTTTCCCAGTAAGATCTGGAGTGAAGCAAGGTTGCCCACTATCACCATTATTATTTAATATCGTATTAGAAACACTAGCCTCGGCAATAAGAGTCGAGAAAGATATAAAAGGAATTAGAGTAGGTAATGAGGAAATCAAACTATCACTCTTTGCAGATGATATGATGGTATACCTAGAGAACCCCAGAGATTCTACCAAAAAGCTATTGGAAATAATTCATAATTTTAGCAAAGTAGCTGGCTACAAAATAAATCCCCATAAATCCTCAGCATTTTTATACATCAGCAACAAAACCCAACAGCAAGAGATACAAAGAGAAATTCCATTCAGAATAACTGTTGATACCATAAAATATTTGGGAATCTATCTACCAAAGGAAAGTCAGGAATTATATGAGCAAAATTATAAAAAAGTCTCCACACAAATAAAGTCAGACTTAAATAATTGGAAAAATATTAAGTGCTCTTGGATCGGCCGAGCGAACATAATAAAGATGACAATACTCCCTAAACTAATCTATTTATTTAGTGCTATACCAATCAGACTTCCAAGAAAATATTTTATTGATCTAGAAAAAATAACAACAAAATTCATATGGAACAATAAAAAGTCGAGAATCTCAAGGGAATTAATGAAAAAAAAATCAAATGAAGGTGGCCTAGCTGTACCTGATCTAAAACTATATTATAAAGCAGCAGTCACCAAAACCATTTGGTATTGGCTAAGAAATAGATTAGTGGATCAGTGGAAAAGGCTAGGCTCACAAGACAGAATAGTCAATTATAGCAATCTAGTGTTTGACAAACCCAAAGCCCCTAACTTCTGGGAAAAGAATTCATTATTTGATAAAAACTGCTGGGATAATTGGAAATTAGTATGGCAGAAATTAGGCATGGACCCACACTTAACACCATATACCAAGATAAGATCAAAATGGGTCTATGACCTAGGCATAAAGAACGAGACTATAAATAAATTAGAGGAACATAGAATAGTTTATCTCTCAGACTTGTGGAGGAGAAAGAAATTTGTGACCAAAGATGAACTAGAGACCATTACTGATCACAGAATAGAAAATTTCGATTACATCAAATTAAAAAGCCTTTGTACAAATAAAACTAATGCAAACAAGATTAGAAGGGAAGCAACAAACTGGGAAAACATTTTCACAGTTAAAGGTTCTGATAAAGGCCTCATTTCCAAAATATATAGAGAACTGACTCAAATTTATAAGAAATCAAGCCATTCTCCAATTGATAAATGGTCAAAGCAGTGTTTCTATTGGGCTTATATCCCAAAGAAATACTAAAGAAGGGAAAAGGACCTGTATGTGCCAAAATGTTTGTAGCAGCCCTGTTTGTAGTGGCTAGAAACTGGAAAATGAATGGATGCCCATCAATTGGAGAATGGCTGGGTAAATTGTGGTATATGAATGTTATGGAATATTATTGTTCTGTAAGAAATGACCAGCAGGATGAATACAGAGAGGCTTGGAGAGACCTTCATGAACTGATGCTAAGTGAAATGAGCAGAACCAGGAGATCATTATACACTTCGACAACGATATTGTATGAGGACATATT
Source organism: Antechinus flavipes (assembly GCF_016432865.1). Classification (NCBI taxonomy): domain Eukaryota; kingdom Metazoa; phylum Chordata; class Mammalia; order Dasyuromorphia; family Dasyuridae; genus Antechinus; species Antechinus flavipes. The sequence continues at coordinate 461,957,498 of NC_067400.1, forward strand.
TTGATGGAAGTGGATTTCTTTGACAAAGAGACCTGAGTTTCAATTGATAAATGACGGACAAAAGCAGCTACACCCAAAGAAAGAACACTGGGAAACGAATGTGAATTATCTGCATTTTTGTTTTTCTTCCCGGATTATTTATACCTTCTGAATCCAATTCTCCCTACGCAACAAGAGAACTGTTCGGTTCTGCAAACATATATTGTATCTAGGATATACTGCAACATATCCAACATATAAAGGACTGCTTGCCATCTAGGGGAGGGGGTGGAGGGAGGGAGGGGAAAAAAATCGGAACAGAAATGAGTGTCAATATAATGTAATTATTAAATAAAAAAACTTAAAAAAAAAAAAAAAAAGGATATGAACAGACAATTTTCAGAGGATGAGACTGAAACTATTACCACTCATATGAAAGAGTGTTCCAAATCATTATTGATCAGAGAAATGCAAATTAAGACAACTCTGAGATACCACTACACACCTGTCAGATTGGCTAAGATGACAGGAAAAAATAATGATGAATGTTGGAGGGGATGCGGGAAAACTGGGACACTAATGCATTGTTGGTGGAGTTGTGAACGAATCCAACCATTCTGGAGAGCAATCTGGAATTATGCCCAAAAAATTATCAAATTGTGCATACCCTTTGATCCAGCAGTGTTTCTATTGGGCTTATATCCCAAAGAAATACTAAAGAAGGGAAAGGGACCTGTATGTGCCAAAATGTTTGTAGCAGCCCTGTTTGTAATGGCTAGAAACTGGAAAATGAATGGATGCCCATCAATTGGAGAATGGCTGGGTAAATTGTGGTATATGAATGTTATGGAATATTATTGTTCTGTAAGAAATGACCAGCAGGATGAATACAGAGAGGACTGGCGAGACTTACATGAACTGATGCTAAGTGAAATGAGCAGAACCAGGAGATCATTATACACTTCGACAACGATATTGTATGAGGACATATTTTGATGGAAGTGGATTTCTTTGACAAAGAGACCTGAGTTTCAATTGATAAATGACGGACAAAAGCAGCTACACCCAAAGAAAAAACACTGGGAAACGAATGTAAACTATCTGCATTTTTGTTTTTCTTCCCGGATTATTTATACCTTCTGAATCCAATTCTCCCTACGCAACAAGAGAACTGTTCGGTTCTGCAAACATATATTGTATCTAGGATATACTGCAACATATCCAACATATAAAGGACTGCTTGCCATCTAGGGGAGGGAGTGGAGGGAGGGAGGGGGAAAAAAAATCGGAACAGAAACGAGTGTCAATATAATGTAATTATTAAATAAAAAATTTAAAAAAAAAAAGAGTTTCAGATATTGTTTTCCCATCTAGGGATATAAACAGTTTAATTTTTGAATAATATATTTCCCCCTGTTTACCTTTTTATGCTTCTCTTGAGTCCTGTGTTTGTAGATTACATTTTCTGTATAGTTCTGTTTTTTTTTTTTTTTTATTCAAAATGATTGAAAGTCTTTTATTTCATTGAAACTCCATCCCCTTCCCTGCAAAATGATACTGAGTTTCCCTGGGTAGTTAATTCTTGTTTGTAACCCTAGGTCCTTTGCCTTCTGGAATATGGTATTCCAGGTCCTTTAATCTTTTAGTAGATAATACTAGACACTGGCTAATATTGATGAATGCTCCTTGATATTTGAATTGTTTTTGTCTGGCATTTGCAGTATTTTTTTTTTCCTTGAGATTATAGTTTTTGAGTTTTGCAACAATGTTCCTTGGGGTTTTCTTGTGAGATGTCTTATCAGAGGTGATCAATGAATTATTTCAATAAGTATTACCCCCTCTGTTTCTAGAACATTGGGACAGTTTTCCTTAATGAACTCTTGTAAAATGCTATCCAGGATTTTTTTTTTTTTTTTTGGTCATGGCCTTCAGATAGGGCAAACATTTTTACATTGTCTATTCTGGATTTATTTTCCAAGTCAGCTGTTTTGCCAATAAGGTCTTTCACACTTTTTTCCTTTCTTTAATTCTTTTTAGTTTGTTGAGTAATTCTTGCTATCTCACACAGTCATTAGCTTCCATTTTCCCTGTTCTAGTTTTTAATGCGTGATTTTCTTTAGTTAATTTTCATGTCTTTTTCCATTTGCTTTATTTTACTGTTGAAGTAGTTTTCCTCTTCAGACAATTTTTTCCTTTCTTTTCCAAATTGTTGAGTCTGTCATGCATATCTCTCATTTTTTTCTCAGTTTTTCTTTTACCTCTTGTTTTTCTTTTGAAGTCTTTTATAAGTATTTCCATGAAGGTTCTTTAGGTTTGAGACCAATTTATCTCACTCTGAGATTTTATCTGTGGACATTATGTCCTCATCTGAATTTGTGTTTTGATCTTCCCTGACACCATAGTAGCTTTCTATGCCCAAGGTTCTTTTCTGGTTTTTTGCTCATTTTCCTCTTCTCTTCCTCCTTCTCCTCCTTCTCCTCCTTCTCCTCTTCCTCTTCTTTCTCCTCCTTCTCCTTTTCCTCTTCCTCCTTCTTTTCTTCTTCTTCCTTCTCCTCCTTCTCCTCCTCCTCTTTCTCCTCTTCTTCCTCCTTTTCCTCCTCTTCTTCCTCCTCCTCCTTCTCCTCCTCTTCTCTTATTCTTCCTCTCTTTTTTCCCTCCATAGTAATAGATCTTTGCACTTCTTTATGTGAACTAGTTGTTCTATTATACTTCTCCTTTTCTCTTTCTCAAGTACAGACCATTTCCCACTCTTTAATGTCTTTTTCTTTGATGTCATCATATCAGAATCCATTTACAGTCACACTCTCCATATGCTGCACCATTCTATCTGCCTCAGATATGAAAGCCTTACTCCTTACCCAGTGCTTATGGCTAGAATTTTATTAAAGGCCATTAAGTGGGCAGTACAATTATCTGGGATAAGACCTGACAAGATATACACCTTTTATACTAATGCACAAATTAATGTATGCTGTGAAATCATCCCCAGAATGGCAAATTTTACTGGCCACAGCTCCAAATTTCACACATGGGTTCCCATTAAAGATAACCAGACTATTACATAATTGGCGATGGATTCTTGAAGAAAAAGTTTCTAAAATTCCTCTTAAAGGACCAACTATCTTTACAGATGCATCCAAACATAATATTTGTGCTGTATACTCTCGTGACTTAACTATAAAGAGAGTAGTCAGAACTTCTTTTCAATCCACTCGGCAGAATGAATTGTATGCGATCATTCTAGCTCTTACTTATTATCCAGGTGATATAAATATAATATCGGATTCAGCCTATTCAGTAGCTGTGGTACAAAGAATTGCCACAATCCAAATAAAATTTGTAGCTTCCAATATATATCAGCTGTATAAGAAACTTCAGGAGCAAGTGAGAAAGCATCTAGATAAGATTTATATCTTTCATGTTCACTTTCATAGTGGACTTCCAGATCCTGTTTTTGATGATAATTCAAAGGCAAATAGCCTTCTAATCATGTTGTTCAATAATCCTTTATTTCAAGAAACCCAAGAATCTCATTCTAAATATTATCAGGCTGCTTGACCTTTATATTTGCAATTTGGAATAACAAGAGAGGAAACTAGGAATATAGTAAAAGACTGTACAGCTTGCCTTCCTTCCCACACTCCTTCGCTTCCTTCAGGGCAGAACTCTCCCTGCTTTGAGACCCAATGAAATTTGGCAAATGGATGTGATCCATTATAAATCTTTTCGTTGTCTCTCTTTTATCCATGTTGTGGTAGACAAGTTTTCAGCATTCACTTTTGCAATACCAGCAGCAAAAGAGACAGCCCAAGTGGTCACTGAATTACTTATCCAAGCATTTGCAATTATGGATGTGCCACAAACAATAAAAACAGATAATAGACCTTCGTATACTTCTAAACATTTTGTACACTTTTGTGAACAGTATCAGATTTTACACACCGCTGGCATACCCTTTAATCCTTAGGGTCAGGCAATAGTAGAGAGGAGAAACAGAGACATTAAGATGCTCCTCCAAAAACAAAGGAAAGGGGGAGCCACAGGTAACCCTAGAGGACTTCTACATTTAGCTCTTTATACAATTAACTTCTTGATTTTTGACAAAGATGCACTGGCTCCAGCAGACAGGTTTTATGACCCACCGGAAGGGAGTGTCCAGTGAGAGGAGCTCCACTATCTTTAGATAATCACCAGGTGATGTGGAGAGATCCAGAAAGTGGTGAATGGAAGAGACCCGATAGGCTAACTGCTTGGGGGAGAGAGTTTGCATGTATCTTTACAGATGGAGAAGGAATTATATGTATGTCAACAAGCTGTATTTGCCTTGTCCATCAGAGAGAGAGGGAGCAGACTCTCAAAACGAAGGAGAAGACTCAAGAAACATTGGGTGGTTCATCACTATCTGTGCCTCACACTGAAAGAGCATGGCAGTTATGGCAATTGACTCAAGGACATAAAAAATTGTTGGACTTCAAAACCCTCAGGAACCATTGGTTTCTCTGAGACATGATAAGACTGTTATAGGACTTGAAGCCCTCAGGAATCATTGGATTCTCTGAGAAATGATAAGACTGTTGCGACTTCAAAATCGGCAGGAATCATTGGATTCCCTAATTTATTAAAAGACTGTTGCAGGACTTCAAAAACTTGCAGGAATCATTGTATTCCCTGACACTTGAAGTAATGACAATAGATTGGTATTGGACTATCTCGTGGCTGCTGAAGAAGGCATATGTGTGATTGTTATTTATATACCCTCCTTCTAGAACTTCTGGAAATCTTTTACAACACCATCTTGATTCATATTGTTTGTTATATCACTACTTGCATGTACAATTCATGTTTGTTACATCACATTGAGCCTGCACCAGCTGTAGGGAGAGTCTTCACTGCTAGTCTGTGCTTTATTGCTATGTGCTTCAGTAATACCTCCCATGCTAATGGGTTTGTGCATACCTGTTTCTAGTAAGACCCTCAGCCAGAAACCCACTAGCAATATCTGGCTTGACTCCCCACTTCCCTTTGGTGTTTTTCATTTCCCTTCCTGAGAAGTCAGGGAGGACATGATCATCTCCTTTTTAGTGCTTTCACCTCCCTTCCTGAGAAGTGAGGAGGGTGTGATCACCCCCTTTTCGGCACTTTCATCTCCTTTCCTGAGAAGTGAGGGATGGCATGACCACCTGTGTTCTAAAACAAAAGAAAGTGGGAGATGTAAAGAGCTGAAACTCTGACTAGGTGCATTTGAATCAGATAACTAAGCTCTTAAGGCTAATTACTTATTCACAATAAGACAATGACTCTATTAGCATATGTTTGGAATTACTCTTCCCACAGTTAATGCTGGCTCAATGTTTGGGGTAAAGAGAATTGTAGCTAAAGATTAAGGGGTGAGGTGAGAGGGGCAAGAGAACTTCACTTTGCAGCAGGAACATTTAGTAGTTGGTGGCAAGCTTGTAGCAGTTTGTCTCCTTCACTTCTCCCCCTAAATACCAAGGACTTTTACTTATCCTGACTCCGGCAGTTCCTGATGCCTACAGGGAGCTAGCCTGGACTTCACACAGAATTAGTAGTTTTAACTTTAAATGTGAATGGGGAGAACTCTCCCATAAAGCAGAAGCAGATAGCAGACTGAATTAAAAGCCAGAATCTTACAATTTGTTGTTTACAAGAAACACATTTAAAGCAGTATGATTCATACAGAATAGAGGTAAAAGGCTGAGCAGAGTCTATTAAGCTTCAGGTGAAATTAAAACAAACAAACAAACAAAAACAGGAATAGCCATCCTGATTTCAGATCATGCAAAAGCAAAAATTGATCTAATTAAAAGAGATAAGAAAGGAAACTATATCTTGCTAAAGGGTATCATAGATAATGAAGCAATATACATAGTAAACATATATACACATACTTGTATAGTGTGGAAATTCCTAAAGGAGAAGTTAAGAGATCTGCGAGAAGAAACAGACAGCAAAACTATAATAATGGGAAATCTCAACCTTGCTCTCTCAGAACTAGATAAATCAAACCACAAAACAGATAAGAGAGAAGTTAAAGAGAAAAATAGAATACTAGAAAAGTTAGGCATGATATATCTTTGGAGAAAATTGAATGGAGAAAGAAAGGATTACACTTTCTTCTTGGCAGTTCATAGAACCTAAACAAAAATTGATTGTATATTAGAACAAATGAAGAAAAGCAGAAATAGTAAATGCATTTTTTTCAGGTTACAATGCAATAAAAATTGCATTCAAAAGAAGGCCAGGGGAAAATATACCAAAAAGTAATTGCAAACTAAATAATATCATCCTAAAGAATGAATGGGTGAACCAGCAAATCATAGACGCAATTAATAATTACATCCAAGAGAATGACAATAATGAGACAACATACCAGAATTTGTGGGATGAAGCCAAAGTGGTAATAAGGGTAAATTTTATATCTCTAGAAGCTTACTTGCATAAAATAGAGAAAGAGAAAATCAATGAATTGGGCTTGCAACTAAAAAAGCTAGAAAAGAACAAATTAAAACACCCCAATCAAACACCACACTTGAAATTCTAAAAATAAAAGGAGAGACCAATAAAACTCAACACAAAAAACTATTAAGTTAATAAATTAAACTAAACTAAGAGTTGGTTTTATGAAAAAAAATACAATAGATAAGCCTTTAGTTAATTTGATTAGAAAAAGGAAAGTGGAAAATCAAATTGTTAGTTTCTTTTTTCTTTTTTTTTTTTTTAATTTTTATTTTATTTAATAATAACTTTATATTGACAGAATCCATGCCAGGGTAATTTTTTTACAACATTATCCCTTGCACTCGCTTCTGTTCTGATTTTTCCCCTCCCTCCCTCCACCTCCTCCCCTAGATGGCAAGCAGTCCTATATATGTTAGATATGTTGCAGTGTATCCTAGATACAATATATGTTGCAGAACTGAACAGTTCTCTTGTTGCACAGGGAGAATTGGATTCAGAAGGTAAAAATAACCCGGGAAGAAAAACAAAAATGCAAATAGTTCACATTCGTTTCCCAATGTTCTTTCTTTGGGTGTAGCTGCTTCTGTCCATCATTTATCAGATTGTTAGTTTCAAAAAGGGAGAACTCATTGCTAATGAAGAGGAAATTAAAGCAATAATTAGGAATTATTTTGCCCAACTTCATGCCAATACATTTGATAACCTAAATGAAATGGTTGAATATCTACAAAAATATAGATTTCCCAGATTAACATAAGAGGAAATAAATTACTTATACAGTCCCATTTCAGAAAAAAGAAATAGAGCAAGCCATTAATCAACTCCCTAAGAAAAAATTTCCAGGGCCAAGAGGATTTCCATGTGAATTTTATCAGATGTTTAAAGAACAATTAACTTCAATGCCATATAAACTTTTTGAAAACATAGGGAAAAAAGGATTCCTACCAAACTCTTATGACACAGACATCATACTGATACCTAAATCAGGTAGGATGAAAACAGAAAAAGAAAATTATAGACCAATTTCCCTAATTAATATTGATGCAAAAATCTTAAATAAAATATTACCATAAAGATTACAGAAAGTCATCTCCAGAATAGTACACCATGACCAAGTAACTATTATAGCAGCAACTAGGCATCAACCCATATCTGATACCATATACCAAGACAAGGTCAAAATGGGTTCATGATCTAGACATAAAGAATGATATTATAAACATATTAGAAGAACATAGGATAGTTTACCTCTCAGATCTGTGAAGGAGGAAGGAATTTGTCACCAAAGAAGAACTGGAGATCATTATTGATCACAAAGATAACTTTACTATATTATGTTAAAAAAAGTTTTTGTACAAACAAAACTAATGCAGACAAGATTAGAAGTGAAGCAATAAACAGGGAAAACATTTTTACATTCAAATGTTCTGATAAAGACCTCATTTCTAAAATATATAGAGAATTAACTCAAATTTATAAGAATTCTAGTCATTCTCCAATTGATAAAAGGTCAAAGTATATGGATAGAGAATTTTCAGGTGAAGAAATTGAAATTATTTGTAGTCATTTGAAAAGGTGCTCCACATCACTGTTGATCAGAGAAATGTAAATTAAGATATCTCTGAGCTATCACTACACACTTCTTAGATTGGCTAAGATGACAGGAAAAGATAATGAATGTTGGAGGGGATGTGGGAAAACTGGGACACTGATACCTTGTTGGAACTGTGAAAGGATCCAACCATTCTGGAGAGCAATCTGCAACTATGTTCAAAAAGTTATCAAACCTTATATACCCTTTGCCCCGGCAGTGTTACTACTGGGCTAATATCCCAAAGAGATCGTAAAGGAGGAAAAAGGACCATATGTGCAAAATGTTTGTGGCAGCCCTTTTTGTCATGGCAAGAAACTGGAAATTGAATGAATTCCCATCAATTGGATAACGGCTAAATAAATTATGGTACATGAATGTTATGAAATATTATTGTTCTGTAAGAAACAACCAGCAGGATGATTTCAGAGATGACTGGAGAGATTTACATGAACTGATGCTAAGTGAAATGAGTAGAACCAGGAGATCATCATACATGGCAACAAAAAGAGTATATTATGTTCAATTCTGATGGACATGGTTCTCTTCAACAATGAGATGATTCAAACCAATTCAAATTGTTCAGTGATGAAGAGAATCATTTATACCCAGAGAGAAGACTGTGGGAACTGAATGTGGACCACAACAGCATTCTCACACTCTCTGTTATTGTTTGCTTGCATTTTGTTTTCTTTCTCAGTTTTTTTTCCCTTCTTGATCTGATTCTTCTTGTGCAGCAGGACAACTGTATAAATATATACACATATATTGGATTTAACATATCTTTTACCGTATGTGACATGTATTAGACTACCTGCCATCTAACAGAAGGGTTGGGGGAAAGGTGAGGGTAGTTTGGAATAGAAAGTTTTTCAAGGATCAATGTTGAAAAATTACCTATGTATATGTTTTGTAAATAAAAAGTCTTAATAAAAATAATAAAAAAGAAAATGCAATTATGTTTTAGTGATTGTGCACTAAGCTACCTTGGACAATAGAATTTGCAAGGAGAAATGAATGTAAACCATTTGCATTTTTGTTTTACTTCCCCCCGGTTATTTTTACCTTCTGAATCCCATTCTTCCTGTGCAACAAGAGAACTGTTCAGTTCTGCACACATATATTGTACCTAGGATATACTGTGACATATTTCACATGTATAGGACTGCTTGCCATCTGGGGGAGGAAATGGAGGAAGGCAGGGGAAAAGTCGGAACAGAAATGAGTGCAAGGGATAATGTTATAAAAAAAAAATTTCCCAGGCATGGATTCTGTGAATAAAAAGTTATAATTATTAAAAAAAAAAAAGAATTTGCAAGGAAATCTTCAAGAAATAGATTTCCTTGAGGCAAGAATAGGACAATAATCTGTAAGAGAAATGAAATTTCAGCCTTAACTCAGACACAATGAGTGATTTATAGGAAAGTTGAATTTCCAAACTAAGTATGACTTAGGCAGTTATAACAATGTTGGCAGTGATGTGAAATGAAATCAATGAACAAAATCAATTTGATTTTCTCAATTGTATATTGATTCTGTGTCTTACTTACCTAATCTTTTCTACTTTTTAACTTTTTTGATTCTTTATGGTTGTATTCCTTTTGTGTACATGTTGGTTAGATGATTGCTGTGGTCACTTATTACTCTCAAATTATGTGATGCATCTCACCTTCAACTATGACAACCTTCCCTCACTCAAGACTAAAGTGAAGATAGAGTTAGTGTGTGACTTTTTGTTCCCAGATGATTGTGCCTTCAATGAAACCTCTGATGCAGAGATTCAACAAAGTATGGATCAATTTTCTACTGCTTGTGCTAATTTTGGCCTAACAATTAATACTAAGAAAATGCATATACTCCATAAGCCATCTATATGTGGAACTGTGGAAACGAAAATGGAAAAAGCTTGAATGCTATGGATATATTCACTTACCTTGCTATGGATATATACTTACTTCCAGGAATGTCACATTGACATTAAGGTGACACATGCATTATCAGAACTGGCTCAGTGTTTGAGCGGCTCTGTAAAAAAATGTGGGCGAGAAAGGAGTATTAGACTGCTTGCCCAACTGAAGATCGACAGTGTCATTGTGCTGATGTCATTGTTATATACCTGTAAAACATGGACAGTAAGCCAGTGCCATGCCAGAAAACTGAAATTTTTCTTTGAAATTTGTCTTTGGATTGTCTTATGAATATCCAGAAAATCATCTGGTAGGGTAAGATACCAGAAAGGTCTTTTCTTTATAAATTGCCAAGAATTCTACTGCAGAAAGCAGAACTCCAAAGTGACCCAGTCACATTGTTTAAATGCCTAATATATATTGATAAAGATTGTTTTAAAGAGAAGTCACACAAGGGAAGTGCTTACATAGTGCTCAGAAGAAGTGATACATGGACACTCATAAGATATCTCTTAAGAATTTTGGAATTCATTGAATGACATGGGAGATACTGGCACAGGACTGACTGTCATGGTGTCCCCTCATAAGAGAGGGCGCTGGACTCTATGGCCAAAGCAGAATTAAAGCAGCTCAAAAGAAATGTGGGAAGCACAAATTTAGATAATCCACACTAAATATTTTTTTGGATTATTTGCACATAGCACATTTTGAATTCATATTGATCTGATTATCTACAATCAGATATACTGTAACTTGACTCTAAATTAGTGTTGTCATTTTGGTGTTCAAGAATGAAGCACAACATGCATCTTTTATTTAATTACTTTATATTTATTTTGTATTTATTCTGCATATATTTATGTATGTGCCTGTGCTTTCTCCTATAGAATAAAAGGTCACTAAAAGTAAAGATTTTTCCTTTTTAAAAAAATTTAATATCCATACCTCTTTAGATAACATTTGGCAACTAGCAGGTACTTAAGTATATCAAATCTGTTAAATAAGTAAAATATAATTGTCATTTATGATCTCATTGGATATTTCACTGTGATCCTAGAGAGAGTGCAACAGTATTCTCCTTCTCCTTGATTATGTTATTTTAGAGAATGGACCAATGGCAAACAATTCATATCGAGGACACACCAAGAACAAACACAAATAAGAATAGAAATGGATACAAAAAGATAGTTATATCAGGGAGGGAGCACTTTAAAAGAACATGGTCCTTTTGCACCAAAGAAGATTATTTCCTATAGGCTAAAGAAAAATAAATTCCATTAACAAGAAATTGTGTTACCCCTTTTTAATATCTATTCTCTTTAATATTTGTACCTCACTGTAATAGTATTCTATAGTTAGAGCTCACCTTCCTATCTTGATGGGAAAACTTGTGGAATAGTACATTCCAGAATTTTAGTGGGATGTTTTGAATTGACTGTTTTTACTGTGATTTAAAAGTTTAACAAATATCTCTTTGTTAAATTTAACTGAAATTTCACTGATTGGTAATCAGTGAATGCATGGTTAAGACTTGTGTATTATAGTACTAGAAGCTCCAGCTCTACAGGGTTAAACTTAGAACCTTGTTCAGAGTAGGAGTCGATTGTCATATGAGGAACTAGGCTGTTCCTGCAAGTGGGAATAGAAGTAATGTCCTCAGAGGGAAGGAAAAACTAAAGCAATGGTCATTTAGCATATATCTACACACATATGGACACACACATAGACACACACACACACAGAGAGTTTGTTTGAATGTTGTCTTCCACATTAGACTGTGAATTCTTTGAGAATAGGGTTTTTTCCTTTGTTTCTTTTGTTTTTGTCTTTCTATCACCAGTGATTAGCATAGTGCATGACACATAAAAGGTGCTTAGTAAATGCTTGTTGACCAACCTCATCAGGAATGATAATATTGATTTGATTGGTCTTCTCAGAGTTAGAATTGCAAAAATAAGAGGGGATGCATGGAGATGTAATTGAAAAGCGTAAGGAACTGATCTTGAAACCAGAAAAAGTTTCATTGCTCCCTAGTCAAAACACAGGATGAGAGGGGTAGGAGTCCAAAGTCATACATAAGCATACAGTTCATAATGAGGTTGTCAGGATACTAACAATAATCAAGAAAATAGGTTCATTCAGGTAATTAAATAGCCAATTCAATGAAAATATGAGCTAAATTGTTTTCCAGATATTTGACTTAATTTACCAATCATTTGAGCCAAAATGATCCATTCAATTGTCAACTTTAAGACGCTTCCAAACTCTCCTTATCCTAAGCATTTTACAGTTCAAAACTGAAAAAAAAAAAAAGACAGGAAATCAAAATTAGTTTCTGTGGAATTAATGCTAACCAAAGAGGGACATTTTTTAGAAATAAAATATAAACTTTATAAAATTTAAATTCCTAATGAAAATTGTTTGCAATAAGAAAAGCATTCGAATTATTTCCCCTAGTCTATTCTGGAAAATGTTGTCAGTGGGAACAATTGTATCTATGTACATTATGGGGGACTATTCAATCATGATAACATAATCACAAATAGATTCTTTAGGTTAATCAAAATGATTTATTTTTATTTAATCTTGGGGAAAGTTAATTACTCTCAGGCATATTGAAATATATGTTGAACCAGGATTTTTTTTTTTTTTTTAAACCAAGGAAGTGGCCTAGTTACTGTGGTATCAGATGTAGAGAACATAATGGATAAATAAACAATGTTAATGGTCTACTAGTTCATAGACTTATCTTGCAGGTGGGACTAATGGGTCTGGACAAAAAATTCTAAAAGGAAATAAACAGATGTAGACTTTGACTTAAAAGTACTTTTTAATACAAATTATAGCTTGGAATCCATTTGGAGGGCTAATTATTCTTGTACTTCCATCAATTAAACAGAGAATTAATTAATCCATTATTGAAATTTTGTCACAGCTTGCTTACTTTTTTTTTCTTCATTCATTTCATTTTTAATTCTTGTATTGGAATTAAGTCGCTTAGCAGTTGTCAGAGGTGTTTCTAAGATTAAAGTGTCACAGAAGTTTGTGTTGAGTAAAAATATATTTATCTAAAAGCCTCACCACCTGCTTTTTTTTTTTTTTTTTAAAGCTAATGTGACTACAAGATCCAAGTATTGTAGAAACTCTGGAGGGAGATTAGAGATTCTTTCTGTTCTCTGTCTGAAATCTTCCTACAAAATTAGTGTCTTGTATAATAATTTATTTTGCTGATGATATTCAATAGAGCTGTTTTTTTTTTTTTAACACAATACACCTGCCTTTGGCATCAAATCTGTGTGACTCAAATAAATATTCGCAATCTAACAGGAGCCAGGAATTCCTTGAAAATAATACTGATGATATGCTACAAGAGCTATAGTAGTAACTCATGTTTTTTATTAAAGCTTATTATTTTCAAAACATATGCTTAGATAATTTTTCAACATTGACCCTTACAAAACATTGCGTTTCAAATTTTCCTCTTCTTCAACCCATCCCCTTCCCTAGATGGCAAATAATCCAATATGTGAGTTACTCATATTTATAAAGGAGTTGTAATATTTACCAGGGTCTTTCTTCATAACAACCTTGTGAGAAAAAAAAAACCGCTAATGCCTTTATGTCTTACTGAAGCCTAGGTTATTAGTATAACAATCCAAAGTCATCTCAGCTAAAGTGTCAAAACCAGGATTCTAACTCAGTTCCCCTGACTTACAGATTCTTACTACATATTGTTATGACATTACAAGTTTTCATACTGAAAATTCCCCATAAGAAAAAAAAAATAAATTAACATTAGCATAGTTCTTTTTGTTCCCATGTCTGTTAACAATGGTATAAATAATTACAAATGCCCTATGTGAGCTCATATAATTCTCCTGCTATGTATTTGGGAGGTAGTGTTCAGTACTGAGTTTTAACACTCAGGTCAAACTGCTTGTACATGTTTGATGTTGAAATGATGAGCTACTTGGAGGTCATTTGCCATTTAATTAGAAGATTTATTTAGTCATTATAGTAGACTAGATAGATGTGGAGGACATTTATTTATTTATTTTGCAAATAATAGCTTTTTATTTTCAAAATACATGCAAAAATAATTTTTAATATTCACTTTTGATAAACCTTGCATTCCAATTTTTTCTCCCTCCTTCCCCCCACAGCATCCTCTAGACAGTAAGTAATCCAATATATGTTAAAAGACATGTAATTCTTCTATACATATTTCCAAATTGATCACACTGCACAAAAAAATCAACTCAAAAAGGAAAAAAAAAATGAGAAAGAAAACAAAAAGCAAGCAAACAATAACAAAAAAGGTGAAAAAACTATGTGGAGATCCACATTTAGTCCCCATGGTTCTATCTCTGAATGCCAATTATTCTCTCCATCACAAGTTTTTTTGAATTGGCCTGAATTACCTCATTGTTGAAAAGAAGATATGGAGAACATTAAAGTTGATTCATTTGAGCAAAACTTTCCTACTTAGGAGTTGCCATCATGGTTTGCATCAGAGCATAGCTATATCCACTTGTGGTTGTTTTATACTCAGTTGTCCAGGAAGTGATATCTATAACCTGAGCTCCCCTGAGTTAGACAAGTCTCAATGATGTTTTTAATCATTTTATTTGAAAAGTAATTGGAGTTAGTGACTTGTCCAGGATTACACAACTAGTAAGTGTTAACTGTCTGAGGCCATATTTGAATTCAAGTCCTCTTGACTCCAGGACAAGTGAGCTATCAATTGCTCAATCTAGCTGTCTTCTTATTATTATTCTTTTTTTTTTTTTTTTAAGAAAACAAAACTATCTTACATGGGTGATAAGGGTTAAGATAATGGATCCCATTTCAAATAGATACTAGATGGTTTACTCTTTACTATAAAAATAAGAAAATTGAAATCCAGAGGTTATCATTCATAGTTATATCTAATCATGTGCAGTATTTATTAAGTCCACCACTTTTTCTATTGCACTAGTGACTCATTAAATACATTTGTTAAGAATTTGGCAGTAATTTATGATATCTCCCAGGTTAGATATTTGCAGAATATCAAATAGCATGTCTGTGGCCCTGTTATACTTCTAGTGGTAAGATTACTGATTCTAGACTCAGAGAATTTAGGTACAAATCCTGCTTCTTTACATTGTCAGTTGATATTTGGGCATCCCAGACTTCTCTTTTTATTGCCTTTTCTTCTTCTTTGTGAAAGGATCTCTCCTTCAGATATCTAGAATTTTCATGTATTCCTCATTATCTTTTGTTAACAAAGCTCACTTTTTTATGAAGCATTGTTGTGTATACCAGTAATTCTTACTACCAAGGAGGCAGCTACTGGCTGATTTCTAGAGTTCAGGAGTTTTGAGTTACAGCAAATTTGACTGGTCAGGTACCTGTAGGGGATCCAGTAAGGATGTGGAGAGGTGCTGCATTCACAGAGCTCCCAAGTTTTCCAGGAGGAGTTAAACCAGTCCAGATCAGTGGAATTAGGAGACACATATTTAACAGAACTAGATTTTTGGTACATAGAGCCCACATGTAGAGTAGAGAAAGCATTCAGTTTAGCTCTCCAGACATTTACTCTTCAAACAATTTTAAAATAACACCCCAAATAAAATTCTAGAGTGGCAGTGTCAACAAAAAGCCAAAGTAAGATATTCTTAACATCCAAGACAATTTAGGAAACTGGAAAGAGAAATCTGTGACATGGGGGTGGAGGCTGGCTTGGAGGTCAAAGGGATTAAAAAATGTGCTGGGACTAGGTAATGGTGACAGAAGCAGCAGCAGCATCAAGTTTTCTCAATGAAAGGGCAGGAAGGGAATGTGGCAATTATTTAGAAAGAGATTACAGGGCAACCTTGTGCTGTCACTGGATGCAGGACCAGATCTTGTCTAGCAGATCTACAGCCTATATCTACTTCTGGGTTGTAGTTCAAGTGATGAGAAGAGCACTCAGGAGGAAGCAGGATCCCTGTAGAGCAATATTGCTTTTGGTTCCAAGGTATCAGAGACTCTTCCTGGATAAGGACCAGAGTACACAGCAAGAGAACAATGTTAACATCTCTTCCTAGATATATCTTGGAAATATCCAAAACTAACTCCCAAAACTACCTCTGAAAACAATGTGAAAAGGTCTAATGCTTAAGATAGTGCCCCTTGCTACTATGCCAGGAACAAAGTCAACTTTAACACAAAGTTCACAATAAAAAATTAAGTTAGAAAAATAAAAAAAAACAACAATAAAATAATTTTAGCATAAAAAGCTAAAAAGATGACAGAAAAGGCTAAGGTACAAAATGAGAATCATAGGAACTCAAAACAATTATACAAGCAAAAAGATAATTTAAGATATATTGGATATTTGAAATCCAGGATCAAAGATCCTAGACATCATAATCAAGAAATAATCAAGGAAAACTGATCCAATATCTTAGAACCAAAAAGTAAAATGGAAATCAAAGGAATCCAGAGATTATCACCCGAAAGGGATCTGCAAATGAAAACTCCAGGAATATTAAAGCCAAATTCAAGAGTTCCCAGGTCATAAAAAAAAAAATACTTCAAGCAGTCAGAAAAAAAAAATCAAATATCAGGGAACCACAATCAGAATAAATAAGATTTTTCAGATAATATATTAAAAGAACAGCTGGTTTGGATTATAATATTGCTGAAGACAAAAGAGCTAAGTTATAGCCAAAAATAATCTATCCAGAAAACAGAGTACAATCTTTCAAGGCAAAAATGTATAAAAAGAAAACAAGTGGGCTCTTCAAATGATAAATAGTATTTATCTAAAATGAAGAGTAAACATTGTCTGTAATGGGCATAAACTTGACATGTTCAATAAGATGTGGGGTGAAGCAAGGAAACAAAACAATCATTCTTTGCAGATGATATGACAGTATATTTAGGGAACCCTAGGGAATCAACTAAAATAATTGAAACAGTTGCTAACTTTAGCAAATTTGCAGCATGTAAAATAAACATATAAATTGCCATCAGGAAGAGAATAACTAATATAAATATTCAGGAATTCATCTGCCAAGACAAACCCAAGGGCTATATAAAGACACTTACAAAACATTTTTCACACATTAAAGACAGATCTAAGCAACTGAAGAAATATTGATTGCTCATGGATAGGTCAATCCAATATAACAAAAAATGATATTTCTATTCAAATTAATTTACTTGTTCAGTACACACCAATTAAACCATCAAGTAATTTTAAGGAAATAGAAAAATAATTTTAAAAACCTATCTGGAATAACAAAGGATCAATAGTATTAAGAGAATCGATGAAAAAAAGGGGAAGTTGGCTTAACATTTCTAGATTTCAAACCACATTACAAAATTATATCATCTAATGTGGAATGTTGGAAGGGATGTGGGAAAACAGGGACACTGATACATTGTTGGTGGAACTGTGAACACATCCAGCCATTCTGGAGAGTGATTTGGAACTATGCTCAAAAAGTTATCAAACTATGCATACCCTTTGATCCAGCCCTGTTTTTACTGGGCTTATATCCCAAAGAGATACTAAAGAAGGGAAAAGGACCTGTATGTGCCAAAATGTCTGTGGCAGCCCTGTTTGTAGTGGCTAGAAACTGGAAAATGAATGGACGCCCATCAATTGGGGAATGGTTGAGTAAATTGTGGTATATGAATGTTATGAAATATTATTGTTCTGTAAGAAATGACCAGTAGGATGAATGCAGAGAGGACTGGTGAGACTTACATGAACTGATGCTAAGTGAAATGAGCAGAACCAGGAGATCATTATATACCTCAACAATGATACTATATGAAGATGTATTCTAATGGAAGTGGATTTCTTCAACAAAGAGCTCTAACTCAGTTTCAATTGATTAAGGATGGACTGAAGCAGCTACACCCAAAGAAAGGGCACTGGGAAATGAATATAAACTGCTTGCATTTTTGTTTTCCTTCAAGGCTTATTTATACCTTCTGAATCCAATTCTCCCTGTTCAACAAGAGAACTGTTCAGTTCTGCACACATATATTGTATCTAGGATATAATGTAACCTATTTAACATGTATAGGACTGCTTGCCATCTGGGGGAGGAGGTAGAGGGAGGAAGGGGAAAAATCAGAACAGAAGAGAGTACAAGGGATAATGTTGTACAAAGTTACCCTGGCATGGGTTCTGTCAATAAAAAGTTATTAAAAAACAAAAACAGAAAAAAACAAAAAACAAAGTTGTATCATCAAAACTATCTGATACTGAGTACAAAATAAAAGGGAATAGATGAGTGGAATAGATAAGATAGACAATGCACAGTAAATAGACAAAAAAGTTTTTAGTGTTTAATAAAAATACATATTTAAAATTAAAAAAAATAAAAAGTGTTTAATAAACCCAAAGATCTAAGTTTTGGGGGTAAGAACTCACTATTTGGAAAAAAATTCCTAGGAAAGGGGAAAATAGTCTAGGTGAAACTAGGCATGGACTACCAACTCACACTGTATAATAAAAAGTCAAAATGAATAAATGGTTTTGACATAAAGGGTGATATCATACGTAAGTTAAGGGAATAGGGAAAAATATATTTATAAGATCTATGAATAAGGGAAGAGTTTATGACCAAAGAATAGAAAAGATCATAGGAAATAAAAGAGATATTTCTGATAACCTGAAAATAAAAAAAAATGTTTTGCATAAACAAAACTAAAGCAGCCAAAATTAGAAGTCAGAAATTGAGAACAAATTAGAGTAAATTTCTCTGATAAAGGCCTCATTTTCCAATTATATAGGTATTGAGCCAAGATAACTCTATGTGAAAATTTATTAAATCCTTCTATAGCAGTTGATGGTTTTTTTGAAAATTCATGTTTGGTTCAAATCCAAATGAACCTATTCCTCACCCAAATCCAAATTGTTTTCCCTTAGTAATCTGCACCCCATACCCTTATTCTGCAAATACCAGCATTAGTGGGAAAAGTGTACATATAGAGAACTCAGAAGTAGAAAAGCACACATCGAAATAGAATGTGTGCACACAGCATGTGCATATATATATCTAATGTTGAAGAGCTCCTGAAATCCTCATAATTTTCTTACTGAGGTGAGATATCTTTGTGCATTGACTTGTTCTGCTAGGTAACTTGCTCTACAAAGTCCTATATTGTGTCTTGGTTGGAGTATATGACTGATGGTTGGCTATAGTCCTCATTGTTTCTACTTTTGTGATACCTCGTGTGTTGCTCCTATTATCTGTCAGAAAAAAAAAAATGAGTCTCTTCTCTGCGACTTGTGATATGTACACTGAGAAGGATCCTAAGCCCAGATGCAATATCCTTAATTTTTTTTTTTTTGCTTCCTTGAATCAACTTTTCAGTTTGATCACTGTTCCCATGAGCTTCTGTTGCAAGGTGCCATTACTAATAAGTAATATGACAAGAAATATTCTGCCCATCTTGCTGCAAACAGAAAGATGAAAAGAGAACTCTTTTTTTCCCTTGGAGGGGAGGTAGAGAGGGATCTTTAAATAAGGTCAGCTTGCTTGTTATTTAGGTATGATTGGCCAATCTTTGTAAGTTTTTTGTATTTGTCAGATGATCTCATCTAGTGGCTAATATCCTATAATTACATAGACTGAAGAACTTAATACTTTTGTTTTTTGGTCAGTTTTTGGGAAAACTCATTAAGTTAATCAAGGATTGATCTAATTCCTTTCACTGTTAAACTGTAGGATTTGCTGGGTCTTTGACTAATTTGTGCTGGATCATACAGCTAGGAAGTATTAATTGTCTGAAAACAGATTTGAACTCCTATCCTCCTGACTTCAGGACTGGCGCTTTATCCACTGCACTACCTAGATGGTCCTACTTTTAAGTTTTCAATGAAAATTAAAGGTTTTAAAGATATCTGGTTTTAGGGGATTTTAGTGAAGTAACATTACTTTTCTGAGAGGTCATAATGTATGTCATTTCCCAATCCTATGTGAGAAATACTGCTCAAATTTAGATTACATTATAGCACTATTTATGTGACTTTGGGGAAGTAATTTTGACTCTCTCAGTTTTACTTTCCTTCTCTGTAAAATGAAGAAACTCTACTAGATGATCTCTTAAGATCTCTAAAAGCTCGAAAGTCTATTATTGATATAACTGATACTTGCACAAAAATACAATATTAAATTCTAACTATAATGTAAAAGAGAACATGAGTAATAGAGAACTCCAAAGTATAGTTGGGATTGGGAGAGATACTAATTATTTCTTTTTTGAAGATGAAGGAAAGCTTAATGAAGAAATAGGTATTTAAGTTACACTTTAAAGGGTAGAAAGGAGTTAAAAGGGCAAATATGGGATTGTGAAGTCATTAGGGCATGGCATGAAAATCACATAGGCACCAATAAGTTGGATGCATCTTTATCGAGATGATTTTCAAAATGTTTTTTTTTCCCTGATGTCTACTTGCAATTTATAGATCCTTATATTAAAGGAATTGGTCTCTGGAAACTTAATTCATAGATAACTTGGATAACCTGAGCTTTAAAAAGCATATGTTGGCCTGGCAGTTTTTCATGTGCATATCCTTCTCTGCATTTTGGCCTTGACTTGTGGATGCTTCGATTTATTTTGCTGAAAGTTATTGCCATTTTATCACAGGTCTAAAATCTTATCCCTGTCATAAATCAACTCATAGATATTTCTCTTTATTAAAACACACTTAATCTCTCTAACAAAGGTGGACTTAAGGTCACTCCATGGGCAGATGGTACTTTTTCAATGGTTATTGCTTATTGTTTTCTAGGTTAAAAAAAAACCAAAGACTCTCCTCATTGCTAACTCCTTAAGTCTTTTGACTTTGCTCAGCTGTGGTTGTTGGTAAGAGCCTAATACAAATTATGATCCTATAGTCTAAGGAAGAAGAAAAAAATTATGGGCTTCTGCAAGTGCTTGAGCTTTAAGGATATAATTGTAGTCAAGCTTGTGAACAACAATCTCATTGGCCATGATTCAATTCTTAGATGACAAGTATTGCTGAGCTATCTCTATTTTTCTGGCTTGAACTCAGTGTCATTTCAGTAAGACCACATTTTCTGCCAATGTTCAAGAAAAAGCAGTCACTGGAGGAAAACTGGTGAGTAGAGTGCTAATTCTAGAGATTAGAAGAATAGGGTCAAATTCTTATTCTAATATTTGCTTTGCATACAGTTAAATGGACAAGTTACAAGATCTATGAGCTGCATTTCCTTTATTTTCTTTATCATATGATCTATCTTATAGATTGTTATGATGAAAATGCTTGGGACATTTGAACTGGATGTCCCCTAGGCATCTGAATTTCAGCATGTCCCAAATAGAACCTATTATATTTTCCAAACAACCACCATAATAACTAAAAAATACAAAACAAAACAGAACAAACAACAACAACAACAACAACAACAACAAAAAAAAACTCATGCTGTTCTTTGACTTACTATATTTTCCCATGTCACTCACATTTTTAACCTTGATGCCATCCTTCACTCCCCACTTTTACTCACCACTCATATTGATTTAGTTTATCAGTCTTACTGTTTCTAACTCCACAATGCTTCTTGCATCAATCCTCTTCTTTGCCACCACCCAATTTCCAGGCCTTCTTACTGGCTCTATTATAATAGCCTCTTAATTGACCTCCCTGCTTCACATATCTCTGGACTCCATTCTATCCTTTAAACAGTTGCCAAATTAATTTTCCTAAATTAAAATGAAGTCTAAGTACCTATAATTGCTACATATTGGCCTGAAGCTAAATAAAAGTTAGTTCTTTTTTTATAAATTGCATTTGACAGGAAAAAAAAAAAAAAAAAACACTGTCATGTGCCCAGCATAACATCAGAGAGGATTCAAAATATGTTACAATAAATTTCTATTCAAAGAAAGCATATGTAATAATAGAAGAGATTATATTCATGACTATCCATCTTTTGTTTGCTTTCTTATAGGTTGTTCTTTTGTTCTCTGCTGTGTACTTTTAACTCTATTCTTTTTTCCCTGTTTCATCTCCTCATGCAGGCAAAGTTAAGCACATGAATAAACATTTGTATACATACACACAGATATACATTCACACACATACACATACACCATAAATAGTTTATATAGACACATGCATGCACCTATATACATACATATACATAAAGGAATATATACCTAATGAGCAGAACCAGGAGATCATTATACACTTCGACAACGATATTGTATGAGGACATATTTTGATGGAAGGGGATTTCTTTGACAAAGAGACCTGAGTTTCAATTGATAAATGATGGACAAAAGCAGCTACACCCAAAGAAAGAACACTGGGAAACGAATGTGAACTATCTGCATTTTTGTTTTTCTTCCCGGTTATTTATACCTTCTGAATCCAATTCTCCCTATGCAACAAGAGAACTGTTCGGTTCTGCAAACATATATTGTATCTAGGATATACCGCAACATATCCAACATATAAAGTACTGCTTGCCATCTAGGGGAGGGGGTGGAGGGAGGGAGGGAAAAAAATTGGAACAGAAACGAGTGTCAATATAAAGTAATTATTAAATAAAAATTTAAAAAAAAAAGGAATATATACCTATATAGACAAATTTAAAACAATATGGCTAACATATAATGTAGATTTCTCTCTTGATTGAATCTTTTAGTTTGATTTTGTCTGAGATCAATGATTACTAGCCCTATTTTTTTTCCCTAATAAATTCTACTCCTGATCTGTGTTACAGTGTTTCTGTGTGTCTCTTATTTCCTATTCTTGCTAAGTTTTCTCTACTTTAGTTCTACTCATTAACTTGCCTTGGTGTTACTTAATCTCCCACCTTGGATTCCTTCTTTATCTTCTCCTTTCACCCCTTTCCTCTTCCTTTATTCCTTTCTCATTAATTTACATACTTTGTCCCATTGATATAAATATGCACACCCTTGTATGTCACACTTTATTCTATTCCCTCCCCACTTTTTTCTTTATGGATTTTGAAGGTTGCTATACTCCTCATGGTGTATATATGTATTATTCTATATTTAATCAATTCCCTATGTGAGTAGGTTTTTCAGAGCTACCCAGCCCTCCTCCCCCATCTAATGCCTCTATGTAAGTTCTTCCTCTCTGCCTCATTCATATAGTCTAATTATTATTTTTACTTTTTCCTAGATAGTTTTGCTTTTTACGGTTAGATCAAGCATGCTTAGTTCTGCATCAATTTTTCTTTTGAAGTACTCAATTAATAATATCTATCTTGGGCATATAAAATATAAATATTTTGACATTGTTGAGTCCCTTGAAATTAGGCTCTTATATGTTAAATTTTCTATGAGTTCAGATTTGGTTAAAACCAAATCCTGAAAATCTATAAATTAATTGCCAATTTTATTTTCATTCAATCTTAGGCTTAGTTTTACTGGTTATGATATTTTTGGCTGCAGATTTAGTTCTTTTGATTGTCAATGTATATTATTCCAGGACCTGCAATCTTTTTATTGTAGCTGCTGACAAATCCTTACAATTATAATTATAGTTCCAGCATATTCGAATTTTTCAAACAGGTTTGTTTCTTGTAAAACTTTATCTTTCATCTAAGGCCATCAAACATTAGCAATAATGTTCCTACTTGTTTTCCTTGTAGGATCTACATTGGTACCCAACCAGCAGCAGAACTCCCTGCTTGCTATTTCTGCAGAGCTAGCTAAGAGATATTTTACCCTTCACACCAATTAAAGTTCAGTTTTGAGGAGTTTGTTTCCATCTTCTTGGGTTGAGCTAGTCTATGCTTGCCTTGAGTAGAAATTTTGTTTTGTTTGTGGGGGAAATCTGGAGAGTTTGTTTTTTTCTGACCTAGTCTGCCTTTTCCCCAGTATCTTCCATTCAGAGAGTGCTTGCTTTATGTAAATTCTTTCTTTGATTTTACAAAAATTCAATATTTGAAGATAGTGATCTTCCTACTGGAAGTCTTCTCTTCCTTCATTTATCTAAGCACCCTCACTTTCTTCTACTGATCTTGATATGACATGATTTCAAGTTCCATCGATAATTTTTTTTCTTTTGGCTTTGGAGTTATGGCTTATTTATATGTCTATGCTACTCATAGATGAATACATACTCTAGATGTGGTCTGAGCAGAGTACATTATAGGATATTAAAATGATAATCCAGAGTTTTATATAATCTACGCTCCTAAGATGTTTAGTCTGGTGAAATGAAGACTTAGGATGGAAATAATATCTATCTTCTTAGCTGAAGGACTGTTAATGGTAAAAAAAGAAATTAGATTTGTTCTCCTTATCTCCAGCAAGTAGAATTGGGTACAAAGTATGGAAGTTGCATGGAAGAAGATTTTAGCTTGATGTCAGGAAAAGATTTCCTAGCAATATCAAAATAGTGGACTTGACTATCTTGTGCAATAGTGGATTCTCTCTCATTGAAAGTCTCCAAGCACAGGTTGGATGAACCCTTCTCAGAAATGTTTAGAATTTTTTTCTCAACTAAATAAGAACATATTTACTCCATTTTCTATATCTGCTACCAGGTCCCCTTTCCAGGAAAAATAAAACCCTTGTAAGCTATATGCAGAGCAAAACAAATATGTGCCTCATTCTCCATTTTTAATCCAACACCTTTCTGCCAGAAATGTTGTTGAGTTTCATTTGAACTGAAAAAAAATTCTTACATTGGACTGAAGTAATTTAAACACTGATAATCTATGCTCTTTTGATTCAGTGATTATAAGCCCATTTTCTATGAAATGCTGTCATTGTATCTCTTCATATTTTCCTTACCCCAAATATGTAATTGATCAAAAAAAATCTCCATGTATTGTCTGGGGATTTTTATATAATTAAAAAATCCTACCATTTTAGATTTAGGCAATTATTTCAACATGGACAAAAACAATTTTTGAAAAGAAACAGAGGATATTTGGTAAGCATTTCCTCTAATCCCTGATAAAATTCTGAAATCCTTGAATAAATATGTGGTTAGTATATTTTAGAAAGAGAAGTACTATTCACTTAAAACTAGCATGGCTTTCCAAGAACAGGTATGCAAAGTTGATTTCATTTTAGATAGAGTGGTACAGTGGAAAGTATGCTGGATTTACAGTTGGAGGATGTTGGTTCAAATTCTGCCTTTGCCACTTACTAGATATGTGACATTGGGTAAATGAAAATCTTTCTAGGCCTTAGCTTCCTTAGCTATACAATGATGGGTTTAATCTAAATTGTTCCCAATGAGTCTGCCAGTTGTAAACCTATGCTACAATCCCTTCATGATGGAATCATTAGGTTTCTAGATTATAAGAATGTTAGAGGTAAAGTAAATCTTTTTTTTTTTTCAACATAGCCTTCAGCAATGCTATTCATGCTATCCTTATGAATAAAATGAAGAGATATGATCTAGTTTATAGCGAGTTCAAAATCCTTTTGGATCTGTTATCTAATGTATTAGCTATATCCCCACACTAGTTTCGTATTATTTGCAAATCTGGAAAGCATATATTGTTATTCTTCATCAATATCATTGATCTTAACTATTGAACAGAACAAAATCAATCAAAGATCCCTGTGGCAAACTACTAGTGATGACTCTCAAAACTGACTTTTATCCATTAAAATAGACTTGTTGGATACCTTTAAATTTAAATTGCCTTAAATTAAATAGAACATTTTGTATTTAAAACAATCAACTTTATATTTAATTTGTAACAAAATCTTGCAACAAAAAGTCATATAAAATAAAAAGTATGAGCTTTGTTAATTTGAATAGTAGTTAAAGTACTCCAGATAAAATGACAAGTAAAAATCACTCAGATTTTCTAGTCTTTATTTCAAAAGCTTCATAAGTGGTTTTATCCTCTCTATGACATTGGAACATGTAAAGTTATGCCTTAAAAAACTGGAATGAGAGAAGCTAGTCTTGGTATAAGGAACCATAGGAGTAAGGTTTAAGGTAAAGAGGAGGCTTTTTCATTTTCAGTTCTTTTGATTTGAGATCTAGAGATAGATTGGACAATATTCATCTCATTCAATTTTAGAAGGAAACTAAGAATTATATCATGGAGAGTGACTGAGACAAATATATTTTTATGGCATGTTTATTAATAAAAACATAAAACTGTAATAATGGGACTAGTGACATTAAGCAGCAGATTGATAAAAACAACAACCAAAAAAATATCCCGGAAGACTTAGCTTCCTAGAAAATCAGTATAGCATGGTATAAATTGGCTTAGAGTTTAATCACACTATCTAAAAAAATTATAGAATGTATGAATTAAGAAGATTTAATTAATTTCCTACTTGAATAATTAGGCTTATACCTTTTCCCTCTATGTTCTCACCATATGTTTGTATTCATGTTAATTATTTCTTTAAGACATGCAATTCTGACTCCTGTCTTAAAGTTTCATTGAAACTATGTCTTCTAAAATCATATGTGGTCTCTCCTGAGACAAGTCTTTATGAGATTTTGTTGAATTTTAATTTGTTATTTATTACTTTTTTTATTATTAATTCTTGATCTCTAAGGAATATAAGACATTATTTATAAGAGGCCAATTCTTAGAACAAAAAAGATTTGGTTTTAAGTTTTGTAATGTTCTTCTCTTAAATGTAATGTTCTTTGAGTGCAAGTTTCTTGGGATGGCTTCTGGGAGCAGCCTTTGTTTCAATTCAAAATAATAATCACTTCAAATGCAGCCAGGACTTAAAGTTCAAATTCTTTATTTTTTCTTTCCTTCACTTGGGGCTCGACTAGCTCTTCTGGAGGCCTTCCAGATCTTGCTTTCAGTGTTCTCCACAGGACAGCCTGCCACCACTTCTTTGTCTTCCTCAGTTCTGCCCACCTGCCATCTCTGACTTGTGAATCTCCTCAACTGAATTCTGACTTGTGAATCTCCTGAAGTGCATCCTGAATGAGGCTCCTAACTCATAAATGCTCTCTTAAAGGTGTGAACTCTAATAAGTATTAAGTACATCTAGAGGACTGTTAAGTACCCTGCTAAACAACCATTGTCTTTATCAATTCCACTGACTTAGTACCTTGTAAGAATTCTAACAAAGTTTCAGCTCTGACATTTAGGAAGAATGTGATTCTTAGATACATCACTTTAATTCTTAGCATCAGTTTTCTCATATCCCATGTGGAACTAATGACACCTACACTGATAGTGATAATCTTAAAGTATCACATAATGTGAATGTTTTCTTGCTAAGTGTATGATTAGATTTATTATTGTTATTATTAGTGTGCTAATATATGATAATGTTCTACACACTTCTCTAATTACTTTTCCACTTGTGCATTATTGGCTCTTCCCTTTGCTGTCATATACTTATTAACATTACCTCAATATTTACTTTTTAATCACTAATTTGCTTTCAAAGGTAGCTCATTCCCTATAATGTTTCTCCCTATCTTGTGTAGTGCCATGGCCAAAGAGGACAGAAACATTGGGTACTCTAGGGTGCTAGCTTAAGCTTCTAGTTCAGCAAATAAGATAAGATTTCTAAAAGCTCCAATAAATTTCAAAAGGTCTGTGCTTTAAGGTGAGAATATTTAGTACTATCCATACTTCTGAAGGATTACCATCCAAAACTATATATAATAAAATAGCATGCATTTAAATGGTGCTTTAAAATTTTCAAAGTACTTTAAAAACCGTCATTTTCTTATCATAGTAATACTGAAAAGAAGATGCTATTATTATTCTTATTTTACAGATGATAAAACTGAAATGGAAAGATATCAAATGACTTATACAAGGTCACAGCCAGTAAATATCTGAGCTATGTTTGAACTCGGATATTTCTACTTTTATTCCAGCTGTCTACTCATGTACAATTTAACTTTCCCTAGCATTTTTCAAAGACCAATGACTGGTACAGAAGGTAAAGTTGGAAGTCCCTTCATGGTTATATAGAAAGGCAAAGAAATAGTTGTTAAAATATACCTTATGTGGACATGGAGTTATAGAATCAGATTTAGAATGATTTGTGTTGTGAGTTGTTAGAGAAAGAGTAGCATATATTTTGATCATGAAACTGAAGATGTGAGTTAGTGGATATAAGAAGATTATGCTTCAATGTTGAAGAGGCAATAGATGTGAAAAAATAACCTTCTTTTTTGCCCTACACAAACCTATCAACTTTTATAAGTCCATGTTTTTATTGACCCATGTTGGGAAGTATTCTAATATTTGGAGAACTGTGATGAGCAAGTCCTGGCAGTTATATATGATTGACATAGTTTTGTGGTATCTTTAGCTTCTGTATAAGAAAAGATAACATTTGAAGGGACAAAGGACCCAGAATAAAGATGTGAACATAATTTTGATACATGGACAGTGACTGAGGGTTTGGATTGTAGTCCCTACTTAATGAGGGACTAGAGGCTTTTCTCTGATATTGAAGATTTAAGATTGCTTACTAATTTTTGGTTGATGAATTTAAGAGTCAGAGAGAAATGGTGAAACCTAGGTCAAAAGTGTATATTAAGTCCATGGGAAAAGATTAAGGAGTATGATTTAAGATTCAGATACTAGTGAACATAAAGAGTTTGAATTTCCCAAAGAGTTTGAAACTATTGACAGCACTTGTAGGCTAACTGGTGCTCTCTATATATTTATACCTTAGCTGGAAAAGGTCAGTTCTACCCTTAGGTTTTCTTTAAATGTACTGGACAGCCCCATGATTCTGCTTATAGAGTTACCACAGGGGAAATAGCTATCTATAAAATGTAGCAGGCATTCCTAAGTCATAACATTTCAAAAATGACATTGACAAACTAGAGCACATCTATAAGAAGATAACTAGGATGGTGAAACTTAAAACCAAGACAAATGACTTTAAGAAATCACTGATCCTTAAACTTTTCCATTATCAGCTTCTTTTCTACAAAAATGTTTACTAGAATGTTCTTTCAAACTCACATATTTTATTCTATTGACTCCAAATCCTCCAATGACTTGTACTGACCCTCCAGGGTTCAAATTAGCTTGTCAACAATGTACTTACAGAATATTTCTATAAAAGCAGCCAGTAGCTTTTATTTTGTTGATCTCTCCCTAGAGAGTTACTAGAGATGAGGTAAACAAAAAGATCAAGCATCAAGAAGCCTTATGTTCAATACCCTTAGTTCTATAAGGCCATTTTCCTACCTCTTGTTATGATATTAATCTTAAACCCAAAACTCTTAAGTTCCTTTCTGCATTCTAGAGATAGCCTCTTCCTTTGTAAAAGACTATATGTAAGAAGCCCCGAAGTTTGCTATTTATTTATAGAATATTTACAAAAGTTACTTTTCTTTGCTTTATCCTTATCCAATTTGGTTTGTCTAGGATCTGGATCCTAACCAAATTATGTATTCCCTACATATGCATTTTGAGACCCCATGTAAATGCTGAATTTTAAACTCCTGCCTTATGTAGCAAGGAGTTTTATGCACCAATTCTGCCTTATTCAGTCATACTTCTTCTATACCCCTCACAAAATTGCAAGATCTTCTCAAATCTTAACCTTAATTAAACTGACTTTAATTCATGATTTTATTAATAATATCTAACATGTTTATATTGCCTAAAGGGTCTCATGGGTTTTCAAAAACATCTAATGTGATCTTATAATAGAATTACAAGGTAGGTACTATAGGTAGGTATAACTCCATTTTGTAGATGAGAACCTGTTGACAGATGGCTTAATTAATTTGCTCATAGTTATATAGCTAGTGGAAGTAGGAATCAACCCTAGATCTGTTGTGACTTCAAGCCAAGTACTCTTTCCACTGCTTTCTGCATATAGCCATTTCCCTCTTAGCTAGGATCCTCAGGCTCTATCCTTTTTGTCTTTTATTCAATTTGAAAATTACTGTAGGGTGTTTACAAACTACAATTCATTGAATTTTGTCTTTACTTTTTGAGCTTGTGTTCAAATTCACTTTATTTATATAAGTAATGGGGAATGAGCTTCTCTCAAAATAAGCTGGCATGAAACTGACAGTATGTTAAGAATGATACAGGGTCTGGCCAATGAGCCTAGTTTTTATGAGGAATGTGCAGAGTGATTAGCTGAAGCAATTGCATAGAAATGATTGGGAATAGAAACAGGCATTATACTATTCAATCGCAGTTCATTGGAAAGATTTGATTTAATGGTAATGCGATGAAGAGATATGGTACAGAAAAGATATCTGGTCAGTATCTTTGCTTGATTGTGTTTCTAGAACTGAAGTGCATTCAGAAGCAATGGAACAAAGCCAGACCATTCATTTATTTTCGGTATTACTCCTGACTCTGTTCTGGTGAGAAGTGCAATAATGTTAAAAAAGGAGATACCTGAGGCCCTCTCCATCAGAAGATGATATGTGGCCTGTGAACATAGATACACTTTGGTTCTTTGCTTTGGAATTGTGATTTTCATTCTACATAAAAGATACTAGAGATAATTATCACCTTGTGACATTATGCCATTTGTAGTCAAGTATTCAAGACTCTGCTTGGTTTGGCATCTAGCACAATATCAAAATCCTGAAGTTAAGAATGACCTTCATATTCTAGCCAATGGGTCACTGAGATAGAAAATTCATCCAGCAATGATGCCGTTTTTAGATGTAAATTAGTTGGGGCTTTAAGTCTGAGTCTACTTTTCTTGGGGACTGAAGTAGTATTGATGCAAATATCTCTTCCTAGAATTTGAATAGAAATGTTTGCAATTCTGTTTCCGTTATAACTTTGAAATAAATTATCTTTTCAAAAAGCTAATTGACATTAATTGTTGAGATAGAACTGGGGCATCAATCATTGATTGCTACCAGTGAGGGAGAACACACCAGAATAGGAAACTGAGCCAGTAAAAGGAGTGATATTCAACCTTTAGGGATATCCCTAGGTCTTTGAGGAGGATATATACAATTTTATTTTGGAAGAATTGGGACAGAGCACTTGCTAAAGAGAAATTTTTTTTTTTCCTTAGAGCACTATGCTCCTAGTGATGAAGTAAAAAACAATCCTGCCTGAAAGTGTAAAAAGCAGAACATTTTTTAAACATTTATTTTTAAAATTTTGAGTTTCATATTCTTTCCTTTCCTCCAGCTCCTCCATTAGAAGACAATGATACCTGTTTTATTTGGAATCAAAAGCAGAACATTTTCAATAAATATTTTTAAAATAATTTTGGGAAGATTTAATTAATTCCATGATTCTTCTCACCTGACAAACTAAAATTTATATATCCCATAGAAAGATTTTGGTCGACAAATACTACAATAAAAATGATTTATATACCCCCAAATTCCAGTTTTTAGGATAAGTGCTGTTTCACAAAAATGCTAGGTAAACTGGAAAATAATATGTCAGAAACTCAACATAGACTTACATCTCATACCCCATATAAAAATAAGGTCAAAATGTTACATGATTTAGGCATGAAGGATGATACCAAAAGCAAAATAGGAGAGGTAAAATATCCCTAACAAATCTTTGGAGAATGGAGGAAATTATGGCCAAAGAAGAACTAGAGAACATTAAGAAATGTAAAATGGACAACTTTGATTACATTAAATTAAAAGTTTTTGCACAAACAAAATCATTGTAAACAAAATTAAAAGGGAAGCATAAAAATAGGGAAAATGTGTAGCCATTGTTTCTGATAAAACTCTTGTTTCTAAAATCTATGAAGAAATGTGTCAAGTTTATAAGAATACAAGTCAATCTCCAACTGATAAATGGTCAAAGCATGTGAACAATTTTCAGATGAAGAAATTAAAGTCATCTATAGTAACATGAAAAAATATTCTAAATTAGTATTGATTAAAAATGCAAATTAAAAATTTGGTTATCTACCTCTCAGGTACCATATCATACCTCTCAGATTGGCTAATAGGAAAAGATAATGATAAATGTTGGTGGGTTTGTGGGAAAATTGGGACTGATACATTGTGGTGGAATTATAAAATGATCCAACCATTCTGGAGAACAGTTTGGAACTGTGCTAAAAAACCTATCAAACTGTTCTTACCTTTTGATCCAGCAGTGCCATTATTGGATTTGTATCCCAAGGAAATCACAAAAGAGGGGAAAGTACTGATATGTGTAAAAATGTTTGTAGTGGTGCTCCTTTCTAGTGGAAAAGAATTGGAAATTGCATAGATTCCCATAAATGGAACAAATTAAGGCATAAAAAATTAATGGAATATTATTATTTTATAAAAAATGATGAATAAGCTGATTTTAGAAAGGCCTGGAAAGATTTACATGAACTGATGCTGAGAGAAACAAGCAGAACCAGGAACACATTGTACACAGTAACAGCAAGTTTGTCTGATATTCAACCAAGGCAAAGTTCATTCTTCTCAGTGGTTCAGTGATCCAAATATGGATTGTCCCCATTAACTTTGTATGGAAAATGCCAGAGAAAACTTTAGAGATTGAGTGTAAATCAACACATATTATGTTACTTTCTTTTTTCTTTTTCTTGTTTTTTTTTTTTTTTTTTTTTTTTTTTTGTCCTCTTGTTGTTTTTCCTTTTTGTTCTGATTTTCTTTCCCAATATGATTCCCAGGGAAATGTGTTCAAAATTAATACACACACACACACACACACACACACACACATAAATAACCAGAGAAAAAAACAAGAAATTTTTTAAATGATTTATGCTTAATAACTTTATTTTCATTTTGAAATAGCTGTATTTTAAAAGTTTTCAATATATATATTCTTTCTTAAAAAAACAAAACAAAAAAAAAAACAAACAAACAAACAAAAAAACAAAATCTGTAAGAACAACTGACCACTAGTTTCTTTTTGCTAGTTTTTGTTTTGGTCCCAGTCCCAGTGCTCAAGTAATTCAGAGTTAATCTGAGCAGTGAGGCAGGATAGTAGGAGCAAAGGAGAAAGAATGACTAGGGAATGGTGAGAAATATCAGGGAAAAGAGTTTGCAATTAGATTTGTTTCTGGGAACCAGGTGATGAAAGCTGGGGCGTGACAGCTAACTTGGGATAGCAACTGGACAAGTGGACCGTACTTGCCCTAAGAGAATCTTATATTTTTTCCCACAAGTCATGTATCACCTCTTGTTGAGCTAAAAGATCCATTTATTTAATAGTTTAATAATAATAATTACTAATATTTATCAATGTATAAATAAATACATCTGTTAATATATTATATAATTATATATGGTAATGAATAATTTATTAATATATTGATGATGTATTATTATTAATAATAATAATAATTTAAAATTATAAAAACCCTTTCTGTTGTTGAGCATTAGAGGGAGAGGCTATAAAGACAGGTTGAGGGGGAAGAAGACAGCTGGAGAGGGAATGGAAAATTCCTATGTTGGTTGGCAATGAAACAGTCACACTACTCTTGGCCTTCCCACCTGGAAACATTACCCATGTTCCCTCTTAGAGGATCACAAAAGTTGGGTGGAGGAACTTTTGGGGAGAAAGGGGAAAATGAAAAATATTTCAAGTCCACAATCACAGAAATGGCCTAACCACATGTATACTTCATTTCAAACAGACTGGTACCTGCTAGGATCTAAATGAAACATGGTTTATATAACCTGAGGGCTTTCTAAATCAGTGTAATGGTCCTCGGACAGAGCTTCCCTGGAATTGTCAGATGAGTTGGGGACTGGTGAGTGGAGAGAGATAAGAGGTCTAAAGGCCTTTGGTGTTTCAAAAGTTTGTTTAAAAAATAAAATAAAAATGCTTGGTGTCTTGAGGTCTCTCTCACATCTTTCCCCACTCCCACTAATCTCCTGAGTTCATTGTGGGGTGGGGGATTAGCTGCTCCCTTTGACCAGCATGCAGATGGGCCATGGACAGTGTAGAGTTGGGGGCAAAGGTAAAAGAGGGAAGAAAGTTGGAGTGGTTGGTTGTACTGGCTAGTGTTGAGATTGAGATGTTGTGTTTAAGTTATCCTTAAGTACAAACTGGAGAAGGAAGAGAAAGAGGAGAAGAGAAAGAAGAGAAATTCATTCCTGTCAGTCCCCGGGGGATTTGTGACAGTGTTCTGTCTACTTAGCTTTTCTGACACATTGGACTCAAGTGTCATACTTTTCCATCCAAGAAGCACTATACAACTATAGTGGAATAAATGATTCCAAGGCAACTGCCCAACATTCTTACCCAGTGTATAGTCCTTTTTGCATACAGAACATTCTAACCTTGAATTTATGTGTTCCTCTGTAACTTGTATGATGGGAAGGACTTATATTCTCTCTTTGTCTGATTGTGGGGGACCAACATTTTCAAACTGATTAAGTAGCTGTGCACTGATCACAATCAGCCCATTAGCATCCCACAAATAGGTTGGATTTGAAAGCAAAACACCCAATAATGCCCAATCCCAGATTTGATATTGTTGTAGATGTAACAATTCTATTGACCAATTGCTGAATAATCTCTTCTAAATATGAGATGCCTTCCTGCTGGCCTGTTGGCCTGCACACGTGGTGATTGAAGTGGCCCCCAGCTACTGCACTCCATACTAGTGGTGAGATTGGTGATCTAGTTCCTGTCTGTTCTCTGAGTGCTTGGCCTCCTAGATCTGCACCCAAGAGTCAAGGGCAATTCAAAGGTGTCATCAAAAAACCCAAAGGCAAAAGGGGATGTAGCTCTGTGGCAAAGTGAATAAATGCTGGTTCAAATTCTCATAAAATTGTCCAGTCTGATCTGTGGGAGCTGTAGTGGAAATGGAATTATTTTCAGTATTTCTGGTCTCTTTTCCGAGAGCTCATCAATAAAATTGCACTCACACTTTGGGCAGATATAATCCTGTGCTAGGTATCATGGTTTCTCAGCATTATAAAGACAAATAACTTTGAAAAACTTAATTCTGATTAACGTGATGACCAATTGTGGTTTGGGGGGACTAATGATGATCAATGCTACTTGTCTTATTGTGGAGAAATAATGGACTAAGGGAATAGAATAATACTTAAATGTTTTAGAGGGCTCCAATTTGTGAGTTTGTTTTGTTTGATTATGTGTATTTATTACAAGGATTTTTCTTTTCTTTTCTTTAAACTGAATAGAAAAATAAAGTGAAAAGAGAAAACAAAATTTTTTAACATAAAATAAATAGAATTAAAAAAAAATCAGTCTCTTCCTTATTGCTATCCTCACACATTTGGATTCCCAACTTCATTCCAGTCTAATTTAGTATTGTAAAGCCTTAGTCAACACACAAATATGATGTAAAAATGGGATATGCCTTTTTAAGATTAAGATTTCTTTCCCTGTTCCAGTGAACTGAGTTATACCCTTAGAATCTCATCTAAAAATTTGGAATATGTTTAGCATATGAAACAAAGAAAAAGAAAGAAGAGGTAATACAGAATCATCAGATTGTTCCTTTAAAGACTAGGATGTGGACATAGTTGCTATTCTCTGTATTTATAAAGATCCTATTGACATGAGGGTATAGGCAGTGTAGTGAACTGAAAAGTGTTGTTTTGGAGTCAGATTCAATTCAGGGCTCTACTACTTCTAGCTGGAGTGATCTAGAGCAAATCCAGTAACTTCTTTAGGACTTCCTCAGATCTTTCAGTTTTCTTGTTCACTCATTCTTGGCCTCCTTGAAACCACATCCTATCTGGATAGTTAATTTCTACTTACTGTTCACTTATGCATATACCCTTGGATTAATATTTCATATTTTAATTTTCAAGTTTTGGGTTCTTTCTTGCCTCCATGCTTAAGATCCTTGAGCTACCATGGCAACAATAGTTCCTTACAAGAACTTACTAACTCTTGCCCTTCATCTATACTTGATGTGTCTTCCATAAGAATAATAGAGAAGCAATTTCTAATTAATAATATTGACTTTGTATGGCAGAAATTAGGCAAGGACCCACACTTAACACCATATACCAAGATAAGATCAAAATGGGTCCATGACCTAGGCATAAAGAACGAGATTATAAATAAATTAGAGGAACATAGGATAGTTTATCTCTCAGACTTGTGGAGGAGAAAGAAATTTGTGACCAAAGATGAACTAGAGACCATTACTGATCACAAAATAGAACATTTTGATTATTTCAAATTAAAAAGCCTTTGTACAAACAGAACGAATGCAAACAAGATTAGAAGGGAAGCAACAAACTGGGAAAACATCTTTACAGTTAAAGGTTCTGATAAAGGTCTCATTCCCAAAATATATAGAGAACTGACCCTAATTTATAAGAAACCAAGCCATTCTCCAATTGATAAATGATCAAAGGATATGAACAGACAATTTTCAGATGATGAAATTGAAACTATTACCACTCATATGAAAGAGTGTTCCAAATCATTATTGATCAGAGAAATGCAAATTAGGACAACTCTGAGATACCACTACACACCTGTCAGATTGGCTAAGATGACAGGAAAAAATAATGATGAATGTTGGAGGGGATGCGGGAAAAGTGGGACAGTAATGCATTGTTGGTGGAGTTATGAACGAACCCCACCATTCTGGAGAACAATCTGGAATTATTTTCAGTATTTCTGGTCTCTTTTCCGAGAGCTCATCAATAAAATTGCACTCACACTTTGGGCAGATATAATCCTGTGCTAGGTATCATGGTTTCTCAGCATTATAAAGACAAATAACTTTGAAAAACTTAATTCTGATTAACGTGATGACCAATTGTGGTTTGGGGGGACTAATGATGATCAATGCTACTTGTCTTATTGTGGAGAAATAATGGACTAAGGGAATAGAATAATACTTAAATGTTTTAGAGGGCTCCAATTTGTGAGTTTGTTTTGTTTGATTATGTGTATTTATTACAAGGGTTTTTCTTTTCTTTTCTTTAAACTGAATAGAAAAATAAAGTGAAAAGAGAAAACAAAATTTTTTAACATAAAATAAATAGAATTTAAAAAAAAATCAGTCTCTTCCTTATTGCTATCCTCACACATTTGGATTCCCAACTTCATTCCAGTCTAATTTAGTATTGTAAAGCCTTAGTCAACACACAAATATGATGTAAAAATGGGATATGCCTTTTTAAGATTAAGATTTCTTTCCCTGTTCCAGTGAACTGAGTTATACCCTTAGAATCTCATCTAAAAATTTTGGAATATGTTTAGCATATGAAACAAAGAAAAAGAAAGAAGAGGTAATACAGAATCATCAGATTGTTCCTTTAAAGACTAGGATGTGGACATAGTTGCTATTCTCTGTATTTATAAAGATCCTATTGACATGAGGGTATAGGCAGTGTAGTGAACTGAAAAGTGTTGTTTTGGAGTCAGATTCAATTCAGGGCTCTACTACTTCTAGCTGGAGTGATCTAGAGCAAATCCAGTAACTTCTTTAGGACTTCCTCAGATCTTTCAGTTTTCTTGTTCACTCATTCTTGGCCTCCTTGAAACCACATCCTATCTGGATAGTTAATTTCTACTTACTGTTCACTTATGCATATACCCTTGGATTAATATTTCATATTTTAATTTTCAAGTTTTGGGTTCTTTCTTGCCTCCATGCTTAAGATCCTTGAGCTACCATGGCAACAAT
Source organism: Antechinus flavipes (assembly GCF_016432865.1). Taxonomy (NCBI): domain Eukaryota; kingdom Metazoa; phylum Chordata; class Mammalia; order Dasyuromorphia; family Dasyuridae; genus Antechinus; species Antechinus flavipes. Next base: position 461,994,983 of record NC_067400.1, read on the forward strand.
AGTTCCTTACAAGAACTTACTAACTCTTGCCCTTCATCTATACTTGATGTGTCTTCCATAAGAATAATAGAGAAGCAATTTCTAATTAATAATATTGACTTTGTATGGCAGAAATTAGGCAAGGACCCACACTTAACACCATATACCAAGATAAGATCAAAATGGGTCCATGACCTAGGCATAAAGAACGAGATTATAAATAAATTAGAGGAACATAGGATAGTTTATCTCTCAGACTTGTGGAGGAGAAAGAAATTTGTGACCAAAGATGAACTAGAGACCATTACTGATCACAAAATAGAACATTTTGATTATTTCAAATTAAAAAGCCTTTGTACAAACAGAACGAATGCAAACAAGATTAGAAGGGAAGCAACAAACTGGGAAAACATCTTTACAGTTAAAGGTTCTGATAAAGGTCTCATTCCCAAAATATATAGAGAACTGACCCTAATTTATAAGAAACCAAGCCATTCTCCAATTGATAAATGATCAAAGGATATGAACAGACAATTTTCAGATGATGAAATTGAAACTATTACCACTCATATGAAAGAGTGTTCCAAATCATTATTGATCAGAGAAATGCAAATTAGGACAACTCTGAGATACCACTACACACCTGTCAGATTGGCTAAGATGACAGGAAAAAATAATGATGAATGTTGGAGGGGATGCGGGAAAAGTGGGACAGTAATGCATTGTTGGTGGAGTTATGAACGAACCCCACCATTCTGGAGAACAATCTGGAATTATGCCCCCCAAATTATCAAAATGTGCATACCCTTTGATCCAGCAGTGTTTCTATTGGGCTTATATCCCAAAGAAATACTAAAGAAGGCAAAGGGACCTGTCTGTGCCAAAATGTTTGTAGCAGCCCTGTTTGTAGTGGCTAGAAACTGGAAAATGAATGGATGCCCATCAATTGGAGAATGGCTGGGTAAATTGTGGTATATGAATGTTATGGAATATTATTGCTCTGTAAGGAATGACAGCAGGATGAATACAGAGAGGCTTGGAGAGACCTACATGAACTGATGCTAAGTGAAATGAGCAGAACCAGGAGATCATTATACACTTCGACAACGATATTGTATGAGGATGTATTCTGATGGAAGTGGATTTATTTGACAAAGAGACGGACTTCCGGTTAAGATGGCGGAGAGGAGGCTCACAGCTGCATAAGCTCCACGCTTTCTCTCACTATCCATTTCATTACAAGCCTCTGAATTAATGCTTGACTGAAAAAAAACCCACAAATAGTTACCAAGAGAAGCCATCCTTGAGATTCGCCAAGAAAGGTCTGTCTTTACTGGAGGGCTGGGACGGTTTTAGATCGGGCACAGGCGGCGGACAGCGGCAGTGAGAGCACGGGAGCAGACTGGAGAGGGGCTGGGGAGTGATCGCAGCTGTCTCTGCGGGGAGAGCTTCGCTACAGGTTTGGATACTTTGCTCCAGCAGCAAATCAGCAGCCCAGCAGAGAAGCTAAAAACACCGGGGTTGAAGAATACAACCCCAAACAGCTGGAGTCTCCCGGGACCTGGCCACCCCCCCCCCTTTTTCCCCCACAGTGACTCAGCACGCTTTGGGATCTCAGAGCGCAGGCACAGCACAGTCCTGCTAGTGCCTCACTGCTGCCCCTTGCAGTCTGTAGAGGAAGCTCGATAACACACCCAGCCCCCCCCAAAGAAAGACTCCAGTTTTTTCTGTTTTTCTTTGGTAGTTTGTCTCTGATTATTAGACAGAATGAGCAAGAAGCTGAAGAGGACTTTAACCCTTGACAGCTTCTATACAGATAGAGAGCAGACTCTAAATCCTGAGGAGACTAAAAACAGGCAGTCCCCAGGTGAATCCCCAAAGGAGGAGATCATCTGTTCCTCAGCACAGATGAACCTCATAGAAGTGATTAAAAAGGCTCTCACAAGGGAGCTAGAAGAAAAATGGGGAAAGCAGAGTGAGGCTTGGCAAAAGGAGAGGGAAGCTTGGGAAAAGGAGAGGGAGGCTTGGCAAAAGAGCCTGGAGAAGTCAGTTAAAGAGAGAGTGGATAAAGAAGTAAAATCCTTGAAAAATAGGATTGGTGAACTGGAAAACAAAATTGGCGAAATGGAAAAAAATTCCACAGAACAAAAGAACTCAATTGGACAATTAGAAAAAGATTTTAAAAAAGTGAGTGAAGAGAATACTTCACTGAAAATCAGAATTGAACAAGTGGAATTGAATGACTCAAGGAGACAAGAAGAATCAGTCAAGCAAATCCAAAAAAATCAAACAATGGAGAAAAATGTGAAATACCTTCTGGGGAAGACAACAGACCTGGAAAACAGATCCAGGAGAGACAATCTGAGAATCATTGGACTCCCAGAAAAACATGATGAAAAAAAGAGCCTGGACACTATTTTCCAGGAAATTATCAAAGAGAACTGCCCAGAAGTCATAGGAACAGAGGAAAAAATAAACATTGAAAGGATTCATCGATCATCCACTGAAAGGGATCCTAAAATCAAAACACCAAGGAACATAGTGGCCAAATGCCAGAACCCTCAGATGAAGGAAAAACCCAAGTGGCTAGAAAAACCCAATTCAAGTATCAAGGAGCCACAATAAGGATCACCCAGGATCTGGCAGCATCCACATTAAAAGATCGAAGGGCCTGGAATATGATATTCCGAAAGGCTAAGAACTTGGTATGCAACCAAAAATAACTTACCCAGCGAGAATGAGCATCTTTTTCCAGGGAAGAAGATGGACATTCAACGAAGTAAGCGAATTTCATCTATTTCTGATGAAAAAACCAGAACTTAACAAAAAGTTTGATCTACAAATATAGAACTCAAGAGAAATCTAAAAAGGTAAAGATTAATCTTGGGAACTATATTTTGACTATATAGATGTATAAAGAATACATGTATACCTTGTTCTAGAAATTGATGTGGAAAGGACATTGTATCAGAAAAAGGGTAAAGTGGGGGTAGTACATCTCATGAAGAGGCATAGGAAACCTATTATATCTGAGAGAAAGAATGGAGGGGGATGAATATAGTGGGTATCTTACTGCCTTCAGAATTGGCTTTAAGTGAAAAATCTTAAGACATATTCAATCTATGGTAAAACTTCTCCCACCTCATTGAAAAGTGAGAAGGGAAAAGTGAAAAGGGAAGGAATAAGCTAAGCGGAAGGGAATACGGAAACTGGGAGGGAAAGGGGTAAGATAGGGGAGGAACTCTAAGGCGGGGGGAGGGATACTAAAAAGGGAGGGCTGTGAGAAGCAAGTGGTGCTCACAAGCTTAATACTGGGAAGGGGGGAAAGGGGAAAGAAGGGAGAAAAGCATAAACCGGGTTAACAAGATGGCAAGTAATACAGAATTGGTCATTCTAACCATAAATGTGAATGGGGTAAACTCCCCCATAAAGAGGAAGCGGTTAGCAGAATGGATTAAAAGCCAGAATCCTACAATATGTTGTTTACAGGAAACACACCTGAAGCGAGGAGATACATGCAGGTTAAAGGTAAAAGGTTGGAGCAAAATCTACTATGCTTCAGGTGAAGTCAAAAAAGCAGGGGTAGCCATCCTGATCTCAGATCAAGCTAAAGCAAAAATTGATCTAATTAAAAGAGATAAGGAAGGCCACTATATCTTGCTAAAGGGTAGCATGGATAATGAAGCACTATCTATATTAAACATATATGCACCAAGTGGGGTAGCATCTAAATTCTTAAAAGAGAAACTAAGAGAGCTGCAAGAAGAAATAGACAGTAAAACTATAATAGTGGGAGATCTTAACCTTGCACTCTCAGAATTAGATAAATCAAACCACAAAATAAATAAGAAAGAAGTCAAAGAGGTAAATAGAATACTAGAAAAGTTAGATATGATAGATCTCTGGAGAAATGTAATGGAGACAGAAAGGAATACACCTTCTTTTCAGCAGTTCATGGAACCTATACAAAAATTGACCATATATTAGGACATAACCTCAAACTCAAATGCAGTAAGGCAGAAATAGTAAATGCATCCTTTTCAGACCACGATGCAATGAAAATTACAATCAACAAAAAACCAGGGGGAAGTAGACCAAAAAATAATTGGAAACTAAATAATCTCATACTAAAGAATGATTGGGTGAAACAGCAAATCATAGACATAATTAATAACTTCACCCAAGAAAACGATAATAATGAGACATCATACCAAAATGTATGGGATGCAGCCAAAGCGGTAATAAGGGGAAATTTCATATCTCTAGAGGCCTATTTGTATAAAATAGAGAAAGAGAAGTTCAATGAATTGGGTTTGCAACTAAAAATGCTAGAAAAGGAACAAATAAAAAACCCCCAGTCAAACACTAAACTTGAAATTCTAAAAATAAAAGGTGAGATCAATAAAATTGAAAGTAAAAAGACTATTGAATTGATTAATAAAACTAAGAGTTGGTTCTATGAAAAAACAACAAAATAGACAAACCCTTAGTAAATCTGATTAAAAAAAGGAAAGAGGAAAATCAAATTGTTAGTCTTAAAAATGAAAAGGGAGAACTCACCACTAACGAAGAGGAAATTAGAGCAATAATTAGGAGTTACTTTGCCCAACTTTATGCCAATAAATTCGACAACTTAAATGAAATAGAAAAATACCTCCAAAAATATAGCTTGCCCAAACTAACAGAGGAAGAAGTAAATATCCTAAACAGTCCCATCTCAGAAAAAGAAATAGAACAAACTATCAATCAACTCCCTAAGAAAAAATCCCCAGGACCAGATGGATTTACATGTGAATTCTACCAAACATTTAAAGAACAATTAACTCCAATGTTATATAAACTATTTGAAAAAATAGGGATTGAAGGAGTCCTACCAAACTCCTTTTATGACACAGACATGGTACTGATACCTAAACCAGGTAGGCTGAAAACAGAGAAAGAAAATTATAGACCAATCTCCCTAATGAATATTGATGCTAAAATCTTAAATAAAATATTAGCAAAAAGATTACAGAAAATCGTCACCAGGATAATACACTATGACCAAGTAGGATTTATACCAGGAATGCAGGGCTGGTTCAATATTAGGAAAACTATTAGCATAATTGACTATATCAATAACCAAACAAACAAAAACCATATGATCATCTCGATAGATGCAGAAAAAGCATTTGATAAAATCCAACATCCATTCCTAATAAAAATACTTGAGAGCATAGGAATAAATGGACTTTTCCTTAAAATAGTCAGGAGCTTATATTTAAAACCATCAGTAAGCATCATATGCAATGGGGAAAAACTGGAACCTTTCCCAGTAAGATCTGGAGTGAAGCAAGGTTGCCCACTATCACCATTATTATTTAATATCGTATTAGAAACACTAGCCTCGGCAATAAGAGTCGAGAAAGATATTAAAGGAATTAGAGTAGGCAATGAGGAAACCAAACTATCACTCTTTGCAGATGATATGATGGTATACCTAGAGAACCCCAGAGAGTCTACTAAAAAGCTATTGGAAATAATTCATAATTTTAGCAAAGTAGCTGGCTACAAAATAAATCCCCATAAATCCTCAGCATTTTTATACATCACCAACAAAACCCAACAGCAAGAGATACAAAGAGAAATTCCATTCAGAATAACTGTTGATACCATAAAATTTTTGGGAATCTATCTACCAAAGGAAAGTCAGGAATTATATGAGCAAAATTATAAAAAAGTCTCCACACAAATAAAGTCAGACTTAAATAATTGGAAAAATATTAAGTGACAAAGAGACCTAACTGAGTTTCAATGGATAAATGATGGACAGAAACAGCTACAACTAAAGAAGGAACACTGGGAAACGAATGTGAACTATCTGCATTTTTGATTTTCTTCCCGAGTTATTTTTGCCTTCTGAATCCAATTCTCCCCGTGCAACAGGAGAACTGTTCGGTTCTGCAAATATGTATTGTATCTAGGATATACTGCAACATATCTAACATATATAGGACTGCTTGCCATCTTGGGGAGGGGATGGAGGGAGGGAGGGGAAAAATCGAAACATAAGCGAGTGCAAGGGATAATGTTGTAAAAAATTACCCTGGCATGGATTCTGTCAATATAAAGTTATTATTAAATAAAATAAAATTTAAAAAATAATAATAATATTGACTTTGAAACATTACTGCTGAGATATGCATGTACTTAAACATTATATTGATGACCCATATTATTTATTAGCAAGAGGTCCAGGAGGATGTGGACTGGAGTAACCCCTTTGGAAGTTCTATCTGAAACTAATTTTGGAAGCATTTCAGTTCTTTTAGTTTACATGCATCTTGATCAGATTACAGAATTTTTAAAAATAGGATGGTTAAAAGAATTTTAGAGTTGAAATGGATCTCACAGGTCTCTTATTCTAATTAATATTTGATGAAGAACCTTTAATACAACATATATGAATTCATTCAATCTCTTTTTAAAGACTTGAGATAGAGAAGAGGTTTGAATGAATCTATTTGATGGTTACTTAAACTATATATATATATATATATATATATATATATATATATCCCCCAATTATATGTGAAGTTATATATGTGTATATAACTCAAAACTTTATATATATATATCTATATCTATATCTATATATATATATATCTATATATATATACACAAAGTTTTGAGTTCCAAGTTCTTTCCTTCCCTTATCACTTTCTGAGGTGGTAAACAATTTGATATATGTTATACATGTGCATTCATGTAAAACATATTTCTATATTAGTGATTTTATGTAAGAAAACTTGAAGAAAGAATGAAAAAAATAAAGAGAAAGAAAGGAAGAAAGAAAGAAAAATAAAAGAAAGTGAGAAATATTTTTTCAATTTGTATTCATAAAACATCACTTCTTTTTCAAAGTGAATAACATTTTTCATCATGAAAAGTTTACACAAATAAAACCAATGCAGCTAAAATTAGGAGGAAAACAGGAAACTGAAAAAAATTACAATAAATTTATTTGATAAAGTTTTTATTTTTTCAAATACATGGGGAACTAAGCCAAATTAGGCTTAGGAACATGAAAAATAAATAATAAAATCATATGTGTAACCTCCTATACTTGAGCTAATTTCTACAAGCAAAGATTGCCCACTGATGGGTGGATAGATACAACAGATCTAATGGATCCACTACTTCTTGCCTGGTTATCATGGAAAAGTAAAAGATAAGTAGAGTGAAAAATAGAGAAATACTAAATCCTTCTACCATATGTGATGGTAGTATACACTCCTCTGTCTTTCAAGTAATATCTCCATATATTCTGCTTTTCTTGATCAGTGTGACTTGGTCTTTAAGATGCAGTCTGAATCTTTGTAATTTAAATGTACAAATAGCCTTCATCAGGGAGAATTAGAAAGGACTGCTTGTTTAAAATAGTTGCCTCAATGGAAAAAGAAAATTGTTTTTTAAGGAACAATTCATGATTTTAAGAAGAGTTCCTTGTAATGTAGGTTGGATACAAAGGTAGAGGATTATAATAACCTTGATATTTGGATTAATAAAGGGAAATAGTCTGTTACTTGAACACATTAATGTATTTCAAAGATTGAGTTCTTCTTGTCTTAAGAAAGACAGTGTTGTTAGAGAGACAAAAGTGAAGTCTAACAATATCTGAAACACTGCTTTGTAAGGGATGGGAATATCACAGAATCTAAAAGGAAATCAAAGACCTCATAGTTCATTTTAGTAACTAATTGAATGGAGAAAGGAGGAAGTGTAGTTTTGTCAGAGAAATCAGGAGGCAATCAGGGGAGAGAGAGAGAGAATCCAGCATCAATTAGTCAATAAGCATTTGTTAAGTATTTCCAGATACTGTAATGGAACTGGAAAATAAAAAAAAATGAAGCAATTTCTGTCAAGTATCATATAGTCTATTGAAAGAGATAAGACATTCATATTAAAATATATAAAAAGCTTTTAGATAGAGAAATTAGAGGACCAATGGAGATTTGGCATGGATTCATTTCCTGAGTTTTGAAGATAAAATGGAATTCTAAGAGATAGAGACAAGCATGAGGAGGAGAAGGAAGATCACTTTGTCTGGACTATAGATTTGATGAAGAGATATAATTTCAGGTCAGAATATGAAATCCTCTGAAAGCTGGAGTTTATTGAAACTTAGAGGCAATAAGGAGTCATTGTAGCTTATTTAGTAGGGAAGAGACATGGCTAGATCAGAGCTTTAGGAATGTTTCTTTGGTAACTCTATGGAAAAGCTATTGGAGTAGAAACTTGAGGCAGGGTAATCAATAAGCAATTGATTTCAGTAGTTCAGGGAAGAAGTGATAAGAGATTGCTGGAGACTGTGATTATAGAGAAGAGAAACTGATGTGGGGGTGGTGTGGCATTAGAAAAGAGAAGATTTCTCAATTGGTTTTGGCATATAGACTTAGGAAGAGTAAGAAGTCAAGGTTTGCCATCTGAGTAATTGAAAAAATGATGTTATTTTGGAAATAGAGACTGAAAAAAAGAGGGAATTTTTGGTAAAAGAGTTCGGTTTTAGGCATGTTGGATTTCTTATGCCAAGGGGATATCTAGTTCAAAATGCTTAATAGGAAGTATATGGCATAGGAACATACTTCATAAGAGAGAATAAGCATTATCAAATATATAAATTTTGAAGAAGTTTTCAGAGAGAATAATTTAAAAATTCATATGATTTGATGAAGTTACAATGTGAGAGTGAGAGTGTGGTGAGAGAGATAAGACATTCATATTAAAATATATAAAAAGCTTTTAGATAGAGAAATTAGAGGACCAATGGAGATTTGGCATGGATTCATTTCCTGAGTTTTGAAGATAAAATGGAATTCTAAGAGATAGAGACAAGCATGAGGAGGAGAAGGAAGATCACTTTGTCTGGACTATAGATTTGATGAAGAGATATAATTTCAGGTCAGAATATGAAATCCTCTGAAAGCTGGAGTTTATTGAAACTTAGAGGCAATAAGGAGTCATTGTAGCTTATTCAGTAGGGAAGAGACATGACTAGATCAGAGCTTTAGGAATGTTTCTTTGGTAGCTCTATGGAAAAGCTATTGGAGTAGAAACTTGAGGCAGGGTAATCAATAAGCAATTGATTTCGTTAGTTCAGGGAAGAAGTGATAAGAGATTGCTGGAGACTGTGATTATAGAGAAGAGAAACTGATGTGGGGGTGGTGTGGCATTAGAAAAGAGAAGATTTCTCAATTGGTTTTGGCATATAGACTTAGGAAGAGTAAGAAGTCAAGGTTTGCCATCTGAGTAATTGAAAAAATGATGTTATTTTGGAAATAGAGACTGAAAAAAAGAGGGAATTTTTGGTAAAAGAGTTCGGTTTTCGGCATGTTGGATTTCTTATGCCAAGGGGATATCTAGTTCAAAATGCTTAATAGGAAGTATATGGCATAGGAACATACTTCATAAGAGAGAATAAGCATTATCAAATATATAAATTTTGAAGAAGTTTTCAGAGAGAATAATTTAAAAATTCATATGATTTGATGAAGTTACAATGTGAGAGTGAGAGTGTGGTGAGAGAGAAAGAGTCTTTGTGTGTGTGTGTGTGTGTGTGTGTGTGTGTGTGTGTGTGTGTGTGTGAAAGAGAGAGAGAGACAGAGACAGAGACAGAGACAGAGACAGAGAGACAGAGAGACAGAGACAGAGATAGACAGAGAAGAGAAAGAGAGGGAGAGAGAGAAGAAGGAAAAGAGGGAGAGGGTAGAAGAAAAAGAAACAAGAAGATGGTATTAGGGAAATCTATGCAGGAAAGAGTATTCAGGAGTACAGTGTTAAAAGTAGTGAAATTTAAAGAGGTAAAGGATGATAAAGCTAGAGAAAAGGCCTTTAGATTTGGAAATAGAGAAATCACTGGTAAAATGAGAGAGAACAGTTTCATTTCAAGTGAGGTCAAAAGTTAGACCGCAAAGGATTGAGAAGGCCTTAGTCATCCAAGAGTAGGAGTGTAAAGAAGATCATAGACTTGGTTTCATGTGTGAGAAAATCATCTGCATTAGCATCTTAGGATATATCCACATAAATGCAAAGAACATTTGCAAGGACTAGGAGGTGACCCCTTCCCTATGGGGAATGAGGGGGAACTACTTAATTAAGAAGGAAGAATTCACTAGGAATCAGGAGGGGTACTTAAAAGAATAGAGAAATTGCCCTGCTGTGATAACTTTCACAGTAAAAGTGATTTGGGTCCCATAAATAGGGACAAAGTAGAATGCTCTGGAATTTTGCCACATTATGTGCCAATTTGTTCTCTAATGTCCAAAGGAGGTTAATACTATGGACTTATGCTAAACAGATACGTAACATTTATTTAGAGTTTATAAGCTAAGGATGTTACAATTATCTTATTTGATCCTCACAACCATACTGGGAGAGAGAAATTATTATTATCCTCATTTTACAGATGAGGAAACTAAGGCAAAGAGATTTGAATTACTTGCTGAAAACCATACAACTACTAAATTTGAGTCCAGATTTGAACTCAAAACTTCCTGACTCCAGCTGCCATGCACTATTTGCTGATCATAAATGCCCATGCATTATTTGATGAACATAAATGAATAAAAATTGGATAAATGAATGTAATAATATAAATACAAACATGCTAATATAACAATAAATAAATTCATGTAAAAGATATTAATAAAAAAGTAGATAAATACAGAGAAGCACAGAAAGATTAATTGATAGTATGGATTAAGCAAAAGCAGGAAAAAATAAGCCCGATGAATATGAAAATGTAAATGGAAAGAATTACAAGACAATTGGACATAAATGCCACTAATTAAAATGACTAATCTGGCTATAGTGATGCAGAAAATGTGTGTTGGCATTCTATGAAACATTGTTATGATATCAGATTTTTTTAAGTGTTAATTTTGCTGAACTATTTTTTTTCCTTTCCCTTTTTTTTATTTATATGAGGAAATGCTAACTTAGGAGGGCTGGAAAATGTAGATGATATTAAACAAAAAAAAATAATAAACATTGGACATTCAGTAAAATGTGAAGCAGATGTTTATCTGACAGCCCCAATTTCTGGAAAAGGTGCTCTTCTTTCTGTAAGAAAAAAAAAAAACTGGTGTCGCTGTATTGATGATGGTGGACAAATCAAATAATTGTCCCAAACTGTTTCCCACTATCATTAATTTTCAAACCTTGGAAAGGTTACAGAGAGCCTACATTTCTGGTAAAATGAATTGACAAGGAAGAAACACTATTGTGAGAGTGTTGACTAGTAATGAAAGGAAGAGATTTCTACATTAAGTCTTTGCATTGCTCAGTGCCCTGGCAACCTTTCAGCATTTCATTAATTATATTCCTACTGACCTTCTGGATCAATTTGTTATTGTGTACCTTGATGACATTTTGATATTTTCACACCATAACACAGGATCAAGTCTCCTATTTCAGGGAAATGTTAATCTAGCTGTAGCACTATGATTTGTACCAATGATAGAGAAACAGCACATGTTCGGTCAGCTTCAGGTTTATTTGGGATTCATTTTAGGACCAGATGGATCCAGGAAATGTGGATTCTATTTGAGAGGAGATAGAATCCCCCTGGAGAAAAGAGCCTGCAGAACTTAAACTAATTGTTATTAGCATCTTATTGCAGGTAACTGAAAATTCAGACAGAGCCCTGTTTTAGCTTTTATGAGGTTGGCTCTACTTCCCACTGGAGACTAGAACAATGGTAGAAACAGACTCATTGGCTACAGTTCTTAAAACAACACACACACAAAGAATTGCAAAAGAAGAAATGTTTTGTCTATTCTTGATACCAAGACTTCTTAAACTTTTTCCACTTGCATTCTTTTTTTCCCAATAAATTTTTACATGACCCCAGGTATATAAGATAGCATAAAAATCAAATAACTACTAATAATAAATCATAATTTTGTGATCCTCACATTTCTGCCCTGAAACCCTATATAGGATTGTGAGCCACAAGTTTAAGAATATGGGCTTTATACCTACTAATCACTTGAAAGAAATGATATTTTAACTCTTAAGAAATTACTGATAGTAATTGCAGTTCTAGAGATATGCCAACATAACTGAAGATAACTCCTTGTGATTCTACAAGGGATATCAAATTATCCTTTCCACTTCATGACTTTCCCCATCACGGTTCTGCTATATTATGGGTTAGAATAAAACGTTAAATGGTAAATTTTTGGGAGATTTGCAGAAGCCCAAGATGATATACCCAAGCCAGCAGATGAAACAAAGCCTATGACTTAATATTTAACTCAAATTTTCTTCTCTGGTACATATGGATTTTCCAGATCATGGGGGCATTGCACCCCTAATTCCTATAATGTGGAACAGATAAGTATATCCACTTAAAAATAATCACTTGGCATGAATATCAATTTTATATGGTGTCAGGAAGCCACAGTCTACAACCTGGAGGTTATGCCAGAAGAAATTAGAGTTTATGTATTTCTCAACCAAGTAACAAACATATAAATTGCACACACACACACACACACACACACACACACACACACACAAATAACCCTTAACAACTGAGTTCTGTCTCTCAGCACTAAGAATGCCCAGAAATTAGTCATTATTTCAAGCATACATAGTATTTGCTAGATGGATTTGTACATGTTAAATGCATGAAATTAAATTGTCATTTTAAATATTTTCATATATTACTTTATTTTTTCCTAAGTGCTTCAAACATGTGTGTTTCATTTCTTCAACTAAGTTATACAGTTCTCCAGGACAAACACCATGCCTTTTATTCCTGCCTGCCCCTCCCCAAATATAGGATAATATTAGGAAATTAGGAAATTAATCATTCAGTACTTAATAAATTGATTTAGGGAAGATTTAACAAATTCACACATGTAATTACAAACAGATTTTTAATTATCTCATCAAATTAGAATTTTAACCTTTTACAATATATTAAGTAATCAACAAATATCAAACATTAAGTCCAATGCTATGGGAGAATGAGATGACAGAGAAGCATCAGGAGATGACAGAGGGGTACCAAGGATAAAAAGAAGTTCCATAGTAGTGGTTGATGGTCTCCTTTTGTGCACAAACAGTAGTGGTAGTATACATTTCCCTCTTCCCCTCCTGATTCATGGTCTAACCAGTGAAGTTTAACCTGTCATATAAGATGAATTATTCTATTTATCATCTCCAGGAAGCTTCTTCTTCCAACATATCAATTTTGTTTTGCTGACACATCAGAAATACCTGAGGGGGAAAATTCTGCTAAAGTTTTGACTTTTCCTCAAGTTCCATTAGTATGGCAAATAACAGACACTCAATAAATACTCATTGGCTTCTTTGCTATGACAATAAAGACTAGATTCAAGGCTGAAGGCTGAAGATTCTTATGTCTTGGCTGTTGGATTCTTTAGTTCAGAAATAAATGCTAAGATTTTTCTGAATATCATAGTCAGCAACATGAAATCCTTATGATAGTGAACATTATATCTAAGTATACAATTCAGTTCTGCACAAACAGTTGTTATGTTCCATTATCAAGTCATTCTAAAATGAAAAACCATAATTATTTCCTATGATGAATGCTGTCCTTTCTTAGTTTTTGTCTTTTATCCTCGAATGTGGTATATTTCAGTGTAGAACAGTGAAGAGTATAGGATTTTGAGTCATAAAAGTAGTGTTCTAAGACTACTTCTGATGGACCTAGTTACTTCCCTTGTCACATGCTACATTGACCATGTCACTTCCTATCTCTAGATCTCAATTCCTGTCTGTGTAAACAAAAAAGGGGGGAGGTGAAGTTAAGTATAACAACAATCCTTTTAAGGGCTAGCATGTTATGATAAATTCATCTCTTTTATACCAGATATAAATAGGTGAGAAGTACAATCAAGGATGTGCCAGTCCCAACTAACTCAGGAGAGTCAATGTTAAATTTTCAGTGTGATTATTTATACTTCATAAATCAGCAAAACCACGATTTGTGGGTTAAAAGAGGCAGGGTCTTGACTCAGCTCTTCCCTAAATCCTTCCTAATACCCTTAAATTATGACTCTAAACAAATTCTAGAGTGACAAAACCCACACAAAATTGGAGTGAAACAAACTTCTTTAAAAAATAAAATCCAAATCCTTTATATTTTTAATTATAGCTTTTTATTTACAAGATATATGCATGGGTAGTTTTTCAGCATTGACAATTGCAAAACCTTTTGTTCCAACTTTTCCCCTCCTCCCCCCCAGATGGCAGATTGACCAATACATGTTAAATATGTTAAAGTATAAGTTAAATACAATATATGTATACATGTCCATACAGTTATTTTGCTGTACAAAAAGAATCAGACTTTGAAATAGTGTACAATTAGCCTGCGAAGGAAATCAAAAATGCAGGCAGACAAAAATAGAGGGATTGGGAATTCTATGTAGTGGTTCATAGTCATCTCCCAGAGTTCTTTTGCTGGGTGTAGCTAGTTCAATTCATTACTACTCTATTGGAACTGATATGGTTCATATCATTGTTGAAGAGGGCCACATCCATCAGAATTGATCATCATATAGTATTGTTGAAGTATATAATGATCTCCTGGTCCTGCTCATTTCACTCAGCATCAGTTCATGTAAGTCTCTCCAGGCCTTTCTGAAATAATCCTGCTGGTCATTTCTTACAGAATAATAATATTTCATAATATTCATATATCACAATTTATTCAGCTATTCTCTAATTGATGTACATCCACTCAGTTTCCAATTTCTGGCCACTACAAAGAGGACTGCCACAAACATTCTTGCACATGCAAATCCCTTTCCCTTCTTTAAAATCTCTTTGGGATATAAGCTGGATTAAAGGGTATACACAGTTTGATAGCTTTTTGAGCATAGTTCCAAATCGTTCTCCAGAATGGCTGGATGTATTCACAATTCCACCAACAATGTATCAGTGTCCCAGTTTTCCCACCTCCCCTCCAACATTCTGCATTATTTTTCCCTGTCATTCTGGTCAATCTGACAGGTGTGTAGTGGTATCTCAGAGTTGTCTTAATTTGCATTTCTCTGATTAATAATGACTTAGAGCATCTTTTCATATGGCTAGAAATAGTTTCAATTTTTTCATCTGAGAATTGTCTGTTCATATCCTTTGACCATTTATCAATTGGAGAATGGCTTGATTTCTTATAGAGTCAATTCTCTATATATTTTGGAAATGAGACATTTATCAGAACCTTTGACTCTAAAAATGTTTTCCCAGTTTATTGCTTCCCTTCTAATCCTGTCTGCATTAGTTTGTACAAAACCTTTTCAATGTAATATAATCAAAATTTTCTATTTTGTGATAAATGATGATCTCTAGTTCTTCTAATTTATTTATAATCTCATTCTGTGAAACAAACTTCTAACACAAAACAATTTAGAAGTTAGCTGAAAAGGTCTGTTTGAAAATGGAAATATGTTTAGAATAATTGTGGGAAGGAGGGAAGGAGAAGAAAAATTTGAAACACAAAGTTTTGTAAGGGTGAATGTTGAAAACTATCTTTTCATGTATTTGGAAAGCAATCTATTTAAAAAAAAAAAAAAAACGAAAGAAGCAAGAGCAAGTCTCAGGGAGACTGAATCAGGGACAACAATGGCTGCTTCCAGACCTCTCAGGCCATAGATAAACATATACAGGGGTCACTTTGCTAGCACCAAAAGCAGGACTCTGTTGCATTCCTTATACTTGGTGGGTTGCAGTCACAAGCCTTAATTACAAGTGAGAAGCAACACAAGCACAGCAGAGCTTATAGTAATAGGGAACTAATGGAGACCTGAGTCACAATTCCAAGGTTGAAAAGAGTGCGTGTGGTTGTCAGAAACCAGCATACAGTACAAGAGAATAATAAAATATTCTCTCCCTAGATTATACAGCCATGGAAGAGTCAAAAACTTATAGACCCCAAAAACTACTTTTGAAAACAGATAAACAAAATCACTGAAGCTTGGGACATAACCCTCCACTTGGGAAGTAGAGCCCTATTATAATAAAAAAGTTAAAAATCAAGAAATAGGCTAGAATATCGGTAAGTGGCAGGAAAAAAAAAAAAACCTCTGACAAAAGAAAATTATTATGGTGATGAGGGAGGTCAAAGTCCACACTAAGGTGATGAAAATAAATTCAAAGTTTTGCTTTCAAAGCCTCAAAAGAAATATGGTCTCAGGCCATGGAAGAGTTCAAAAAGGATTTAAAAAGATTATCAAGAAAAACTTCCTTGATATTCTAGATTCAGAGGGTAAAATAAAAATTGAATCTACTGATCACTTCCAGAAAGAAATCCCAAAATGAAAACTTCCAGGAATATTATAGCCATATTCCAGAGTTACCGCATCAAGGAGAAAATACTGCAAACAGTTAAGAAAGAAACAATTCAAATATCATGGAGCTACAGTTGGGATAACACAAGATTTAATAATCTCTACATTAAAATATCAGAGGGTTTGGGGTATGATATTCCATGGGGGAATCTATCACCTATCCTGCAAAAATGAGTATAAACCTTCAAGAAAAAAATGGATATTGAATGAAATGGAAGACTCTCAAGCATTCCTGGTGAAAAGACCAGAGCTAAATAGAAAATTTTGCTTTCCTAATTAGTTCCTAATACTGCAAAATACAAAACAAACATAAAAAAGTAAAAAGAAAGAGAAATCATAAAGGATTTGAGATCAAACTTTATATGTTAAGTGAGAAAATTATATTTATAACCCCTGAAATGTTTTCATTATTAAAGCCATTAGAAGTATACATAGATAGCAGAGGTGTGAGTTGGATGTGATGGAATGATTATCTTTTTAAAAAAATTAAGGAATGAGAAAGAAAAATGCAGTGAGAAGGAGAAAGGGAGAGATTGAATGGAATAAATTATGGAAATAAATTTTACAATAAAGGTGAAAATGGGAGAAGTGGGGAGGGGAAGACAAACACCTTACTCTCCTCATAACTGTCTCAAAGAGGGAATAATATACACACTCTGGTGTAGGAATCTATCTTATGCAACAAAGTGGGAAGGAGATGGAATATGGAAGAGGGTAGGGAAAATAAGGGAGGGTAATTTGGGGGAGATAATAGTCAAAAACAAAATACTTTTGATAATGTGCAGAATAAAAAGAGAGAGAATGTAGGGGAAAATGTGGAAAAATCAGAGGAAAATACCTTGTTAATTCTTAGTGTGAAAAAAATTTACAATGAATTTTTCTGATAGAGACTCCATTTCTTAAATTGTACAAAATGGGGTCATATTTATAGAAATAAGAATCTTTCCTAAACTGGTAAATGATCAAAAGATATGAATAGTCAGCTTTCAAACAAAATAATCAAATTTATTTATAATCATATAAAATGCTCTAAATCACTATTGATAAGAGAAATTCAAATTAAAACAACTCTGGGCCTTATAGCTGTAAGATTGGTTAATATAACAGAAAAATGAAATGACAGCTATTGGAGGGGATGTGGGAAAACTAAAACTCTAATATATTATTGGTGAAGTTGTATAATGATTCAATTATTCTGGAGAGGAATTTGGAACTATGCTCAAAGGGTTATAAAATCATGTGTACTTTCTAGTCAAGCAATTGTACTAGTAGTGTTATTTTAAAAAACACTATATGTAAAAAAAATGTTCATAGCAGCTCTTTTAGTGGTAACAGGATAGGAAATTGAAGGGAAAGGATAATCATCAATTGGGGAATAGTTGATCAAGTTGTATGTAATTGTTATTGTATATTATTATGCTTTAGAAAATGATGAGCAGTATGCTATCAGAAAAACATGAAAAGACTTTAAAAAACTGATACAAAGTAAAATGAAAAGAACAAGAACAGCATTTACAGTAACAGCAATATTGTAGGATGATCTAGAAATAACAGCTTTCTCAAAAAAAAAAAAAAAGGAATGATCTTAGAAAGTTCTATATGGACTTACAATGAAAATTCTCTATATCCAGAGAAAGGTGTGGTAGATCATGAATGTAGACCAAAGATACTTTTTCTCCACTTTCTTGACTTTTTTTTTGTCTGTGCTTTTTTTCATAGAATGACTTTTATATAAACCTGTGGTTACATATGTATAACCTATGTCAAATTATATGCCTTCAAAATGAGGTTTGATGAAAGAGAGAAGAGAATTTGGAAGTCAAATCTGAAAAAGACAAAATGTTAAAATTATTTTTGTATGCAATTGGAAATAAATAAAATAGCAAATAAAAATAAAAAAATCAGCAAATAATTCAAATAAGGGCTTTCAATTTACCTTTTGTTAACTGCCTGAACATAAGAAACAGAGAAAATGATAGCAATGTAGATTAAAGTTAAAAGTGTGGTATGTATAGAGTTTTAAAAATATTTCCTGGAGCAGTGTTGAGTACAAATCAGGTGACTTCAGAAAGATATAATCGGTCAGATCTCACTCAGGCTGACATTATAGTGTAAGTTAGAGACTGGAAAGAAATGAGATACGTTATCAATTCTCTCTTCTTTCTTAACTCTTCTCTTATTTAGGTTAAACATTCCTAGTTTCTCCCAGTTCAGATTTTAGTCTTTACAGATTTAGTATTTATGCTAAAGAACTTAAAAAGATACTGTTTAATCTAAACTATCTATATCACTGGCAAAAACCTCCATTTATCAAGCCCTTGGAAATTATGAGTTCTTCCCATCTATAGCCTAACTCATCCTTCTCCAGCTAAGGGAGTAAGGCAAGATGGAAGAACTCTGAACAAGAATCATATCTGGAGATCTATTTTAAATGCCTGATGGTTTCATAAAATAAACCTGTGAAGGTATACTAACTGATTCAGAATAAAGTGAGCAGAATCATTAGTTCATTGTGTATTGTTAATACAATCTTGTATTGATGATCAAGTATAAAAACTTGGTTACTCTGATAAATACCATGATATGCAATTCTGAAGAACTCATGATAAAAATTGCTATCCACCTGTAACAGGGAATCGAGGAACTCCAAGTGCAAGTTGAAATATGATCACACCTTATTTTTTTTTTTCACATTTTCCCCCCATGGCTCATAGAGAAACATTTACGTGATTTTACTTTTATAATTGATATGATTTAATTTGCATTATCAGGGTATAGGGGAGCAGGAAAGAGAATTTGGAACTCAAAATTTAGAAGGAAAAAAAATGTAAAAATAAATAAATAATGAATTGTTAGGGAAAAATGTTCCAGTAACTAAACCAGTCAGGCTATGGCAGACAGCTCAAATAAGAAAACAGCAACAGATAAGATTAAAAAGATGAGTTATGGTCAGATTATGGAGAGCTGTTAATAATAGAATAAGGAGTTATGCAAAATAAAATAGAAAAGAAAGGGAAAGACTTAATTAATTATGACTAAGAAGCATTTTTTTTAAAAAAAGAATATACTTATAAAGCACATTGAATAAATTAATGAGGAAATAAATTTAAAAAAAGATTTTTCTAAGTAATTACTATGTCCAAAACACTATTTTAAATGCTGAGGCATGAACAGAATAATAAACCTGAAATAAAATACAAAAGGGAGATAACCCCTGCTCACAAGGAACACACATTTGAATGAAATGAAAATACAACAAAGAAAGTCTTGATTCTAAGTCAAATGGAAAGCACAATATCTGAGTGCAATGGAAAAACACATGATGATATCTGATTTTTAACATGAATTTTATATTATTATGTCACAATTCCACTAATAAATATCAGTTGATGAAATATTTTTTTAAAAATCAAGATTTTGGTAGCAAGAACCTTCTTTTCTGGGCTTTCATTTGCTGTGGCTGCAGCATCCCAAAAGCAGTTGGAATGGGTATTTTCTTACAGGGATAATGGTTGTAGGCTTTGTGTTTAAAGAACTGAATGGTTATGAGGTTGGCATTGTCACTCTATATATCTTTGGTCTTAACTGTTCATCAGTGGCATTTGTTGGTGACAGTGATGAGGGAAAGGAAAATAGTCTTTTTCTCCAAACTTTGAAATTGTGAAGTACCACATAAATGTCATGTAGGATTTGTTTTTTAGATTAACTTAATCTTTGTCTCTTTTTAAACCCTTACCCAAACTTGGTAATAAGAACTCTACCAAACCTTAGGGGAGACCTTTCCATCCTTGATTAATCCATGTACAATCAAAGAAAAAGAAGCGACAAGAAAATCCATAAATTGGATTACTAATCTCCGAATAATTAAAAAAATAGCAAAAATTTTAATTACACAGTTATTGCATTTCTACTCTGCTTGTTGTATAAAGCTGATAATGCATTTACTTTATTTGAAATTTTATTTGTATTTCAAATTTAACTAACTCCTCAAAAATCATTTATGTAGTACAATAATACAGAAAAGGAGACTATTTCTTGGAGAATTCATTGAACTATGCATTTTTATCATATATTGCTTGCTTTAAAATAAATTCAATGTGTAATTGCAATGTGTCATTTAATAAATTCAATGTGTAATTTTCAAAATTCTCCTGCTTGTTTCCTTATAATCTTTCTTTTGCTTGCTCTTGAATTCTTAGAGTGCTTTAGTAATTCTCTTTTTTAATTTTTCTGTTCTTTTAACTTCCTTTCCAACCTGTTTTTTTAGTTCATAACATTTTAAATCTCAAGCATAAAGTTTTTTTTTTTAAATTTTTTCACATTGTGTCAGTTCATTTATTTAACTATGACAGAAAATGATCATTTCTTAGATTAAGAGATGGTGTTCTCTCTAACAATATAGTTTTGATTGGATAGATTATTCTGGTTCTGTTCACTTCAATTTGCATCAATTCATATGTCTTCCCAAGTTTTTCTGAAACTATACCCTTAATCATTTCTTCATCATTTATAATACAATAATATCCTATTGTATTTAGATGCCATAACTTGTTTAGCCATTCCTTAATTGATGAACATACACTCAATTTCCTTGATTTATTACCATCAATAGATTATCATTGATAGATGCATTTTCATAATTCATTCCTTGTCCATCATCCTTTCTTTCTCTAGTTTTTTCCCTCTTCTCTTGCCTCTAAGAACATCAGCAGAAATTTATTTGCATTTTTTACTTTTCTAACTTCTAGATGAGGTATGGAGAAGGGAATCAGGGATCAAAACTAATTTTTCTTTAGGGAAATTTGGAGAGTACAGGGTTCTGTTTCTTCAGATTTGGATTTGAAAAAAAAAGTCTTATGTGAACTACCTACCACAACACTAAAAACTGGCATCACAAAGAACTATATATCAGAAGTTGTTCCTTAAAACAAACTAAAAAATCTACTGTCTGCTTATTGTTATAGACACCCTGATGGATTCTCTGAAGAGGCTATGATTAGACCTGGAGGGACATACACAACTTCCAGGGTCAGGTTACTTGAGACAAAGTGAGACATCAAAGAGATTTATTATTTTAAGAGAAATTAAATAATAAGTTGAAGTGGGTTTAGGGCCTTTGGGTTATAACTCCATATCAATTTTTTTTGACATTAAGGACTTTTAAGATAAAAGTAAGACTCATGATGGGTCTGACAGAGGTTTAGTATTAACCTTTCCTAATGTAGATTTATATTATTTCCAAGATAAGGCCATTAGGCTAGAATCATGAGTTTTCACAATATATAGACTTTTAGAATTTCCCTATCCTTCAATTAAGTGCCATTTAGGTATCATCAATGAACACTACTAAAATCTGATTTTCTTTAATGGGATTTCAGAGTCGATGATAGTGCATTTGTGTAATTCCTTAGGAAATAGATGCTGGTTTAAACTCATTATTGTCAAGGACTATTGACCAATTAGCTCCAATTCAATCTAATTATGTAACACAGAAGCTTAAGCTTTGCTAGATTGATAATGAACTAAGGCTCTTCATGGAATACAAGAGCAAATCAGAACCCAGCTGGCTATTTTCAAGCTGAAGCCAATTTTCAGGTATGAAGAGAGACTTTAGCCATAACATCTGACTCTGTCTTGAAGGAAAATGAACTTTTTCCTTATTCCATCTTTGGACAACTAAAATTGTGAAGACGTTTTTCATTGTACTGAGGCACAATTGCTGCTTTATGACTTTAATACTTTAATTCAATTTTTAATGCCTCTGCCTGAATCAAAATAAGAAATGGAAAAAACTTTAGATAGATAACATTTCTATTTTACATTCTAGAAATTAAATCACATGACTTCTTTCTTCCTTTCTTATTTCTTTCTTTTCTTTCTTTCTTTTCTTTCTTTCTTTCTTCCTTCCTTCTTTCCTTCCTTTCTTCCTTCCTTCCTTCCTTCCTTCCTTCCTTCCTTCCTTCCTTCCTTCCTTCCTTTCTTCCTTCTTTCTTTACTTCCTTTTCTCCTTTCTTCTTTTGCTTCTTTTCTTCTTTGTTTTTTTCCTTCCTTCCTTCTTTATTTTCTTCTTTTCTTTCTCCCTTTGTTTGTTGCCATTCAGATAATAATAGGAATTTAAGTCTTTGGAATTCAAATTTTAGCAATAATTCACTATCAAGTTCAGATTTAATGCATCCCTAAATCATATTAAGAGCAGTTAGGTGGCACAATGGACAGAGAATTGAGCCTAAATCCTTCCTGAGTTCAATGACCCTGGACAAACAACTTAACACTCTTTGCTTCAATTTGCTCATCTGCAAAATAATCTGGAGAAGGAAATAGCAAACCATTCTAGTACATCTGTAAGAAAATGATAAATGGAATCATTTAGAGTTGGACACAATCAAAACTAAGAATTGAACACAACTGAAAAGACTCCATAACAACAAATGCCTTCTGGCTGTACCAGATCAAAAACTATATTGTAAAGCAGTGGTCATCAAAACTGGCTAAGAAACAGAGAAGTTGATCAGTGGAATAGGTTAGATTCACAGGACAAAGTAGTCAATGACTATAGTAATTTAGTATTTTGCAACCCAAACTTTTGGGATAAGAACTCACTATTTGACAAAAACTGCTGGGGGAATTGGGAACTATTGTGGGAACTAGTATGACAGAAACTAGGCATTGACCCACACTTTATACCATATACCAAGATAGGGTCAAAATGGGTTCATTTTCTAAACATAAAAAATATTATAAATAAATTAGAAGAACATAAGATAGTTTACCTCTCAGATCTGTCAAGGAGGAAGGAATTTGTGACCAAAGAAGAACTAGAGATCATTATTGATCATAAAATAGATAACTTTGATTATTTTTAAGTTAAAAAGTTTTTGTACAAACAAAACTAATTCAGACAAGATTAGAAGGGAAGCAATAAACTGGGAAAACATTTTTACATTCAAAGGTTCTGATAAAAGCCTCATTTCTAAAATATATAGAAAATTAACTCAAATTTATAAGAATTCAAGCCATTCTCCAATTGATAAATGGTCAAAGGATATGAACAGACAATTTTCAGATGAAGAAATTGAAACTATTTGTAGTCATATGAAAAGGTGCTCAAAATCACTATTGATCAAAGAAATGCAAATTAAGACAACTTGGAGATACCACTACACACCTGTCAGATTGGCTAAGATGACAGGAAAAGATAATGAAGAATGTTGGAGGGGATGTGGGAAAACTAAGACATTGGTACATTGTTAGTGGAACTGTGAATGGATCCAACCATTCTGGAGAGTAATTTGAAACTATGCTCAAAAAGGTATCAAACTGTGCATACCCTTTGATCCAGCAGTGTTTCAACTGGGCTTATATACCAAAGAAATCTTAAAGGAAGAAAGGGAGCCACACATGCAAAAATGTTTGTGGCAGTCCTTTTTGTTGTAGCAAGAAACTGGAAACTGGATGCCAATTATTTGGAGAATGGTTGACTAAATTGTGGCATATGAATGTTATGGAATATTATTTTTATGTAAGAAACAACCAAGAGGATGATTTTGGAGAGTCCTAAAGAGACTTACATGAACTGATGCTAAGTGAAATGAGCAGAACCAAGAGATCATTATACATGGCAACAACAAGACTACAATGATCAATTCTGATGGACATGGCTCTTTTTATCAATGAGATGATTGAGATCAGTTCCAATGATCTTTTGATGAAGAGAATCATCTACACCTAGAGAGAGTACTGTGGAATTTGAATGTGAATCACAGCATACCATTTTCAGTCTTCTTATTGTTTTTTGCTTGCATTTTGTGTTCTTTGTCATATTTCCGTTTTTGATTTGATTTTTCTTGTGTAGCACAATAATTGTAAAAATATGTATAGAAGAATTTCACATGTTTAACATATATTGGATTACTTGCCATCTAGGGAAAGGGGTGGGATAAAGTGGGGAAATTTGGCACACAATGATTTTGTAAAGGTCAATGTTGAAAAATTATCCATGCATATGATTTGAAAATAAAAAAGCTTTAATAAAATAAAAAGAGGCAATATCAAAAATATCAAAATCAAAAAATCCCATAAAACAGATGAAAAAAGAAAAAAATAACTTTAAAATTAAAAATAAAAAAGTAATTATTTCTAATCAACCATGAGAAAGGCCTTCAACAAGGGAGAGAGCCAATTTGAACATGACAGTGTTACTTTGAAGAAATGAGAAATAAAGAGATCAAAATCTGCTATTATGCTACTACTGCTAGTTCTACTACTTCTTACTAATGTTTATATCACACTTCATCTGTGCTTGGCATTGTGCTAAGCACTTTATGATTAATATCTCTTTGATTCCCCACAACCCATTCTGGAAGTTAACTGCTATTATTTTCCCTATTTTGCAAATGAAGAAATTGAGGCAAATACCAGTTGAATGGCTTGTTCAGGGTCATGCTTCTGGTGAAAGAATATTTGAAGTCAGGTCTTCCTGATAATTTGGGCCCATGCTGTAACTGGTGTGCCACATAGATGCCTCATGATATTCAAAAGGACAAAGGCAATGGAGATGCTCCATAAAAAATAATAATAATAATAATAGCATCCTGCTCATATTAGCACATAGGTTGTATAAATGTCCTGCTATTGAGAAAAAAGCTGAGAGTTGAAATAATTGATACAGAATGAAATAGATTCCAGGAATAGTATCCACATTGCCTACAATAATGTAGTTGAAAAGAACTTCAAAATAAATCTGGGAGTTGTATGCTTGTACTGGCCAATCTTGTCCCGGGAAAATGAACCTTTGTCTCTTTAATTTAATCTGCACTTATCCCAGAACCTACAGTCTTTGGGTTTACCAAACACTAAATTACTATAATCATTGTCTATTGTGTTTTGTGAACCTAATCTATTCCACTGATTCACCACTCTATTTCTTAGCTAGTACCAAATAGTTCTGCTGACTACTGCTTTATAATATAGTTTTAGGTCTGGTGTAACTAGGCCATCTTCCTTTGCATTTTTTTTTCATTAATTGCCTGAAATTCTTGACTTTTTGTTTTTCCAGATGAATTTTGTTATTATGTTTTGTAACTCTATGTAAAATAATTTCTTGGGTAGCTTGATTTGTATTGCACTGAATAAATAGGTTAATTTAAATAGAATTGTCATTTTTATTATATTATACTACATATGCACATGTGCACACACAAATGTATATTTCCATCACACATCTATTGAAATTGCCTTGAATCAGTTCAAGACAATAATAGCATTTTATATTTTCTATAGTTATTTTAAATGGGATTTCTCTTTTTATCTCTTGCTGCTCTACTTTGTTGGTAACATATAAAAATGCCAGCGATTTATATGGGTTTATTTTATATCCTATAACTTTGTTAAAGTTACTAATTGTTTCTGGTAGCTTCTCTAGGATTCTCTAAGTATATCGTTATAACATCTGTAAGGAGTGACAATTTTATTTCCTTGATACATATTCTAATTCCTTCAATTTCTTTTTCTTCTCTTATTGTTGAAGCTAACATTTTTTGTATAATATTGAATAGTAGTGATGATAATGGGCAACTTTGTTTCATCTCAGGTCTTGTTGGGAATGCTTCTAGTTTATCCCTATTACATATAATGCTTACTGATGAATTTAGATAGATACTACTTATCATTTTAAGGAAAGCCTTTATTCCTTTGCCCTCTATTTTTTTTAATAGGAATCATTGTATTTTGTCAAAAAAAAATTTCTGCATCAATTGAAATAATCATGTGATTTCTATTAGTGTGGTTATTGATATAGTCAATTATGCTGATAGTTTTCCTGATATGATATTGAACCAACCTTGTATTCTTGGTATAAATCCTTCTTGGTCATAATATATTATCCTGGAGAAAAGTTCCTGTAATCTCTTTGCTTATATTTTATTTAACATTTTCACATCAATATTTTTTAGGGAAATTAGTCTATATTTTTCTTTTTCTTTTGGCCCTGGCTAGCTTAAGTATCGGCAGCACATTTGTGTTATGATAGTATTTTGGTGGGATTCTTTCTTCTCTTATTTTTCCAAATATGTTATATGATATTGGAATTCATTGTTCTTTAAATACTTGGTAGAATTAACTTGTAAATCCATCTAGTCCTGATGGATTCTTATGGAATTCATTAATGGTCTATTCAATTTCTTTTTCTAAAATGGGGCTGTTTTAAGTAATTTGTTTCCTTTTCTGTTAATCTGGACAATGTATATTTTTGTATATATTCATCCATTTCACTTAGATCATCAGAATAGTTGACGTATAGTGGGACAAAATAGCTCCTAATTATTGTTTTAATTTCCTATATATTAGTGGTAAGTTCATTCTTCCTTTTTGATACTAGTAATTTGGCTGTCTTCTTTCCTTTTTCTAATCAAATTAAGGTTTATCTATTTTATTTTTTTCATAAAACCAACTTTCATTTTGCTTATTAGTTCAATAATTTTATTACTTTTGATTTTATTAATATCATTATTTTCAGAATTTCAAATTTGGTATTTAATTGGGGCTTTTAATTTGTTCTCTTTCTAGTCTTTTTTTTTAACTTGCCTGTCCAATTTTTCTTCTCTTTTGGTATTTTATTCATATAAATATCTAGTGATAAAAATTTTTTTCCTCTAAGAAATGCTACAGCTGCAGTGCATAAATTTTGGTATGTTTTCTCATTATTGTCATTTTCTCTAATGATATTATTGATAGTTTGAAACACTCATTTTAAGAATTAGATTAATTAGTTGATTTTTAGTTTATCTTTCTTTGGCCCTTTATTATATGCAATTTTTATTGCATCATGATAGGAATAGGATGCATCTACTATTTGTCTTTTGATTGTGCATTTGATTGTGAGGCTTTTATGCCCTAATATATGGTCAGTTTTTCTGTAGATTCCATTGTACCCCTGAGAAAAAGGCATTTTTGGGGGGTTCTCATTTAATTTTCTCCAAAGGTCTATCATACTTAACTTTCTTAAAATTTTACTCACCATCTTAACTTCTTTCTTATTTATTTTGTGGCTAGATGTATCTACTTGTGAAAGAGTGAGAGTGAGATCACCTGCTAGCATAGTTTTGCTACCTATTTCTTCTTATAACTGATTTGCATTTCATATTTTTATAAATACCTATCCATCTTATTTCAATTAGTTTATTGCCATATAATAGAGCAAAATTGTTTGGAATAATTTCCTTATTCAATTATAAAAAATTTCCCCTTTTAAATCTTGATATTGGTAATTTTATTTTCCTATCTCTTAAAAATCAAAGTACCTATCAGCACATTTTATTAATTTTCTAAAAAGCTTTTAGTTTTATTTATTAATTCAATGTTTTATGCTTTAATTTATATTAATTTATTTTTAATTTTTTTTTAGTAAGAATTTACTATGAGGAATCTATTGACTTTATACTTTTTTTTAAACTGTCAGATGGATTCATTGTTAACTCTCTCTTTTGCTAATGAATTTCTAGATATAAACTTCCCCCTAATAACCCATTGATTGTATAGGATTAAGTGAAGTGTTTAGTTCCTTTTAAAAAATTCTTTCTTCAATGACCCTTAATTGAATACCCTAATTTTGTTGTCAGTAAAGGATGAGTTTAATATTTCTACTTCTGAGAAATATGCATACTAATGTCTGTTCTTAATTATTAATCGCCAGAAAAAATTTCATCTAGCTTTTTATAAAATGTATTTATTTAGATGCTGCTTTTTTTTCTTCTTCCTCCTTCTCCTCCTTTTCTTCTCCTCCTCTTCCTCTTCTTTCTCCTCTTCTTCCTCCTCCTCCTTTTCCTCCTCCTCTTCTCCTTCTCCTCCTCTTCCTTTTCCTCATTCTATCCCTCCTTCTATTATTCTTCTTGTTATTGCTCTTATTCTTCTTGTTCTCCTTGTTCTTCTTTCTCTTCTTTTTTTTATGTTTAGAATAGGGCAGATAAAGTGGCCTATTATAGTTTTACAATTC
The DNA here is from genome assembly GCF_016432865.1 of Antechinus flavipes. Taxonomy (NCBI): domain Eukaryota; kingdom Metazoa; phylum Chordata; class Mammalia; order Dasyuromorphia; family Dasyuridae; genus Antechinus; species Antechinus flavipes. The sequence goes on from NC_067400.1 coordinate 462,023,318, forward strand.
ATTTCTCATGGTAAATCATTTATCTTCTCTTTTGAGAATTTAGTTGCTATTCTTCATATCTTCATATGTTCATCTTCATATGTTTATGTTTCAAATATTAATATCAATTAATTGTCTTTGGTATTTTTGAATAATGTAGTTTCCCTGTTTATCTCTCTTCATCAAGTCTAATATTTCCTTACCTTATTTTATCTGAGAAAATAATTACTTCTATGAATGTTTGTATCCTATATAAGGATAAGAGATTTTTTTAGCCTTTTATTCCAATTCCAATACTTCATATATATTTTCTGCAAATAGCATATTCCTGGATTTTGCTTTTGAATCCATTCTGCTACATTCTTCCATTTTATGAGTAAGCTCATCTTATTCATGTTCACAGTTATGATATTTAATTCTGTATTTTCCTTCAGTTGATTCTTACATACTTCTTCCCACTTTTGACCTCCACCAGTGCTTTATCAAGGAGACAGTGAAGAGAGAAAACTGTGCTTAGCATCAGTGCTATATGATCTCCTTTCTCTTTTTTCTTCACCACTCCAATCACAAGGTCTGTCCCTTTCCTCTCTTTTGAATCCTACTGGTTTCTCCAACTGAGGTTAATGCTTGTTTTGCTTATAATTAATTTTTCCTTGACTGTATTATTCTCCTTATTCTCTTTTCTATTAGTCATCTTTCTCTATTGAGTTGAATGTATTTTTTTTAAATTATAACTTTTATTTACAAGTTATATGCATGGGTAATTTTACAGCTTTGACAATTGCCAAACCTTTTGTTCCAATTTTTCCCCTCCTTCCCTTCCCCTCTCCCCTAGATGGCAGGCTGACCAATACATGTTAAATATGTTAAAGTATAAATTAAATACAATATAAGTGTACATGTCCAAACAGTTATTTTGCTATACAAAAAGAATCGGACTTTGAAATAGTATACAATAAGCCTGTGAAGGAAATCAAAAATGCAGGCAGACAAAAATAGAGGGATTGGGAATTCTATGTAGTGGTTCATAGTCATCTCCAAGGTTCTTTCCTTTGGTGTAGCTAGTTCAATTCATTACTGCTCTAATGGAACTAATATGGTTCATCTCATTATTGAAGAGGGCCACGTCTATCAGAATTGATCATCATATAGTATTGTTGTTGAAGTATATAATGATCTCCTGGTCCTGTTCATTTCACTTAACATCAGTTCATGTAAGACACTTCAGACCTTTCTGAAATCATCCTGTTGATTATTTCTTACAGAACAATAATATTCCATAATATTCATATACCGCAATTTATTCAGCCATGAGTTGAATGTATTTTTGCACTGAAGTATCTGTATATTTTACTCTCCTTTGACTAAATCACATGAAAGTGAAGTTCAAATATGACCCACTTTCCATACATTTTCCTTTTTATGTATACATTCTAATTATATGAAATGATAAATTCTGTCTGTGTCCCATTTTTTCTCCTAATTAAAAAAAAATTTCCATCAATTTTCTTTCTGCTTTTAATATTATTTAAATATAATAAAACTACCTTCAAACTGTATGCCTGATAATGTAATGTTAACATTCAAATATATAAAGAGAAACAAAAATACCTCTTTAGATCCTTAATATCTTCAAATGGCATGGGGGGCTGAATAAGAAAAAACAGAAGTCTTGGGAAATGATTGGTTCTGTTAGGAGGTTTAAAGAGGAGAAGTTGAAGAGAGATATAAATGAATTTAACAGTATAAAAAGGAGGAAGAAAATAATAGGACTTGCTATTTCTTATAATTGCAGTATGTGAAAAAATATGTCACTTGAAAGAAAGTTGGGGAGTGAACAGAAATAAAGCCCATTCTACTGAAATTAATTCATGTATCTACACACAGACACAGATACATACATATGCAGATACATACACAGACATATACACACAGATTACCTCCTCCCCCACCCCCTCACACACTCAAAGACTGGTGTAAAATATATCAATCTCAACAGAAAAACAAAGGGGATCGATGGTAGTGGTGGAGGTGAAGTGTTAGGAACACCATTGAGATACCAGGCAGGGAAGGAATTTTTTAAGCCAAGCAAATTTTCCTATTCTTCAGGAAGGAAGGAAGTTAAAGGAAAGAAAGGGAAAAAAGAAAAGAAAGAAAATCTGTATGTAATCTTCAACTTCAAGGTGGATATATTCCACCAAGGAAATAAAAAAAAATGTAAAGAAACAAGCATATATATGATAATTTGAGGACTCAGTACTAATAACTAAGGGAATGATGAAAGAATTCCATTAGAAAATAGCTTGTGAACTAACTTTTACAGGAAATAAGGAATTCTAAAAGACAAAATAAAGAGAACATGCAGACCAGAGGAATAGAACAAACCATATGAGAGGACAGGGGAAGTAATGATACAGTTAAATTTGTATTTTGGATATATTATTTTGACAAGAATGGATGGAATGGATGAGAGATTAGAAGTAGGAAGTCTAATTAGAAAGCTGACCCAATAGTCTAGGTAAGTAGAGATGAGAAGTTTAAAAGATTATTTCCTTTTTTCTTCTTAAAAATTCCAAACACCTTCAAAAAAATATTTCCATGTATATGACTTAACATAAAAAGAGGATTGTTTATAAAACCAGAAGACTTCATTTTGTACTACTTGGTTTTTTTCAGTTTTTCAAAGTAATAAATCCCAATATTACTTTCAAAACTATTTTGCTTTTTCTTTCATTTTGAACTTCTTTCTATTCTCTTTTTTTTTTTTGAATTTTAAATATTTTAAAGACCTTCTTTTTCATCAATATTGTGAATATCTTCTTTCTAAATTCCACACCCCACCTTTTAAAAAAAACATGAGATGACATTTTTAGTTATAGTTTCACCAGAGAGATTGTTTTGTGTTTTGTTATGTTTTTAATAATATTTTGATGGTATCTAAATTGTCTACCAAACATGTTAAAATACCTGAGGATTTGAATCACAGCAGGTTTCTTTTGCACCAGCAGCTTAGCAACTGCGGAAAAAAAAAAAAAGATGATACATCTTAGGCTTCATGAATAAATAAATACATTCCTTTATTACATAATAATAATTGATTGTATTAATGAAGCCATTTATAAATTGTTCTGTTCACTTTTCTACTACTCTACTATTTTATACTAGCCAAGAATCTCAGCAATTTCATCATTTCTTACTATGAAATAATATTCCATTGCATACATTACATATATCACAATTTGTTTAGCTACCTTTCAATTGATAGATATCCCCATAGAGAAATAAGTAAATAGAAATATACAATGAAAACTGAGAAAAAATGTGATGAAGTGCTCAAATTCAGGAAGTACTACAGATAGTGAATAAAGGGAATGAATCATCAATGTTGATGTAACTAGTATGTCAGTTTATGGGAGGAGCAAAATTTGAGAGTGAAAGAAGATTGGGTAAGTATTGAACAGCTTCTCAGTCCCTCCAGAAATGATCACAGCTTATAGAATTTGATGAATCTAAAGATTTAAAACTGGTGAACTGAATACATTATTCCAAGTGATTTCAGACTAGCAGAGTATAAAATCATTATTTCTTTCCATCTGGAGCTCTATACCTATTCAAAAAGCCTAATATGACATTGGACAGATAGATGGTGCAGTGGATAGAGCATGGATTTGAAAGCAGAAAGACTCATGTTCCTGAGTTCAAATATGGCCATGGGACCAAAGGCAATTTCCTGTACTCTGATTGCTTCAATTTCCTCATCTGTAAAATCAGCTGGAAAAGTAAATGAAAAGCCACTCTAAAACAGTCACAAAAAAGTAGGACTTGACTGAAGAACAAGATAATAACATTTGTTTTATCCAGTTTTACTACTATCTAGTTTTACTACAATGCTGGTGCAAGGAAAATCTGTTGTGAATTCAAACCTCCAGGTATTTGTGACATGTTCTGCAGTTATCAGAAGCTTGATGAACTAGTTGAATTCGTTTGAGATCTGACTATGAAAATTGTACATTTGTCCTCAGTAAATTAAGACTTGTTTTCAGTTCCTCATTATATATCCCAGTTAGTTTTTTTTCTGTCTCATTTTCCTGGAATGATCTGTCCCTTCCTGTTTTTTCTTTTAGTTTCTCTGCCTTCTTTCAAACTTCCGCTAAATGCCATTTTCTTCAGAAGTCCTCCCTGCCATCTCCATACCAATCTCTCATAATTTCTAGAATCTTCTCTTCTCAGATTACCTCATATCTCTATATCTTGTATGCATCTAAGATATTTATATCCATGTTTTTTCCTCTATTAAGATTTAAACCTATTCCAGTTCATGTCTCAGAAAAGACTGATTTGAATTTCAGAGGATGAATAGAGGCCTTGGGAAAATTCATGAATTTGTCAAATATTTTTTCTATGATGAAACTATTTATATCTGTGCTGCGTAAGCCAAATGGGAAGTAAAGGAAATTATATCATGCTAGTACATAATTTTGTTCAAAAAATTATTCCTCCAAAACATGATTTCTCTTCTTAGGTTTCAATGTATAGTTTAAATTAAAATGTATATTTTCTTAAACACAAAATAAACATACATAACAATTTAGTTTAATATTTAAGATAGCTTTCCCCCATTTTTTGGTGGTGTCTATTTTAATATGTTTATGTAAAGTGAACTTTTTTAATGCTAATTATCCATGGATAATAAAGATTTCTTATTTTTCATAGAAAATGTTAATATGAAGAACAGATAAATAAAATTCATGAAGAAAGGAAAACAGAAATTATAGCCCAATTTTCTCATTGTGTTGATCAGGAAACTGAGGTAGAGGGATTCTATCATTTGCCCAATGTTACAATACCATCAAAATTGTAAATTGAACCTAAAACTTCTGATTTTAAATCTAGTTCTCTTTAGAGTATGTTAGAGTATGCAAATTGTTGTTTTTCAGTTGTTTCAGTCATGTCCAACTCTTAGTGCCCTCACTTGGGGTTAATTTGGCAAACATACTGGAATGGCTTGCTATTTCTTACTCCAGCTTATTTTTCAATTGTTCCATTTTTTTCTGGATATCCGTGTATATTAACTTTTAAAAATACACATTTATTTATGAATAATGTTGGGACAGAAAAATTATAACAAAAGGGAAAAACACAAGAGAAAAAAAAAACAGAAAAAAGAAGTGAACATAGCATGTGTTGATTTACATTTAATCTCCAGAGTTATTTTTGTGGACACAGATGGTGTTTTCTATCCAAAGTTTATTGGGATTGCCTTGGATCATTGAACCACTGAGAAGAACCAAATCTTTCATTGTTGATCATCACATAATTTTGCAGTTACTATGTACAATGTATTCCTGGTTCTATTTGTTTGTCTCATCATTAGTTCATGTAAATCTTTCCAGGTATTTCTAAAATCAAATTACTCATCTTTTTTTATAGAACAATAATATTCCATTACTAGTTCAACTAGTTCAAACATTGCCCAATTGATAGGCATCTACTGATTTCCCAATTCTTTGTTACTTCAAAAAGAGCTGCTACAAACATTTTGCACATGTGGATCCTTTTCCCTCTCATATGATTTCCTTGAGATACAGACTCAGTGGTGGCACTGCTAGTTCAAAGAGTATAGACAATTTTGTAACCTTTTAGGCATGGTTCTAGATTGCTTTCCAGAAGGGAATATTTCACAAATATATCATTTCACAACTCCACCAATAATGCATTAATGTCTCAGTTTTCCTACATCTCCTCTAGCATTTATCATTATCTTTTCCTGGCATCTTAGCCAATATGAGAGGTATGAGGTGGTCCTCAGTGTTTTTTTTTTTTAATTTACATTTCTCTAATCCAATCTAATAATAGTGATTCAGAGTTTTTTTCATATTACTTAGATTGATTTTAATTTCTTCAGCTGAAAATTGTTCATTTCATTTGATAATTTATCAACTGGAAAATGGCTTGTATTCTTATAAATTTGAGGCAAGCAGGGTTAAGTGACTTGCCCTTGGTCATACAGATAGTGAATGTCTGAGGCTAACCTTGGGCTCATGAAGATGAGTCTTCTTGACAGGCCAGGCATCCTATCCACTTTGCTACCTAGCTGCCCTGAACTATCCTATTTGAATTTGATTAAAAATTGTTGTTTATGTTTAATATTTTCCTTTTCAAATTTCAGATTCGTAGTTTAAGTAATTTTGCTCTAAGAGGAAAAAAAAGAATAGACACAACTAATATCTTTTTTGAGAATTATGAGATTATTAGAGTGGGGGGGGGGGAAGAGATAGAACTGAAACTCAAGTGATAAAAGAGGAAGGTATAGGAAGTATTTTTGACAAATTGTCTCTTGTACTGCCACTGGCAAGTAGTTGTCCATATCTTTAATTTAACTTTTAGGCTATTTTGGCTAAACAACTTTGGAGAAATTTCTGCTATAGAAATAATTTCTCTGTCCTATTAAAAAGGGGGAAAAAAGTCCAAGTCATGGAAAGGATTTATTTCTAGAAAATAGTTTTCTTTCTTTTTTTCTAATGGAGTATAGATACCATGTGTGGAGGGGAGTACATATTTGAGCAGACAAGGTATAGTTAATTGTCTTGGATCCAAAGAATAGCCAAACAGCCAAGTGTATGAATGTACATTAGTCTTGATAATCTCTAAGTCACTGAGAAATCAAATTCAATTGGTAATGTCAGAGAAATGAAGCCAACTAAAGTCACTGTAGGGAAATAAAGTTTAATTAAATGCTGAATTAAAGTTAACATGTACTCTACTGAAAAGCTGTTCCTAAATAAATGCCATGCAACATTTGTTCCTGGATATGTTCAAACACTTTATTTTGAAAGGAGACTTGTTAACCTGGGAGGATTCTGGGATAAAATGAAATTTCATGGCCGCTTAGATACTTCTAGTTCTTTGCAGGTTAAATCTAATATTCTTAATCCTATCTATTTTGAGTCCTTCAAAGGGGATAAGTATTAGTCTTAGAAGTGTTCAGAATGTTTCTTAGAACAATGTTTAGAAAAAGAAAAGTCTTTTCTGCTCTATTATAATTGCTATTCATTCTGAACTACCTAAGAAGATCCAATTGCATGTCAAGGAAAGAACTCAAGATTTTGAGTCAAGATAGCTCAGACTGAATTTCAACTCTGACAATTAGTGAGTTGCATGGAATGGATAAGTGAATTTAGCATTTTGTACCTCAGTTTTCTCACTTGTGAAATGGGAATGGTAATAGTGCCTCATAGTGTTTTCTCATAGTGTTGAGAAAAAAAAAGTATAGTAAAATATATCCAAGTAAGGCTGTATTTGTCACTTCCCACTACACAGCAATTTTCCAAACTTACATCTAGTTATTTTAACTAGTTTAAAATAATATTGATTAATATGACTGGCATAGAAAGTCATTTCTCTTTTTCTTTTTAAATAAATCTATTTTGGTTTTAATTTTGTCTGAGATCATTGATTATTAGCTCACCGTTTTTTCCCTTATAAATTCTATTTTTGATCATTCTTATTATGTTCGCATGTATCTTTTATTTAATATCCCTACTGGCTCATCTGTTTACTTTTGCCTGCTATCTTCCATTAACTTAACTTCTCCCTTCTAAGGATCCCTCCCTTATCATCTCTTGCCACATTTTCCCTACCTATTTTTTTCATATTTTATTTTATTTTATTTTATAATAACTTTATATTGACAGAATCCATGCCAGGGTAATTTTTTTTACATTATCCCTTGAACTCACTTCTGTTTCGATTTTTCCCCTCCCTCCCTCCACCCCCTCCCCTAGATGGCAAGCAGTCCTATATATGTTAGATATGTTGCAGTATATCCTAGATACAATATATGCTTGCAGAACCGAACAGTTCTCTTGTTGTACAGGGAGAATTGGATTCAGAAGGTAAAAATAACACAGGAAGAAAAACAAAAAATGCGAATAGTTCACATTCGTTTCCTAGTGTACTTTCTTTAGGTGTAGCTGCTTCTGTCCATCATTTATCAATTGAAACTAAGTTAGGTCTCTTTGTCAAAGAAATCCACTTCCATCAGAATACATCCTCATACAATATCATTGTCGAAGTGTATAATGATCTCCTGGTTCTGCTCATTTCACTTAGCATCAGTTCATGTAAGTCTCGCCAGTCCTCTCTGTATTCATCCTGCTGGTCATTTCTTACAGAACAATAATATTCCATAACATTCATATACCACAATTTACCCAGCCATTCTCCAATTGATGGGCATCCATTTAATTTCTAGTTTCTAGCCACTACAAACAGAGCTGCCACAAACATTTTGGCACATATAGGTCCCTTTCCCTTCTTTACTATTTCTTTGGGATATAAGCCCAGAAGTAACACTGCTGGATTAAAGGGTATGCACAATTTGATAAATTTTTGGGCATAATTCCAGATTGCTCTCCAAAATGGTTGGATTCATTCACAACTCCACCAACAATGCATCAGTGTCCCAGTTTTCCCGCATCCCTTCCAACATTCATCATTATTTTTTTCCTGTCATCTTAGCCAATATGACAGGTGTGTAGTGGTATCTCAGAGTTGTCTTAATTTGTATTTCTCTGATCAATAATGATTTGGAGCATATTTTTTGTATCCTGCAACTTTGCTAAAGTTATGAATTATTTCTAATAGTTTTAGTAGAATCTCTGGGGTTCTCTAAGTATACCATCATATCATCTGCAAAGAGTGATAGTTTGGTTTCCTCATTACCTACTCTAATTCCTTTAATCTCTTTCTTGACTCTTATTGTGGAGGCTAGCGTTTCTAATACAATATTGAATAATAATGGTGATAGTGGGCAACCTTGATTCCCTCCTGATCTTACTGGGAAAGGTTCCATTTTTTCCCTATTGCATATGATGCTTACTGATGGTTTTAAATATATGCTCCTGACAATTTTAAGGAAAAGTCCATTTATTCCTATCCTTTCAAGTGTTTTTTATTAGGAATGGATGTTGGTTTTTCTGCATCTATTGAGATGATCATATGGTTTTTCTTTGGGTGTTTGTTGATATAGTCAATTATGCTAATAGTTTTCCTAATATTGAACCAGCCCTGCATTCCTGGTATAAATCCTACTTGGTCATAGTATATTATCCTGGGGATGATTTTCTGTAATCTTTTTGCTAATATTTTATTTAAGATTTTAGCATCAATATTCATTAGGGAGATTGGTCTATAATTTTCTTTCTCTGTTTTCAGCCTACCTGGTTTAGGTATCAGTACCATGTCTGTGTCATAAAAGGAGTTTGGTAGGACTCCTTCAATCCCTATTTTTTCAAATAGTTTATTTAGCATTGGAGTTAATTGTTCTTTAAATATTTGGTAGAATTCACATGTAAATCCATCTGGTCCTGGGGATTTTTTCTTAAGGAGTTGGTTGATAATTTGTTCTATTTCTTTTTCTGAGATGTTTAGGATATTTACTTCTTCCTCTGTTAGTTTGGGCAAGCTATATTTTTGGAGGTATTCTTCTATTTCATTTAAGTTGTCAAATTTATTGGCATAAAGTTGGGCAAAGTAACTCCTAATTATTGCTTTAATTTCCTCTTTGTTAGTGGCGAGTTCTCCCTTTTCATTTTTAAGACTAACAATTTGATTTTCCTCTTTCCTTTTTTTTAATCAGATTTACTAAGGGTATGTCTATTTTGTTGGTATTTTCATAGAACCAACTCTTAGTTTTATTAATTAATTCAATAGTTTTTTTTTTTTTTACTTTCAATTTTATTGATCTCACTTTTTATTTTTAGAATTTCAAGTTTAGTATTTGACTGGGGGTTTTTAATTTGTTCCTTTTCTAGCATTTTTAGTTGCAAGCCCAATTCATTGAGCTTCTCTTTCTCTATTTTATGCAAATAGGCCTCTAGAGATATGAAATTTCCCCTTATTACCACTTTGGCTGTATCCCATACATTTTGGTATGATGTCTCATTATTATTGTTTTCTTGGATGAAATTATTAATTATGTCTATGAATTGCTGTTTCACCCAATCATTCTTTAGTATAAGATTATTTAGTTTCCAATTATTTTTTGGTCTACTTTCCCCTGGCTTTTTGTTGAATGTAATTTTCATTGCATTATGGTCTGAAAAGGATGCATTTACTATTTCTGCCTTACTGCATTTGAATTTGCGGTTTTTATGTCCTAATATATGGTCAATTTCCATGAACAAATTTCCATGAAGGTTCCATGAACTGCTGAAAAGAAAGTGTATTCCTTTCTGTCTCCATTACATTTTCTCCAGAGATCTATCATATCTAACTTTTCTAGTATTCTATTTACCTCTTTGACTTCTTTCTTATTTATTTTGTGGTTTGATTTATCTAATTCTGAGAGTGCAAGGTTGAGATCTCCCACTATTATAGTTTTGCTGTCTATTTCTTCTTGCTGCTCTCTTAATTTTTCTTTTAAGAAATTAGATGCTACACCACTTGGCGCATATATATTTAACAGTGATATTGCTTCATTATCCATGCTACCCTTTAGCAAGATATAGTGCCCTTCCTTATCTCTTTTAATTAGATCAATTTTTGCTTTAGCTTGATCTGGGATCAGGATGGCTATCCCTGCTTTTTTGACTTCACCTGAAGCATAGTAGATTTTGCTCCAACCTTTTACCTTTAACCTGCATGTATCTCCCCGCTTCAGGTGTGTTTCCTGTAAACAACATATTGTAGGATTCTGGCTTTTAATCCATTCCGCTAACCACTTCCTCTTTATGGGGGAGTTTACCCCATTCACATTTATGGTTAAAATGACCAATTCTGCCATCTTGTTAACCCCTGTTTATGCTTTTCTCCCTTCTTTCCCCCTTACCCCCTTTCCCAGTATTAAGCTTGTGAGGACCATTTGCTTCTCATACCCCTCCCTTTTTAGTCCCCCCCCACCTCCGCCTTAGATTTCCTTCCCTTATCTTACCCCTTTCCCTCCCAGTTTCTGTATTCCCTTCCACTTAGCTTATTCCTTCCCTTTTCACTTTTCCCTTCTCACTTCTCAATGAGGTGGGAGAAGTTTCACCATAAATTAAATATGTCTAAAATTTTTCTTTTAAAGCCAATTCTGAAGGCAGTAAGATACCCACTATATTCATCCCCCTCCATTCTTTCTCTCAGATATAATAGGTTTCCTTTGCCTCTTCATGAGATGTAGTACTCCCACTTTACCCTTTTTCTGGTACAATGTCCTTTCCACATCTACTTTCTAGAACAAGGTATACATGTATTCTTTATACCTCTTTATATCAGAAATATAGTTCCCAAGATTAATCTTTACCTTTTTAGATTTCTCTTGAGTTCTATGTTTGTAGATCAAACTTTTTGTTAAGTTCTGGCTTTTTCATCAAAAATAGGTGAAATTCGCTTACTTCATTGAATGTCCATCTTCTTCCCTGGAAAAAGATGCTCATTCTAGCTGGGTAAGTTATTTTTGGTTGCATACCAATTTCTTTAGCTTTTCGGAATATCATATTCCAGGCCCTTCGATCCTTTAATGTGGATGCTGCCAGATTCTGGGTGATCCTTATTGTGGCTCCTCGATACTTGAATTGGGTTTTTCTAGCTGCTTGCAATATTTTTTCCTTCGTCTGAGGGTTCTGGCATTTGGCCACTATATTCCTTGGTGTTTTGATTTTAGGATCCCTTTCAGTGGGTGATTGATGAATTCTTTCAATGTCTATTTTATCCTCTGTTCCTATGACTTCTGGGCAGTTCTCTTTGATAATTTCCAGGAAAATAGTGTCCAGGCTCTTTTTGTCATCATGCTTTTCTGGGAGTCCAATGATTCTCAGATTGTCTCTCCTGGATCTGTTTTCCAGATCTGTTGTCTTCCCCAGAAGGTATTTCATATTCTTTTCCATTGTTTGATTTTTTTGGATTTGCTTGATTGATTCTTCTTGTCTCCTCGAGTCATTCAATTCCAATTGTTCGATTCTGATTTTTAATGAAGTGTATTCTTCACTCACTCTTTAAAAATTTTTTTTTCTAATTGTCCCATTGAGTTCTTTTGTTCTGTGGAATTTTTTTCCATTTCGCCAATTTTGTTTTTTAGAGAGCTGTTTTCTGTTTCCAGTTCACTAATCCTATTTTTCAAGGATTTTATTTCTTTATCCAGTCTCTCTTTACATGAGTGGGATGACTTCTGCAGATTCTCTTGCCAAGCCTCCCTCTCCTTTTCCCATTTTTCTTCTAGCTCCCTTGTGAGAGCCTTTTTAATTACTTCTATGAGGTTCATCTGTGCTGAGGAACAGATATCTTCTCCTTTGGGGATTCACCTGGGGACTGTCTGTTTTTAGTCTCCTCAGGATTTGGAGTCTGCTCTCTTTCTGTATAGAAGCTGTCAAGTGTTAAAGTCCTCTTCAGTTTTTTGCTCATTATGTCAAAGAATCAAAGACAAACTAGCAAAAAGAGAAAAAGAAGTCACCCCTAATTTGGAGTCTGCTTTTTGGGGGGAGGGGCTGGGTGGCATTACCGAGCTTCCTCTACAGACTGCGGGGGCAGCAGTGAGGCACTAGCCCTACTGTGCTGCGCCTGCGCTCTGAGATCCCAGAGTGTGCTGTCACTGTGGGGGAGAGGGGGAGGTGGCCAGGTCCAGAGAGACTCCAGCTGTTTAGAGTTGTATTCTTCGCCCGGGTGTTTTTAGCTTCTTTGCTGTGCTGCTGGCTTGCTGCCGGAGTAAAGTATCCAAACCTGTAGCAAAGCTCTCTCCGCAGAGACGGCTGCGATCACACCCCACCCCCTCTCCAGTCTGCTCAGCTGTGAGCCGCCTTCCTTGCTCTCAGCTACCTGCCCGCACCCTTCGCCTGATCCAAAACTGTCCCAGACCTCGGGCAAAAACAGACCTTTCTTGGTGAATCTCAAGGATGGCTTCTCTTGGTAACTATTTGTGGGTTTTTTTCAGTCAAGCATCAATTCAGAGGCTTGTAATGAAATGGATAGTGAGAGAAAAATGCAGAGCTACACAGCTGTATGCCTCCTCTCCGCCATCTTAACTGGAAGTCCGAATAGGAGCCAGGTAGAGCTTTAATACAGTGTTGGCTACTTTGCCCAGGCAGCAATCCAGTAGACAAACAGAAAAGCTAAAAACAAAGGGGGTGAAGATTATAACCTGGAAAAGCTAGGGCCTCTTTAAACCTGGCCACACCCACCCAGAGTATCTCACCATAATATCAGAGATTCAGAGTCTCAGAGGGCAGATGCAGTATAGCCATTGCTGTCCTGCTAGTACCTTGCTGCTGCCTCCTGCAATTTGTAGAGAAAGCTCAGTAATACCATCCAGCTCCCCCCCCCCAAAAAAAAAGAGGAGACTGCATTTGGTTTTATTGTTAGTTTGTTTTCTTTGATTCTTCTCTGACAAAATGAGCAAAAGGAGTAAGCTAAATGGAAGATAATACAGAAATTGTGAGGAAAAGTGGTAAGAAAGAGGGAGGAACTTTAAGGTGGTGCGAGAGATCATAAAAAAGGAAGGGCTGCAAGAAGCAAGTGGTGCTCACAAGTTTAATATTGGGGAGGTAATTGGGAAGGTAAGAGGGAAGAAAAGGAGAAAAGCATAGCAGGGGTTAACAAGATGGCAAGTAATACAGAATTGAAAATTTTAATCACAAATGTGAATGGGATAAAATCCCCCCAAAAGAGGAAGCAGTTAGCAGATTGGATTAAAAGCCAGAATTCTACAATGTGTTATTTACAGGAAACGCACTTGAAGGAGGGTGGTACATATAGAATAAAAGTAAAAGGTTGGAGCAGAACTTACTATGCTTCAGGTGAAATTAAAAAAAAAAAAAGTAGTGGTAGCTATCCTGATCTCAGATCAAGCAAAAGCAATTGATCTAATTAAAAGAGATAAGGAAGGGCACTATATTTTGCTAAAGTGTAGCATAGATAATGAAGCAACATTGATATTAAACATATATGCACCAAGTGGTGTAGCATCTAATTTCTTAAAAGAGAAATTACGAGAGCTGCAAGAAGAAATAGACAGGCGGTGGAGCCAAGATGGTGTAGCAGGCACACACGACTCTCTAAGCTCCTCTCATTACCCTCATAACCAACGATTTAATCCAGCCTCAAAAATAACTCTTCACTGCTTAAATTCATGAAGATTAGAAGCATTACAACTTACCAGCCAAAGTCAATTTGGAAGATTTCCAGGAAAGGTTTGTCCTGAGGGGCCAAGAACAGACTAGAACAGGCAGCGAGAGAGTAGCTTCCTGAGCAGACCAGGGGCTGGGGTGATCTCTGTGGCTAGAGAAGTTATAGAAAGGACTCTGCTATAGGCTAACTGCTCTGCCTTGACTACCAAGCAGTAAACTGGCAGAGAGATTAAAGCCTAAAACAGAGGATACTCTAAAAAACACCAAAACCTAACAGATCTGCCTGTAACCCCTCAAACCTGGTAGTGACTCAGGCAGACTCCAACGCAGCCCTGCAGCCACCTCCTGCAGTTCCGGGCTTTTGCAGGGGCAGTTACTAATCTGCATGGCAAGGGGGCACAGCCTGGGCAGCCTCTAATTAGGCAGAATGGGGGGCTCATCCAGGGGCAATAGAAGCTCCCCAACTGACTGTGCTTCCTGGGCAGATACTTCCGGTCCCTGCAAATCCATTCACTGCTCTGCTGCTAACACCCACAGCCCCAGGGCAGGCTTTGGCTTGGGAAGTGAAACTCTCACTGCTCAGTGTCTAGCCCCAGGGCAGTCGTTATCTCACACTGCTGGGGTTCTTTGAAGGGCACTTTCCCAGCTCAGCCCTGCAGGCCTGAGTTATTTTCGGGTGGGGAACTCTTTCCCAGAGCACTCCAGTACCTTGCTGCTTTTTGTAGCCAGTTGGCAGGACAGCTACCCATCCATATACCTTTCACTGCTCTGCAGAGGAAGCTGGTAACCTCCTGGCTCTGAAGGCCGACCTTACAGGCTTTAACAAAATGAGTTAAAAAAATCAAAAGGACAATAGATAGTTTCTATACAGAAAGAGAACAGGTTTTCAACCCTGAAGAGACGACAATAGATAGTTTCTATACAGAAAGAGAACAGGTTTTCAACCCTGAAGAGACTAATAGCAGACAGTCTCCAGACAATTATTGGTCTCCAATACAAAAGGCTCTCCTAGAAGAGACTATTAAAAACCTTAAAAGAGAGCTAGAAGAGAAATGGGGAAAGGAAAGAGAAGCTATGCAAGAGAGTACAGAAAAGGCACATAACTCACTAAAAGAAAAATTTGATAAAGTGGAAAAAGAAAACAACTTCCTGAAATGTGAATTGGAAAAAGAAAATAATTCACAAAAAAAAAAAAATAGTGAAATGGAAAAAAAAAATTATAGAGCAAAACAATTCAATTGGACATATACAAAAAGAAGTAAAAAAAGCTAATGAAGAAAATAACTCACTAAAAATCAGAACTGAACAAATAGAAATGACTTATTCATTGAGACATCAAGAATCAGTTAAGCAAATCCAAAAAAATGAAAGATTGGAAAAAATGTCAAATATTTACGTGGAAAAACAACAGACCTGGAAAATAGATCTAGGAGAGATAACCTGAGGATCATCGGACTACCAGAAAATTATGATGAAAAAAAGAACCTAGATACTATTTTACAGGAAATCATCAAAGAGAACTGCCCAGAAGTAATAGAACCAGAAGGGAAAATAGGCGTTGAAAGAATTCATTGAACACCTTCCGAAAAAGACCCTAAAATAAAGACTCTGAGGAATATTGTGGCCAAACTTCAAACTTTTCAGACTAAAGAAAAAATTTTACAAGCAGCCAGGAAAAAACAGTTCAAATACCGAGATACCACAATAAGGGTCATGCAAGATCTGGCTGCCTCAACATTACAGGATCGAAGGGCCTGGAATCAGATATTCCAAAAGGCAAAAGAACTTGGAATGCAGCCAAGAATAAACTACCCAACTATGCTGAGTATTTTTTTCCACGGAAGAAGATGCACATTCAATGAAATAGAGGAATTCCATCTGTTTCTAAGGAAAAACCCAGACTTAAACAAAAAAACTTGATCTCCAACAACAGGAATCAAGAGAAGTAGAAAAAGGTAAAAGGAACTCTTGAGAACTGTATTTCTGTTATGGATATACATAAAAACCATATGTATAATTTGATTTTACCGATATAACATAAAAAAAGGGAAGTAGAAATGGAAAGGGGATAGTGTCAGAAAAAGGGAAGAGGGGAGATAAAAAGAGGGAAACTACATGTGACAATGAGGCAAAGGACACCTATCATATATGAGGGAACTTAGAGAGGGGGAGGAACATTGTGTGAATCCTACTCTCATCAGAGTTGGCTCAACGAGGAAGCAATTGACATATTTGTTTTACAGAGATTCTTCTCTCACTTCATTAAAAAGTGGGAGAGGAAAAGGGAGAAGGAAAAAGAGTAATAAGGGAAGGGTACAAGAAAGGGGAAGGGATTCAAAGGGAGGAGGGAAGGATACTAAAGAGGGAGAGCTGCGTGACATTAGTGGGACCAATAAGTTTAATACTAGGGAAAAAGGGAAGAAGGGCAAGAAAAAGAAAAGTATAATCTGGGGATATTAGGATGGCAGGAAATACAGAATTGGTTATTTTAACCATAAATGTAAATGGGATGAACTCTCCCATAAAGAGGAGGTGGATAGCAGACTGGATCAAAAGTCAGAACCCTACAATCTGTTGTTTACAGGAAACACATTTAAAACAGGGAGATACATACAGAGTAAAGGTAATAGGCTGGAGCAGAATCTATTATGCTTCAGGTGAAGTCAAAAAAGCAGGGGTAGCCATCCTTATCTCAGATCAAGCAAAAGCAAAGATTGATCTATTTAAAAGAGATAAGGAAGAAAACTATATCTTGCTTAAGGGTACTATAGACAATGAAGCAATATCAGTATTAAACATATATGCACCAAGTGATATAGCATCTAACTTCCTTAAAGAGTAGTTAAGAGAGTTGCGAGAAGAAATAGACAGCAAAACTATAATAGTGGGAGATCTCAATCTTGCACTCTCAGATTTAGATAAATCAAATCACAAAACAAATAAGAAAGAAATTAAAGAGGTAAATAGAATATTAGAAAAATCAAGTATGATAGATCTCTGGAGAAAACTGAATGGTGACAGGAAGGAACTCAGCAGTTCATGGAACCTACACAAAAATTGACCATATATTAAGACATAAAGAACTCAAAATTAAATGCAGGAAGACAGAAATAGTAAATGCTTTCTTTTCAGATCACAATACAATAAAAACTACATTCAACAAAAAGTTAGGTGTAAATAGACCAAAAAGTAATTGGAAACTAAATAATCTCATTTTAAAGAATGATTGGGTGAAGCAGCAAATTATAGACACAATTAATAATTTCTCTCAAGATAATGACAACAATGAGACATCATATCATAATTTATGGGATGCAGCCAAAGCAGTAATAAGGAGAAATTTTATATCCTTAGAGGCTTACTTGAATAAAATAGAAAAAGAGAAGATCAATGAATTGGGCCTGGAACTTAAAAAGTTAGAAAAAGACCAAATTAAAAACCCCCAATCAATTACTAAACTTGAAATTCTAAAATTAAAAGGAGAATTTAATAATATAGAAAGTTAAAAAAAAAACTATTGAATTAATAAATAAAACAAAGAGTTGGTTTTATGAAAAAAAACAATAAAATTGATAAACCTTTGGTAAATCTGATTAGAGAAAGGAGAGAGGGAAATCAAATTAGCAGTCTTAAAAAGGAAAAGGAGAACTTCCCACTGATGAAAAGGAAATTAAAGAAATAATAGGGGTTATTTTGCCCAACTTTATGCCAATAAATTTGATAACCTAAGTGAAATGGATGACTACCTCCAAAAATATAGGCTTCCCAGATTATCAGAGGAGGAAGTAAATTGCTTAAATAGTCCCATTTCAGAAAAAGAGCTAGAACAAGCTATTAATCAACTCCCTAAAAAAAAAAAATCCCCGGGACCAGATGGATTTACATGTGAATTCTACCAAACATTCAAAGAACAATTAGCCCCAATGCTTTATAAACTATTTGAAAAAATAGGGAATGAAGGAGTCCTACCAAATTCCTTTTATGACACAGACATGGTTCTGATACCTAAACCAGGTAGGTTGAAAACAGAGAAAGAAAATTATAGACCTATCTCCCTAATGAATATTGATGCGAAAATCTTAAATAAGATATTAGCAAAAAGACTACAGAAAATCATCCCCAGGATAATACACCATGATCAAGTAAGATTTATACCAGGAATGCAGGGCTGGGTCAATATTAGGAAAACTATTAGCATAATTGACTATATCAACAACCACCCAAAGAAAAACCATATGATCATCTCAATAGATGCAGAAAAAGCATTTGATAAAATCCAACATCCATTCCTATTAAAAACCCTTGAGAGTATAGGAATAAATTGACTTTTCCTTAAAATAATCAGTAGCATCTATTTAAAACCAGCAGTAAGCATCATATGTAACAGGGGCAAACTGCAATCATTCCCAATAAGATCAGGAGTGAAACAAGGTTGCCCACTATCACTGTTACTATTTAATATTATATTAGAATTGCTAGCTTTGGCAATAAGAGTTGAGAAAGAGATTAAAGGAATAAGAAAAGGCAATGAGGAAATCAAATTATCACTTTTTGCTGATGATATGATGGTATACTTAGAGAACCCCAGAGACTCTACTAAAAAGTTATTAGAAGCAATCCACACCTTCAGCAAAGTTGCAGGATACAAAATAAACCCATATAAGTCATCAGCATTCTTATATATCACTAACAAAACCCAACAGTTAGTTACAAAAAGAAATTCCATTTAAAGTAACTACTGATTGTATAAAATATTTAGGAATCTATCTGCCAAGGGAAAATCCGAAACTTTATGAGCAAAACTACAAAACACTTTCCACACAAATTAAGTCTGATATAACAAACTGGAAAAATATTAAATGCTCTTGGATTGGGCAAGCAAATATAATAAAGATGATAATACTACCTAAATTAATCCATTTATTTAGCGCTATGCCAATCAGACTCCCAAAAAACTACTTTGATGAAATAGAAAAAATAACAACAAAGTTTATATGGAAAAACAAAAGGTCAAGAATTTCAAGGGAATTAATGAAAAAAAAAATTAAATGAAGGTGGCCTAGCTGTACCAGATCTAAAATTATATTATAAAGTAGCAGTTACTAAAACCATCTGGTATTGGCTAAGAAATAGACTAGTTGATCAAAGGAATAGGTTAAGTTCAAAGGACAAAACAGCCAATAACTTTAATAATCTAGTGTTTGACAAACCCAAAGACCCCAATTTCTGGGATAAGAATGCATTATTTGACAAAAATTGCTGGGAAAATTGGAAATTAGTATGGCAGAAACTAGGCATTGACCCACACTTAACACCATACACCAAGATAAGGTCAAAATGGGTTCATGACCTAGGCATAAAGAATGAGATTATAAATAAATTGGAAGAGCATAGTATAGTTTACCTCTCAGACCTGTGGAAGAGGAAGGAATTTATGACCAAAGAAGAACTAAAGATCACTATTGAGCACAAAATAAAAATTTTTGATTATATCAAATTGAAAAGTTTTTGTACAAACAAAACAAATGCAGACAAGATTAGAAGGGAAACAATAAACTGGGAAAACATTTTTACAATCAAAATTTCTGATAAAAGCCTCATTTCCAAAATATATAGAGAATTGACTCTAATTTATAAGAAATCAAACCATTCTCCAATTGATAAATGGTCAAAGGATATGAGCAGAAAATTCTCAGATGGAGAAATTGAAACTATTTATAGGCATATGAAAATATGCTCCAAATCATTATTAATTAGAGAAATGCAAATTAAGACAACTTTGAGATACCACTACACACCTGTCAGATTGGCTAGAGTGACAGGGAAAGATAATGTGGTATGTTGGAGGGGATGTGGGAAAACAGGGACACTGATACATTGTTGTTGGAATTGTGAACACATCCAGCCATTCTGGAGAGCAATTTGGAACTATGCTCAAAAAGTTATCAAACTGTGCATACCCTTTGATCCAGCAGTGTTTCTACTGGGATTATATCCCAAAGAGATACTAAAGAAGGGAAAGGGACCTGTATGTGTCAAAATGTTTGTGGCAGCCCTGTTTGTAGTGGCTAGAAGCTGGAAAATGAATGGATGCCCATCAATTGGAGAATGGTTGAGTAAATTGTGGTATATGAACGTTATGGAATATTATTGTTCTATAAGGAATGACCAGCGGGATGAATACAGAGAGGACTGGTGAGACTTACATGAACTGATCCTAAGTGAAATGAGCAGAATCAGGAGATCATTATATACCTCAACAATGATACTGTTTGAGGATGTATTCTGATGGAAGTGGATCTCTTCGATAAAGAGAGCTAATTCAGTTTCAATAGATCAAAAAGTTAGAAGTGATAGATCTTTGGAGAAAACTAAATGGAGACAGAAAGGAGTACACTTTCTTCTCAGCAGTTCTTGGAACCTATACAAAAAATGACCATATATTAGCATATAAAAACCTCAAATTCAAATGCAGTAAGGCAAAAATAGTAAATGCATCCTTTTCAGACCACGATACAATGAAAATTACATTCAATAAAAATCCAGGGGGAAATAATCCAAAAATAATTGGAAACTAAATAAACTCATATTAAAGAATGATTGGGTGAAACAGCAAATCATAGCTATAATAACTTCACCCAAGAAAATGACAATAATGAGACGTCATACCAAAATGTGTGGGATGCAGCCAAAGACATAATAAAAGGAAATTTTATAACTCTACAGGCCTACTTGCATAAAATAGAGGCAGAGGTCAATGAATTGGGCTTGCAACTAAAAATGCTAGGAGAGGAACAAATTAACCCCCCTCCCTCCCTCCAGTCAACACTAAACTGGAAATTCTAAAAATAAAAGGAGAGGTCAAGAAAATTGAAAGTAAAAAAAAAAAACAAAAAAAAAACTATTGAAATAATAAAACTAAGATATGATTCTATTAAAAAAAAAGATAAATCCTTAGTAAATCTGATTTAAGAAAGGAAAAAGGAAAGTCAAATTATTAGTTTTAAAAATCAAAAGGGACAACTTGCCACTAATGAAGAGGAAATTAGGGCAATAATTAGGAATTATTTTGCCTAGCTTTATGCCAATAAATTTGATAACTTAAATGAAATGGAAAAATACCTTCAAAAATATAGCTTGCCCAGATTAACAGAGGAAGAAGTAAATATCCTAAACAGTCCCATTTTAGAAAAAAGAAATAAACCAAGCTATTAACCAACTCCCTAAGAAAAAATCTCCAGGAACAGATGGATTTACATGTGAATTCTACCAAACATTTAAAGAACATTTAACTCCAATGCTATATAAAATATTAGAAAAATCAGAGAAAGGAAATTATAAGCCAATCTCTCTAATGAATATTGATGCTAAAATCTTAAATAAAATATTAGCAAAAAGATTACAGAAAATCATCCCCAGGATAATACACTATGATCAAGTAGGAGTTATACCAGGAATGCAGGGCTGGTTCAATATTAAGAAAACTATTAGCATAATTGACTATATCAATAATCAAACTAACAAAAACCATATGATCATCTCAATAGATGCAGAAAAAGCTGTTGATAAAACCCAACATCCATTCCTAATAAAAACAGTTGAGAGGATAGAAATAAATGGACTTTTCCTTAAAATAGTCAGGAACATATATATATTTAAAACCATCACTAAGCATCATATGTAATGGGGATAAAGTGGAACCATTCCCGGTAAGATCAGGAATGAAACAAGGTTATCCACTATCACTATTATTATTCAATATTGTATTAGAAATGCTAGCCTCACCAATAAAAGTTGTGAAAGAGATTAAAGGAATTAGAGTAGGTAATGAGGAAACCAAATTATCACTCTTTACAGATGATATGATGGTATATTTAGAGAATCCCAGAGATTTTACTAAAAAGCTATTAGAAATAATTCACAACTTTAGCAAAGTTGCAGGATACAAAATAAATTCAAATAAATTCTCAGCATTTTTATACATCACCAACAAAATCCAACAGCAAGAGATGCAAAAAGAAATCCCATTCAAAATAACTGTTGATAGCATAAAATATTTGGGAATCTATCTACCAAAGGAAAATCAGGAATTACATGAGCAACATTACAAAACAATTTCCACACAAATAAAATCAGATTTAAATAATTGGAAAAATATTAAATGCTCTTGGATAGGCTGAGCGAATATAATAAAGATGACAATACTTCCTAAACTAATCTATTTATTTAGTGCTATACCAATCAGACTCCCAAGAAACTATTTTAATGACTTAGAAAAAAATAACAACAAAATTCATGTGAAAGAACAAAAGGTCAAGAATTTCAAGGGAATTAATGAAAAAAAAATCAAATGAAGGTGGCCTAGCTTTACCTGATCTAAAACTATATTATAAAACAGCGGTCACTAAAACCATTTGGTATTGGCTAAGAAATAGATTAGTTGATCAGTGGAATAGGTTAGGTTCACAGGATAAAATAGTCAATAACTATAGCAATCTAGTGTTTGACAAACTCAAAGATTCCAACTTTTGGGATAAGAATTCATTATTTGACAAAAACTGCTGGGAAAACTGCAAATTAGTATGGCAGAAATTAGGGATGGATCTACACTTAACACTGTACACCAAGATAAGATCAAAATGGGTCCATGATTTAGGCATAAAGAATGAGATTATGAATAAATTAGAGGAATATGGGATAATTTACCTCTCAGACTTGTGGAGGAGGAAGGAATTTGTGACTAAAGATGAACTAGAGAACATTATTGATCACAAAATAGAAAATTTTGATTATATCAAATTCAAAAGCCTTTGTATATACAAACAAATTAATGCAGACAAGATTAGAAGGGAAGCAACAAACTGGGAAAACATCTTCACAGTTAAAGGTTCTGATAAAGGCCTCATTTCCAAAATATATAGAGAATTGACTCTAATTTATAAGAAATAAAGCTATTCTCCAATTGATAAATGGTCAAAGGATATGAACAGACAATTTTCAGATGATGAAATTGAAACTATTACCACTCATATGAAAGAGTGTTCCAAATCATTATTGATCAGAGAAATACAAATTAAGACAACTCTGAGATACCACTACTTACCTGTCAGCTTGGCTTAGGTGACAGGAAAAAATAATGATGAATGTTGGAGGGGATGCGGGAAACTGGGACAGTGATGCATTGTTGATGGAGTTGTGAACGAATCCAGCCATTCTGGAGAACAATCTGGAATTATGCCCAAAACGTTATCAAACTGTGCATACCCTTTGATCCAGCAGTGTTGCTACTGGGCTTGTATTCCAAAGATATTCTAAAGAAGGGAAAGAGACTTGTATGTGCCAAAATGTTTGTGGCAGCCCTTTTTGTGGTGGCTAGACACTGGAAAATGAATGCATGCCCATCAATTGGAAAATGGTTGGGTAAATTGTGGTACATGAATGTTATGGAACATTATTGTTCTGTAAGAAATGACCAGCAGGATGAATACAGAGAGACTTGGAAAGACTTACATCAACTGGTACTGAGTGAAATGAGCAGAACCAGGAGATCATTATACACTTCAACAACAATACTGTCTGAGGATGTATTCTGATGGAAGTGGATGTCTTCAACAAGGAGAAGATCTTATTTAGTTCCAATTGATCAATGATGGACAGAATCAGCCACACCCAGAGAATGAACACTGGGAAGTGAGTGTAAACTGTTTACATTTTTGTTTTTCTTCTCAGGTTATTTTTACCTTCTGACTCCAATTCTTCATGTGCAACAAGAGAACTGTTAAGTTCTGCATACCTATATTGTATCTGGGATATACTATAACATATTTAACATGTATAAGACTGCCTGCCTTCTAGGGGAGGGGTGGAGGGAGGGAAGGGAAAAGTCAGAACAGAAGTGAGTGCAAGGGATAATGTAAAAAACAAAATTACCCATGCATATGTACTGTCAATAAAAAAAGATTAATGTTTTCTAAAAGCAATATGTAGTTTGAAATATAGCAAAGCTGTGTTCCATTTATTCCAAATAATCTCCATTATCTTCCTAGGTATTCTAGACATTTTGTTCCTTCACATTAATATTGATTTTTCTAGTTTTGAAAAGTATCACTTTTGTGGTTTGATTTTTGATTTTTCATATTCTCCTTTAACTTTTTCAAAAAATATCTCCCCAATGTAATAGAGACCTTCCTCTGAACTTTTTCAATTTTCCTGGTGACCAGTGCTCCCTGTAGTTCCATTTCCCCTCTATAATCCTTTACCCTATCAAACACATTCTGAGTCATAATTGTTATGCTACTTTAGATCTATTGGTAATAAGCTCTCAAATAAGTGAAGCCAAATTTATCTCTCTATTGCCCTCTGGCTTACCTGAAATTCTTTGGAGATTGAATTATTCCATTAATTTGAACCAAATAACTTCAGAAGGAGTATATTGTTCTTTAAAAAAAATATATGTATGTAGGTATGTCCATGTATTGTGAAATGCCCTGTGAATTTTTCCAAATACAATTCTGAAACCATCATATGGTTTCAAGATCATATGGTCTGAAATACCATCATTAAAAATCAGTTCTTTGTGATAAGATATTTTCTAGATCATTATGTTATATGACAAATTCTATTGTAAAAAAAGTGTAACACATTGTATACCATTAATTTGTCCATTGTTAATTAACATGTCAGAAGTCACAAGAATTAGAAGAAAAAAATTCTGAGAAAATAGAATGTTTTTTATGTGAGAGTTGAGAAGTGAAGGGAGAAATTAGGAATATGAGATGTTGCTTAAGAATCTCAGTGATGTAGTGAAATTAGACTTCTATCGAATATAGAGTGTTTGAAGGCCCAGTGTACATGACAATAGGAAAGTGTGTCTACGATGTTTAAGGATGTTGAACAGAAAATTGGGGCATATTTTCCTGACTTCATGATTTAATATAGGACTGTCTTGCCAATAGAAACAAAAAAACCAAAACCAAAAACAAATAGAGAACTAGCAATGACAAATTTAGTTTTTGGTCAATTAGTGATGCAAAGTAATCAATGAAGAAGAGGTCTTTGGTGATGAATGAATGGGTAAACATAATGGGAAAAATTTCTAGAAAGGAATTGATAGACATAGAGATCATTCAATGCCAATGATAGGAAAGGATTTTAAAAATTGAAGGAACTAATTAGAATGTGGATAAAGAGTAGAAGTGTGATGTCTTCAATAAAAGCATATCAGTACAGAAGGACTAGTTCAAATCCCAGTGTGAGCAGTGTTTGTCATTTACAATCTCAAGTGACTCAAAATCTCAGTGCTTTAGATGCCCATTTTTTAAAATAAGAGGAACTTATGAAATTATCTCTATGATTCCTGAAGGCATCAAGTTTTTTTGATTCCTTAGGTAATCTTCTGATGTGCTACCTTATCATTCAGCATCTGGTGACACAATAATGATAATAAATATCTTGGATTTAATGAAAAACAAAAGGAAAGACTACTCTTACCTATCCAATGCATAATGACTTTTTGCTGGATACATTTAATGGTGTAGAAATAAACAAGAGAAGAAAAAAGAATGAGTAGGCAAGAAGAGAACACTTTACTATAATTATATCTTTCACTGAAAGAAAGCAGATGTTCGCTGAGAAACCCTTAATGGTCCATGCTGATTACTATTCTGTGGTTCAGAACATGACAGCATGTGTTCTCTTTCAGAATTAAACTCTTGTGAAAAGATATAGAAGTTAGGAAATTTTCTACGATTATTGAAACTAGAATCCACTGTCATGCCATGAAGAATACAGACAGAATATTCTTTTAAAAATATCTTTCTGCTCCTAATCTACAAGTCACATTTCACTTTAGAGATGATTTTGCATGATTTTAAATTTGGATGTCAGTTACACTAGCTAGAGGCTCCTAAACATACCCATAAGTTTTTATACAATGTTTTTGAGACATCAACATACAGTACGTTTTGTGAGCCATGCTAATGTTGAAGACCCAGGGGAGTTTCAAACAGTAATACAGTCAGACTTTGGATTCTAGAAAGAAAATGAAACAGGAGTCAAACAAATGGTACATGTTACTTTTAAAAGCAATAACAAAAAAGTCTATTTTATGGAAAGTAAGAAATATTGTTGGTCTCTAATAATAAAATCCATAATACTTCTGATTTGTTCACAAAAGAAAGAGATTACTTAGTATAGAATGGAGGAGATATGAGGCTGGGGAATTGCTTAAGGGTAAATGTGAAGTTAAAAAAATAATTCAAACAAGAATCTGTAATGTAGACACATAAAAAATTAAAAAGGGGATAAACAGAGGAAGCAAGCTGTGTCAAACAAATTCTAGGTCCCTCTGGTACTGAATAAAAGCAATGTACTAATCCAGAAAAGAGATCTAGGGACTCTCTACCATACACAGCTCATACAATTTATGCTGGAAAGGGTGAAAGAATATTCTTGTTCTATTTAGCTTAGTAAAAGAAATGATGACTTATAGGAGAGAAAGAGATAGTTGTGATTCCATTCACCTATATTTTAGAGACCTTTACTATCAAAGTGCAATCTTTGCAGGAAGAATATGGTGTTTCATATTGGTTCTAAAGAGAATAAGATTCAGCTAGATCCTGGTGGTAACCTTATTTTCATGAATGGTATAAATATCAAAACTCAGTCTCTTTAACATGGGAATGAAAGAAAAATGCCAAACACTTTTAGATTTCGTTTTCCTGCTGTTGTTGTTTTGGGATTATATATTTTTTTTTTTGGCAATTGGGGTTATGGTTTGACAAAGTTCACAGAGCTAATGTCCTGACTCCTGGATTGGTGCTCTATCAACTGCCTATGCTTCTTGCTATCAATAAAAACAATGCTCCCCAACTTTTGCCATATGTAGTGATGATTTTTCCCTTTGATCCGTGAAATTTTACAGGAAATTAATTTTATTAGTATAGAAGATATATATCTAATTGGTTTCTATTGGGACCAAGAGCATATTTAAATAGGACTGTATTCATTCATTCATTAAACATTTGACAAGACCCTTGATTTAGTCATAAAAGGAGCACTGAATTTGGAGTCTGGTGGTCCCAACACTATACTTGTAAATGTTATGGGTTAAGCACCTAAATCCTCTCAATCTTACTTAATAATACATGTACTATCTTCCCCTAAGTATTGTAGTGAGTAAAGCACATTGAAGATCTATGAGGCTTACATATTTCTCAGTAGTTATTATTAATAAGAGTAACCAAGTACAAACTGTAAATATATAATATGTTAGTATAGATACTGAAAAAATCCTTTCTTTGAGGATCTTAAAATCTAGTAGGGGATAGAGAAATACAAAAGTAAATGGGACACAAATTAGTATGTCACAAATATATAAGGGTTGATAGGGCCAAGATGATAGAGAATAGAACAGATCTTATCTGAGTTCTTCCTGCCTTCCCTCATAATCAACATGTGATCAAGCCTCTAAATGGGTTTTGGAGTGACAAAACCCAAAAATATTTGAAGGATAACAAATTTCCAGCAAAATATATTTTGGAGGACCATCAGGAAATGTCTGCTCAATTGGGCAGAGGGGGAATTAGTCCAGCCAATACAGGCACAGTGCAGGGAGAGCCGGGGTCACATTGGTGAGAGAGGACACGTGGCAGGGAATCTACTGGGAAATTCTTAGCCAAAAAAGAGCAGCATTGGCTACATTGTCCTGATTCAGAAGCCAGTGAATTAGCAGACTAGCTGTGAGACCTTCAACACAACTGCAGAAGGCACATAGTGAACCGCTAAACTCCAGTATAAAAAGCAGAGCTTGGCCATGCCCAGCTAGCATGGGAAGGAAGCTGGCAACATAAGCCCCAGAACAGCCATGAAACTTGTTGACTAAAGAGGAAGCTTGGAACAATGATCCCTTTGCCCTAACAGCTAACCTCAACCTTTAAAAATGAGCAAAAAAGTAAAAAGAGCTCTGACCATAGATAACTGTTATGGAGACAGGGAAGAACAGACCTCAAAACCTAAGGACAATAAAGGCAAACTGTTTCCAGATGAAGTCTCAAAGGGTGATATGAGTTGCTCTTCAACTCAAAAGGCTCCCTTGAAAGAACTACAAGAGAATACAAAGAAAGAGTAAGAAGAAAAATGGGGAAAGGAAATGAGAGTTTTGGAAAAGGAAACACAAAAATTTTCTGAAGAAAATCACTCCTTGATGTTTCCGGCCAAGATGGTGGAGAGGAGGCACACAGCTACATCAGCTCCACGTTTTCTCTCAGAATTCATTTCATGACAAGCCTCTGAATTAATGCTTAACTGAAAAAAATCCCCAAATAGTTACCAAGAGAAGACATCTTTGAAATTCGCCAGGAAAGGTCTGTTTTTGCTTGAGGGTGGGGACAGCTTTAGATCAGGCGCAGGCTGAGGGCAGGCAGCAGCAATGAGAGCACAGCAGGCAGCTCACAGGCAAGCAAATTGGAGGGGGTTGGGATGTGATCTCAGCCATCTCTGCGGGGAGAGCTTTGCTACAGTATTGGATCCTTTGGCCTGGCAGCAGAAGCTAAAAACACAAGGGGTGAAGAATACAACCCCGAACAGCTAGAATCTCTCGGGACTTGGCCACCCCTCCCCAACAATGTCTCAGCACACTCTCAGAGTCTTAGAGCACAGTTGCAGCACAGCCATCCCTATCCTGCTAGTGCCGTTCTGCTGCCTCCCGTGGTCTGTAGAGGAAATTTGGTAACACCACTCAGCCCAAAAAAGAAAGCAGATTCCTTTTTTTTTTTTTTTCTTTTTTTCTTTGCTAGTTTGTCTTTGATTCTTCTCTGACAAAATGAGCAAAAAATTTAAGTGGATCTTAACCATTGTTAGCTTCTATGTGGAGAGAGAGCAGACTCTAAACCCTGAGGAAACTAAAAACAGGCTGTCTCCAGGTGAATCCCCAAAGGATTCTTCAGTGCAGATGAATCTCATAGAACAAATTTAAAAGACTCTCACAAGAGAGCTAGAAGAAAAGTGGGAAAAGGAAAGGGAATCTTGGTAAGAGAGTCTGGAGAAGTCATCCCACTCATTTAAACACAGAGTGGATAAAGAAATCAAATCGTTGAAAAATAGAATTAGTGATGTGGAAACAGAAAATAACTCTCTAAAAAATAAAATCGGCAAAATGGAAAAAAAAAATTCCATAGAACAAAACAACTCATTTAAAAACTCAATTGGACAATTAGAAAAAGATATTTAAAAAGTGAGTGAAGAAAATACTTCACTGAAAATCAGAATCGGACAAATGGAATTGAATGACTCGAGGAGACAACAAAACTCAGTCAAGCAAAACCAAAAAAATGCAACAATGGAGAAAAATGTCAAATACCTTCTTGGGAAAACAACAGACCTGGAAAATAGATCTAGGAGAGACAATCTGAGAATTATTGGACTCCTGGAAAAATATGATGAAAAAAAGAGCCTGGACACTATTTTCCAGGAAATTATCAGAGAACTTCCCAGAAGTCATAGAAACAGAGGGTAAAATAGACATTGAAAAATTCACCGATCACCTACTGAAAGGGATCCTAAAATAAAAACACCAAGAAATATAGTGGCCAAATGCCAGAACTATCAGATAAAGGAAAAAATACTGCAAGCAGCTAGAAAAAAAAAAAAAACAATTCAAATATAGAGGAGCCACAGTAAGGATTACCCAGGTTCAAGCAAAATCCACATTAAAAGATCGAAGGGCCTGGAATATGATATTCCGAAAGGCTAAGGAACTTGGTATGCAACCAAAAATAACTTACCCATCCAGATTTATCTAATTCTGAGAGTGCAAGGTTGAGCTCTCCCACTCAAAAAGCAGAAGGAGCATCTTTTTCCAGGGAAGAAGATGGACATTCAACAAAATAAGTGAATTTCACCTATTTTTGATGAAAAAAACCAGAAATTAAAAAAAGTTTGATCTACAAATATAGAACTTAAGAGAAAACTAAAAAGGTAAAAAGAAATCTTGGGAACTATATTTCTGCTATAAAGATGTATAAAGAATACATGTATACTTTATTCTAGAAACTAGAGCTGGAAAGGACATTGTACCAGAAAAAAGGTAAAGTGGGGGTACTACATTTCATGAAGAGGCAAAGGAAACCTATTATATCTGAGAGAAAGAATGGAGGGGGATGAATATAGTGGGCATCTTACTGCCATCAGAATTGGCTTAAAGGGAAAAAAATTTAGACATATTCGATTTATGGTGAAACTTCTCTCACCTCATTGAAAAGTGGGAAGGAAAAAGTGAAAAGGGAAGGAATAAGTTAAGCAGAAAGGAATGCAGAAACTGTGAGGAAAAGTAGTAAGATAGGGGGTGGAGCGCTAAGGCGGGGGAAGGGATGCTAAAAAGGGAGGGCTGTGAGAAGCAAGTGGTGTTCACAAGTTTAATACTGGGAAGAGGGGGGTAAGAGGGAAAGAAGAGAGAAAAGCATAAACAGGAGTTAACAAGATGGCAAGTAATACAGAATTAGTAATTTTAACCATAAATGTGAACAGGGTAAACTCCCCTATAAAGAGGAAACAGTTAGCAGAATGAATTAAAAGCCATAATCCTACAATATGTTGTTTGCAGGAAACGCACCTGAAGCCAGGAGTTATATACAGGGTAAAGGTACAAGGTTGGAGCAGAATCTACTATGCTTCAGTTGAAGTAAAAAAAAAAAAGTAGGGATAGCCATCCTGATCTTAGATCAAGCAAAAGCAAAAAATGATCTAATTAAAAGAGATAAGGAAGGACACTATATTTTGCTAATGGGTAGCATAGATAATGAAGCAATATCTATATTAAACATATATGCATCTAGTGGTGTAGCATCTAAATTCTTAAAAGAGAAATTATGAGAGGTGCAAGAAGAAATGGACAGCAAAACTATAAAGTGGGAGAGTTCAACCTTGCCCTCTCAGAATTAGATAAATTAAACCAAAAAATACATAAGAAAGCAGTGGAGGTAAATAGAATACTAGAAAAGTTAGATATGATAGATCTCTGGAAAAAACTACATGGAAACAGAAAGGAGTATATTTTCTTCTCAGCAGTTCATGGAACCTATACAAAAATTGACCATATATTAGCATATAAAAACCTCAAACTCAATTACAGTAAGGCAGAAATAGTAAATGCATCCTTTTCAGACCACAATGCAATAAAAATTACATTCAACAAAAAGCCAGGGGAAAATAGACCAAAAAATAATTGGAAATTAAAAAATCTCATACTAAAGAATGGTTGGGTGAAACAGCAAATCATAGGCATAATTAATAACTTTACCCAAGAAAATGAGAATAATGAGATGTCATACCAAAATGTGTGGGATGCAGCCAAAGCAATAATAAGGGGAAATTTCATATCTCTAAAGGCCTACTTGCATAAAATTGAGAAAGAAAAAGTCAATGAATTGGGCTTGCAACTCAAAATGCTAGAAAAGGAAGAAATTAAAAACCCCTAGTCAAACACTAAACTTGAAATTCTAAAAATAAAAGGAGAAATCAATAAAATTGAAAGTAAAAACAAACAAACAAAAAAAAAACCTATTGAATTAATTAATAAAACTAAGAGTTCATTCTATGAAAAAAAAAACAACAACAAAATAGACAAACCCTTAGTAAATCTGATTAAAAAAAGGAAAGAGGAAAATCAAATTGTTAGTCTTAAAAATGAAAAGGGAGAATTTGCCACTAATGAAGAGGAAATTAGAGCAATAATTAGGAGTTACTCTGCCCAGCTTTATGTCAATCAATTAGACAACTTAAATGAAATGGAAGAATGCCTTAAAAAAATATAGCTTGCCCAGATTAACAGAGGAAGAAGTAAATATACTTAAGAGTCCCATTTTAGAAAAAAGAAATAGACCAAGCTATTAACCAACTCCCTAAGAAAAAAATTCCCAGGACCAGATTGATTTATATGTGAATTCTACCAAACATTTAAAGAACAATTAACTACAATGCTATATAAAATATTTGAAAAAAATAGGGATTGAGTCCTACCAAATTCCTTTTATGACACAGACATGGTACTGATACCTAAAGCAGGTAGATTAAAAACAGAAAAAGAAAATTATAAACCAATCTCCCTAATGAATATTGGTGCTAAAATCTTAAATAAAATATTAGCGAAAAATTACAGAAAATCTTGCCCAGGATAATACACTATGACCAAGTAGGGTTTATAGCAGGAATGCAGGACTGTGTTCAATATTAGGGAAACTATTAGCATAATTGACAATATCAATAACCAAATTAACAAAAATCATATGATCATCTCAATAGATGCAGAAAAAGCAGTTGATAAAACCCAACATCCATTCCTAATAAAAACAGTTGAGAGGATAGAAATAAATGGACTTTTCCTTAAAATAGTCAGGAATATATATATTTAAAATCATCAGTAAACATCATATGTAATGGGGATGAACTGGAACCATTCCCAGTAAGATCATGAGTGAAACAAGGTTGTCCAGTATCACTATTATTATTTAATATTGTATTAGAAATGCTAGCTTCACCAATAAGAGTTGAGAAAGAGATTAAAGGAATTAGAGTAGATAATGAAGAAACCAAATTATCACTCTTTACAGATGATATCATGGTATACTTAGAGAATCCCAGAGATTTTACTAAAAAGCTATTAGAAATAATTCACAACTTTAGCAAAGTTGCAGGATACAAAATAAATTCAAATAAATTCTCAGCATTTTTATACATCACCAACAAAATCCAACAGCAAGAGATGCAAAAAGAAATCCCATTCAAAATAACTGTTGATAGCATAAAATATTTGGGAATCTATCTACCAAAGGAAAGTCAGGAATTACATGAGCAACATTACAAAACAATTTCCACACAAACAAAATCAGATTTAAATAATTGGAAAAATATTAAATGCTCTTGGATAGGTTGAGCGAATATAATAAAGACGACAATACTCCCTAAACTAATCTATTTATTTAGTGCTATACCAATCAGACTCCCAAGAAACTATTTTAATGACTTAGAAAAAATAACAACAAAATTCATGTGGAGGAACAAAAGGTCAAGAATTTCAAGGGAATTAATGAAAAAAAAAATCAAATGAAAGTGGCCTAGCTGTACCTGAACTAAAACTATATTATAAAACAGTGGTTCCCAAAACCATTTGGTATTGGCTAAGAAATAGATTAGTTGATCAGTGGAATAGATTAGGTTCACAGGATAAAATAGTCAATAACTATAGCAATCTAGTGTTTGACAAACTCAAAGTTTCCAACTTTTGGGATAAGAATTCATTATTTGACAAAAACTGCTGGGAAAACTGCAAATTAGTATGGCAGAAATTAGGGATGGATCTACCCTTAACACTGTACACCAAGATAAGATCAAAATGAGTCCATGAGTAAGCATAAAGAATGAGATTATAAATAAATTAGAGGAATATAGGATAGTTTACCTGTCAGACTTGTGGAGGAGAAAGAAATTTGTAACCAAAGATGAACTAGAGATCATTACTGATCACAAAATAGAAAATTTTGATTATATCAAATTCAAAAGCCTTTGTACAAACAAAACTAATGCAAACAAGATTAGAAGGGAAGCAACAAACTGGGAAAACATTTTCACAGTTAAAGGTTCTGATAAAGGCCTCATTTCCAAAATATATAGAGAATTGACTCTAATTTATAAGAAATCAAGTCCTTCTCCAATTGATAAATGGTTAGAGGATATGAACAGATAATTTTCAGATGAAGAAATTGAAACTATTTGTAGTCACATAAAAAGGTGCTCCAAATAACTATTGATCAGAAAAATGCAAATTAATACAATTCTGAGATATCACAACATACCTGTTAGAATGGCTAAGATATGAAAAGGTAATGACAAATGTTGGAGGGGATGTGAAAAACTGGGACTGTGATGCATTGTTGATGGAGTTGTGAATGAACCAATCATTCTGGAGAGCAATCTGGAATTATGCCCCAAAAGTTATCAAACTGTGCATACCCTTTAATCTAGCAGTGCTACTATGGGGTTTATATCCCAAAGAGAAACTAAAGAAGAGACTTGTATGTGCCAAAATGTTTGTGGCAGCCTTGTTTGTAGTGGCTAGAAACTGGAAAATGAATGGATGCCCATCAATTGGAGAATGGTTGGGTAAATTGTGGTATATGAATGTTATGGAATGTTATTGTTCCGTAAGAAATGACCAGCAGGATGTATACAGAGAGTTTTGGAGAGACGTACATGAACTGATGCTAAGTGAAATGAGCAGAATCAAGAGATCATTATATATTTCAACAACAATACTGTATGAGGATATATTCTGAGGGACATGGATTTCTTTGAAGAAGAGAAGATCTAATTCAGTTTCATTCTAATTCAATTGATCAATGATGGACAGAAGCAGGTACACCCAAAGAAAGAACACTGGGAAATGAATGTAAACTATTTGCCTTTTTGTTTTTCTTCCTGGGTTATTTTTACCTTCTGAATCCCATTCTTCCTGTGCAAAAAGAGAACTGTTCGATTCTGCACACATATATTGTATCTAGAATATACTGTGACATATTTAACATGTTAGGACTGTTTGCCATCTGAGGAAAGAGGTGGAGGGAGGGAGGGGAAAAATCAGAACAGAAGTGAGTGCAAGGGATTATGTTGTAATAAACTACCCTGGCATTGGTTCTGTCAATAAAAAGTTATAATTATAAAAAAAAACGAAAAGAAAAGAAAATCATTCCTTAAAAAATAAGGCTTGGCAAAATAGTAAAAGAAAACAACCAACTCCTTGAAAAACAGAAATGGTAAAATGAAAACAGGTAACAACTCCTTAAAATATAGAATTGATGAAATGGGGCAAAAATCCAATGAACAAAATACTCCTTTAAAATTTTAATTGGGAAAATGCAAATGGAGATTAAAAAAAGTAACTGAAGAAAATAATTCACTAAAAATTAGAATTGAACAAATGGAAGTGAATGACTCCATGAGACATCAAGAATCAGTGAAACAAAACCAAAAGCATGAAAAAACAGAAGAGAATGTAAAATGCCTCATTAGAAAAACAACTGATATAGAAAATAGATCCAGGAGAGACAATCTAAAGATTATTGCACTACCTAAAAACCACAATCAAAAAACTATCATAGAGAACATCTTTCAAGAAATCATCAAGGAATATTGCCTTGAAAGCCTTGAAATAGAGGGTAAAAAAATCATTGAAAGAATAAAG
Source organism: Antechinus flavipes (assembly GCF_016432865.1). Classification (NCBI taxonomy): domain Eukaryota; kingdom Metazoa; phylum Chordata; class Mammalia; order Dasyuromorphia; family Dasyuridae; genus Antechinus; species Antechinus flavipes. The sequence goes on from NC_067400.1 coordinate 462,058,631, forward strand.
AAATCCTAAAATGAAAACTCCAAGGAATATCAGCTAAATTTCAGAATCAGCAAATCAAGGAGAACATATTGCAAGCAGTCAGAAAGAAATAATTCTAATATTGAGGAGACATAATCTGGATTACCCAGGATTTAGCAGATTACACTTTAATGAACTGAAGACCTGGAATATGATATTCCTGAAGACAAAGGAACTTTGACTGTAGCCAAGAGTCAACTATCCAGCAAACATAAGCACTGTCTTTCAGGTGAAAAATAGACATTCAATGAAATAGGGGATTTTAATTTATTTATGATGCAAAGATGAGAGCTGACCAGAAAATGTGGTGTTCAAATACAGAACTGAAGAAAAGCATAAAAAGATAAAAAGGAAAGGGGAAAAAAAAACTGTTTTTTAAAGGTTAAAATGTTTCCATCTCTTTGTGGGAAGATATTTTTAACTCTTGAGAACTGTATCTTTGTTAGAGGTATACTTAAAAGGGTAGATATAATTTGACTTGATGGTGATATAAAAAAAGAAACTAAGGGTGGCAAAGGTGAAAAGAGGAAAAGGGGAGGTGAAATGGGGTAAATTACATAACATGAAGAGGCAAAAAATATTTATTACAATTGAGAGAAAGAAGGGATGGGGATGAACATTATATGAACCTTAATCTCATTATATTTTGCTCAGAGAGAAAATATCATTTTTAGTTAGAGAAACTTGTCTCACCCTATACGGAATTGTGAAGGGAAAGGGGAAAGTAAAGGGGGAGGTTAATAGAGAGAAGAACAGAAGTAGAAGTGGAAAGGGATAAAAAGATGAAGGGAAGATGAGAGCAAAAGATAAAGACAAATGTTGGAGGGCATGTGGGAAAACTGGGACACTGATACATTGTTGGTGGAACTGTGAACTCATCCAACCACTCTGGAAAACAGTTTGAAACTATGCTAAAAAAGTTATCAAACTATGTATAGCCTTTGATCCAGCAGTGTTTCTACTGGGATTATAGCCCAAAGAGATCTTCAAGGAAGGAAAGAAATCCACATGTGAAAAAATGTTTGTGGTAGCCTTCTTTGTAGTGTCAAGAAACTAGAAAATGAGTGGATGCCCAACAATTGGAGAATGGCTTAATAAATTATGATATAAGAATGCTATAAAACACACTGTAAAATACATTGTAAGAAATGACCAGCAGGATGATTTCAGAGGGGCCTACATGAAATGATGCTCAGTGAAATGAGCAGAACCAAGCCATCATTATACATGGCAACCACAAGGCTATACAACATCAATTCTGATGGGTGTAGCTCTCTTCAACAATGAGAGGATTCAAACCAATTCCACTTGTTCAGTGATGAAGAGAACCATCTATACCCAGAGAGAGGCCTGTGGGAACTGAGTGTGGAACACAACATAGCATTTTCACTCCCTCTATTGTTATTTGCTTGAATTTTGTTTTCTTTCTCAGTTTTTCTTTTTCTTCCTTTTTGATCTGATTTTTTTTTTTTTTTGTGAAGCAAGATAACTGTATAAATATGTATACCTGCCTAGCTGGCAGATAGTCTGATACATGTTAACATGTATCAGACTATCTGCCAGCTAGGGGAGGAGGTGGGGGGAAGGAGAGGGAAATTTGGAACTAAAGGGTTTGTAAGGGTCAATATTGAAAACATTTTCCATGAATATGCTTTGTAAATAAAAAAAAATAAGATGAAAGGACTGCAAAAAGGGAGAACAGATTTTGGTGATCTGTAGCAAAATATGGGGATGAAGGAAAAGGGGGTAAGGAAAAATGAAAGCATAATTAGGGAAAAATAAAATGACAGGAAATACAGAGTTAGTAATTTTAACTGTGAATGTGAATGGATGAACTCTTCCATAAAGTGGAATCATTTAGCAGACTGGATTAAAAGCTAGAATTTTATAATATATTATTTACAAGTAGCACATTTAAAGGAGAGTGATACATACCGAGTAATGATTAAACGCTGGAGCAGAATCTATCATGATTCAGCTGAAGCAAAAACATGCTGGGACAGTGATCTTGAACTCATATCAAGTAAAGGTAAAAATTAAAAGAGATCAGGAAGAAAACTATATTTTGCTAAAGGGTACCATAGACAATGAAGTAATATTAGTACTGAATATATATGCATCAAGTAGTGAAGCATCCAAATTCCTAGAGAAGTTAAGAGAACTATTAAACGAAATAAGCAGCAAAACTATACTAGCGGAAAATCTAAACCTTAGTCTATCAGAACTAGATAAATAAAAGCACAAAATACATAAAGAAATTAAAGAGAGAAATAGAATTTTAGAAAAGTTAGGTATGATAAACTTCTGGGAAAAATTTAATGGGGACAGAAAGGAATATACTTTTTAAAGCCATAGATTCTAGGGAACTATACAAAAATTGACCATATATTAGGGCATAAAAACATCAAAATAAAATGCATAAAGAAAGAAATAGTAAATTCATTGTTTTCAGATCATGATGCAATAAAAATTACATATAAAAAAGGGCCAGGGAAAAATGGAACAAAAATTAGTTGGAAACTAAAGAATCTAATCCTAAATAATGAGTGGGTGAAACATCAAATCATAGACACAACTGATAATTTTACCCAAGAGAATAACAATAATGAGACCATATACAAAAATTTAAGGTATGCAGCCAAAACAGTTCTTAGAGGGAAATTTTATGTCTATATACTTACTTGAATAAAATAGAGAAAGAGAAGATCAATGAAGTGGGCATGGAACTAAAAAAGCTAGAACAAGAAGAAATCTCATTCACATTGGGTGCCAAAATGTAGGGGCCCCATGTTGGATGCCAAAATGTACTATTCCATTTAGCTTTTTTGAGGTCCTCGGGATCAGCCCAAGTCCTTGGTCTTAGTGGAGAAGTAATGAAGCAGGACAGTTACCAGGAGGCTAGTCAAAATTGGAATGTCTCATTTCCAGTCCTTCTTAGCCTTTATATACCTTAGCACTATTACATCATTATAGCATACTGAATAGGTGTGAGCTAGAGGTTCATTACATCACCATACTAAGTACTAAATATATATGTGAACTAGAGAACCATCATCTCATCAATTCCACTTTGTATTGTAATCACCTTAGGATATACTTCATACACTAAACATTGAAAAGGAACTTGTCTTTATTTTTTTTTTTCTGGAGCTGTATGCAATTTGTAGTTTTTTAGTGTTTCCATGGTCTTTTGTAAACATGCTTCTAACATTTGATCCTCAGGTGCACACCCCAAGAAATCATCCATACAATGTAATAATATAACATTTGGAAATGCTTTTCTTACTGAGTAAGAGCAACAGCAACATACATTTAACACATAGTAGGGATATTTTTCATTCCCTGTGGCAAAACTGTCATATCTTTTATAAACCTCAACTAAATTAATGCTGGGCAGTGAAAAGGCAAATCTTTTCATATCTTCCCTATCTAAAGGGATAGAACAGAAACAATCCTTAATGTCTATAACACAAAGAGGCCATTCTCTAGGCAAATGAATAGGAGATAGAAGTCCAGGCTGAAGAGCTACCATAGTTTCCATATGTTCATTTACTTTTCTTAAATCAGTCAACATTCTCTATTTCCCAGATTTTCTTTCTTTCTTTTTTTTTTTTTTTTTTTTTTTTTTTTTTTTGTTAACAACAAACACAGGGGAAATCTAAGGACTTAGAGAATGTTGTAAGTGTCCTTGGTCAAGTTGCTCTTGTACTATATTTAATAAGACCTGAATTTTTTCACTAAAAATTAGAATTGAACAAATGGAAGTGAATGACTCCATGAGACATCAAGAATCAGTGAAACAAAACCAAAAGCATGAAAAAACAGAAGAGAATGTAAAATGCCTCATTAGAAAAACAACTGATATAGAAAATAGATCCAGGAGAGACAATCTAAAGATTATTGCACTACCTAAAAACCACAATCAAAAAACTATCATAGAGAACATCTTTCAAGAAATCATCAAGGAATATTGCCTTGAAAGCCTTGAAATAGAGGGTAAAAAAATCATTGAAAGAATAAAGAAATCCTAAAATGAAAACTCCAAGGAATATCAGCTAAATTTCAGAATCAGCAAATCAAGGAGAACATATTGCAAGCAGTCAGAAAGAAATAATTCTAATATTGAGGAGACATAATCTGGATTACCCAGGATTTAGCAGATTACACTTTAATGAACTGAAGACCTGGAATATGATATTCCTGAAGACAAAGGAACTTTGACTGTAGCCAAGAGTCAACTATCCAGCAAACATAAGCACTGTCTTTCAGGTGAAAAATAGACATTCAATGAAATAGGGGATTTTAATTTATTTATGATGCAAAGATGAGAGCTGACCAGAAAATGTGGTGTTCAAATACAGAACTGAAGAAAAGCATAAAAAGATAAAAAGGAAAGGGGAAAAAAAAACTGTTTTTTAAAGGTTAAAATGTTTCCATCTCTTTGTGGGAAGATATTTTTAACTCTTGAGAACTGTATCTTTGTTAGGGGTATACTTAAAAGGGTAGATATAATTTGACTTGATGGTGATATAAAAAAAGAAACTAAGGGTGGCAAAGGGGAAAAGAGGAAAAGGGGAGGTGAAATGGGGTAAATTACATAACATGAAGAGGCAAAAAATATTTATTGCAATTGAGAGAAAGAAGGGATGGGGATGAACATTATATGAACCTTAATCTCATTATATTTTGCTCAGAGAGAAAATATCATTTTTAGTTAGAGAAACTTGTCTCACCCTATACGGAATTGTGAAGGGAAAGGGGAAAGTAAAGGGGGAGGTTAATAGAGAGAAGAACAGAAGTAGAAGTGGAAAGGGATAAAAAGATGAAGGGAAGATGAGAGCAAAAGATAAAGACAAATGTTGGAGGGCATGTGGGAAAACTGGGACACTGATACATTGTTGGTGGAACTGTGAACTCATCCAACCACTCTGGAAAACAGTTTGAAACTATGCTAAAAAAATTATCAAACTATGTATAGCCTTTGATCCAGCAGTGTTTCTACTGGGATTATAGCCCAAAGAGATCTTCAAGGAAGGAAAAAAATCCACATGTGAAAAAATGTTTGTGGTAGCCTTCTTTGTAGTGTCAAGAAACTAGAAAATGAGTGGATGCCCAACAATTGGAGAATGGCTTAATAAATTATGATATATGAATGCTATAAAACACACTGTAAAATACATTGTAAGAAATGACCAGCAGGATGATTTCAGAGGGGCCTACATGAAATGATGCTCAGTGAAATGAGCAGAACCAAGCCATCATTATACATGGCAACCACAAGGCTATACAACATCAATTCTGATGGGTGTAGCTCTCTTCAACAATGAGAGGATTCAAACCAATTCCACTTGTTCAGTGATGAAGAGAACCATCTATACCCAGAGAGAGGCCTGTGGGAACTGAGTGTGGAACACAACATAGCATTTTCACTCCCTCTATTGTTATTTGCTTGAATTTTGTTTTCTTTCTCAGTTTTTCTTTTTCTTCCTTTTTGATCTGATTTTTTTTTTTTTGTGAAGCAAGATAACTGTATAAATATGTATACCTGCCTAGCTGGCAGATAGTCTGATACATGTTAACATGTATCAGACTATCTGCCAGCTAGGGGAGGAGGTGGGGGGAAGGAGAGGGAAATTTGGAACTAAAGGGTTTGTAAGGGTCAATATTGAAAACATTTTCCATGAATATGCTTTGTAAATAAAAAAAAAAAAGATGAAAGGACTGCAAAAAGGGAGAACAGATTTTGGTGATCTGTAGCAAAATATGGGGATGTCTACCCACACTGGTATATCAGCTTTCCATCAAACAGTTGAGGTTCCATTGAACAGGCCTTCAACAGCAGCCCTGCCTAAAAAGTCGAAGTACTCAATTATAATCCTAACTGTTGTAAGATGTATTTTCCCCATAGATTGATGGTGATTTTTTCTACAATAAAAGGAGTAAAAACTCCTGTTTCACCTTCAAATATCCATCCACTAACTTCAGCTGCTATTGATCCTCCTCTGCCAGACATATAGGTGTCTGCCTTAATTTTTGGCCAATGATTGGACAAATTGGCATTTCTAATGACTGTATGATCTGCACCTGTGTCTACCGTCCCTTTTCAATGGCATGCCATTTGCATAGATAGTGAGCATTGGATATGTAACAGCTGCAGTCCAGAATATTCTTGGATTCTATTGTTGGGAGTCAAAATCTGGGTAAATATCACCATATTGCCTATCAGGAGTGTGTAACAGTAAACCTGATGGTACAATTTTTCCTGATTGATAAGTCACAGATTGTCTTCCTGTATTAGTGATTGGGATATTAGCTACATATTTTCCAGTTTCCCAGATCAGTGTATGGATAGACACTATTTTGTGAGCACTCTCAGGAAGTGAAGTGGTCAAGCTTACTGTGCCTGAGGCAAAGGATCCATAGGTTGGGCAGAGACAGATTTCACTTCTCCAGGGAATATCTCAGTAGTCCCAGCATCACACAACTCTATTCTCCCCAATTGTAACCTCTTTCCCCCATCAGGTTCCTTCTTGGCTGATTGACCATGTAATCCCTTTCTCCCATCAGTTTGCTTCTCAGGTGATTGATCACATCAGAGTAAAGACTCTCTGGGTATAACATCAGCTGCCATCATGCTCCAAGTGTTTGTTTGTTTGTTTGTTTGTTTGTTTTTGTTGCCTGGGGTTCTGGAGCCAAGCCCTGCCTCTCATTTTCCTGAGTCAATCTACATTCTGATGCCCAATGGAAGCCTCTGTTGCATTTTTGGACATAGGGTTTGGGGTCTTGTTCTTGCATCGTGTCTTCTCTGCCAACACTGAGCTTATTTCTAAGAGTTCAATGATCTGCTCCCAAGTTACCAACAAACCTTGATTCTTTATTAACCTAACTGTGCATTCTGCACACTTCACTTGGAGTGGGAAAGGCTCTTTTTTTTAGTATTTGCCCTATTTCAACTGAAAAAAAATGAAAGTGACTTCTTTACTCACCCTATTTCCTGACTTCTCCATTGAACTTACAATCACTTCAGTTGAACTGCTGAGTGTAGGTCCTTACACTTCACATTGGGCGCCACTCCATCCCAATTAAATATCAAAATTGAAATTCTGAAAATAGAAGGGGAAACTAAGAGTAAATTTTATGAAAAAACCCAACAAATAAATAAACCTTTAGTCAATTGGAATAGAAAAAGGAAAAAAAAGAAAATCAAATTGGGAGTTTTATAATAGGCTAACACTTGAGTTGATGCACTGAGATCCCAAGCACATGAGGCTAAATAGTAATTGGACCATACTCTATTAACATATAAGCTTGGAGAAAGAATGGCCCCCACCCACTCTTTGTGCAAGTCCTGATGTGTTGCATAGGAAATGACGATTATGGTGGGTGGAGGCAGGGGAGTGGAAAAGGAAGGGGAAGGAGAGACTGCTTGCATTGCCATTGCAACGGCTTTTCAGCTCAGGTCTTTCTCTGCTAGCTGGCTTCCTGTCGCAGCTGCCCATATTGCTATTGCAATCCTTCTTGCCCATATTGCTATCGCAATCCTTATTCACCTCTTCACTTCTATAAAGATTGAAGATTTTTCCCTTAACCTGAATTCCTGACTCTGGCTGATTTTAAATACGCGGTCATTACAATTGGTGCCCAAGTGTGGGAATCAAGGACCCTACTTTCACTGAAGAAGTCTCCAGTGACCAGGAACTTAGGTGAGTATAAGACAAACAGGGAACTTATTTTCTTAAAGACTAAATTAGTAACCTTTTTTGGCTGAAATGGGACAGATCCTAGCTAAAGATTCTCCATCCCTCACCCCAACCCCACCACCCCCAGCCCCACCAGGAGTGGTGCTATAGAAAGCCTACTTGAACTGATAGAAGATCAAGGGCTACTTATAACTTGGAAACAGGCAGCTAGACTTCTGGGTACATTAAAATGCACCTCCTCTTGGTTCTTAGAGGAAGAGCAAATCTCTCTAGATAACTGGGCACTGGTTGGTCAACAGCTCTCCGCATATTACAATGAAAATGGTCCTCATTCAATTTCCATTGCAGCATTCTATTTATACTATATGATAAGATTGGCCTTAAGATACCATATAAGTTCTAGGAGAAAAGGAAAAAACTCTAGGAATAGCCAAATGGGGAAGCCTGAGATAAAGGAGGAAGACAAAGAACAGATTAATGGCCATATCCCCATAGGGCATGGAGACTTAAGTGAGGCTCAAGGGTGGGGTAAATCTGAGGCAGCTTCAGCCCCACCTAAGGAGCAGGTAATTGACTCTCCTCCTCAACTCAACCCTCCAGGATTGAGGGAGGAGGGATAGTGGCAGGGGGGTTTGTTGAGGGTTGGGGGGCAGTGACAGCACCAGCACCTCCCTGCCAGCATCAAGCACCTTCCCCCCAGCATCCAGCTACTCCTATAAGTAGATTGCAAAAGGGACTAATTAAGGCCAAACAAGAAGGGAAAAATGTATCAGAATTTCAACACCACATTTTTCCAGTAATTCAACAGTTTAATTCTGCAGGTCAAGAAAGTAGAAGATATTCACCTTTTGATATAGAAATCCTCAAAGACCTGAAAAAAGCTTGCACTCTTTATGGGGCTACATCAGCTTATGTTAAGATGTTATTACAGAATTTGGCTTTTGAAATCCTGACCCCTAATGACTGGAAATCTATAGCAAGGATATGCCTAGAAACTGGACAAAACTATTTGTGGCTTTCTGAATATAGTGAGCTCTGTAGGATACAAGCCCAGCAAAATAGTCAAAGTGGAGTTCATACTGCAATCACCTGTGACCTACTAACAGGTGTAGGTCCTTATGCAGATGTCGCAGTACAAATTAATTATTCTGTAGCAGCATATCAGCAAATTGCTGCTAATGCTATCAAAGTGTGGGCTTCTCTCCACAATAAAGATGAAAAGGGTGGGGCCTTCACAAAAATAACACAAGGGCCAAATGAACCCTTTGCTGACTTTGTGGGACTTTTGCAGACAGCTATCACAAGAACAAATGGAGAAAATCCAACAACAGACATTTTGATAAGGCAACTTGCCTTAGCTAATGAGGTTTGCAGAAGAATTATACTAGGACTGCACAAAGATGCTCCTTTAGAGGTGCTCATAAGGCGCTGTGCCACAGTGGGCACAGGTGCCTTTTATAGCCAGACTATGATGCAGACTTCCCAAAATCCACACATGGGAAGACAGGGTCCCTCCTGGCAAGGGACTTCCAGAGAGACTCGTAGATGCTTTCATTGTGGAAAAGTAGGGCATCTGAAAGCTCAATGTTGGTATAGAGATAGAATGGGAAAACAGGGTGGGAGAACAAGACCCAATACCCCATGTCCAAAATGCAACAGAGGCTTCCATTGGGCCTCAGAATGTAGACAGATTCAGGGAAACGGGATGAGGGGCCCAGCCCCAGGGCCCAAGGCAAAAAACACTTGGGGCATGATGGCAGCCAATGGTGCACCCAGAGAGTGCCTAGAAGTCCAGTACCCATACATGACCAATCAGCCAGAAAGCCATATGATGGGAGAAGGGGATTACACAGTCAACCAGCCAGGAAGCAACCTGATGGCAGAAAGGAATTACAATTAGGGAGAATAGAGCTGTATGCAGCTGGGACAACTGAGATACCCCCTGGAGAGGTGAAATCTGTTCCTCTCCAGCCTATGGATCCCTTACCTCCAGGCACAGTAGGCTTGACCATTTCACATCCTTTTTGTACATACAGAACAGTGTCCATACACACACTGATGTGGGAAACTGGGGAATGTGTAGATAATATCCCAGTCACTAATACAGGTAGACAATGTGTGACTTATCACCCAGGAGACGTAGTAGCATCAGGTTTACTCATACAGAGTCCTAAGAAGCAACCTGGTGATAGTCACCCAGATTCTGACTCCAGACCACAAAATCCAGAAATATACTGGACAGCAGCTGTAACAGCTGACCGACCTATGCTCACGATCTATATAATTGGCCTACCATTGGAAGGATTGGTAGACACAGGTGCAGATCGTACATTTATTAGAGGTGCCAATTGGCCCAGTCACTGGCCAATGATTAAAGCAGACACTTATATGTCTGGAGTAGGAGGATCAATAGCAGTTGAAGTTAGTGCTGCCCTTATGAAATGGACTTTTGAAGGTAAAACAGGAGTTTTTATTCCTTTTGTAGTTGAAAAAATCCCCATCAATCTGTGGGGAAGAGACATTTTACAATAATTAGGGTTAAAAATGAGTACTTCGGTTTTTTAAGCAGGGCTGCTGTTGAAGGCCTGCCAACACTTTCACCTGTTCCTATCCAATGGAAAACTGATACACCAGTGTGGATAGAACAGTGGCCTTTAAGTAGCGATAAAATTCAGGCCTTATTAGATATAGTACAGGAGCAGCTAGAACAAGGGTATTTACAACCTTCTCTAAGTCCTTGGAATTCCCCAGTGTTCGTTGTAAAAAAGAAATCGGGAAAATGGAGGATGCTCACTGATTTAAGAAAAATGAATGAACAGATGGAAACTATGGGAACTCTTCAGCCTGGACTTCCATCTCCTACTCTATTGCCTAGAGAGTGGCCTCTTTGGGTCATCGATATTAAGGATTGTTTCTATTCTATCCCTCTGGATAAGGAGGATTTGAAAAGATTTGCCTTTTCAGTGCCCAGCGTTAACTTAGCTGAGCCTTATAAAAGATATGAATGGACAGTTTTGCCACAGGGAATGAAAAACAGCCCTACGTTGAGCGCCAATTATAATAATCGCGTATTTAAAATCAGCCGGAGTCAGGAACTCAGGTTAAGGGGAAAATCTTCAGTCTTTATTGAAGTGAAGATGTGAAAAAAGATTGCGATAGCAATATGGGCAAGAAGGATTGTGATAGCAATATGGGCAGCTGTGACAGGAAGCCAGCTTGCAGTGAGAAAGAGAGAGCTCTGAGCTCTCCTCCCCTTCCTTTTTCACTCCCCTGCCTCCACCCACCAGAATCGTCATTTCCTATGCAACACATCAGGACTTGCACAAAGAGTGAGCGGGGGCTATTCTTTCTAATATATAATATAATGATATTATATATTAATAGAGTATGGTCCAATTACTATTTAGCCTCATGTGCTTGGGACCTCAGTGCATCAACTCAAGCCTCAGCCCATTACAGAAAAGGCTCAGCTTAGTTGGGTAGTTTATTCTTTGCTGCATTCCAAGTTCTTTTGCCTTTTGGAATATCAGATACCAGGCCCTTGGATCCTTTAATGTGGAGGCAGCTAGATCTTGGGTGATCCTTATTGTGGCACCTTGGTATTAAATTTTTTTTCTGGCTGCTTGTAAAATTTTTTCCTTAGTCTGATAGTTCTGAAATTTGGTCACAATATTCCTTGGAGTTTTTATTTTAGGGTCTTTTTCAGAAGATATTCAATGAATTCTTTCAATGCCTATTTTACCTTCTGAGTCTATTACCTCTGGACAGTTCTCTTTGATGATTTCTTGTAAAATAGTATCTAGGCTCTTTTTCTCATCATAATTTTCAGAAAGTCCAATAATCCTCAGATTATCTCTCCTAGATCTATTTTCTAGATCTGTCATTTTTCCAAGTAGATAGTTCATGGTTTTTTCCAATTTATCATTTTTTTTTTTTTTTTTGGTTTTGCTTGACTGATTCTTGCTGTCTCAATGAATCATTAGTTTCTATTTGTTCATTTCTGATTTTTAATGAATTATTTTCTTCATTAGCTTTTTCTTTTTACTTTTTTCTATATGTCCAATTGAGTTTTTAAATGAATTGTTTTCTCTATGGAATTTTTTTCCATTTCACTATTTTTTTTTTGGAGAATTATTTTCTTTTTCCAATTCACAGATCCTACTTTCTTGTGAGTTCTTTGTCCTTTCCAATTCACAAATCTTATTTACCAGAGGTTTTTTTTTTTTTTTTTAACTTTCTCCAATTCAAAAATTTTGTTTCCCTGCACTTCCTGGGAAGTTTTTACCTTTCCCAATTCATATTTCAAAGCTTTTCTTTCCTTTCCCCAATTTTTTTTCTACCTCTCTTTTGAGACTTTTAATGGTCTCTTCTATGAGAGCATTATGTAAAAGGGGACAGGTAACGTTCCCCTTTGTAGTATTGTCTGGTGATTGTTTGCTATTAGTCTCTTCGGGGTTGCAGACCTGCTCTTTTTCTGTATAGAAGCTATCGATAATCCTTTAAATTTGTTATTCATTTTTAAAAGCCTTTAAGGTATGCCTTCAGGACAAGGGGGTTACCAGCTTCCTCTGCAGAGCAGGGAGAGAAGTAACCTGGCTTCAGGCTCCAAGGTGTGGGAGTGCTCTGAGTGAAAGTTTCCCTTTCCTGCAAAGGAGGTGATTTAGTACAGTAGAACTCCACTGTGTGGTTTAGCGACTGCCCCTAAGGCTAGAAACTATGCGGTGAAAGTGTCACTGCCCCAAGCCAGAGTCCCTTGTGGAGCTGTGGGTATTAGTAGCTGACCAGGGAATATCCCAGTTTGGACAGGAAGTCTCTGCCCAGAAGTCTTTGCCAGGAAGCAAATTGCCCTTCGAAAGTTCTATTGCCCCAAGCCGAGCCCCCCACTGTGCAGATTAGAGGCTGCCCCAGCTGTGCCCCCCTGCTGTGCAGGTTCCCAACTGCCCCAAGGAAAAGTCCTGTACTGGGGGTTAGAACTGTGAGCTTTGCTGCGATCTATGCTCTCACTTCCAGTTTGGGGCTCCATCCGGAGCCTCTAGTTCTTTCCCTGACTGTGCTGATCTTCTCCCCGGCCTGGAGGACAAACCTTTTCTGATGAGATTCCAGATTATCTTCGGCTGATGAGTTGTTGTACTTCTAATTTTTATTAGTTGTAGCAGTCAAGCCTATTTTTGAGGCTGAATATAATATTGATAGTGAGGGTAAGAGAGGAGCTTAGAAAGTCGCACGTGCCTTCTCTGCCATCTTGGCTCTGCCCTTAAAATGATTTTCTTAAAACTCAGTTGTGTGTATGTGTTGGGGGGCGGGGGGGGGAGGGGGCACGTGCACGAGCCAAGATGGCAAAGAGGACACTCATTTCTTTCTGGCTTTCACCCACAACCCTCAGACTAATTAGCAAATCCAGCCTCTGAATTAATTCTGGACTTGAAGAATTCACAAATATTGGGAGTGTACTAAATTACCAGCAGAACATAATTTTGAAGCTTTCCAGAAAATGTCTGTTTCAATCAGGTATGGAGGGAAATGGGGCAAGTGCAAGCAGGCTGAGAACAGACGCCAGTGCAGACAGCACAACTGGGGATCATGCAGACTCTGCGTGGTGGAGAACCTATGAGGAGGAATCTACATCAGTGTTGGCTACTCTTCCCTGGATGCAATGCAAAAGATGAACAGAGAAATTATAAAACATCCAACACAAACACAAAAGATAAATAGTGAACCCCTAAATGCCAGAATTCCACAAGATCTGGCCATGTCCATCAAGCACCTGAAGTCAGTCAGCTCAACCACTGCCACCTGTATAGGAAGCTTGGGTAATCTCCCTTGACCTAAAAGCAATCACAACTTAAAATAAAATGAGTAAAGAAGCAAAAAGAACTCTGACCATACATAGTTTTTATGGTGAAAGAGAAAAACAAATTTCAAACCCTGAGGAGAGTAAAAGTAGATTATCTTCAGATAAAGGCTCAAAGAGTGATATAAATTGGTCCCTATCACTCAAGGCTCCCCTAGAAGAAATTATAAAAGATCTTAAAGGAGAGCTGGAAGAAAAATGGGGAAAGGAAATGAAAACATTACAAGAAGGTTTGGAGAATAAAACACAGAAATTATTTGAAGAAAATTCATTACAAAATAGACAGTGAAATGGAGAAAGCATATAACTCCTTAAAAATAGATTTGAAAAAATTGAAAAAGAATCCAACTCCTTGAAAAACATAATTTGTGAAATAGAAAAAGAAAATAACTTCTAAAAAAACAGAAAATGTGAAATGGAACAAAATCCATAGAACAAAACAATTCACTTAAAAAATCAATTGGACAAGTACAAAAAAGAACTAAAAAAAGTAAATAATTCACTAAAATCAGAACTGAATAAATGGAAATGAATGACTTGATGAAACATCAAGAATCAGTCAAGAAATACCAAAAAAAAAAAAATGAAAAATAAGAAGACAATGTAAAATACCTGCCTGGGAAAACAACTGATCTAGAAAATAGATCTAGGAGAGAAAATTTAAGGATTATTGGATTTCCTAACTTCTCAGGAAGGTTGAGACTCCCTAGGAGAGATGGGGAGCCAAACCAGACCTTAATTGCAGGTTCCCTCTGGTTAAAGGATCTTATACCTCATCCAGAATTCCCCCACTATCTGCGGCTCTATGCAATCATCCTGATCTCAAATCATGCAAAAGCAAAAATTGATCCAATTAAAAGAGATAAGTGTAGTGTTCTTTTTGGGTTTTCTGGAGGTCTTTGGGGCAGCCTTGTTTTCAGTTGCATAATCACCATGAGAACAGTCAAGTGTTAAAGTCCTAAAGTCTTTATTGTCTCCTTCACCTGGTGCTCAGCTAGCTTTCTCGTGGCCTTCAGAGGGGACTTGGTTTCAGTGGAGAAAATGCAGGAGGATAGGTCACCAGGTAGTGTGAGATGAAGTGAGTCTAAGTCCAAGGGTTTGTGCTTCAGCTTCCAGCCACAGATAGACAATGGAATGAATCTGTCTCTATCTCCTTTGGCTGAGTTTGTTTCAGTTTATATGCTTATATGCTCTATACTGAGTATAAACCAATTATGTTACTAGGAAACCATTATTTGTTGTAAGATTAAATCAATCATACTGAAGTTAGAGAACTATTAAGCACCATCCTAAACTAGAGAACCACTGTCTTATCAATTCCACTGACTTAACATCTTGTAAGAATCCTTGTTTCAGAGTTCTGTTCCATAACAGTTCAGGAAGGAAACTATATCTTGCTAAAGGGTATCATAGATAATGAAACAATATCCACACTAAACATATATGCACCAAGTGATATAATGTGAAAATTCCTAAAGAAAAAGTTAAGAGAGTTGCCTGAAGAAGTAGATAGCAAAACTATAATAATGGGAAATCTCAAACTCTCAGAAATAGATAAATCAAACCACAAAATAAATAAGAAAGAAGTTAAAGAGGCAAACAGAATACTAGAAAAAATTAGGTATGATATATATTTGGAGAAAATTGAATGGAGACAGAAAGGAGTACATTTTCTTCTCGGCAGTTCATGGAACCTATACAAAAATTGACCATATATTAGGATATAAAGATCTCAAAATCAAATGCAGAAAGGCAGAAATAGTTTATTTTATATATATATATATATATATTTTTTTTTTCTCCCTCAATCGAATAAAAATTACATTCAATAGAAGACCAGGGGAAAATAAACCAAAAAAGTGGTTGGAAATTAAATAAATCTTATTCTAAAGAATGAATGGCTGAAACAGCAAATCATAGACACAATAATTTCATCTAAGAGAATGACAATAATGAGACAACATACCAAAATTTGTGGAATGCAGACAAAGAGGTTTGTTCCAATCAAACACCAAACTTGAAATTATAAAATTAAAAGGAAAAATTAATAAAATTTAAAGTAAAAAAAATTGATTGAATTAATAAATAAAATCAAGAGTTGGTTTTATGAAAAAAAAAACCCAACAAAATAGATAAATCTTTAGTTAATTTGATTAGAAAAAGGAAAGAGGAAAATTAAATTGTTAGACTCAAAATGACTCAAAATGAAAAGCAAGAAACTTTCCACCAATAAAGAGTGTAATGTGCTTTCTAGAGGCTCCTAATTAGGGTGCCAAAATATACTATGCTTTCTAGATCCCCCACACTGGGGTACCAAAATATATCATCCAGACTAGCACTCTGGAGGATCTCAGGACCAGCCTGAGTCTTTGCTCTTAGTTGAAGAGTGAAGAAAGCAAAAGATTCACAAGGATGGTCAAAGATGGAGTCCATTTATTTCAAGTCCTCTCAGCCCTTAAATACCTTAGTAGTACTGTAATATTGAGCATGTGCCAATGGTAAAATCACCACATCACCACAACACACTGTGCAAGTGCTAACTATGGTAGCATTACATCACCATAGCAAACTGTATTAGCTATAAGCATCCCTGCTATTGATATGTAAATTCATCTTTCTGTAAGTATCCCTTGCTTCAAGTAGAAAACAGGTGGTCACACCTTCCCAGACTTCTTGAGAAGGCTGAGAACCCTTAGGGAGAAGGAGAGACAAATCAGACAATGTCAGCGGGTTCGCTCTAGGTTGAAGGGTTTTGTACCTTGCCCAGAATTCCCCCACTATCTGTGGCCCTCTACAAAGAAGAAATTAAAACAATAATTAGGAATTATTTTGCCCAACTTTATGCCAATAAATTTGATAACCTAAATGAAATGGGAAAATACTTACAAAAATGTAGATTGCCCAGATTAACAGAAGAGGAAATAAATTACTTAAACAGTTCCATTTAGAAAAATAAATAGAACAAGTTATTAATCAACTCCCTAAGAAAAAATCTCCAGGGCCATATTGATTTATATGTCAATTTTATCAAACATTTAAAGAACAATTAACTCCAATACTATACAAACAATTTGAAAAAAATAGGAAAAGAAGGAATCCTACCAAACTTCTTTTATGACACAGACATGGTACTGATACCTAAACCAAGTGTGATGAAAACAGAAAGAAAATTATAGACTGATTTCCTAATGAATATTGATACAAAAATCTTAAATAAAATGTTATTTTTATTTAATTTTTAAAAAAATAATTAAATATAATATATTTTTATAAATTAAAATTAATTTATTTAATTTCTATAATTAGATTATAGAAAGTCATCCCAAGGATAATACACCATGCCCAAGTAGGATTTATACCAGGAATGAAGGTCTGGTTCAATATTAGTAACACTATTAGCATAATTGACTATATCAATAACCAAACTAGCAAAAACCATATGATTATCTCAGTAGATACAGAAAAAGTATTTGATAAAATCCAACATCTATTCCTATTATGATCACTAGAAAGTATAGGAAAGAAAGGGACTTTCCCTTAAAATAGTCAGCATCTATTTAAAACTATCAGCAAGAATCATATGTAATGGGGATAAACTGGAACCATTTCCAGTAAGATCAAGGGTGAAACAAGGTTGATGACTATCACTATTACTATTCAATATTTTATTAGAAATGCTAGTTTTGGCAATAAGAGAAGAAAAAGAGATTAAAGGAATTATAGTAAGTAATGAAAAAAGCAAATTACCACTCTTTGCAGATGATATGATGGCATTTAGAGAATTATGTAAAAAAACCTATTAGAAATAATCCATAACTTTTAGCAAAATTAAAGGAGACAAAATAAATCCACATAAATCACCACCATTTTAATACATCACTAACAAAATCCAACAGCAAGAGATACAAAGAGAAATTCAATTTAAAATAACTGTCGATACTATAAAATATTTGGGAATCTATCTGCCAAGGAAAAGTCAGGATCTATATGAGTGAAACTACAAAACACTTTCCACACACATAAAGTCAGATCTAAACAACTGGAAAAATATCAAATACTCTTGGATAGGTCAAGAGAATATAATAAAGATGATAATATTACCTAAACTGATCTATTTGTTTTAGTGGTATACCAATCAAACTCCCAAGAAATTATTTTACTGATCTAGAAAAAAATAACATTCAAATTCATCTGGAAGAACAAAAAGTCAAGAATTTCAAGGGAATTAAATAAAAAAAAAAAGCAAATGAAGGTGGCCTAGTTGTAACAGATGTAAAACTATATTATAAAGTAGTGGTCATCAAAACCATTTGGTACTGACTAAGAAATAGAATAGTTGATCAGTGGAATAGCTTAGGTTCACAGGACAAAATAATCAATAAGTATAGGAATTTAGTGTTTGACAAATCCAAAGATCCCAGGTTTTGGGATAAGAATTCACTGTTTGACAAAAACTGCTGGGAAAATTGGAAACTAGTATGGCAGAAACTAGGCATTGTCCCAAACCTAATACCATATATGGAGATAAATTCAAAATGGATTCATGATCTAGATATAAAGAGTGATATTATAAACAAATTAGAAGAACATAGGATAGTTTACCTCTCAGATCTGTAGAGGAGTAAGGAATTTGTGACCAAAGAAGAACTGGAGATCATTTCTAGGCCTCATTTCTAAAATATATAGAGTCTTCCGGTTAAGATGGCGGAGAGGAGGCTCACAGTTGCATAAGCTCCGCGCTTTCTCTCACTATCCACTTCATTACAAGCCTCTGAATCAATGCTTGACTGAAAAAAACCCACAAATAGTTACCAAGAGAAGCCATCCTTGAGATCCGCCAAGAAAGGTCTGTCTTTACTGGAGGGCTGGGGCGGTTTTAGATCGGGCGCAGGCGGCGGGCAGCGGCAGAGAGAGCACGGGAGCAGACTGGAGAGGGGGTGGGGAGTGATCGCAGCTGTCTCTGCGGGGAGAGCTTCGCTACAGGTTTGGAACCTGCAGCAAGTCAACAGCCCAGCAGAGAAGCTAAAAACACCGGGGCTGAAGAACACAACCGCAAACAGCTGGAGTCTCTCAGGACCTGGCCGCCCCCCCCTTCCCCCCCCCCCTCAGTGACTCAGCACGCTTTGGGATCTCAGAGCGCAGGCGCAGCACAGTCCTGCTAGTGCCTCACTGCTGCCCCCTGCAGTCTGTAGAGGAAGCTCGATAACATACCCAGCCCCCCCCCCCCAAAGAAAGACTCCAGTTTTTTCTGTTTTTCTTTGGTAGTTTGTCTCTGATTAATAGACAGAATGAGCAAGAAGCTGAAGAGGACTTTAACCCTAGACAGCTTCTACACAGATAGAGAGCAGACTCTAAATCCTGAGGAGACTAAAAACAGGCAGTCCCCAGGTGATTCCCCAAAGGAGGAGAGCATCTGTTCCTCAGCACAGATGAACCTCATAGAAGTGATTAAAAAGGCTCTCACAAGGGAGTTAGAAGAAAAATGGGGAAAGCAGAGTGAGGCTTGGCAAAAGGAGAAGGAAGCTTGGGAAAAGGAGAGGGAGGCTTGGCAAAAGAGCCTGGAGAAGTCAGTTAAAGAGAGAGTGGATAAAGAAGTAAAATCCTTGAAAAATAGGATTAATGAACTGGAAAACAAAATTGGCGAAATGGAAAAAAATTCCACAGAACAAAAGAACTCAATTGGACAATTAGAGAAAGATTTTAAAAAAGTGAGTGAAGAGAATACTTCACTGAAAATCAGAATTGAACAAGTGGAATTGAATGACTCGAGGAGACAAGAAGAATCAGTCAAGCAAATCCAAAAAAATCAAACAATGGAGAAAAATGTGAAATACCTTCTGGGAAAGACAACAGACCTGGAAAACAGATCCAGGAGAGACAATCTGAGAATCATTGGACTCCCAGAAAAACATGATGAAAAAAAGAGCCTGGACACTGTCTTCCAGGAAATTATCAAAGAGAACTGCCCAGAAGTCATAGGAACAGAGGAAAAAATAAACATTGAAAGGATTCATCGATCACCCACTGAAAGGGATCCTAAAATCAAAACACCAAGGAATATAGTGGCCAAATGCCAGAACCCTCAGATGAAAGAAAAAATATTGCAAGCGGCTAGAAAAACCCAATTCAAGTATCAAGGAGCCACAATAAGGATCACCCAGGATCTGGCAGCATCCACATTAAAAGATCGAAGGGCCTGGAATATGATATTCCGAAAGGCTAAGGAACTTGGTATGCAACCAAAAATAACTTACCCAGCGAGAATGAGCATCTTTTTCCAGGGAAGAAGATGGACATTCAACGAAGTAAGCGAATTTCATCTATTTCTGATGAAAAAACCAGAACTTAACAAAAAGTTTGATCTACAAATATAGAACTCAAGAGAAATCTAAAAAGGTAAAGATTAATCTTGGGAACTATATTTTGACTATATAGATGTATAAAGAATACATGTATACCTTGTTCTAGAAATTGATGTGGAAAGGACATTGTACCAGAAAAAGGGTAAAGTGGGGGTAGTACATCTCATGAAGAGGCATAGGAAACCTATTATATCTGAGAGAAAGAATGGAGGGGGATGAATATAGTGGGTATCTTACTGCCTTCAGAATTGGCTTTAAGTGAAAAATCTTAAGACATATTCAATCTATGGTGAAACTTCTCCCATCTCATTGAAAAGTGAGAAGGGAAAAGTGGAAAGGGAAGGAATAAGCTAAGCGGAAGGGAATACGGGAACTGGGAGGGAAAGGGGTAAGATAGGGGGAGGAACTCTAAGGCGGGGGGAGGGACACTAAAAAGGGAGGGCTGTGAGAACAAGGGGTGCTCACAAGCTTAATACTTGGAAGGGGGGAAAGGGGAAAGAAGGGAGGAAAGCATAAACGGGGTTAACAAGATGGCAAGTAATACAGAATTGGTCATTCTAACCATAAATGTGAACGGGGTAAACTCCCCCATAAAGAGGAAGCGGTTAGCAGAATGGATTAAAAGCCAGAATCCTACAATATGTTGTTTACAGGAAACACACCTGAAGCGGGGAGATACATGCAGGTTAAAGGTAAAAGGTTGGAGCAAAATCTACTATGCTTCAGGTGAAGTCAAAAAAGCAGGGGTAGCCATCCTGATCTCAGATCAAGCTAAAGCAAAAATTGACCTAATTAAAAGAGATAAGGAAGGACACTATATCTTGCTAAAGGGTAGCATGGATAATGAAGCACTATCTATATTAAACATATATGCACCAAGTGGGGTAGCATCTAAATTCTTAAAAGAGAAACTAAGAGAGCTGCAAGAAGAAATAGACAGTAAAACTATAATAGTGGGAGATCTTAACCTTGCACTCTCAGAATTAGATAAATCAAACCAGAAAATAAATAAGAAAGAAGTCAAAGAGGTAAACAGAATACTAGAAAAGCTAGATATGATAGATCTCTGGAGAAAATGTAATGGAGACAGAAAGGAATACACTTTCTTTTCAGCAGTTCATGGAACCTATACAAAAATTGACCATATATTAGGACATAAAAACCTCAAACTCAAATGTAGTAAGGCAGAAATAGTAAATGCATCCTTTTCAGACCACGATGCAATGAAAATTACATTCAACAAAAAAGCAGGGGGAAGTAGACCAAAAAATAATTGGAAACTAAATAATCTCATACTAAAGAATGATTGGGTAAAACAGCAAATCATAGACATAATTAATAACTTCACCCAAGAAAACGATAATAATGAGACATCATACCAAAATGTATGGGATGCAGCCAAAGCGGTAATAAGGGGAAATTTCATATCTCTAGAGGCCTATTTGTATAAAATAGAGAAAGAGAAGGTCAATGAATTGGGTTTGCAATTAAAAATGCTAGAAAAGGAACAAATTAAAAACCCCCAGTCAAACACTAAACTTGAAATTCTAAAAGTAAAAGGTGAGATCAATAAAATTGAAAGTAAAAAAACTATTGAATTGATTAATAAAACTAAGAGTTGGTTCTATGAAAAAACCAACAAAATAGACAAACCCTTAGTAAATCTGATTAAAAAAAGGAAAGAGGAAAATCAAATTGTTAGTCTTAAAAATGAAAAGGGAGAACTCACCACTAACGAAGAGGAAATTAGAGCAATAATTAGGAGTTACTTTGCCCAACTTTATGCCAATAAATTCGACAACTTAAATGAAATAGAAAAATACCTCCAAAAATACAGCTTGCCCAAACTAACAGAGGAAGAAGTAAATATCCTAAACAGTCCCATCTCAGAAAAAGAAATAGAACAAACTATCAATCAACTCCCTAAGAAAAAATCCCCAGGACCAGATGGATTTACATGTGAATTCTACCAAACATTTAAAGAACAATTAACTCCAATGTTATATAAACTATTTGAAAAAATAGGGATTGAAGGAGTCCTACCAAACTCCTTTTATGACACAGATATGGTACTGATACCTAAACCAGGTAGGCTGAAAACAGAGAAAGAAAATTATAGACCAATCTCCCTAATGAATATTGATGCTAAAATCTTAAATAAAATATTAGCAAAAAGATTACAGAAAATTGTCACCAGGATAATACACTATGACCAAGTAGGATTTATACCAGGAATGCAGGGCTGGTTCAATATTAGGAAAACTATTAGCATAATTGACTATATCAATAACCAAACAAACAAAAACCACATGATCATCTCAATAGATGCAGAAAAAGCATTTGATAAAATCCAACATCCATTCCTAATAAAAACACTTGAGAGCATAGGAATAAATGGACTTTTCCTTAAAATAGTCAGGAGCATATATTTAAAACCATCAGTAAGCATCATATGCAATGGGGAAAAACTGGAACCTTTCCCAGTAAGATCTGGAGTGAAGCAAGGTTGCCCACTATCACCATTATTATTTAATATCGTATTAGAAACACTAGCCTCGGCAATAAGAGTCGAGAAAGATATAAAAGGAATTAGAGTAGGCAATGAGGAAACCAAACTATCACTCTTTGCAGATGATATGATGGTATACCTAGAGAACCCCAGAGATTCTACCAAAAAGCTATTGGAAATAATTCATAATTTTAGCAAAGTAGCTGGCTACAAAATAAATCCCCATAAATCCTCAGCATTTTTATACATCACCAACAAAACCCAACAGCAAGAGATACAAAGAGAAATTCCATTCAGAATAACTGTTGATACCATAAAATATTTGGGAATCTATCTACCAAAGGAAAGTCAGGAATTATATGAGCAAAATTATAAAAAAGTCTCCACACAAATAAAGTCAGACTTAAATAATTGGAAAAATATTAAGTGCTCTTGGATCGGCCGAGCGAACATAATAAAGATGACAATACTCCCTAAACTAATCTATTTATTTAGTGCTATACCAATCAGACTTCCAAGAAAATATTTTATTGATCTAGAAAAAATAACAACAAAATTCATATGGAACAATAAAAAGTCGAGAATCTCAAGGGAATTAATGAAAAAAAAATCAAATGAAGGTGGCCTAGCTGTACCTGATCTAAAATTATATTATAAAGCAGCAGTCACCAAAACCATTTGGTATTGGCTAAGAAATAGATTAGTGGATCAGTGGAAAAGGCTAGGCTCACAAGACAGAATAGTCAATTATAGCAATCTAGTGTTTGACAAACCCAAAGCCCCTAACTTCTGGGAAAAGAATTCAATATTTGATAAAAACTGCTGGGATAATTGGAAATTAGTATGGCAGAAATTAGGCATGGACCCACACTTAACACCATATACCAAGATAAGATCAAAATGGGTCTATGACCTAGGCATAAAGAACGAGACTATAAATAAATTAGAGGAACATAGAATAGTTTATCTCTCAGACTTGTGGAGGAGAAAGAAATTTGTGACCAAAGATGAACTAGAGACCATTACTGATCACAGAATAGAAAATTTCGATTACATCAAATTAAAAAGCCTTTGTACAAATAAAACTAATGCAAACAAGATTAGAAGGGAAGCAACAAACTGGGAAAACATTTTCACAGTTAAAGGTTCTGATAAAGGCCTCATTTCCAAAATATATAGAGAACTGACTCAAATTTATAAGAAATCAAGCCATTCTCCAATTGATAAATGGTCAAAGGATATGAACAGACAATTTTCAGAGGATGAGATTGAAACTATTACCACTCATATGAAAGAGTGTTCCAAATCATTATTGATCAGAGAAATGCAAATTAAGACAACTCTGAGATACCACTACACACCTGTCAGATTGGCTAAGATGACAGGAAAAAATAATGATGAATGTTGGAGGGGATGCGGGAAAACTGGGACACTAATGCATTGTTGGTGGAGTTGTGAACGAATCCAACCATTCTGGAGAGCAATCTGGAATTATGCCCAAAAAATTATCAAAATGTGCATATCCTTTGATCCAGCAGTGTTTCTATTGGGCTTATATCCCAAAGAAATACTAAAGAAGGGAAAGGGACCTGTATGTGCCAAAATGTTTGTAGCAGCCCTGTTTGTAGTGGCTAGAAACTGGAAAATGAATGGATGCCCATCAATTGGAGAATGGCTGGGTAAATTGTGGTATATGAATGTTATGGAATATTATTGTTCTGTAAGAAATGACCAGCAGGATGAATACAGAGAGGCTTGGAGAAACCTTCATGAACTGATGCTAAGTGAAATGAGCAGAACCAGGAGATCATTATACACTTCGACAACGATATTGTATGAGGACATATTTTGATGGAAGTGGATTTCTTTGACAAAGAGACCTGAGTTTCAATTGATAAATGACGGACAAAAGCAGCTACACCCAAAGAAAGAACACTGGGAAACGAATGTGAACTATCTGCATTTTTGTTTTTCTTCCCGGATTATTTATACCTTCTGAATCCAATTCTCCCTACGCAACAAGAGAACTGTTCGGTTCTGCAAACATATATTGTATCTAGGATATACTGCAACATATCCAACATATAAAGGACTGCTTGCCATCTAGGGGAGGGGGTGGAGGGAGGGAGGGGAAAAAAATCGGAACAGAAATGAGTGTCAATATAATGTAATTATTAAATAAAAAATTAAAAAAATATATATATAGAGTATTGACTCAAATTTATAAGCATTCAAGCCATTGTCCAATTAATAAATGGTCAAAGTATATAAACAGTCAAATTTCACATGAATAAATTGAAACTATTTCTAGTCATATGAAAAGGTGCTCCAAATCACTATTGATCAGAGAAATGCAAATTAAGAAATGCTGAGCTACCTCTCAGATTGGCTAAGATGACAGGAAAAGATAATGGCAAATTTTGGAGGGGATGTGGGAAAAGTGGGATCCTAATACATTGTTGGTGGAAGTGTGAATGGATCCAAACCATCCTGGAGAGCAATTCGGAACTATGCTTAAAAAGTTATTAAACTGTGCACACCCTTTGACCCAGCAATGTTTCAACTGGGCTTATAGCCCAAAGAAATCTTAAAGGAGGGAAAGGGACTTACATGTGTAAAAATGTTTGAGTCAGCCCTTTTTTAATTGTAGAAACTGGAAACTGAATGGATGCCCATCAATTGGAGAATGGCTGAATAAATTATGCTATATGAATGTTATGGAATATTATTGTTCTGTAAGAAATGGCCAATAGGACAATTTTAGAGAGGCTTGTAGAGACTTACATGAACTGATGTTAAGTGAAATGAGCAGAACTAGAAGATCATTATACACAGCAACAACAAGATTATACAATGATCAATTCTGATAGATATGTTTCTCTTCAACAATGAGATGATTCAAACCAGTTCCAAATGTTCATGATCAAGAGAACTATGTACACCCAGAGAGAAAATGGAACTGACTATTGTTCACAACATAGCAATTTCACTTTTTTTGTTGTTGTTTGCTTGCTTTTTATTTTGCTTCTAGTTTTTTTCTTTTACAGCACAATAATTGCATAAATATGTATACACATATTTCTAAATATATATTTCTAAAATGTTTAACATATATTGGAGTACTTGTCATTTATAGGAGAGTATGGAGGAGTAGGGAGAAATTGGAATGCAGGGTTTTCAAGGAGTAATGTTGAGGAATTGTTTACACATATGTTTTGAAAAATAAAAAGCTTTAATAATAAAGAAAATCAACTCAGTTGTGATCATGTTGCCCTCCAATTTAATAAACTCCAGTAGCTTCCTTTTGCCTCTAGAAGCAAATATAAATTACTTTTTTTGGCATTCAAAACTGTCAGTACTTAGATCCCTTCTACTTTTCCAGTCTTCTTGTATCTTAGTCCTCAATGTGTAACTGACCAACTGCTTGTTATATTAACAAAACTATCTATTTCTGCTCTGGACATTTTTTGTGACTGCCTCCTAGGTCTAGAGCATTCTTATTCGTCCCCTTGGATTACTAACTTCAGTGGTTTACTTTAAGTTTCAATATATACCCATCTCCTAACTTCTGGGAGCCAAGATCACAGAGTAAGCTATAAATCACCATAACTCTTTCACATTCACCTCCAAACTGCTGTAAAATAGTGCCCCCAAACAATCCTGTAATAGAACCAGAAAAAAGACCAAAAGAAATACTTTGAGCCCAAGAAATTTGGAAGCTCAGCAGGAAAGTTCTGTCTCATTTCAATAAAAGAGGTGTGCATTTCGAGATAGGATGAATTCCTCTTGAGCAAACCAGCTATAGGACATCAACATCAGGACCCTCCAAATGCCTCAGCATAGCCAGGGGAATGGGAAGATTCTAGCTCTGAGAACTTCTATGTTCTTCAGTATAGTCTTGGGCAAACAATCAGCCACCAATTGACACAACTCTATGTGCCTTAATGTTTCTTTTGGAAAATGTAGAAACAGCTCATTGACTTCAGCACATGCTCAGAATTTCTCAGACTTCTGCTCAGGCACAGGTAAGCTGCTACACTCCTACTGCCTCTAGCAACACCAGCCATGTTCCATCCTACTCCTTCAGTGCAATACCTGACACAAGGGTCCCTTGTGGATCTCAGGGAAACATCAGTATAGCATCAAGTACACAACAAGGGCCTATAGTCTCTGGCAAAAGAAGTCTGAGACAATGTGCCTTCTGCACCAGCACAGAGTTTTAAAATAAAGGAAAAAGGCCAAAGAAAAAAAAGCAAAAAACTCCAAAAACAGCAGAAATAGAATCTTACCACAGAAAATCATTATAGTGACCAGAAAGATAAAGAAAGACTCATTAGAGGACAATGGTATAAAAGCATGAGCTATACTCCAAAGAAAAACAGGAAGTGGTCTCAAGACTACAAAGAAATCATAGAAGAAAAATTAGGAACAGAAATGAGAGTGATTGAAGAGAATTATGAAAAAGGGGTCAAAAACTTGGAAAAAAGAAAACAACTGTTTAAAAAGTAAAATTGGCCAAGTAGAAAAAAAAGTATAAAAGCTAATTGAGTAAAACAACTCCTTAAATGTTAGAACTGGGCAAGTTAAAGCTAATGACTAGAAGAGATATCAAAAATCAAATCAATTCAAAATAATGAAAAAAAAAGAGAAGAAAATGTAAAATGCCTCATGGGAAAAACAACTGACCGGCAAAGTAGATCCAGGAAAGATATCAGAATCATTGGATTCTCTGAAAGACATAATGAAAAGAAGACCTGGAGAATATTTTTCTAGAAATTATGAAGGAAAACTGCTCTTATATCCTTAAACCAGAGAGCAAAATAGGCTTTGAAAGAATCCACTACTCACCTCAGGAGAGAGATCCCAAAATAATAACTCCAAGAAACATTTGATTAAATTTCAAAACAATCAGATAAAGGGACGGTACTGCAAGTGGCCAGAAAGAATCAATTGAAATTTTGGAGAGCTTCTATCAGGATTACATAGGGTTTAGAAGCAGAACATTAAAAGATTTGAGTTTACGGAACATGATATTCTGGAAGGCAAAGGAAGTAGGACCGCAATCAAAAATCACTTACTTATTGAGTTCAAATCGGATCTCAGACAATTGACAATTACTAACTGTGTGATCCTTGGAAAGCCACTTAATCCTGATTACCTCAAAATAAATAAATAAAAATTATAAGAAAGGCAGAGGGCAGGTAGGTAGCACAGTGGATAGAAAATTGGTCCTGGAATCAGGAGATCTGAGTACAAATCTGATTTCTAACATTTAACACTTACTAGCTGTGTAACCCTGGGCAAGTTACTTAATCTTGATTGCCTCACAATATATGAACTAATAATAATAATAACATAAAGAATCATCCAGCAAAATTAGGCATAATACACCAAAGGGAAAAAATGGTCATTGAATGAAATAGAAGAATTTCAAGCTTCCAGAAGGAGAAAATCTGGATTAAACCAATGATTTGATCTCCAATATTAAGACTCAAAACATAAAGAGGTAAAAAGGGACAACAAAAAATAAGGGATCCAATACAGCTAAACTGTTTAAATACCTACTTGTAATTCTTCAAAAAAAGTCACTAATAGTTAGAAGGAATATACCTACACAGAGATTATGGGTCTAAACTGAATTTGAGGGAATGGCATACAAATAAGGAATGAGAAAAAGGAGTACACTAGGTACAGAAGGAAGGGAGAAGTAGAGTGGGGCTAATTATTTCAAATGAATTGGTGCAAATAACTTATTGTAGTGGAGGGAGGATTTCTTAAAGCTTATTCTAATCAGTATTGGCTTAAAGAGGGAAAATATATATAATGAATTGAGTATAGAAATCTATTTTATCTCATAGGAAAATGGGAAGTGAAGAGATAAAATAAAGGGAGTGGGATGACAAAATGGTGTGTCTTCTTAAAAATTTACCTCAATTATCTATTTATTTCAGAAATAAGACCTTTATCAGAACCCTTAAATGTAACCCCCCACCCCAGTTTTCTGCTTCTCTTCTAATTTTGTCTGCATTGGTTTTGTTTGTGCAAATTTTTAAAAATCTAATATAATGAAAATTATCCATTTCATAATGTATACTCTAGATCTTCTTTAGCCATTAATGTCTTCCTTCTCCACAGATCTGAGAGGTAGACTATCTTTTGTTCTACTTATTTGTTTATAGCATCCCTCTTTATGCCTAAATCATGAATCCATTTACATATTATCTATCTAGATAGATTGTTAGGTGTTGGTCAATTCCTAGTTTCTGCCATAGGAATCTGGTGTTTTGGGGTTTATCGAATACTAGATTACTATAGTCATTAATTATTGTGTCTTGCGAAACTAACCTATTCTACTGATCAACTACTTGCTTTCTTAGCCAGTACCAAGCATCCAAATTCTTGGACCTCAACCATCTGCTCTAAAACCTTAATGTCTAACCAAAAATGAACAAGAAAGAAACTAAGAAGGTAAATAGAATATAAAGAAATTATATATGACAGATCTTTGGAGAAAACTGAATGGGAATAGAAAGAAATATGACTTTTTTCAGCAACATATGGCATCTACATACAATTTCTCTAATGAATATCAATGCAAACCAACTCTGCATTGGATATATAATAGGACTATATACATATAGACTATATATATTGACTATATCAACAACAAAATCAACAAGGTCATATGTTTACTTCAATGAGTGCTGAAAAAGTTTTTCACAAAATATAGCACCCAATCTTATAAAAACACTAAACAGAACAGGAATAAAGTAAATTTCCATTGGAATACAGCAGATACACAAGACACAGTAGTCAATGACCATAGTAACTTAGTGATCTAGTGTTTGATATACACACAGATCCCTGCCTTTGCAATAAGAACTCACAATTTGACAAAAAACTTCTGGGAAAACTGGAAAACAATAGAGCACAAATTAGATCAAAATGGTGCATGATTTAGACATAAAGGATGACACCATAAATGTTAGCAGAACAAGTAATAGTCTATCTGTCAGAACTATGGGGAAGGAAAGGCTTCAGACCAAGCAAGAAACAGAGACCCAGTGTGAAATGTAAAAATCAGGATTATATTAAAATAAAGTTCTTGGTTGTTTGTTTTCTTATAAACAAAATTAATTCATCCAAGAATAGAGGAAACGGAGAAAGCTAGGTAACAATATTTATAGCAAATACCTTGATAAAGAACTCATTTGTCAAATATATAGAGAATGGAGTCAAATTTATAACACAAGTTATTCCCCAACTAATAAATGCTCAAAGGATATAAATAGGCAATATTCTGATAAAGAAATCAAAGCTAGTCATAGGCATTAAAAAGTGCTCTAAATCACTTTTGATTAGAGAAATGCTAATTAAAACAATTCTGTTGTAACACCTTATACCTATCAAATAGTCTAATATAATTTTTAAAAAAAGGAAAATAATGAAGGTTGTAAAGGATGTGGGAAAATTGGGACACTAAAGCACTTGTGGTGGAATTGTGAGCTGATCCAACCATTCTACAGAACAATTTGGAACTTCTCTGAAAGTACAAACCAATGTATTTTGATCCAGCAATACCACTATTAGTTCTGTATCCCAAAGTGATCATAAAAAGGGAGGAAATTCCTATATGTGCAAAAGTATTTATAGACTTTATTTTAAATAGTATCTTTCCCAATTGCATGTCAAGACAATGTTTAGCTTTATTTTTTACAATATTTTAATTTCCAAAATGTTCTCCCTCCAATTCCTTCTTATAAAAATGGTAGGCAATTTGATATATATTATACATGTGCTGTCATTTTAAACATTCCCATATAGTTACAGTTGTAAATGAAGAAAGATCAAAAGGAAAAATATCACAAAAAAAGAATAAAGTAAGTGAAAAGATTGTGCTTTGATTTGCATTCAGAGTTTATCAGTTCTTTATGAAGATGGGGATAACTTTTTTCTTTATACATGTCTTGGATCATTGTATTACTGAAAAGAGCTAAATCACTCATAGTTGGTCATTATACACATTTTCCTAGTTCTACTCATTTCACTTTATATCAATTCATAAGTCTTGTTTTTCTTTCTTTTTAAACCTCCTGTTCATCATTTCTTTTTGCACAATAGTATTCCACTACATTCATATACCAGAGTTTGCTCAGTCATCCCCTCAGCATCAAATATCTTTCCACTGTGAAAAGAGCTGCTATAAATCTTTTTTGCATATTAAGAATTTTATTTTACTATAATCCTGATTTTACATTTCATAATGGGTCTCTGTTTCTTGTTTGGTTCTGAAGCCTTTCCTTCCCCATAGATCTGACAGATAGACTATTACTTGCTCTGCTAACATTTATGGTGTCATCCTTTATGTCTAAATCATGCACCATTTTGACCTTTCTTGGCATATGGTATGACATATTGGTCTATATTCAGTTTGTGCCCAACTGAAATGCTTTAGAAAAAAAAATCTTACAAAGCTATCTCTAATCCCTCTTAGTTCCAATGCTTTCCTATTTATCTTGCACATAGATTACCATATATATATATGTTTTAGTTTGTAATCTCCTTAAGGGCAGGGACTGTCTTTCCCTTCTTTTTGTATCGCCACTGCATAGCCTGGTGCCTGACACATATTAGGTACTTAATGAATAAATCTTGAAAGATACTTGGTTTGTTTGTGAACGAAAGTATCAGAAGGGTTGAAACCTGTAAATTATTGTGTATTGGTGCAGTTTTCTACCTTCTATAACTTTTCCTTATAGAGGAAATTATGGATAAGTAAATACAAAATTCAAATTGTTGCCAAATATACTAATCCGATTTAAATGTATTTGTATTTTTAAAACAAGTATTATAGAAGAACTTGTGTAAACAAATAAGGGGGTCTCTGATCTCAAGGAGCTCACATTCTTTTAGTAGAAGAAAATACACATAGGGACTATAGAGTTAAAAAGAGGGGGCATCCAAGATATACAAAGCATGTCATGATTTTACCAGGAAGTAGTAGAACTTGTACCATAAGACTCATTTCTCAGAACTGAGAGTCATAGGAGTAGAAAGTTTCAGTAGGAGGAGGAGGATTTTTAGGGCACAAGTGGTATGGTTGGAAAATGACTAGAGAATTGAAGCAAGGATGTTTTGTAGGTAATACTTCCAATATTCGAGGTGAGAGGCAGGGAAGGTCTTATTCTGTGTGACTTGGTGGGACTAGAGACAGAAACCATCGTATAGGTCAACTATTGGCAGTAAAACTTATAGTACACTGCAAAGAATACTAATTTCAGAGTTAGAAAGCAAATTTAAAGTTTGATGCCTCCTATTTCAGTGATGTTTAACAAGTCATATAACTGACCTTGGCTCATTTTCTTTATCTTAAGAATTAAGGGGACTTTGATTAAGTCACTTCTGCAGTCCCATTTACATCTAAATCTGTTTCTCTCATCCAGTGTAGTATATACTCTACTATGGCAAGTCTCAGACTGGGTGCAGGTAAGGTGCAATGAGGACCAAAATTGAAAATTGATGATAAAGACTGATCATGCCAACAAAATTATTTAATATTTATTTATGATACTATTTATATTTGTATTTATTCAAGAATGAAGTTCTTGAATCAAGAATTAGTTGATAAGCAAATGGTCAGGGGCAAGAGCAATGGACTTGTCCAAGATAGCATTATAAAGTTGGCACTATATTAACATCAGAGAAATTAGAAACTAAGATACTATCTGTGTACTATAGTCTATTAAGTAAATTGTGACTAAAAGACAGAATTCAAATTCAAGATTAAAATCAAAGCAAATTAAAGTTATTTAAGATTAAAGTCAGCTTCTTCTTGGAAGAAAACAAAGATTGAAAGAAAGTTCTACATGACCATCTAATAGCCAGGAGATAATAGTGTTAGCTCTATCCATTTGAATGTATGTTGCCTATTAATCTGGGGAGCACAGAGCTATTACTTCTTTCTAATTTGCCTCACTTCTAAATGGGAAGCATTTATGTTAGAGTTTCACACCAAAATTGTAAAATGGAAATGATGAAAGGTCAATGAAGTAGAGATAAAATTGATATAAATTGACAATTGATTCAGCATTGGATAAAGGAATTTCAATGGTCAGAGATAAAAATAAAGTTGGATTAATGGGAAAATAGCCAAACCAGTGAGACTCAAATCAGGAAGAGTTGGGTTTTGTTTTTGGTGTTAATTAAACTTTAGTTATATTGAGTTTGAAATAGTGAGACATATATGTACAAATGCTTTTGTGTTCAGACTATCCCCTCCACCAGTAATTTGTACTCTAATGCAAGACCCTAGATTGTAATGGCCTGGCTTTTGGTCTAAAAACTTCTACATCATTCTCCAGCCTATTCTGGCCATGCTATCCCCTTTTCAGATCTTTAAATATATATATATATATATATATATATATATATCTTCTTTCATTAGATTGTAACTTTTTTGAGGGCAGAGACTATCTCCTTGGCTGAATTTGTATCTCTAATACTTAACATGGTACCCAGTATATTATAAGAGTTTAACAAATTCTCTCTGCCTCTCTGTCTGTCTCTTCTGTCTGTTTTTCTCTGTCTCTCTGCCTCTTTCTTCTCTGTTTCCTCCCTCTCAAATATAATACTAGTATTCAGGAGAGAAATTAATTCAATTCAACAAATATGAATAAAGTACACACTATTTTAAAAGCCACAAGGCTTTTGAAACAAAAAAAATAAATAATAGCTTATGCCTTCAAAAAGAATACATTCTGGATGCCCATCAATTGGAGAATGGCTGGGTAAATTGTGGTATATGAATGTTATGGAATATTATTGTTCTGTAAGAAATGACCAGCAGGATGAATACAGAGAGGACTGGCGAGACTTACATGAACTGATGCTAAGTGAAATGAGCAGAACCAGGAGATCATTATACACTTCGACGATATTGTATGAGGACATATTTTGATGGAAGTGGATTTCTTTGACAAAGAGACCTGAGTTTCAATTGATAAATGATGGACAAAAGCAGCTACACCCAAAGAAAGAACACTGGGAAACGAATGTAAACTATCTGCATTTTTGTTTTTCTTCCCGGATTATTTATACCTTCTGAATCCAATTCTCCCTACGCAACAAGAGAACTGTTCTGTTCTGCAAACATATATTGTATCTAGGATATACTGCAACATATCCAACATATAAAGGACTGCTTGCCATCTAGGGGAGGGGGTGGAGGGAGGGAGGGGGAAAAAATCGGAACAGAAACGAGTGTCAATATAATGTAATTATTAAATAAAAAATTAAAAAAAAAAAAAAAAGAATACATTCTGCTCCAGCCCTGATGTCAGGAGGACCTGAGTTTAAATCTGGTCTCAGACACTTAAAACTTGTTAACTATGTGACCCTGGAAAAGTGACAACCCAAATCACCTAAGCAAAAAACAAAACAAAACATATATTGTAATAAACAATATTTGTTTAGTCATGTTCCAATCGTGTCCAACTCTTTATGGCCCCTTTTGTGTTTTTTTTTTGGCAAAGAGACTGGAGTGGCTTACCTTTTCCTTCTCGGGCTCATTTTACAAATGAGGAAACCAAAGCAAATAGAGTAAAGTGATTTGCCTAGGGTGACAAAGCAAGGAAGTGTCTTAGGCCATATATAGTAAATACAAAGTAATTTGAGGTGTATATATGAAATAGGGGTTAAAAAATTTCACTTTGAAAATAGCGCATGGATTGAGGCTTGAAGCAGAATAAGGCTTCTGAGTGGCAGATGAGGAAGGAGTAATTAAATGGGACACATCTTTTACACAGGGATGGGAGTTAGAATTTCAAATTTAAGGACGAGATAATGGTTTAATTTGGAAGGAACATAGATTAGATGAAGCTGGAGAATGTGAAATAAGTCTGAAAGGAAAATTGATGATAAAATATAGAGGGCATTGAATGATAGGCTAAGGAATTTGTATTTTATGCTGGAGAACATAGAGGAATTATGTTGTCAGACACAGGCCTTAAGAAACTTTCAGGAGCTGTGTGGAAGATGGATGGGGAAAGGGGGACTAAAGGCAGGGAAACACATTTGGACAGTTTTACAAACACCTAGAAGTAAGGTGAGAAGTAAGAGAATCATTAATGTTGCTATTATGTGACATAGAGAAAAAGCAAAGTAGGCAAGAGCATATTTTAATTTGCTAAATTGAAATAACTTAGAAACTGATTAGATTTGGGCATGAGGGACATGAAACAAAGATAATAGTAAAGTTAGGAACTTGGATGATTATAAGCATGATAGTGTCCTCAATAGAAATAGTTGTAAAACCTGGGGTACCTTTTATTCAACAAGATCCTGGAAAAGTTACACCTTGGTTCAAGGTACTAAGTGAGCCACTATTCACTAAAAACTATATACTCATGGTATATATCTCATTTTACACAGGTGTGTAAAATGTTATTGGTCACAAAATAGAACTATAAATTCAAAATAAAAGACATTTGGATAAATGGCAATACTTCTACCTTTTTACTCATGGATATATGAGGTACACTCTACTACAGATAAGCAGAAAGACAATGTGGAGAACATATATAGAAGGAAAATGTACAATAAGCTAATCTATATCAGAAATCCATGTGGCAAGCGCAGATATGCAGGAACAAATATGTGGTACCTGGATAAATGCATGATGGTTACCTCTAATGCTGAAAAGCTATCCATATACTTTGATAATATTATGACTGCACTATTTACTTTTGTCTGCTGAATGTGTTGTCTCTTTTGGTTATTTCTGCAAATTCTGTGGTCCATGAGTTTATATCTACTAGCCTCTTTGGAGATTTAATTATTGAGTGCTCCCTATTATATGTGTTAGTACTAGAAAGCCTATTCCTAATAAAACAACATGAACTTCCAGTCCTATCCTGATCTATTAACTTCTTCTTCTTCTTTTTTTTTTTTTTTTGGCTGAAGCAATTGGAGTTAAGTGACTTGCCCAGGGTCACACAGCTAGTAAGTATCTGAGACCAGATTTGAACTCAGGTTCTCCTGACTTCAGGTTTGGTTCTCTATCCAGTGTGCCACCTAGTGCCTGATCCATTAATGAACAAATAAAAACACTTCATATTTTAAGACTTGTTAGCTCACCTAATTATAAGAGGAGTTATCTGTAATCTTGGGGTAAGGTGTAGTCAAATGCTGAATTTCCCAGACAACTTCAGAAGTAAGCCTAAACACGATCATTTCAGGAGAGAGTTTCAAGGACTTGGAATTAAAAATCGTTTATATAATTCTCAAGAGCTTTAGATATAGGTGCTAAGAAATGGATTATAATATTTGCTGCTTCTTGTCCTTGTTTCTATTTGTCAAGAGAATTTTTAAGTATTGTCTAAATTCAATTGGACTCAGCAAAATTATACTGAGCACCTGCTGGAAAATAATATTAAAGTCATGTAAAATATACAGAATTGAGAGTATCTGGGGGCTGTGAAAAAATATATAAAATGGGTGAATAAAATATTAGGGCTTTAGGGAGGGAAAAGTGTCTCTTGATTGGAGACAATTATTTTCTTTTTATCTTGTTACTTTCTTTTTAAAATCATTTTGTCCCTAGGAGCCAACAAACAGTTAAAGGCTAGAAAGAGATCTCTCAGATTGTGATTGTTTACTCTTAAAAAATTATTGAACTAAATAAAAAAAAAAATAGGAAAAAAACAGAATAGAAAGAAGAAAGATAGAATATGAAATTAAAATAAAACAAAACAAAACATTGTCATGTGCCCAGCAGAACATCTGGTGGAATTTAAAACATATAAAAATAAATTTTAATTTCAAGAAAACATATTTAATAATAAAATAAATTATATTCATCAGTGTCCATATTTTCTTTGCTTCCTTGCAGGTTATTCTTAGTTGTTTCAACAAGTACTTTTTACTTAATATATTACTTTATTCTTTTTTCCTCTTTTATTCCCTCCATTTCCCCAAAGCAGGCTACAGTTTAACACAGATGTATTTATACATCCATATGTGTGTGTATGCATATTTATGTATACAAATACACACATATTGACACACACCCACAGACCCACACACATATACATATATCTATTCACACACATTCATAGCATAGACCTACATGCATACATACCCACATATATTCAGACACATATATATGTACATGCATTGAAATTATCTCTTGAATATGCCTCAATCTGCCCTCTTTTTTTCAACCCCTCCTCCCTTTCTTATTCTTTTCTCCTTCTACTTCAGCTCTCCCTTTTATTAGCCTCCTCTTTTCTTTCCCCTTTTCTCTGCTACTTCCTTATAGAGTGAGATAAGTTTCTCTATCAGATAAAATGTCTGATATTCTCTCTTTGAGCCAAATCTGATGATATTTAGGGTCACACAATGTTCATCCCCTTCCCTCCCTCCCCCCTCCCATTATAATAGGTCTTTTTTTGCCTCTTTAAGTGATGTAATTTACTCTATTTTACCTCCCCTTTTCTCCGAGTACAATGCCTTTTCCATACCTAGTTTTTTATATCATCACTATAAAGTTAAATTACACCTACATCTTTTAAGTATACCCCCCTCCTTCCCTCCTTCCCTTCCTTCCTTCCTTCTTTCTTTCTCTTTTTCTCTCTGTCTCTATCTCTCTATAAGTCTGTTTTTCTCTGTATGTCTCTTTCTTCCACAAACTTCTTGTTAGATTTTGTGCAATTCTAAGGTTAAAAAAAATCATTATAGCTTCTCAAAACAAATAATCATTCACTCTCTGTGAAAAACAGATTTTTTTTTTTTTTTTGAGTATGTGGGAGTTGGCCAGTCTACCTCTTGTTCAAGCAAACATCTTGTTAGGATGTTCTTCTTTCCTTTATTCACTTTCACTAATAGTGACTCTACAGCTAATCTTTGTAGTTCTTCGGCTGATATCACGAATCTGTGCTTAAACCCAATCACCATGTGGTCTTTTTTCCCCCTCTGTCTGTATTACATCTCCAGGAACAGATCTTCTATCATCATGCCAGCCATCATCACTTTCAAGATAATGTTTTATAATTATATTACTACCTGAGGGGTCATTAACAATTTTAGGCAGTCTCCTTTCATAAACAATTATTTGCCTCTCAATTTTGGAATCCACAGAATCTAATACTTTGGGCCACAGTTTTATCATCTATAAATGATGTGACTTAGTATATTATTATTATGAAGGTCACTTTCAGCTTTAAAATCCTAGGAAGAATATTGTGATTTATTTATGTTACATGATTAAAAAGTATGTCATCTATGTGCTGTGAACTCTCTTGCCCCTCCAAAATACCCCCAAATGCCCACAAAACCTTAACAGAACTTAGATTTCTTTAATAGAAGTAAAATTGTTAATTTTTTTTTCCTATTCAGGTGTCATTTTTAAAAAAAATCTATACTCATTCTTAATTCATTCTTCAGATAGCAAAATTGATCTTGATCTCTATATATTTTTCTTTTCTCCTAAAGCATTTTCATATTCTTTAAACTTCTTATCTCATTCTTGAAAGAGCAACAATATTTTTTTTTCCTTATTCTCTAAGGAAAAAAAAATGACACATACTAAATGCTTAATAAATGCTAGTTGATGACAATATTACTCATATTCTTCATATTTTCTTTTTCTAATAGGAATTTCTTTATACTCTACATGCCATTTGCAATTTTGAGAAACACATTTCAGCTATTATTGAATGATCATAAAAGTGACAGCTTTCCCTTTTTTATATCACAACTTCCCACAAGTCATATATTAGCCTTATGTACCATTACTCTGTAGGCATCTTCTTTGGCTGTCTCCCACACCTGAATATCCTTCATTGCTTCCTTCAAATCCCAACTAAAATCCTCCTTTTTATAGGAAATGTTTGACAAATCCTCTGAATCCCAGTGCTCTCCCTCTTTTAATTATCTATTTATCCTCTATATGTCTTGTTATGTATATATTTGTTTGCCTGTTGTCTTTTCCATTAGATAATTATATCCTTCATGGCATGGGCTATCTTTTTATATACCCAGTAAGAATTGGGGATGAGTATTTATTGAATAAATGAATGGGAAAGAGAGGGCTAATTATATTCCCAATAGTAAACACATGTATAATGATCTTTTAATTCTTTTTTTTCTTATATTCTTTCTAATCCTGACTTTGACTTCACAGATGATATTCCATCCTAATCCTTTTTTATTGAGATGTGCTTGAAATGTCTTAAAATCACTCTATTATATGCCTGGAAAATCTGATATACTTGGATATTTTAATTCTCACACTTATTTTGTTAAAGAGCAAATACATAATCTAGTATGTTGTGTTTTGTTCCTGAATTTGGAATCATTTTTATCCTCTTCTAGCCTGGAGGTAAAAATAATGTGTGTGTGTGTGTGTGTGTGTGTGTGTGTGTGTGTGTATTTTTTTCTTAAACTTTTTTCACTTGTGATCCCATTTTGTTAGATAAATTTTTATGTGATCTTGGGTATATAGTGACATAAAGTAAACATACAAATCAACCTTTTACATCTTCCACATTTAGTTATGTGATCTCATATGGTCTTGTAACTTGCAGTTTAAGAAGCTTTGCAGAAGCATCAAACTCATCCCCTACATGGATAAAATCACCTTCTTGTTCTTGATCTATGGTACAATATCATTGTTTTCCTTTTCTCAGCACCATAGGGGCTGTACTAGCTTACTGTTAATTTTTATACTAGTCATAACTAATTACTTTACTGTCTGTGTGTGTGTGTGTGTGTGTGTGTGGTTTTGTTTTTAATGTTTCCTTTCCTTTTTCGCTAACCTTCTTCTTTTTCAGTTTCTTCTCTCTCTATTATCAATTCCATTATTTTCCCCTTTCTATATTCCTGCTTTTTGGACTTTAGTTACAGTTACAGTGGGCCTTATTCTATTTCTCCCATTTTTCTTTTCCTCTATTTTTCTGCTGACCTTAAAAAAAAAAAAAAAAAAAAAAAAAAAAAAAAGCTGAGTCAACACTATACTATCTCCATTCCTGAACAGAAACTATTTATTCCTCCTCATTCTCCTGTTTAACTTCTACCTGTTTTCTATCACTAAGTATTATCTGGGAGCCCACACTCAGATTTTTGCTTCTGTCTAATTAAATAAACATTTTTCATTTGCTTAGTCAATTCTCATAACTTGAGCTCAAAGTCCTTCATTGTTTGGGTGGTTCTCCTCTGGATCATCCTCTTCCTATAATGTGATACTCAGTTACTTTTCTGAAGTCCTTCTCTCTTCTGTCCTTTGTCCTAGAAATCTCTTTATTTCCTCAAATATTTTCTAAAGACCTCATTTATTTCCTTTTTTTTCTTCATATTACAGTTTGTACTAATTTAAGACTTGTAAACGTGTCATGGATCCCTTTGATAATAAATCTAGTGAATTTTGGATCCCATCATGATCAAAGGAAATGATAAATTTCAGTTACAGATTAGTGGAAATAAAGTAATTTTACTAATATATTTTATAGACCCCTTTGAATTTCACAGTCCCTTTGTTCTATTTAAAATATTTTATTATCTTTTGATTTAAAGAAAAAAACGAGAAAAAAGCAAAAAGAAGTAAAATCAATATAGCAAGAAAGTCTGAAAATAAATGCAATGTAGTGTTCCCATAAATTTGCAAAGGAATAATTAAAAATATCTTCTCATATCTTTGTTGGGGCTATGCTTATTCTTTGTAATTTTGCAGAGTTCATTGTTGATTGTTTTCTCGTTGCCCTTTCCTTTTATATTAATGTTGTCCATTATAGTATTTTCTTGCCTCTATTCACTTAATTCTATAGCAGAACATATAAATTTTTCCATGATATGCTATATGCATTATGTACATTATTTCTTACTTGATAAGTCATATTCCCTTTCATTAATCTAACATAATTTGCTTCCTTGATTCTTGGTTAGAGATCACTATGACTGGATCAACTCAGAAATATCCAATTATGGGATTTTATTATTTTTTGTTGCTTTCCCTATTTATTGAGATTGATAAAACTCAACTTTATAACTTCCCTATTCTAGGTCTTTGAAGTAACTCCAGATATGCCTGGCTCCATTTTGCCCTAAATGGTTCTTAGTTTTTAAAGTTTTATCTTCCTTTACAAAATAGTGAGCACAGTTCTTCTTCACTTATTTTTATTTAT
This sequence comes from Antechinus flavipes, assembly GCF_016432865.1. NCBI lineage: Eukaryota > Metazoa > Chordata > Mammalia > Dasyuromorphia > Dasyuridae > Antechinus > Antechinus flavipes. The sequence goes on from NC_067400.1 coordinate 462,099,247, forward strand.
TTCTTTTTTACAGAAGGCATAGCAGTGTTTTTCTTCTATACACCTGCAACATTGTCCTTGAGACATACCATATTGAAATCATTTTTGGGGTATGTTTTTTATTGTTCTCTCTACCAAAAATAATGAAGACCACCTGGAAAATAATTAAAATTCCAACAGTATTTGCCCCTTTTAAAACACATTTCTAACTGTTAACACATGACAAGATTTTTAATGTGGTTATTATTTCTCCTATAGCCTCTGTTTCATTTCTGAATAGAATGAAAAATAAATAGAGTTTTTGGTCCACTTGGACTAAGTGGAATTATCCAAAGAATTCCACTACACTAGCTGTTCTTACCCCTGTTCTGTGTGTGTGTGTGTGTGTGTGTGTGTTTTCCAAAATGTTAATCAGAAGCTCCCATCCAATTATTTATTTCTTCAGTTTTGAAAGCACTCCCTTTAGAATCATCTCAATTGAAATGACAGAGTCTCCATTTCATCTTCCAAGGCTGAGAAGCTGTTTTACTCATTCTGTTCTTCGTAGGATGGATCTTAGACCCTAATGCTCATTTGAAAAAAAAAAGAAATTATTGTCTTCATTACTGTATAGAAAGAATAAATGTTCTTTTCTCCTTCTATTTTCCTTACCTATGAACCTAATAGAGAAAAAAATATCAAACCAGTTATAACTACTTTCTTTTCTATTTATGCTTCATATGCACACGTTACCTATGTACACAAAAGCATGTGTGTATGTGTGTGTGTGTGTGTATACACACATACACATATATATGTACACACACATAGTGAGATAGAGAGAGAAAGAGAATAAAATAAATTAATCTGAGCAAGATACTGGTAGTGTGTGTATCTTCATCTGTCTATATGCACATCAATGGGTGGATGGGATAAGAATTAATTTACCAAAAAGGAATCCTGCCAATATGGGATTTTGGCTGAGGACTGAATGAAGTCAGAAGACAAAGGTGATGAAGTAGAGCATTCTAGGTGCGGTACCCAGGCAGTGAAAAATTTGTATGAGGAACTGAAATTCATAGGAGATCAGTGCTGCTGGATTATGGAAAACAATGAAGAGAACACGATTTAATATGGAAAGGCTTTCAGATCTTTTCATAGTTCTGATTTGTAGTTGAGCCCTAATATTCAAATGTGTTGCTAAATCATGGGGCTGCTCTGAGACAGTGTGGGCTCCCAGATAAGTTTTTTTTTTAATGGAAGTGCCTATTTATCTTAAAAAATTGATGCAAAATATATTATAAAATTCATAGACCCATGTGAGGTATATTTATTTTTTAATGATGACTCATAATATTTGCCTTTTAACAAGAAGTATTGTCATTTTAAACAGAACTATACAGATCTAAAATTACTGATTAAATTGGGATTATTACTATAATTCACATATAGTTCAGTTAACACTTGAGATATAAACTTGGTCTCAGGTGTCATCCTGACCTGACAAAGATTACTTCAATAGCCTTCTTATTGCCTGCTTTGCATCCAACTCTTCCCTTCCTCAAATAGTCCTGTAGACAGCTATTGAATTCATATTCTTAAAGCATAGTTCTGACTATGTCATTCATTTCCTCAAGAAGCTTCACTGTTTTTCTATTAGGATCAAATACGAGGGCACCTTAGCACTTCTCTGCTTTGAAACTTATCAAATTCAGTATTCAATCCATTTCAATGAGAAAAAAAATGCTTCAGCACTTGGCACTTGCACAGGACTTGTCACATTTGGTTGTTGTCTTGGTTGGACAGTATGGATCTGAGGTTGGCTAGGCATGCTGCCAAGTCCCCACCACCTTTGCTATTGTCCCTGGCTGTGAGCAGCTCCTTTTCAGCAAAGGCAGCTTGGTGTAGTATTGTCAGATTGAAGTACACAATATCTAGATTGTGCATGTTGGAAGACAGATATTGCAAAGGATACAGGACTCCTGGAAGACCTTAACCTTAGGCATTGTCCAAAGCCCTGGATGACAGAAACACTGACTATAGCTTCTACTTCCTCCCCATTCTTCTCCCTCATTCCCTATTCCCTCCTTGTACCCCACATAACTTCCTGCAACCAAGAAGACAGTGTGGGGTGGGGGAACGTATAGAGTTTGCAGTTGCTCTCAGAAAGAAAGTTGGGTAAAGAAGGGAGAAGCTGCTTACTTGCTTCTCTGAAGCTGAAAGCTCCACTTGTCCCTTTGGGAACTGAGTGAAGAGGGGTGGTTAAACTGTGGATTGGAGTGACACTCGTTTATTACTCATCATTTCCTCCACTTGTCACTCATTCTGGAACCAATTAATGAGTTACTGAGGTACCAGTCAACAAAGTTCCCTTTTTCTCAATTAAAGCCCTCCCCAATTTGGTTCCAGTCTATTTTCTCTATATTTTCCTATATTTCCCTTATTTTCCTATATTCCTCCTATATGACTTCTCATCTCCTTTCTTTGTCTTTGCACAGGCTGCCCCGATGCCTAATAATTCTCTCCTTCCTTGTCTCATCACTTGGACACTCCGTACCCTTCAAGCCTCAGCTTCTTCTTTGGAGAGATATTTCCTGTTGCTAGCCTCACTCTGAATCATTGTTAATTTATTTTTTAACATATCCCATCTTTACTCATCTGTGAACATATTGTTTTCCCAGAATAAAATGTCTGCTCCTTGAGGATTGGGACTGTCTTACTTAACATTATTATCACCCTCAGCACCTAGGACAGCACCTGAAGCATTTGTTGTTTTTCAGGCATGTTTGATTTTTAGTGACCCCATTTTGCAAAGATACTGATTTTTTTTTTGTCTTTTCCTTCTTCAGCTCATTTTGCAGATGAAGAAATTGAGGCAAACAGAGTTAGTGACTTGCCTAACATCACACAACAAGTAGCTAAGGCTGAGCTCAGGAAGATGAATGACTCCAGACCAGGCACTCTGTGCACTATGGAGCCACCTACTGCTTGAAACATTAACAGGCTCTTAATACATGCTTATTGCTCAGATCTTAAAACCACAAAAATAAAGATACAGTTGTTGCCCTCCTGTGGATAATGCACAAATAATTATGTTACAGTGTACATTAGACAAATATAAGAGTAAGATTGGAAAAGCTCAAGACAAATTTAATTAGAAAAGAATAGATAGCAATAGCAACAGGGAAGAAGTGGCAGCTAAGTAGATAGAATAGGGAGATGGCAGGAAGCGTCTGATTCCTAATATAGGTAAATAGTTGCTGCTTCTGTGCCTATGAAATGTTTAGCTAGGCAGTGGTGAGGTCTCTACTAGTACTTCCTTGATAATGAGCAATTCTGTTTATTTAAATTGAACCTTTGAAGTGTCTGAGTCATTATGATGATAATTCTCATTTAGTTTTAGTTTTGTTTTGTTTTGTTTTGTTTTTTTAATCAGGTTCTTTTTAGCATGGGCCTACTGGCCTTTAACAATCCTCTATTGTTTCCACTATCCCCTCACAATCCTCCGTAGTACTCAGCATTCTCTGACAAACCTTTATGTTCTTTACCATTCTTTAAAAATCTTCTATTGTCCCCTACCTCTTCCTGAAATACTGCCATGGGTGTAGCTTTCTATTTTCCTATTTCTTCTTAGTGGCCATATTGCTTATGTCTTTCCCAACATAAATGACCCATTTGAAAATGCTTGATTAACTTTCTCCCATAAATTTCCATGGAACCTCAATGCTAGAAGGAAGTTGACAGATCACTTGTTCCAATCCCCTGTCCTCTCTCTTTTTTAGAAGTGGTAAAATTGAGACCTGGAGAAATGATAGTCCTCTTATTATAGTCACACAAAACCAGAATTCAAGTCCAACTCGTTTGACTCCAAACCTAGGGCTCTTAATTTTTAAATTAATATTCTATATTTCCAATTGCATATAAAAACAATTTTTAATATTTTTACTAAGTTTGAATCCCAAATTCTGTTCCTCCCCTACCTCCCCAGTCCAAGATGGGGAGCAATTTGATTTGTTATGCATTTGCAATCAAGCAAAATGTATCTCCATATTAACAATATTGTGAAAAAACATAGATCAAGAGAAAAACATGAAAAAATAAAATGAAAAATATGATGCTTTGATCTGCATTCAGATTCCATCAGTTCTTTCTCTGGAATTTTTCTTCACCAGTCCTTTACAATTGTCTCAGATCATTGTATTGCTACAACAAACAACATGAAACTCAAACAAAAGGAAAGTATAAAGAAGAGGTAACAAGAATGAAATTTCATATCAGCCTTGTGAACTCTGTAACATAATTGCTTTGTGATTCAAGCCACAACCCAAATTCTATCATTTCCACTAAACTTTCCCAAATCATTCAGCCAGAGACTATGTTTCCCTGTACTTGTATTCTAATTGCAGTTTTTCAAATGCCATTTGTCTGCCTGTATCTTATATTGCCCAGTACTATGGTTGTTTGCATTCATGTTTTATTTCTCATTGTATAGATTGTAAACTCCCATGGTCTGGACTGGGACCAGTTCTTATATATCATAGAAAACCACCATTTAGACCTCAACCTTCATCACTTAGCACAGTGCTTTGCTTCTAGAAGACGTTTACTCAGTGAATGAGTGAATAATATCCCCATTGCCTAGTTTTCATTAGAGCCTGAAATTTATCTTGATTCTGCCTTAACCATTTTTAGTGCCTCGTTAGGTGTAGTAGAGCTTATTTTCATGGCTAGATGATTGTATCTGCAAAGATAATTAATAGTGAGTCAGATAAAAATTATTAATTGCCTTAAATGAAACATTTGTGGATTTAAATTATTTAAATTATTATCTGAAGAGTCATTTTGTACTCTTAAGTTGAAGTTTTAGTGGGTATAAAAGTAGACCACTAAATGATCCATAGGATTGCCTTCTGGAATATTTTATCTAAATGCTCAGTCTCTTGAAAATGTGAAATAAGGATGGCAATAACATAGACTGATATATTTTCCATTAGCATTATAAATGTTTTAAGGAGTTTTCTTGATAATTTCTGCTTTGCCCAATGAAATTTTACATTAGTGACATTTTCACACTATCAATTTTCTCTTCATAATCTTTCTTCAGTAGATAAATGAAATCTTCATTTTTCTTTAGGCTGCACTCTTTAATCTCCTGCTATTTTTTTTCTTACAATGCCCCCTATCCTCACATTTCTTTTTTATGTTCCTTTTATCTGGCATCTTCTCCCATTAGAATGTAAGCTCCACAAAAGCAGGAGTTGTCTTATATTTGTATTTTAAGAGCTCAGAACAATGTGTACATTAATGATATATAAAAATGCATACAAGCTAAATAAAGAGCAATTTAGCATGGGGAGACAGGTGTAAATCAAGCTTTGCCAGCTCCACTCAATGATTTTCATTCACAGTATTGTTGTCCCTTATTTTCTTGTTCTGCACATTTTACAACATCCTACTTCATCTGCTGGATCACTCTCTATCACAATCCTTTTCAAATACAAGATCATAGACAGAACTAGAAGGGACATTCAAGACTATTTAGCTCAATCCCCTCATTATATAAATGAGAAAAGAAGACCAGAGAAGTTAAGGATACCATATGAAGTGATACAATGGTAGTGAATACCAAAATTAGAATTTAAACCCAGATTCTTGGGTTTAAACTAGTACTTTTCTCACTTTACCACATTTACTGTAAAAATCTTTGAAGACAAAAGTGTCTTTGGTAAGAAAATTTGATATTTAAGCATCTTTCCCAAGATTTATGAGACAAAGATCACTTTTTAAATAGGGATCCTTTTAAAGATGACTGGGTGCAGTTAGTATTTTGGTTATTGAAGTAAAACATCTTAAAATAAAGTTTTTCAGACTTATATGTTCCAGCATTGTCATATTTTCCAGGACAACTTCCTACCCTCATATTAGTTCTGAAAGAATGTAGTATGTTTTGGATGATTCCTTTAGACAAAATGTTCTATTTATGCCAGATCCCCCAAAGAAAACTAGAAATATATTAAATCACCTGGAAATCTTATGAGTTGTCATGTTTTCATTTTTTAAACCTTATAGCTTTCAAATAAATATTGTGCAGCATTACAGAAGTTTAGCATCTGTTTTTTTTTCCTAATAGTGAATATAAGAGGACAACACATGTAAAATTTCAAAAGCATTTTTTTGAAAACAAATCTCTCAGATAGTTAGTAAGAAAGTATTATTAGTTGTAATTTTCTGTATCTTCTCAGGGAAATTGTTATAACACTATTCTCTCATGTGCTGATTCAACCATAGAGGACTTTTTATGTTCAGTCCTGCATTGCCACATTTTAGGAAGGACATTGCTTACTATTATTTCATGAAAATATAATCACCTTGAAGACAGGATTGGTATTTCTTTTTTCTTTATGTCTTTAAGACTTAGCACAATGCCTGGTTCATAGTGAGTTCTTAATAAATACCTTGTTAGTGACTGGTCAATGAACCAAGTGAATTAGCTGAGTTTGGAAGTTCATTGTAGGGTCTTTTTATTGGTGATGGGTTTTTGTTGTTGTTGTTGTTGTTGTTGTTGTTGTTGTTTATTTATTTATTTATTTTTTACAGATGGATGTGGGTTTGGCTCTTGCAAATGGTGAAGACATTTCTTAAATCAGTTAAAGAGATTCTAATCTGCCTCCTGGAAAGGGTACTCAAACAATGAAATTACAAATATTCCACGAAAGAATTACTTGGATAGTAAAGGGTCTCAAGTTTATTTGAGGTTTCATTTGCTATTTGAGGGCTGTTTGAAGAAATTGAATATATTTTACTTGGAGAAGAGGAAATCCAATGGAAGTGCATGGTAGATCACTTCAGATCTCTTCCGGGCTTTTATATGGAAAAGGAATTAAGGAATCAATTTGTTTTTCTTGATTTAAAAGTGATAAACTATAGAAAGTGGTAGAAATAACTGATAGAGATTTAAGTCCACATTAAGAAAAGATTTCTAATATTATGATTGTCCAAAAGTAAGACAGGACTTTCACTCACTGGAGAATTATAAATATAGATTTAGTCTTGTAAAAATTGATTCAGATTTAGGTTGGATTGGTTGCCCTCTGATTTCCCTTACAACTCTAAGATATCATCACAGTAAATGCCAGACCAAAATTTGAACATTTTTCTAAGTTCAAAGCAGTTTCTGCTATATCACAGAACCCAATGAATATATTGAACAAACACTTTTGACTCTTAATTCTTGTTTTGTTAAATATAATAAATTTTGTTACACTAAACTACCCTCAAAGCATGATGTAATTTTTATAAAGAACACTCCTTTTTTAGTAAAGGAAAATTATTCAGTTGATCTTATAATATCTAATACCCAGAGTTATTCTTAAATAAAGTTGTTTATTAATTAGCTGGTATTATTGGGACAAATAAAGTAGTCCTAACTTATAGGAGTGTTGAAATTTTTATTTTTCTTCCCCAATCTATTCCTGGACTCCCATAGAAAATCAAATAGTTTAGGGGGTTTAGTAGAAGAACAGTGGTTAGGTAAAATTATCGGTCAGGAAAACTTTACCTTGGGTATCCTCAGCAGGGGTTTCCTCTACTCTTTTCCTTTTGTCTTTCTTCTCCTTCATTTTGTCAGAATTTTCATACTTTGATCTTGCTATCCCTTGTCAAAAGGTACTATCAGAAAAGATCAAATTGCACATTGTCACTTTTAACCTCAAAAATTTTAAGTGAATGTTTTATATCTTCATAGGGCATTTATAACTAAAGATCTTAGTTCAGGTTAGGTCTCAAGTATTATCCTAGCCCAGGGCTTCTTAAATTTCTTCTTAAACTTTTCCCACTATGGCACCTTTTTGCCCAAGAAATTTTTATGCAACCACAAGTATATAGTTATATAAAATAGATTTAGAAATTAAGAATTTACTGATAATAAGTCACAATTTTGTGATACCACATTCAATTACGTGAACCCTATATGGTTGTGACATAGTTTAAGAAATTTTGCACTAGAGCTCTCTGCTTGGCTCTCTCTATTTATTGACATGGTTAGCCAAAAAAGCATTTAATAGGAAAAAACTTATTACATACCAAACACTGAATTAAGTTTAAGAGATGAAAAAAAAAGGATAAAAGATGGTTCTTGCCCTCAAGAATTTTATATTCTATTGGAGGAGACAATATACATACTAAGTACATATAGAATGTATTAAAAATATGCAAAAAACAATTTGAGAAGAGAAAGTCTTGGTGACTGAGAAAGAACAGAGAAAGCTTTCCTGCAGAAGTTGGGATTTGAGCTGAGTCTTGAGAGAAACTAGAAAAACTAAGACAACTGAAGTGCTGGAGAAACTGAGACAAGATAGAGAGCAGAGATTTTTAAATATTTTATTAGCGAGAGAGTTTGGACTAGCTAAGCCATCTTAGCCAACCAGGTAGTTGGGACTCTTATCTCAAAGCATCCAACAACAAGCAAGAGATTCCAGAAACTTTTATAGGGCTCTAATGATCAGGGAAACAAAGGCAAGGGGAGGGTAGAGCAGTGGTGAGCGGGAATTCCCAGCAAAGGCCCATAAATTCAGTTCTGACAGGTTAGGAGTAAGGAAGAATCATAAATTCTGATAAGTTGGGAGGGAAGAAGGTAGGAGCCACTAAGTCTGGTTCAGAGGGTCCCATCTAAGTATTTAAGATAAGCCATCTGGAGTTTTATGACTCTTTGGAATATTAGTGGCCAGTCCTAATGGCCAAGAAGGGGGGGGGGTTGCCACTAGGGAGACTGAAGGAGAACAATTCAGGGAAACTGAGGCAGGAAAAATGAGGCATAACCTTCCACACTCTCTCCTGAATATTCAAATCATTGAATTATCTTGGAGTGTCTCAGCACCATGATTTTGACTGACCCCATCTGGAGCAGATATGTCAAAATAAAATTAGAAAAATACAAGGACCTAGGCAAGGGCAAGTCTCTACCTGATAATCCCAGAGTTAATCACAGTACAAAAGCCTCCAAACTGCAAGCATGTCAGGTCCTCTGAAGTTCTGGAGCACCATCTAAGCCAGGGAATCCAGTCTGAGATGGACAATTCAATGTGAATTAGGTCTGCAGTCATTTGTGCACTCAACTCAGTCTTTGCTTGCAGAGGGAGCAGTGGTACTCAAGGCAGTTGTGTTGGCCCATCAAAGGAGGAGCACTGCATGGCTGTCAGAGGCTCTAAGGGAGAAGGATGAGGCCTGAAATTGTTCCATCTGTCCCTGCCCAGAAGAACAGAAGGCTAGAAGTGTAGAACACTGCTACAGAAAGGATCTGGAGGACTCAGTGGAGTGTCAGAGTATGCACATTTAGTCAGACCATCAAGGAAGACAAAACATGAACTTTCACAGGTCTGATACCAAATTGCAAGGTCCTTTGAGAATGCTGAAGTGTTAATTAATGGACTGGGGTTACAGGACTGGAGAAGTGGATTAGAGAGACTGCCAGTCACAAGCTACCTGTACCTTGAAGATTTCCAAGGATGATTTCTGGTTGTTCCCAAGAACAGCAATTCCAATAGAATAAAGGGTTTAAAGTTAAAACATAACCAGCAATCATAGTTTAGTTGAGGAGCAAGGAGTAAAAACAAACAAACAAAAAAAAAGACTGCTGGAAGGGCTTCTAATTTGAACTGTTAGGTTAGGGGATGGGGCATAAATGTGTGAGGCAAAGTGAATTGGAACTAGTGGCACTAAGGATTACTTTTAGGAAAAATTCACCAGCTTTCCTCGTCCTTTATCTCTTATCCTCTCCTTTTGTTTTACTTTAGGAATCATCCAAGGAGGAGTGCATAGGACTCCAATTGTCAAGTAGCCATCTCACATACAAGTCCTGAAAGTTAATTAAAGTTCCTATAATACAGACTAGTATAGTAGGGGTTTTTCACTATGGAATTTGTCTAAAGATCCCTCAAACAATTACATGTTCTGAAGGGAATATTGTGATCAACTAGATAATGCAGATACATATTATAAGCATTCTTAACAGCAACAGGTATCCAAAATTTAACCCAACATTTTTCATCTCAAATCCTAAACACACAGATAATAGGGGACCCAGTCAGGATTTTACAGTAATACACAGTAATATGGGACTGTCATAATTTAGCAGTCACTCATTAACCACATTCAGTTCCTCCTAAATCAATGAGGCTCAAAGTCTATGAGGGGCAGAGGCAACGGTCTCTTCTTAAGCTGCTTCCTGCTGAGAATAGGTGAAGAGCTGAAATCCTATTCCAGGGAGGGGTATGAGGGGGTATGCTGACAGCATCTAATGGGCTGATTTAGGTCCCAGAAGCAAGTCAATATAGCTATAATTTGACTAAAATCTAGAACAAAAAACAAATCTAACAAATAAAGGTTAGAACAATCAGAGATAGAAAGACTGGTTCACAAGGACTGTTACAAAATGTAGAAAGGCCAGTATAGACTGGCCAGCAGTTCCCAAGTAAGGAGACATGCCTGGCTCACAGGACAGACAAACTATTGTCAGCTATAGTCCCAATAAACAAAACAGCAGTTAGATCTCACAGACTACTGTGTTAATTGTCCTCTCATTATTTTAGAAAACTATTAAGACTTGAATAGCTACTGAATCTCTAGTAACCTTCAAAAACCTGAATATTTACAAAGACAAATAGCTAATAACTGATAGATGACCAGGCTAAATACTCATTTGCTTAAGTATTTAGGATATAATGATTAAGCTATTAGAATATAAGGTATACTTGAATTGAATTAATGGTTTCTATTAACTATTGGTTCTGATCATAGAAGTCCATTACAGGAGGAAAAAGCAGGGACATGACTATAGCATAATATAATCAGTTAAAAACTAATTCTTCAGCACATACAGAATACAGGATAAAATAGCATTAACTCAATTTTACTCCAGGTAATTGTCCCAGTAACTTTCAGGAGGTGGAGCTTTAAAACTCCCAAATAACATTAGCTACAGGCCCAAGAAATTTTACCTACAATAACAAATCCCATTAACCAAAATTTCAGATGAATCCTAAACAGATATTTACCATGACCTTATATTGATAACAGTAAGAGAATTATCCCAAAGAGTTTACAGCTTATTTTTCATATTTAAGTATATATTTCATAAGGTGAACGTTATACAAATCATTTTGCTCTAAAATGCCCAAAACATAGAAAAATCTAAATTGCCTATTGTTCATATACAGAAACTTGTTCAAATGGACAAAGGCAAAAACAAAACAAAACAATACAAAACAAATAAACAAATCATTCCCCCCCCCAAAAAATAGCCTATTATTCTCAGAGGCCCTTTAAATAATGGGCACAACCTCAAGAAGATTCAATATAATCAATTAAAACTCATACAGAATATCCTAATTCCACATTTCTTCATTCTTAAAAAGTATTAATTAAACTTTTGGAAATAACCAATATTCACATTTGTTATCATATTCCTTAAACAAGGAGACTATTATGCACAGAAAAAAACAAACATTCAGTCAGTTATCATCATGTAAAAGTAGGCTGTCCCTTTAAATAATAAAATGCTCTCTCCAGAAGAGGCTTTGTCTTCATTTTTTAAAAAGTAAGCAGTGGGGGGAAAGGGAGGTAAGTTAAATTTTCACTTTTGAAGCCCAACGATCCTTTCCCATTTCTCCCTCCCCCATTCAACTTCTCTTTATAATTAAGTTTTAGGGTGCCAAATTCTTATCAAGATTTAGCCAACCAGTGTATTTTTCCCTATCCAGACAAAAGACTAGTTCATTAAAAGACCTGCCTCTTTCTTTTTGTTTTTCTCTCAATATCTTTCCCTTTGTGACATGCTTTTTCTTTTTTTTTTTTCTTTCTCTCTTTTTTCCTTCTGATACTTTCACTCTGCTTCTCTCTTTTTCTTCCTGAAATCATTCAAACTTTCAATTGTTTTCTAATCAACCTTTCCTATTGTTATATATATATACATATATACATATACACATACGTGTGTGAGTGCATAGGTATATGTGCATTTGATACATGTAGATGTATATACATACACACTTTGGGCACAAATAAAACTTAACTTACATATATATATATATATATATATATATATGTATGTATTTGCATGCATATTCTGGATTGAAAATAAGTAATACTCTTCCTGTATTTTATTGCTGGAATCCTTACAAAGTATTAACTCATTAGAGTTAATAGAGACAATAATTATCTAATTTAGCATGTCTGCAATGAGTCTTGCTACAGCTGAAAACTGCTCTCTTCATGGGACTCTGGAATAAGCCAGAGGACTTGCCTTTCTCAAAGAGCCTAGGCTCAGCTGCACCAAGGCTTTGGGTGGAGACCTGCTGGTCTCTAATCTCTAATCCTGCTTTCAGATCTCATATCTCACAGGCTGCCTCCAAAATGTAGTGCTGGAGAAAGTGAGGCAAGATAGATATTAGAGGTTGTTAATATTTTACTAGAGGAAGAGTTTGTTGGATGGGACTCTTGTCTCAAAGCATCCAACAACGAGCAAGGGATTCCAAAGGCTCTTATAGGGCTCTAACAATCAGGGAAACAAAGGCAAAGGCAGGCAGAGCACTGGTGAGTGGGAAGTCCCAGGAAAGAACCATAAATTCAGTTCTGATAGGTTGGGGGTAAGGCAGGATGATAATTTCTGATAATTTGGGAGGGAAGAAACTAAGAGCCATTAATTCTGGTTCAGAGGGTCCCATGTAAGTTTTTGAAGTAAGCCATCTGGAGTTTTATGACTCTTTGGAATGCTAGTGGCCAGGGCTCTCAGGCCTAAAGGCCAGGAAGGAAGGTTGCTACCAGGGAGACTGAGGGAGAACAATTCAGGGAAACTGAGGCATAACAAGAGGCAGAGAAGAGTGACAGAGAATTCCAGGAGTTAGGGGTGACACAAAGATGAGTGAGATAAATAATGTTGTAAATAACAGAATCAAGATTTTAAAATTTCTCAACCAGATTAATGGTGGACTGAAAATGCTAAGAGGAAATTTACCAGGCTAGATATAGCAGGGTCATATTTAAAGTTTTTTATATGGCATAATTCTAAATGAAATTAAACAAGCCATAGAAAATATCACTTGACATTAAGACATCATAATGATGCAAAGTTTTGAACTGACCATCGAATTTATTTGTGCCCAAAGTGTGTATGTATATACATCTACATGTATCAAATGCACATATACCTATGCACTCACACACGTATGTGTATATGTATATATGTATATATACATATGTATATATGTATTTGCATGCATATTCTGGATTGAAAATAAGTAATACTCTTCCTGTATTTTATTGCTGGAATCCTTACAAAGTATTAACTCATTAGAGTTAATAGAGACAATAATTATCTAATTTAGCATGGTTCAGTATGATTGATCTGATCCTACGAGGAGATGTTATGGGCCAGAACTTGAAACAAAGTACTAAGTAGAACCGATAGACAATTATGCTTGTGTTCACACCTTTAGAGAATTCATAGAAGCAAGAAGTATTTAAGTACTGATTGGAGTTCACAAGTATGGGAGATTCACAAAATTAACTTTGTAACTTTGTGAATTCACACCTCCTTTAATCCCTCCCTCAGAGGGGAGGAGTCAGCCTTTGGGAGATCATATATAAGAAGGGGATAGAGGTTCAGTCGGGAGTTCTGCTGAAAAGATTGAGAAGGGAGCATCAGTTCAGTTGAGGAGAAGCCCTCTCTTGGAGGCGCAACCAGATTCAGCACTCTGGAAGACTGAGAGCCAGAAACCCTCTCTTGGAGGCAAGAGAGATTCATTCCAGCTTTCATCTTGGTGCTGGCTGGAGGCTGAAGAAAGCAGAGGCAGAAGCAAAGGACAAAACTGCAAGAGCTCTTGGAACCAAGCAGAGAGATGGGCCACCAACAAATCTAACTGGGCTATAGTGAAGGACACAATTAAAGGTTTCAACTTTTAACACCTGGCTGCATTTGGGTGACTGTTGATTTGGGTGACTGCCTCCAGAAAACCTCCCTGAGAAACCTGCTCCCAGAGAGAACCATTATATTTTAAAGAAGAAAAACAATACATTTTATAATATTCAGACTTCACTTAAAATATTGTGCTCAATTCTAGGCACCCATTTAAAGTAAGATTTTGATAAATCATTCCTGCTATATATCTCCCATTTCCTTGCCTATGATAAAAAGGAAATCAAATGTGTCCTGTTCCTTTTCTCTTAGTGTTCTTGACTGGGGGGGGAAAGGATTCTGAAATATCTCACTAACATTAAAGGTGAATCTCCCTAAAACTACTAGCCTTTGATTATAGGTTGGCATAGGGATTTTTTTAAACAGTCTGTTAAGTATTAGGTAGTTGATGAATTCACAGAGTCATCCATTGCTTTTCCAAAGATCTACCATGAGTGTATTATACATACATGTCAATCAAGTTTAGTCACTGGTTAACCAGATGGCCAGGAGCCTATACAAAAAAAAAAAAATGATCAGAAAAGATTGTCCTCCTTAACATTCATTCTAATATTCAGTGGACAACAAATATGGGGTATCCTAATGATAACCATTTGCTGATTTAATCATTCTCTATTACCATTTTTTTTTGAGAGTTTTTATAGTTACCTTATTATTCTGGCAGTACACTTGAGATTATAGTGTGCCCTAAATCTTGAGTGCACTTTAAAACTTTTAACATTTTAAAGGAGAATCTTCAAGGGCAGGCTACTGCCCTTCTGTAGCTTCAGAATTAGGGTAATCTTAGGAAGGAAGGTAGCATTTATCTTTAATTTATTGATGCATATCTGAGAAAAGACAGCTTATTGTTCTTTAAACACAACTTGTTTTATTATTTCTTTCTTTTTGCAAACTCTGGAAATAACCTATATCCATTATTAACAATAAACATGATCATTTTTACAATTCCAATATACTTTTGATGGAAGGTGCTATACACACACACAGAATTATAAACACTGAATGAGGATCAAAACATAGTTTTTTCACTTTTTTTTTCTTCCTCCCTTTTTTCCTTTTCATTTGATTTTTCTTGTACAGCACGATGAACATGGAAATATGTTTAGAAGAATTGCAGATATTTAACATATCAGATTGCTTGCTGTCATGGGGAGGGAGGGAAGGGAGAGAGGCAGAAAAATTTGGAACATAAGGTTTTGCAAGGATGAATTTTGAAAACTACCTTTGCTTGCATTTAGAAAGATAAAGCACTCCATTAAAAATTAAAAAATAATAAAATTATGGTTTCTAAACTGATAATTTCTGTCAATTAATTTACAAACATCAAAATGTTAATAGTTATATTCTAACTATATTCATTAACCTAGAAACTATATAGTGACCATTTCAATTCTAAAGAGCTAGTGTTGGAGTCACAAGTACATGGTTCAAGTCCTGTCTTATTCATTAACTGGCTTTGAGACTGAGCAAGGCTCTTGAACTATCACTGTACCTTGAAACTCTCTAGGACTCTAAATTGTTAAAAAAAAAAAATAATCTTCATTAGTAGAGGGAATTTTCAAACTGAAAATTCCTTATATAGTCCTGCCCCTTCTCCACTTCACAAAATGTGCATTCCAAGAAAAAAAATAGCCTGCCCTTGAGGAGTCTACATTCTCCTTTAAAATGTTAAAAGTTTTAAAGTGCACTCAAGATTTAGGGCACACTATAATCTCAAGTGAACTGCCAGAATAACAAGGCAATTCTTTTAAACCTCCCTAATCAAATCACTATCCCAACTATCACATTGGTTATCAAACTTTTTGATTCCTCCTCTAGTCTCCTTTGGCATTCTTTCCCCATTCCACTTTTGGGTGAGAAAAAAAAAGAAACTGTTTTATCAAGATCTTCCTCCTTTCCCTTCTTCCTCATTCTTATCCCATTCAGATTTCTTCCCTTATTTTCTCCTCCTTCACTCTTTTCTTATAGGAATAATTGTAGCTTTTTCTTGCCAAAGCAATGCACCCTTCATCCCATTCCATCCTACTTTTTCCATTAGTTTGTTCTATTTCAAGGCCTACTTTTTCACTAATCTTTATCTATTGACTGCTTCTTTCTTGCTTAAAAACAACTCCCAGTTCTCACCATCCTTCAAAAAAAAAATTCTCCCCAATATTGCCATCTCTAATACCTATTTTTCCTATATCTTTCCTTCTTTTTGTGGCTCGATTACTTGAGAAAGCCATTTATAATCAATTCCTCCATTTTTTTTTCTCTTTTTCTCTTCTAAATGCTCTGAGCAGTCTGGTTTTCAATCTCATCATTCAATTTAAATTGTTCTTTTCAAAGTTATCAGTGATCTTTTAATACTCATCCTCCCTCACCTCCCTGTTTCTGTTGTCATTATTGATCACCCTCTTCCCTTTAATATTCTTTTCTCTAGGTTTTTGCAAGACTGCTTTCTTCTCATTCTTCTACTTTTGTGAGAGCTCCTCATGTTCTTTTGATTTGACTTTGGGCTAGATCATTCCCAAATGTGTCCTCCAAAAGTTTTCCACCTACACTCTTTTGCTTAGTGGTTTCACCAATACACATGGACACAATGATCAGCTTTAGGCAAAGAAATCTTAAATCTTTTGATCCAGTCTTAACTTGATATAGGCTGTCCTTCAATATCTGAAACATATTTTCTCCTCACCTCTTATTCACATTTTTTAAGTGCTTAGCAAAATGCCTAACATATAGTAAGTAATTAATAAACATTTACTCCCTTTCCCTTTTCCTTCTCCTATCTATCCTGTTATGCCACAGTTTTCTTTAACTGTCCTGACTCAGTTTCCCTGTCTCAGTTTCCTTAACTGTTCTGTCTCTGACCCAGTAAAACTAAGGATTATTTGCTCTCGGGTTATGAATTAGCAAGATAAAAGAGTAGATCTCCTGACTCTTTTAGGGATTTACAATATTCCTTTAGAATATTCCAAGATCAACCCATATCTTTACTTCTTTGTCTCTGGAATTTTTAGGTTTTATGGCTTCCCCTCCCTGATAAAAAAACTTTCCCTCCCTTTCTCTTTGTCTCCAAAAAGGTATTTAAGAAGTTGGGGTTCCTTCATTCATTGCTGGAGAATGGCATCTGGCAGCTGTATGCTGGACGCTGGATTCTTTGGGTCCTCCAGCCCTGGGACCAATATGGATTCCTTGGTCCCAGTATACTTATCTCTGTCTGACTGGATAATGTGAGACGAGAGTCCTGTCCAGTCAATCTTACTCTCCCATTAATAAAATATTAAAAACTCTCTAATCTCTCTCCTGCCTCAGTTTCTTCGGCATTACAATTTGGAGGTCCCACCGAGATAATAGAAACTGAGAATTGGATTAGAGATTAGAGACCTCTCGGTCTCCACCTAGGCCTGAGGGGGGATCAGGACCTGGGTCTGTTCCTTGAGAAAAGACCAGCACTCCTAGGAAAAGGAAGCAGTTCTTCAGCCTCAGTCCGGCCTACAGTGGACAACGAAATCGATTCGGCATTTGATTCGGCATTCAGGAGAGTAAGTCTGTCTGGGTACCTTTTGGGGTACCATGTGGTTCTGGTTCTGGTCTGTTCTGTTGCTAGCAATCTGTGGTCTCAGAATAAATACCGACGGGTTTAAAAATTCTGAGACGGGTATTTTCTGGGACGCTGGAGAATACTGGGTATGTTATATGTTTGCTTA
This sequence comes from Antechinus flavipes, assembly GCF_016432865.1. NCBI lineage: Eukaryota > Metazoa > Chordata > Mammalia > Dasyuromorphia > Dasyuridae > Antechinus > Antechinus flavipes. Next base: position 462,116,866 of record NC_067400.1, read on the forward strand.
ATGTTGTAACTGTGTAGTCTGTCATATATGTTCTATGTTCTGTGTGGTTTGTCTGTTATGTTGTTGGTTGGAAAACAACGTTGCAACTGTGCATAGTAAATTGGAGCTCCATGTTTGTTTCTGTGTGTCTGTGTTAAAAGTTAGTAAGCTTGTAAGAGATAAGGATTCAGCCTCTGTGTTGCAGGCTTAGAAAATATCAAGAAGTTTGAAAAATCTTTCTCTCTCTCTCTCTGTCTCTGGCTGACTGCAGCAGCCTGTGAGAAAAAGGGGGAAAGAGAAAGTTGGAAATGGGTGGATTTGGGAAGAAACCTGATATTGGGAAACTGATGGGTTAAATCTTGAAAAGGATCCCCATGTAGGAAATTGAGTGGGGAACCTGAGGGAAGTTTTTTCTAGGGGGTCAGGAGTGGGGGAAGGATGGCCATATGGAATCTTCTCCGCCCCTCACCCCCCTGAGTATGTTCTTGCCGCTTTTTTTCTTATCTGATTGCGGCAGTGCAGCAAAGTGTGATTTTTAAGGACATGCCTATGTTTCTTCATAAAGGTTTTCTTGGTTAAGAGATATGGTCATAAAGGTGATCCATACTTTGGTCTGAGTATTTCTAAAAGTTTAATTGCTATGTTAAAAAAACCCTTGAATTCTTTTATGTGGAATTGGGTGTTTTGTATAAGTTTAAATTGATTGTATTGGGTCATCCTGAGGTTATTTAAAGGGCCTCTGAACATAATAGTTGTTTTTCTTTGTCCTTTTGAAAATGTTTTTGTTATGGACAATATGCAATTTGGGATGTTTTTCTATGTATTGGGTATTTTAAAAGCAAAAGGATTTGTATGTATAATGTTCACTCATGTAACATCTACAGAGATAGGATAATTGTTCTAAGTTGTGAACTTACTGAGACGAAATTTCTTTCTGTTATTACAGTAAGATTTATCAGAAATTTGATTAATGAAATTTGTTATTGGAGGTAAAAGTTTTTGGGCTTAAGAGTTAATTAGCTAATGCTATTTGGGAGTTTTAAAGCTCCACCCTGTGACAGTTACTGGGACAATTGATTGATAAACTGTTAAAACTCAACTGCTTATGTTATATTATAGTTATGTTCTTGAATTTTTCCTTCTGTAACTGATCTCTCTCTGATCAGAGCAATGGTCAGTAGAACTGTTAATGCAATTCAATTATGTCATGCCTTGCTATTTTCAGTCTGGTTATATGTAATCATGTATCCTAAATGCTTGGGCAACTGAGTATTTCGCCTAGTCATCTGTCTGTTACTGGATATTTGTGTTTTGTTTCTAGGTTTCTACATGATAACTGGACAATTAACAGGGGTCTGTAAGACTGCAGCCGTTTGCTTGGCCTCTAAAGCAAACTCATTTCTTCACATAGGAAACTGCTGGCCAATCCATTTTGGCCTCCTCGTATTTTGCAACAGTTTGGTGAACTGAGTCTATCTGAGACTGATCTAATCTTTATTTGCTAGATTTGTGTTTTTGTTCTAGATTTTGGTCAAATTACAGATATTGACTTGCTTCTGGAACCTGGATCAGCTTTGATCAGCTTTGATTGTCACCACCGCACACACCCACTCTACAAGGAATGAGAGCCTCCTATCACTTCACAGCCTGAAGCAGCAGTTTTAAAATGAGACCATGGACTTGACCCTGCATCGACTGCACTTTGGACTGATATGAGGGACTTTGGGAATGGTTGATGACTGACTGTTAAACCTTTCCTGGATCATCTATTACTGTGTGTTTTAAGATTTGGGATGGGATTTGTTAAAACTGTGTAATTATTGCTGTTATGTTTGAGGGCTTTTTAGGCCTTTTTAGGAAATGCTACTGTTTTAGTCTGTTATGTATAGGGATTTTGATTTGCTCTTGGGATTTATATGGGGAATGGTCATTTGATAATTCCTTTCCGTGAGAAAAAAAAGGGGGAGGTAGAGATAGAACATTGGGTAAACTGGTATATTTTTTCAAAATACCTGAAAGAATGGGAACCCTTAGCTCCTATTCACTTTGCCTTAAGCACTTTTGCCCCACCCCCTATCTCACTAGTTCAGATTGAATTTGGATGCTTTAGTTTTAGAATCCCTTATTTTATTAAAAGTGCGCTGGCAGACTCAGTTTTGGGGATTATTTTTTAGAAAAGTTTTAGAAATCAGACACCTGTCCTGACACTGGCAGTCTGATCTGTTTTTCCATTCCTGTAACCCCAGTTCATTAAGTATTTCAGCATTTCAAAGGACCTTGAAGTTTGGCTTGAGGCACCTAAAAAGTTTGGAGTTTGCCTGCCTTTATGGTCTAACTGTGCATAATCTGCTCAGAAATCTGTATTCTAATAGCAGTCCTGTTTCTCTGGGTGGGGACGGGTGGAGCTACTATAAGCCTCATCCTTCCCCCATGGAGAGGGCTGCCTCTCTGAATGGGCCTTGGACCCTGCTGCTTTGTAAGCAGAGACTGAGTTAAGTGCACAAATGATCACAGATCTAACTGTCCATCTCAAACTGGATTCTCTGGCTGAGATGGTGCTCCAGAACTGGAAAGGACCTGACATGCTTGCAACAAGGGAGCCTTTGTACAGTTGTTAACTCTGGGATTATCAGGGAGAGACTTGCTCTTGCCATATGAGTCCTTACATTTTTTCTAGTTTTATTTTTGCTCATTTGCTTTACATAGGGTGGGTCAAAGACCTCCTGGATACCTAGAGGAAGGTGCTAAGATTCAAAGGTTTGAATATTTAGGAGAAAGAGTGTGGAATGTTATGCCACAGTTTTCTTTAACTGTCCTGACTCAGTTTCCCTGTCTCAGTTTCCTTAACTGTTCTGTCTCTGACCCAGTAAAACTAAGGATTATTTGCTCTCGGGTTATGAATTAGCAAGATAAAAGAGCAGATCTCCTGACTCTTTTAGGGATTTACAATATTCCTTTAGAATATTCCAAGATCAACCCATGATATCTTTACTTCTTTGTCTCTGGAATTTTTAGGTTTTATGGCTTCCCCTCCCTGATAAAAAAAAACTTTCCCTCCCTTTCTCTTTGTCTCCAAAAAGGTATTTAAGAAGTTGGGGTTCCTTCATTCATTGCTGGAGAATGGCATCTGGCAGCTGTATGCTGGACGCTGGATTCTTTGGGTCCTCCAGCCCTGGGACCAATATGGATTCCTTGGTCCCAGTATACTTATCTCTGTCTGACTGGATAATCTGAGACGAGAGCCCTGTCCAGTCAATCTTACTCTCCCATTAATAAAATATTAAAAACTCTCTAATCTCTCTCCTGCCTCAGTTTCTCCGGCATTACAATCCTAGCTTTCTTTAAAACGCAACTTAAAACTCACTTCTAAGAGAGACTTCTCTTGCTCTCCCTTTCTTTCCTCTTTCCCTAATTCTCATTTATGTGTGTGTGAAGTATATAGTCTATATACATAGTATATGTAGAATGTATAATATCTTATATATATGTGTGTGTATTTCTGTGTTTATTTATATACATATATACATGTATTGTAATGCTGGAGAAACTGAGGCAGGAGAGAGATTAGAGAGTTTTTAATATTTTATTAATGGGAGAGTAAGATTGACTGGACAGGGCTCTCGTCTCAGATTATCCAGTCAGACAGAGATAAGCACACTGGGACCAAGGAATCCATATTGGTCCCAGGGCTGGAGGACCCAAAGAATCCAGCGTCCAGCATACAGCTGCCAGATGTCATTCTCCAGCAATGAATGAAGGACCCCAACTTCTTAAATACCTTTTTGGAGACAAAGAAGAGAAAGGGAGGGAAAGTTTTTTTATCGGGGGGGGGGGGGGGAAAGGGGGGGAGAAGGAAGCCATAAAACCTAAAAATTCCAGAGACAAAGAAGTAAAGATATCATGGGTTAATCTTGGAATATTCTAAAGGAATATTGTAAATCCATAAAAGAATCAGGAGATCTACTCTTTTATCTTGCTAATTTATAACCCGAGAGCGAATAATCCTTAGTTTTACTGGGTCAGAGACAGAACAGTTAAGGAAACTGAGACAAGGGAAACTTTTACAGGAAAACTGAGTCAGGACAGTTAAAGAGAACTGTGGCATAACAGTATATGTTTATGTACATGTATTATATACATATTCCTTCCACATCATGGGAGTTAGGAGTATGGTGCCCTGTGATTTGGAAAATCTGCAAAAAATTTTGTGCCTCCCTTCATACCAGAAAAGAAGTGTGAATTATGGTATTAAAAGATAAAATATGTTGATATTATACAATACTATATATAAATTTTATGCATTTATGAGTTTCTATTTTTTTTTTGGTCATTTATTGACCTTTATGAGTCATATGTGATTTCCACAAAACTACTCCCAAATTCTTATATAATTTCTTATGTGAATCTATGATATATTGAAATTATGATGGGGAAAGTCACAATGTGGAAGGAATAACTGCACAGTATACAAGCAAGTACATATAAATATAAAATGTATAAAATATATAATATGTATAGTAAATAAATGGCAAGTGAAATTAAAGAAAAGGAGAAGAAAGAAAGCAAGAAAGATCTCTTTCAGAAGGTGTGTGGGAGAGGTGCTAGACCCTCTTTCTCAAATTAACTTATCAGAGACATATTCAGGTACAAAAAGAAAGCATTTATTTAGTCCTTGCAGAGAGGCTCAGATACACACCTGGGAGCTCTCCCAACTCTAGCCATGTGCTCCCGAACCTGATCAGCTGGAAGCAAAACAGCCAGTTAAATAGGAAAAGACCCCAGACTTTTCATTGGATAGACCAAAAAGACTTAACAATTCTTGACCAATGGTCACCAATGTTGGCTGCCTCCCACCAGCCACATCATTTCCTACAACTTCACTTACTTCCTGTATCCCAGGGTTCAAGGCCTGGGATTGGGGATCATGTGATTTAGTTTCAATACTGAGAAATATTTCATCCAATCTGTTCCATTCAGAAGATACATTTTTAAGCTGAGTTTTTCAAGAAGCTATGGTAGAGAGAAGGGGAAAGAATAAGGGAGTAAGCATTTATTACTCACCTACTAGGTATCAAACATGTATATATATATATATATATAACATAGATGTATAGTTATTTGCATGTTGTCTCCCACATTAGAATGTTAGTTTGTTAGTTTACTTAATCTAGGGAGAGTTTTAGCCTTTTATTTTTAGCCTTGGAAGTTAGAGTAGTACCTAGCAAATAACAAAAACAATTTTTGTTGACTGAAAAGAGTTGTTGACCAGTCTAGTTAGAATAATTTTCTTTTCTGAGAGTTCCCCACCTCTGTGAAATTACAAGATCAGAACTTTGCCATTCTCCAATAAAAAAATCTGTATTTTATAAATCATAAAAAAATCTGGAAGTAGTAATGCCTTTATATGCAGGGTGTACTTATTCATTCTGCAAAAAGGTTTGTTGGCTTATTTATTATACTGAGTCACACTGCATATTTCATCAGAGCTAAATAAAGCCCTTAGTGGCAATGTTGGGTGACTATATAGATTGGAGGACCACTTGTACCACCCAATGGCCCTTCAGGGAGTCTTGACCCAGAGGTTTAGAGCCACTATTCTAAAAAAAAAAACAAAAAAAAAACAAAAAAAAAACTTAAATACATTCATTTCTTTTTACTTTGAAAGGATACATGCTTAAGGGTCATGACAAATGAAAATAGATTAAATGAAATAATTAACAGTGCTACAGGGAGTTTATTTCTGCTTCCATAAGCAGAAAGCTTTCTTTGGCGGCATAGGCTAAATCTCAGCTGGAGCAACTATATGGTGATAACTTCGTGACAGAGAGTGTAATAAGAATATATTACAATGAAAAGCATATTGCTCTAAGATATAATGTTAATCTCTATTCTCCTAATTAACTGGCTCCATAGTAGGCCCATTGAACACTCTGATTTTCAGATATCTATATATAAAATGCTGATGATGCCTTATTTGCCCAAAGGCAAAGGTCAAAGCTAGGTAATTTACTTTAGATCTCTTCTAGACTGAGGATATTACTTCAGAGAAGTTTCATCAGCAGGATAACTAAGACTTTGTCCCAGAATGCTAAAATCCAGGAGGCAAGTTTCCTTTTCTTTGTAGACCAAACCTCCTATTCTTTGTGGTTCTGTGTAGTGTTCTCTTCTTTTTTATAATATAAAGGTTCTCTCTGGGAGTAGGTTTCTCAGGGAGATTTTCTGGAGGCAGCCTTTCAGTTCAAAGTAATAATCACTCCAAAATATAGCCAGCTGATAAAATCCAAATGTTTATTTTCTCCTTCCAAAATAGCCCGGTTAGTTTTTCTTAGAGGCCTATCTTTCTGCTTGGTTCCAAGAGCTCTTGCAGCTTGTCCTTTGCCTCTGCCAGCTTCGGCTTCTCTTCTTCCAAATATCTCCAGCCAGCACCAAGGTGAAAGTTGAAATGAATCTGACTCCACCTCTGAGAGTGAGCTTGTGGGCTTCCTCCCAGAGTTCTCCTTTCTGACTCCTGGCAATGTTCCGAACTGACTCTGACTGACTCACTGAAGCTCTTTTTATGTTCGGTGTAAAAGGTTGACTCCTCCTCCAAGAGAGGGATTATGGGATATGAGAGTGGGATTATGGGTTTCTGACTTGTGAATCTATACTGAATACTGACTTGTGAATCTCCCAAAAGTGTGAACTCCAATGAGTACTTAAATATATTAGTGAGCTAGAGGATTTGCTAAGTACCATGCTAAATTAGGCAACTGGCGTATCACTTTGTAAGGATTCTAACAGTTCTGTACTGCTGTGTAGCATTGTATATCATCACCAAACTTCAGGTTGTAATGGAAACCTTTTTATACTGTTTCTGGAGAGCTTATTTTTAAATTTTTCAGTGTCAGAATTTATACCTTGAATATTGAAAACTATAAATTTGAGCTTGATTTATTGTTTTATTGAATTTCAGACTTGATAAAGTGATGAAGAAATGTCAATAATACAAATTAATTTTAAAATTGTGCTGTGCATACATTTTTTTAAAAAGAAAGCCACTTGTTAAACATTTATCAGCCCATTCCTATTAGAGGAATGTTTTCTCCCTAAAGTCTCTCCCACAATATATTCCCCATAATGCCTCTTCCAAGGGATTGCTTTTCCCACTCACAATGACAAGGGTTCATTTTGGTTTTTTGGACACTGGATTACTTCTTCTGTCATGCCTGCACCAGAAATTGGACCTTTTCTGCATTGTTATCCTCATTTGGCAATTGTTTCTGCCCAAGTTGAAAGACATCCTACTCATAGATTTGTAATATATCCTATGATAAATGTAATACTATTTTTATATTTTATATTAAAAGACATCTACCTTCAGTTTTTTTTTTTTTTTTTAATTTCCAGAATATTCCTGTACCTCTTTGGAGAATTTTGAATGAATTGAGTGAATTCTATACAATCAAAACCTGCTAAGATTGATTAGAAGTTAACTTTATGGAAACATTAAATAGTTCATTATTCAGGACGAAATTATTAACCATTTAAGGAAGAATTCTCTGGTAAATGACATTTTGAACTGGATTATTTTCTATGATTTTCCTCAAATACAACACAATATTTTTTTTAACACTACTGAGATGAAGCCCCCCTCTTTTTCTTTCTTTGTTTTGTTTGATCAGATGTCATAGTACCTTTTTTTGGGGGGGGTATTGTTCAAATTCTAACAGGGAAATGAAAGTTCTGGTGAAACATGGTTCAAGTTGCCAGTTTTTTATTGTGTTGAGCTTGCAGGATATGTGTAGAGAGGAAATTGTAATTGTAACACAAGGGAGCACAAAAATGGAAGGGACTGAGGGAGCTGTTTGTGCCTCAGTGAGAAATAAATTATGAAGTATAGAGGCCATGATGATTAAGTTACCCAGGCCAACCTTGTTCCTGTGAAGTTAGGGATTTATCCTGGAAAAAAAAAAAAGTTAATTGGAAACAGATGCATGTCTCAACACAAAAGTGTTTACTGCATGCAGAAAATAGCTGAGAATGTATGAAACTGAAGAAGCCCAACAAAGCAATTTCTAACCAATTAATGTCGAGTAAATAAGAAATGTTATGATTTGTTACCAGAACAAGAAGAGCCCTTGGAAGCTTGATCTTACCTCTGTCAGCAGCAGCTACGAGAGGAGAAAAGTTGGCTAAGGAGTTTGGAGGTCCCATTCTTCATTTTTATATACCTGTGGGTAGACATGTATTTCCAGTTTCTTAAGCTTTGTTACATTTACAATGGTGCCTATTGGGATCTGTAAATCAGAAGTTTAGAAAACATTTCCCTTTCACCTTTCTTCCTTAAATCTGTAGATAATATTATTTTTTCTCCCACATGGTTCATACTGAAAGCTTATAATTATGTCATGTTTAGGAAAAGGAGACTTACAAGATATTTGCCAGTTGTTAAGGAATCAAATCCTATATTAGCATGCAGGAAATTCCTCTCTGGAGTTTAGGTGGTAGCCATCATAAATCATATATAATTAGGCAAGTATTCTCTGTCATATTCAGTGTAAAAATGAATAAGGTAAAATATTTAAGATGTTTATTTTATCTGTGTATGTATTCCTTAAAAATCGCTTCTTCACTCGCTTATTTTTCTGTTGTCTTTCGGAGGCATATATAATTGATCTTTTTTCCTAAGGAAGGAAGACTTATCTATTTCATTGTGTGCAACCAATACATGTCAATTTATAATTTTAGGGAATAACTTCAGGATGTGTCAGAGGTCTTCTGCATTATGGGATTAACTTTCTATCCAGTAAATTACATTTTAATATTACAGGAAATTCCAAACTTACAAATATGATAAATGAAAAAGCTTGAATATTATGCAATAAGAAATAACACAAGAAAACTTCCCAGAAGTTTCCAAAACTGGAAATAAGATGTTAATTGATTGATTCTACATTTCACTAACAGAGAAAAAAAAGACATTCCAAAACTTGTAGTGATTAAATTTCAACAACAACAAATATTATAAGCAATCAGCACAGAGGTCTTCCCTCATTTCCAAAGTATAGTCATTTTGGGGAGAGGGGAGGTGTGAGGCAATCAGGATTAAGTGATTTGGCCAGGATCACACAGTTAATGGCAAATAATCTGAGGCCAAATTTAAATTCAGATCCTCCGGATTCCAGGGCCAGTGTTTTATCTAGGGTCACTGAACTACCTAGCTGCTGAAACTATAACAAATCAAAATAGAAATTGAAACAGAGTATTTAAAAAAAGTGAAGGAGATTAAGTTGCATCCCTAAATTTTGCAAAGTTGAACATAGTTACGACTGAAAAAAAATGATGAACCTTCAACAAAAGAGGACATTTAAGTTCACAAAAAAAAAAAACTAGTGATGAGAGATGACTTGAAAAACCCACCAATCTCAGAAAGAAAAGTAAATAGATACCATTTCAAGAAAAAACAAAAAAAAAAACAAAAACAAAAAACTAGGCAATGAAATCAATGCTTTCATATTTGTAGGCTATTAAAAAAGACCTGTATATGAGCAGAGGAGGAAATAGAATTCCTTCAGTATCTATTGAAGTTTATGAAGCATTAGGAAAAAATAATAAAATAGTGGAAAGGAAGAATCGAGGTACGTGTGGGGAGGAGGGATGCTAAGCTATTATTGCTTCAGAAGGAAAAACCAAACACTTTTTAGAGAAATAAAGTAATACTTAAATAACAGGAGGGATATTTATTTGCCCATGGTATTGTTGTGCCAATATAGTAAAAATTATGATACTAACTAAATCAATGCATAGATTTAGTGTTATAATATTCAAACAACTAAGGGATTATTTTTACAGACCTAGAGAGAATTACAGTATAATTCATTTGGAAGAATAAAAAGTCTAGAATCTTAATGAAAACAATGAAAAAATAAATAGCAATGAAGGGCATACAGTGCTTGTAGACCTCAAACTATATTATAGAAGAGAAATCACCAAAACTATTTGGCACTAGTTAAAAAATAGAAAAGGACATCAATATAATAAAGCAGAAAAGCATAAATTGGAAAGAATCAATTTTAGGAACCCAGGGTTCCATTAAACTAAAGCAACTTGGGAGAAGCTCTCTTTAAAGAACTACTGTAGAAATTGGAAAACAATTTGACAAAAACAGGGTTAGATGATCATTTTATAATATGATGGTTTTCCAAATAGATTTGTGTTCTACATATGGAAGTTCACATTTAAATATAATGTAGAAAAATGGAAAGCAATACCTTCCACAATTATGGCCAAGAATAATATTCTTGAGAAAACAGTAATATAGGAAACTATCAAAGGTAAAAATAGATCATTTTTGCATTTGAAAAGGGAGACAGCATGGTATAGTTGAAAATTTGCTGGATTTATAATTAGGTTATTTGAGTTCAAATCCTGAACATGTCATTTATTTATCTATATGATCTTGCATAAATCATGTGCTCTTTCCAAACTCACTGTTCACATCTGTAAAATTAAGGGGTTATGGCCCTCTAATATCTCTTCCAACTCTAAATTACATTAAATGTGATTATATGAAGTGCTTTTTCATTAAAAAAAAAAAAACAACTGGAATAAGAAAGGAGTTTGTCAATCAGGAAAGAAATAATTTTTGCATAAAGTTCTTATATACAAAATATGTAGGAAATTAGCACAAAATTTATGAGAAAAAAGGGTTAGCTATGATTGCATTTATCTAATTTCTATTTCCCAAGCCTGCAGGCTCCCTTAAGCTTGAGAATTGATAGTGCAAATGGCTAGGTTGATCAGTTGATATTACTGCACTAAGTCAGACATCAATGTACTGAACCTTTGGGAGCAGGAAGCCTCTAGAAGGGGAAAACTAATCCAGGTTGGAAATGGAGAAGATAAAACTCCTCTGCTATTCCCAAGAGGGATGAGGGACCCCTCTGCTAGATAAGGAGACCCAGGTTCAAAACCAAACAAAAACAAATGTATTAAAAACAAGAAAAGTGACTTGGCTGGATGGAAGGAAAATGTGATAGCTTAATTAAAGGGCTGTTACTTTTTTCATTTAGCTCAAAGGCCAGAACCAGAAGCAAACACATGGAAGTTATAATGAGGCAAATTTCTGCTTGAGGTCAGGGAAAAAGAATCCTGACAATTAGAACTACCTCAAAAAGAAATGAACTGCCTTAAGATATCCACCTTTCCCACCACAATCCTTGGCTGATTGTTAAATTCCCAGAGCAATAACACCTCACAAACTGGCAAATGCTACAAATTAGAGCTTGATTTTTTGCTTTGTTGTTTGTCTAGACTTAAGAAGTGGTGGAGAATAAACTTTTTTCTTTATAATATTTTCCTTAAATATATGTAAAGAGAATGTTAACATTCACTTAAAAATTTAGAATTCCAAACTTTCTCCTTTATGCAAAAGATATTTCCATGTTAGTCATGTTGTGAAAAAACAAATAGACCAAGAGAAAGAACGAAACAAAAAGAAAGTAAAAAACAGCATGCTTTGATCTGCATTCAGACTTCATCATTTTTTAAAATTTGGAAATGGATATTTTTAATCATGAGTACTTGTAATTGCCTTAGATCATTATATTGCTGAGAATAGCTAAGTCATTCTCCGTTGATCATATAATATTATTATTACTGTGCATAATGTTCTTTTTGATCTAAAGATTAAATTTAAAAGCATGCCAGGTAGATACATGTGTATATATGTACATATATACATACATGCACATACACATATATAACTTATATATATTTGTATGTACTCAAATGCACATACACACAAAAATATATATACTTATACATACACAAACACACACATTCTATGAGTATGTCATAAAGAATATAAATAAAAAACTACAAAGAACTGCATTTCTATTTTACTCAAAGAACTTCAAATTAATGCATTATATATATATATATATATATATATATATATATATATATATAGACAGAGAGAGAGAGAGAAAGAGAGAGAGAGAGAGAGAGAGAGAGAGAGAGAGAGAGAGAGACATATATGTCTATATATATATATATATAGACATATATAAACACAGAGACAGAGACAGAGATAGAGAGACATGGTTGTTAAATGTTAACCAGCACACTTTTGCCCCTAAACCAAGTTTTTTTATTCTATATTCATACTATTTACATATTAGTATGAGTGGCCCAGTTGATAAAGTCCTGGACTTGGAGTCAAGAAACTCATATTCATTCATTCATCTTTATGTGTTCATATCTGGTCTTATAGTTGTGTGATCCTGGACAAGTCACTTAACCTATTTGCCTCAGTTCTTCATATTAAAAATGAATTGTAGAATGCATTGGCAACCCATTTCAGTACCTCTGCCAAAAAACAAACAAACAAATAAAAAACACAAACAAATGGTATCATAGAGAGTTGGAGACAACTGAAAAATGACTTAACAACAAAAACAACACCATAAACCACTACTTCTAGTCTAGATAGTACCTCCTGTTTTTGGGTCCTTTTGTTTAGCACTTCTGATCCATGGCCACAGCCTCTATTTTTTTTCCCCTTTTATCATTTTTATACTATTGGAGCAGGAACTGTTGAATCATCTATGGTCTTCCTCAGCTCCCTTAACAAGGAAATCAGTATAAACTCATTCCAAATATTATCCGTAGACCAATCTCAGAATAGGAAAAGATCATCTAAAAATCTAGAATTATTTCTCATTTCTTATATTCCAAAGTGGTTTTCTCTTATAACATCAAATAGCATTCATTTCTTTCTATTTTGGCCTTTGTATTGTGAGTCCTGGAATATCAGGCAGGTTAATGGTGTCCATATACAACTATAAAAATGCATTTTTAAAAATTCATTTTTTCCTACTAATGATTATTTGGTCATTTATTTCTATCATTCTTATCAACAGTATTTAACTTTTCCACAATCATAAAGACAATCTGTAAAAACCATGGTAACAGATAATATACTTCTTTTAAATTTCTTTGCTATGTGTTTAGTTATAAATTCTAGTAAAAACAATGATGTGCTTATGGACTTTAGGCACTGCAGGACCATTGAAAATAATTGCTATTATTAGCACCTCTGAGCTGATCTGTTCAGGCCCAAGACTTGCAGGGATTTAATGAAAAAAAATTGAGCCAGACAAATAACATGTTAATGCTGAAAATCAGTTCATGAGAAACTATTTACTATGTTAATAATTATGACCACATTTCATCACTAGAAAAAGAGTAGAAAATGCACTTTTTGCTCTTCTTTGCTAAGATGAAAGAGTGTAGATATAAAACACTGTATATATAGTCAGATGTGGTTTATATGTTGGTTGATTTTGCTGAATTGCTCCCCTCCCCCCCCCTTTTTTTTTGTTCATTACAAGGTATGGTTTGCTAGGTAGGCATCTAAGAAAAGCCAAATGAAGTTGATAGTAAAGTATGTCAATTGAATAATAATTAAAAAAAAAATCTCCATTTAGGTTGTTGCTTTGTAGAATGATAAGCAAAGGAATTTGTGACAATTAGAGAATTTCATCATTGAAAGGGATCCTAGAAGCTACTAGTAAAACCCATTTCTACGAAAAAGATTTGTTTTACAGGTTAGCCATTAAAGGGTAATCTAATTCATGCATTAAATTGTCCAATGAGAGGACCACATTATAGACTAACATAATCCATTCTACTTTTGGATAGTTCTAAGTTCTTGAAAGGAATTATTTTTTATTACAGAATGTCAAAATGTGCTTCTTTGTCACTTCTATTCATTGTCCTTATATTAGGGTATAATCATTACTAGCATGTATATAACCTTTAAAGCTTGTTTGCAAAGTACTTTACAAATATTAACTCATTTTGTGTCAGACAGAGCAGCCTTCAAATGCTGGAAGATACAATTATCATGTCTTTCCAAAGTCTTCTCTTTTCCAGGCTAAATATCTTTAGCACTTTCAGTCAGCTATCAGGATTGTTATGGTAGTAATGCTGAGTTTGTAAGTTTTTTTCTAATTTTGAAATTCAGTGATTCTTTGATAATTCTGCATTTTGGACTCTTTATTAATATTGTTAGGTGACAAAGTAGACATAATGATACATATCTTCCTGAGTTCATATCTGAGCTCACATACTTGGTAGCTATGTGATCGTGGGCAAGTCACTTAACTGTTTGCCTCAGTTTCCTTGTCTGTGATTTGAGCTGGAGCAGAAAGTGCAAATCATATTGGTATCTTTGCCAAGAAAATCCCAAATAGGGTAATAAAGAGTTGGACATAACTAAAATGACTGAACAATAACAACAATCACCTATGTTATCCTCTGAGTTCTGCATATTGATGGCATAAAATTAACCCTGTAGCCTTAAGTGATGTACTGTTTTATTCTAGAATACTTCTTATTGCCTCTATCCACTGAAAACTGTTAACTGGATAGCCGGTAGAGCTGCTTGTAGTTCTGGGATGGACCATGGGAACATAGATCTACAGGGTATATCAAAGTACAAACAAACAAATAGAAAAACAATTGAATAATGTGTAAACAAAAAAAAATCTAAAGGCAACTGTAAGAAATGAATTTAGAGTAATTTTGTCATTATTAGCAACAATCAGTGAAAAATGGGTGGCATCCTTGAAGTAGAAAGAGTATTAGATATGAAGTTAGAAGAACAAATTCGTTTAACCACAATAGATTTTAGATTTTACTTTTTTTATCTGTAAAATGACAAATTTTGGACTACCTTCTTCCCCTCTAAAGGAAGGGTGGAGTCTTGAACTTCCAAACTTCCATTGTAGAAGGTGGCCAAGGTCCATTATTTCCTCATTTCTCACCTGACTGTACCACCCTAGGACTTTTCTGATTTCATTGGCCCCTTCTTTTAGTGACTCCTTCAAATCTGGAGGCTTTTCAGTTTCCTAATTTTTTTTTTTTTTTGTTAACTAGTCCCATTAAATTGTAAGTTCTTTCAAAATAAAAACTAATTTTTTCATGTTTTGACCTCAATACTAAGCATAATACCTGGAACATAGAAAGTATTTAACAAGTATTTATTAATTGATGATTTTTGCTTCATCTATAACAAATGGCTGTGCTTGGACACCTAGACATTTATGGTCTGTTTATAATTTATCTGCTTTATCACCTATACTTGAGAAACCACTGCTGGTTTTCTCATTATATAGAATATAATGGTATTCTATCTTTCTTGTTCTGAACCCTTGTTGGATTAGTTTTAGAAGTGAAACACTGCTCTATCTAATGAGATTGATCTTGTACCACCATTTTGTTCAAGTGCCTCACTTTAGTGATTAGGGTGGTTTTTCTTTTGACAAATTAAGTTATATCTCACATGTAAATTTTCCCCCAAATGGGAAAGGGAGAAAATATTTGATATATAATATGTATCATTTAAGACACAAATCATTTATTCCTACACATAAAAAGAATGCTAAACATAATATACTCACAAACTTATATTTTACAAAGACAAACTTAAAATGGAGTTTAGTAATAACTTATAACTACTATTAGTATATATTGAGACACCAATACTCAAATCTTCTTAGAATATAAAGCAGTTTGCACAGGGCTACTAGGAAGGTACCTTATATTTAACCTTGGCTCTGTACTGTGGACAACATTCTCTATGCAGTGCTAATGGCAAAACAGCCAGGCTTGAGTCAATCTTCTAGTCATTGGATGGTTTCTCTGATGTGAAAGTGTGTCCTGCCTATAGACCACTGGTTGTTCAGTAGCTTCTGACATTATTATTCCATTGGCCACTGTCACGACCACATTCACGGATCTCTCAAGGTCACAATGTCACAAGGTCACCTTTAAGCTTAGATAAGTTCATCTCAAGGTTGATGCTCAATCACCTACACACAAAAGGAACACAGATGAGGAAAAATATATTGTGTCGGGCACAAGCTCACCTAGTTTATTTACCTCATTATAGTATTAGGCTATAGAAAGTCCTGCTCTTTCCCACCTCTCATTTTTACTCAGTGGTGTATTGGTTCATGCTGACACTCTAGAGGTGATCATTACATTTTCATTGTGAGCATTTATACATCAGAAATGGGGAAATGTTACAAATAGGCAGGTAAGCAGGCAGGAAGGCAAGGAAGGAGAGAGGAAAGGAGGAAGAAAGGGAGGAAGGGAAGAAGGAAGGAAGGCAAGGAGAAGGAAGGAAGGCAGGAAAGAAGAGAGGAAAGGAAGGAGGAAGGGAGAATTTATTAAGCAACTATTACATGTCAGGCACAATGCTAAGCACTTTACACAATTTATCTCATTTTATCCTCATATTCTAGAAAGTAGATGCTATTATTAGTCCCATTTTATACTTCAAGAAACTGAGGAAAAGAAATTCTGAAAATGGCCTTTATTGCATTTATAAAGGAACTTATAATAAAATTTCTTTATGAAACTTGAAAACAACATATTTGCATTTTTTAAAGAAAGAGAAAAGGAAAGGTTTCACCATATCCATATTCAAATATAAGCATAAAAATGCATGCAAAATTCATAAAGAAAGTTTTTGAATTACATGACACTTAAATTTGCTATATAATTTAGCATAGGAATAGAGCAGTATGACTTGTGAATTCATTGATATAAGGAACTTCCAGAGAGTAAAACTTTCTTAAGCAGAGCAGATTGAGACCTTCTCTGCAACATTTAGTCTTAGATAGTTGCCTAGAATAGTTAGCAATAAAGTGACTTGTCCAGGGCCATACAACCAGTGAGTTTCAGAGTACTTGAAGCCAGTTGTTCTTGGTGTTAGGGTAGAACACACTGTCTCTAATGGAAAATTGTCGATGATTTAACTTGATGGAGGTGACTTTTTTTTACATGAATACAAGTTTGTAAAAACAATGACATTAAAGAATCAACTTTTTACTTGATACTTCAATCATGGGGCAGCTAGGTGGTGCAGTGGATAGAGCACTAGCCCTGAAGTCAGGATGACCTGAGTTCAAATCTGGTCTCAGACACTGAATACTTCCTGGCTGTACGACCCTGGGAGAGTCACTTGACCCCAATTATCTAAGCAAAAAAAAGAAAAAGAAAAAGAAAAAGAAAAGAAAGAAAGGAAAAAAAAAGAAACTTCAATCAATTTATGCTCTCATCTCTGATTTGGTAAGAACTACTGCATCTTTGTGTATCTCCAGCACACAGCACAGTACTTAGAACAGAATAGGTTCTTAATGTTTATTAATCTATTGATCTCATTCTTCTAAAGAGCCATTGTCTATCCATGTTTTTGTCTTCTGGTCAACTCTTGTCTTTGTCATCTTGTGTCCTGAGTCTTCTTCTAGATCTTTTGAGATAACATGATGTGTGCGGGGGAATATGGGAGTGGAGGACAGGATAAGGGGGGGAAACAAGTATTTATGAAGTGCCAAACCTATGCTCAGAGCTTTAGGAATATCATCTCATTTGATAATCACAACAACCTAGAGAGGTTAGTGCTATTATTATGCCCATTTTACAGTTGAGGCAACTGAGGCAGAGAAATGAAGTGACTTATTTGGGGTCACACAGGTAGTGTCTGAGGCCAGTTTTGAACTTACCTTCACATCCAGCACTATATCCACTGCACCATATTCATGACAGATAAATACCAGTAGAACACACGTGCACTTTGCATGGTTGACTATAAAGTCTGGACTAGCTCTCAGAGGACCTGGGTCCTTGGAGGAGTGAAGGAGGCAGAAAGGCCATGTGGTTGGTCAAAAATAGACTCTAGAACCTGGCATATTCTCTTGTGTCTGTGGCTGAGAGAGCATTCCCAGTTGTCCCAGACCTTAAATACTTCAGTATGATTATATCATTACACCACATTGAGCACTTGCAACCATTACATCACCACAGAGAACCATTATCTCACATTGAATAGGTACTTAACTATAAGTACCATGCCAACCTAGATTTAAGTATACCTTTTCAGAGTTCTGGACCTCTATAATTGACTTATCTCCTTTTCTGATCATACATTTTTGGATGATATTTTTTAGGATGCTTTTAGTATATAATTAACAGAAACCTAGGATTATAGTTCCAGAACTGGAAAGGTTCTCAGAGATTATTTAATCTAACATCCTTGTTTTAAAAATGGGGAAACTAAAATCCAGGAAATTTTAGTGAATCAGTCACTCAATGATGATGTCAGATAGTAGTTATCAGAGATGGGAAGAGAAATCAGTTCGTCTTTCTTTGGAGTCATCCTTTGCTCTTTTTACTGTACAATGTAATGCTTTATTGGTCATACAGTGAAAGAAAATAGATATATACATATGTGCATATGTGTGCTTGGATGTGCATATAATATGTACATATGCATGTATGTATATATGAACATTATTGTGACTTTAATTCTTTGAAGTCTGCCTCATTACATGATTCACACTAATAAAGAATGAATAAAATAATTATTTTTTGTCAAACTCTGAAATGGGATGTGAACTTAGGTCTTCCTGATTCTGAGGCCAGTTCTATATTATTTGTCATGCTGCCTTTCATAATTCAGAAGAATATTTGAATTAGTGAAAGAAAAATGATTTTAAAATGGATCTTGGGGTAGTTAGGTGGCTAAGTGAATAGAAAATCAGTGAGGAGGACCTGAGTTCAAATATGGCCTCAGACACTTACCATTAATAGTGTGACCCTAGGCAAGTCATTTTACCCCAATAGCCTTCCCCCCAAACCCAAAACAACAAAAATGAACAAATAAAAAGATGGGACTTTCTTTTAGGGAGAAGATAGGGGTGATTCAAAGCAATATGGCAATGCCCAAATGCATCCAGCCAACTTACTATTTTCTATTAAATATTAAGCCCATGGGAGATGCCCTATACAGAGTATAAAAACAAGAGGAATTTCTTCCAAAAAATGAGATACTCCAGATAATCCTATTTGTGGTTGATAGTTTCCTGATTACATAAAGTGCCACAATTTTGTCAAACATAAAGGAATTAAGATGGTAATGAAAGAAAGAGGACTTTTATTTATTCAGTCAATAAGTCAGATAGCCATTTATAATCTTTTTTTGTTAAGGAAATCAAAGAAGCTGAACTGTGGGTAACTATTGTTAGTAGTCTTGGCGATGGCATATTTTTCTCTTGAATATTGAAATTGCCTGTACCTGGTAGGAAAAAGCAAGGAGGAACTCTCTTTTCTGAAAGGCTGGCCCATTTTACTGTATTACTTTATTTATTGTATTACTGTATTTATTGAGCTGAACTTCTAGGAAGGCAAAGAATGTGAGTGTGTGTGTGTGTGTGTGTGTGTCTCTGTGTGTGTGTGTGTGTGTGTGTGTGTGTGTGTGTGTGTGTGTATACAGCACAGCTACTGGGTTCTGATGTTCCTCAGTGGCTTTCTCTTTATTTATTTCTTTGTGGTAACTTATTATTTATAACGCAGTTTCACACTGTAAAAAAGGAAATAATAATTATGTGGATGAAATAATATATGTAAAAGCACTTTGTAAACCTTAAAGCCTTATATAACATTGTCACTATCACCATCATATTTTGCTAGGGAAGACTTGAGTGCTAGTCTGTGTTGTGAATTGACTAAGACTTTAGACACAGATGGTGGAATTAATTAATATAACAATATCAGTGATAACTCCTTGATAATACTGTCTAAGACTTACAATCTTCTCTTGGGTGTCCTTGTATCATAGTCATGGTTAATTTGCGAGAGTTGGCATGAAATTCTTAGTGAATCAGCTGATTTGTAAATTGATGCAATTATTTGGCTTCCTGTAGATATAACCAAAATTTCTAACGGAAATTCATATTTATGACTCATAATTTTATACCTATACAGCTCTTGTTATGTTAACTGAACTTCACATGAGTGGAAAAATGAAATTTTGAAAGAAATTTTATGAGTTGAGACAAAACATTACATTCAATTTATATACACATGCCCCCCATATATAAATATCAAGCAGTTATATGATTTAGATAAAATGAAAAAAAAAGTCTCAATAACAATAGACAGACAGGATAAGGGAGAACTTTTTGAGAAAATTATAATTTTAAATGAAATAGAATTGTGGTAGCCCTGATTCCCAGATCCTTAGTTTATGTTATATGCTCTTTGTAAGCCAGATTAACAATAGCCCAAGAACATTAAAGTGTTAACAAGTGACCTCTGTGTCAGCCTCAAACTAATCAATTGAAATCATTGTTTTTTACAGTACTTTAATGATCCAGTCAGTGCTCTGAAAAATGACTGCATTTCTGTCATCTTCCCATAAGGAATAAAATAAATGAACTCTTCAGCATCACAGCTTTAATGACAACCCCACAATTCATACATTTTAAATAAAGTTCGTAATTGGCTGTCTGTGAAGTAAAAAAGTATACTAGAGCACTGAATGCCTAAATATGGCTATTACAATATTTTTTTATTCTTTGCCAATCTAAAATTAATGAAAAACCTTTCTTGCTATGACCTTGACAATGGTTCAGCAACCTTTTTGAATCCTCAGAGGTTGTTAGATTTTCCCCTGTGAAAAAATGATGTAAAGAATTTGCTGTTGAACATTTTTAATTAGTCACTAGAAGGAAACTTCAAGACAGGCAGGAAATCTGAAAGTCATTGATTGGATTTCTTTAGGAAAGCGGGGGTGGGGAGGAGGGATTTAAAAAAAAAAAACTATTAGCTAATTCTTAATGATTAGGTTTCCCAGTCTGTCTATTTTTTATATACCCCAACCCCATTCCTAGTTTTCCAAATTTCTGGAAGGAAAGGGTGTATTTAGAGTTGCAATCTCTGATTGGCACTAAAAAGTTTTCCTAATATTTTTAGGAAAGAAGAGAAAACTTAATTTTTTTTTTTTTTTTTTTGCATTTTGGCTTAAACCATGGTGACTGTGCCTGAAGTTTGTTCCTGAAGAAGCTCTGAATGTTCTTTTATGATATGAGCAATCCACCCTGCTGAATCTGGCACTTTTAAATATTATCTACCAGGTTAATTAAATTTAATTTATTGGTCAATGATTTGAAAATGTATAGGGGACTGTAAATTCATCATGAACCAATGGTGTAATATGACATGCTGTGATGACTGTGTATTTAAAATCAGCCAGAGTCAGGAATTCAGGTTAAGGAAAAAATCTTCAATCTTTATTGAAGTGAAGAGATGAAGAAGGATTGTGATAGTAATATAGGCAGACAGGAAGCCAGCTAGCAGAGGGAGATTGGAGGTCAAGGGCGGTCACGATAGCATTGCTAGCAGCTATGTCAAGAAGCCATCCAGCAGTCTCTCCTTCCACTTCCCTTTTCACTCCCCAGCCTCCACCCACCAAAATTGTCATTTCCTATACAACACATCAGGACTTGCACAAAGAGTGGGTGAGGACCATTCTTTCTCCAAGCATATATAGTAACAGAGTATGGTCCAATTACTATTTAGCCTCACGTGCTTGGGACCTCAGTGCATCAACTCAAGCCTCAGCCCATTACATTTCCTGCTTTCTTTTGTTTTAGAACACAGGTGGTCATGCCATCCCTGACTCCTCAGGGAGGTCAGAGCCCCCAAGGGGAGGTGATCACACCCTCCCTGACTTTTCAGGAAAGGAGGTGAAAGCACTGAAAAGGAGGTGATCATGACCCCCCAACTTCTCAGGAAGGGAGATGAAAAGTACCAAAGGGAAGTGGGGGTTGCTAGCAGGTTTCTGGGCTGAAGGGTCTTATTATGCATAAACCCATCAGCATGGGAGGTATTACACAAGCACATAGCAATAATGCAGAGGCTATTAGTGATGACTCTCCCCAGTCAGTGCAGGCTTGATGTGGTGTAACAAACATGAATTGTACACGCAAATAACGGTATAACAAACAATATAAATCAACATGGTGTTGTAAAAGATTGCCAGAAATCCTAGAAGGAGAGTATGTAAACAGCAGTCACACATATGCCTTCTTCAGCAGCCAAGAGATAGTCCAAAACCAATCTATTGTCCATTGCTTCACATATCAGGGAATCCAATGATCCCCCCAAGTTTTTGAAGAACTGCAAAAGTCTTTTTATGTGTAAGGGAATCCAATGATTCCAGCAGATTTTGAAGTCCTATAACAATCTTATCATTTCTCAGAAAATCCAATGACTCCTGAGGGCTTTCAAGTCTTATGTCTCAAAGAATCCAATGATTCCTGAGGGTTTTCAAGTTCTACAACAATCTTATCAAGTCTCAGAGAATCCAATGATTCCTGAGGGTTTTGAAGTCCAACAATTTTTGATATCCATGAGTCAAACACCATAAACATGCCCCAAAGCTAATATTACTTTAACCTGTATTATTAGGGGCATGCTGTCAAGGAATGCAAAAATACAGTTTTGGACACTATGCCATGCTTAATCCTTTTACAGTCAGAAGACATTTGAAATGTCACATTTGGTTTCAGATGACATATTTTAAGGAGGACATTGATAAGCTATAGAGGATGCAGAGCAGGGTGATTAGAGATGATTAGATCATATTATAATGAAGCCTAGGCCATGGAGCTGGAGATGTTTAACTTCTATAATATATAAAGGGAGGACAGCAAAGCTGTCCCAAATTTGTTGAGATTTAATTATGCGTATTGGACATAAAATGTAGGAATGACAGACTTCTGGCAAAGGAAAGAGTCAACTAGCAAATGTTAGTTAGAATGTATTTGTCAGAATTTGAAAATATAATCAAAATTTAAAATATCTTTAAAATAAAAGGAGGGGGGAGACTGATTAGTCACTGAGTGTATTCACCAAGTTGAATTATTTTTTTCCAGGGAGGAGGATTTGGATCTATAATTTCCTCCAAGCTAGACACTATAAATAATATATAATAAGGTAGCAAGGATATTAATAGAGATGTCCAGAAGTTTGCAAAAGATAAAAATCTAAAGAGTCAATAAAAAGATCCATGATCTCAAATATCTTTATACAAATGCACTAGGTATGGATAACCAAATGATGAACAATATATCCAAAAGTAGGAGGAAAAAAAAAAAAAACTTAATTAGTATTACTGAGGCATGGCAAGACCAGATTCATAAAAGAACTATGGCTCTGGAAGAGCTTATCCAAAAGAAACAGAATAGAAAAAAAAAATAATGAGGTAGGAAAGTGGTAGAATATACTATTTATTAGGAATATGTGTTTATGTAAAGAAATACAGTTATAAGAAATATACTCAGGTTCTCTTTTCCAGAGCCAGATAAACTTCATATCACTTTGGGGTTCTAGGATGGCCTGAAGTATTTGTAATGTATTTTCTTTACCACTGGCTTGAACCCAAAAATGCCTGTGTTATCTCAGTTATTAGATGTCTGGCACTAGCACCCCAGTTCTATTTAACATTTGGGTAGCTTTTACAAAATGACATGTATTTCAAAGATTTAACATGAACAATTAGGTAAACTAAACTTTTCCCAATATCTTTGGGAAGATACTCTTCCTCCATAATATCTCAAATTCTAGGGGAGTAGACCCAAAACTCATTTACTACATAGCATTGATCCTATCACATTCACACTCAAAGTTAGCATTTCTGCTGGGAAATTCTTCATTTTAGCTTTTGATGACATGAGTCTAGAAGGTAATTTCCAAAGATCGTTATTTAATCTTTTGGTCATTGATGCTAATCTAGCTGGATTCTGACTCATGGGCCCTTTGACTCACTCTCCAATGGTTAGAAATTCTATTCCCTGTGAATGAAAAAAGAATGAATAAAATAGTCAGTGACCCAGATGCCTTTTCTTTGGGGTCATGTAGCCTCAGAGAGAAGAGGCCTCAATGTCGATCTTACAGAATGATCTCTCACTGGAAAAATTGAGTGAGTTACTGAATTCCCTTAGACATGAATGGAACAAAGGGGATACCAGCCAAAGTGAAGATTTTAAGTTTTCTGATTGCACAGCTAATCAATGGTGGATTTTCTCTGACATAGGGTTAAATAATTGTACTCAATTATAAAATGTAGACATATTTTGTACATTCACTCCAAAGCACTTCTTTTATACATCATTGTGATTCTTCTAGAAGAAAGAAATAATTAAAGTTTGCACATCAGACTACCATTACAAAGGAAAAACATTCTCTCTCTCTCTCTCTCTCTTCTCTCTCTCTCTCTCTCTCTTTATCTCTCTCTCTCTCTCTCTCTCTCTTTCTCTTTATTTCTATGTGTATCTCTCTCTCTCTCTCTCTCTCTCTCTCTTTCTCTCTCTCTCTCTCTCTCTCTCTCTCTCTTTCTTTCTTTGTTTCTATGTGTGTGTGTCTCTCTCTCTGTGTCTGTCTCTGCCTATCTCTCTGTCTCTATTTCTCTATCTGTCTCTGTCTTTGGCTCTCTCTGTCTCCTTTTCCCAATGTTACTAATGTAGAATTATTTTTTTTTAGATTTCAGTCACTTTCCTAGCAATTACTTCTTTAGAAGAGAGGATACCCCAAGCTTATCTCTGCCAATTTGACTCTTTCCCACCAATGCTAGTTCATAAAAAAAAAAAAAACTCACTAATCTAAGCAGATAGCAAGGAAAAATCAGAAAAAATGACACAGATTTGAGTTTGCCAGGTAATACACAATGTATATGTGACCTTTCCAAAGGGAGAGAATTATTTTAATTCACAAGATATTTAGATTTCACCTGAAGGTAAATTTCTCAAAATCCAGGAAGGCAAGCTACAAATCAGGAAACTGTTGAGAAGCCGCCTTTCTACCATATAGATGTCTTCTAAAATCTGTTGTCTCTTTCTCTGGGCCTTACCCTGAAGAGAGTTTGAAGCCCCATGTTTCTTCTCTTAAGTCAGTAATGAAGAATAATGTCTCTTCTTTTTAAAACTCTCACATCAATTCTACTCCTCACAGACATAAATTCATCATTCTCACCATCAATTGAATATCTTCCAGGCTTGAAACCCAGATTATAGAAGTCTGGACAGGCAACAGAGAATGAATACAAAGGTTTGGTATAACCCATGACAGTAAATGTCAGGAGTTACAAACCTTGGAATAGGAAAGGTTTGGTGAGAAAAGCCAAGGACTACAGAAACAAATTTATTTTGGAAAAGTTTAGAATCAACTTCTGCTTTGTGTTGGCAGGACCTGGTAACAGATGATATAGAGGTAGGTAGAGCTGTTAAATTATAGTTTTAATTTCTGTTTTCACTGCCAAAGAGGATAATCTTTTGGTCAGAAAGCACAGAAGAAAAATGATTAAAAGGGTGCAGACATCTGAGATAAAGGTCACACTGAATTATGAGAATTAAATTCACTGTCTTTAATATGTTCAAAGGTTTCTACATATTGCATCTTCTGTTAATGAAAGCTAGAAATTATAACTGTTGAATCATTGTTAAAGTCCTTTGAAAGATAGGAGAGAATATCACATGACCAGAGCTGAGACAATTCCTGTTTTGTCCTCCCTCCTCCCTTACAGACAAGAGAAGAAATTTGTGTGTGCAGTCTCTAGATCAGTAAGTTTGATTTTGATTCCTGATAACAATGAATATTAATGAAGTTTTTTAAAAGGAAGAATGATCACAAATGGCCACCTTGGCTTCAGGCCTAAGGAAACTTATCCCTCTCTCTTTTTAAAGAAAGTTACTAGAACACTATTGATACAATTTGTCTAGGTTTTTAGAAAACATTTGATAAAACTCTTCATGCTAATCTTGGGAGAAAATATTTCCTACATCAGGGCTTCTTAAACTTTTTCCACACGACTCCTTTTTGTCTGAGAAATTTTTTATGGGACTTTGAGAATATAGATATATAAAATGGGTATACAAATCAAACATTTACTGATTAACAAATTATATTTTCAGGATTCTCTACATTCAGTTATGAGATCCCATGTGGAGTCACAAACCACAGTTTAAGAAGCTGGGTCCTATGTTAAGGGCACATAAGATGTTTGTTGAATTGTGTAAATGATTGGCTGGATATAAAGAACATTTATGAATTGTTATATATAAACTTCAAAGATCTTTAATGGAGTGCCTCTGGGATTGGTGTGTGAGCTCTCCTGTTTAGCACTGCTATCAGTACTTTGGCTGGTAGCTTATACATCAGGATGATTGAATTTGTAGTAGGCACAAAACAAAGAGAGATGGATAATATACTGAATGAAAAAGTTAAAACTTTAAATGGTCTCAACAGTCCAAAAAAGTAATTAAATCAGATGAAATTTAATAGGCATGAATATAAAAGTCAAACTTCAAATAAAAAAATCAACTGTACAAATCAAGATGGGAGAGGCTTGGAAGTCCTTCTGAAAAAAAATGAGACTTTAGAAGACTTTCAGATCAATGAGTCATCTGCATTATATCACAGATAATTAACTAAAGTAATTTTAAGTACAATTGGATATTCAATACTGGAGGTGATAATATTGATCCATTTGTTTCATCAGACAACATTTGACATTCTGTTAAGGTGTAGGTATTACCTTTATGGATGGACGTTGCTAATCTAGACCACTATAAAGAATGTACTAGATCTGTGAAATAGAAAGTTCTTTGAGAGTGAGAAATGCTTAAGAAATTTCTAATAATAGTTTTTATTTTCAAAATAAATGCAAAGATAATTTTCAACAATTATCCTTGCAAAACCTTATGTTCCATTTTTTTCTCTTTTCCTCCTTCTCTCTTTCCCCCTCCCCTAGACAGCAAGTAATTTAATACAGGTGAAACATGTGCAACTCTTCCAAACATGTTTCCTTATTTATAATGCTGCACAAGAAGAATCAGATCAAAAAGGAAAAAAAAATGAGAAAGAAAAAAAAAAAGCAAGCAAACAACAACAACAAAGGTGAAAATACTATATTATGATCTAGATTCAGTCCCCCTACATTCAGTCCTCTCTCTATGAAGATGGTTCTCTCCAACACAAGTCTACTGGAATTTGCCTGAATCATCTCATTATTGAAAAGAGCCAAATTCATCATGGTTGATCATCACATAATCTTTTTGCTATATACAATGTTCTCTTGGTTCTACTCACTTTGCTTAGTATTAGTTCATGTAAATCTCTTCAGGCCTTTCTGAAATCACCTTGCTGATAGAAGAATAATATTCTATAGCATTCATAAGCCACAACTTATTCAGCCATTCTCTAACCAATGGATATCCATTCAGTTTCCAGTTCCTGGTCACTACAAAAATGACTGCTACAAACATTTTTGCACATGTAGGTCCTTTTCCATTTTTTAAGATCTCTTTGGGATATAGGACCAGTAGAAACACTGCTGGACCAAAGGATATGCACAGTTTGATAATCCTTTGAGTATAATTCCAAATTGTTGTGAGAAATACTTTTTTTAAAATAACTTTTTATTGATAGAACTCATGCCAGGGTAATTTTTTACAACATTATCCCTTGCATTCACTTCTGTTCCGATTTTTCCCCTCCCTCTCTCCACCCCCTCCCCCAGATGGCAAGCAATCCTTTACATGTTGAATAGGTTACAGTATATCCTGGATACAATATATGTGTGCAGAACCGAACAGTTTTCTTGTTGCACAGGGAGAATTGAATTCAGAAGGTATAAATAATCTGGGAGGAAAAACAAAAATGCAAGCAGTTTATATTCATCTCCCAGTATTCTTTCTTTGGGTGTAGCTGCTTCTGCCCATCTTTGATCAATTGAAACTGAATTAGCTCTCTTTATCGAAGAGATCCACTTCCATCAGAATACATCCTCAAACAGTATCATTGTTGAGGTATATAATGATCTCCTGGTTCTGCTCATTTCACTCAGCATCAGTTCATGGAAGTCTCGCCAGTCCTCTCTGTATTCATGCTGCTGGTCATTCCTTACAGAACAATAATATTCCATAACGTTCATATACCACAATTTACTCAACCATTCTTCAATTGATGGGCATCCATTCAATTTCCAGCTTCTAGCCACTACAAACAGGGCTGCCACAAACATTTTGGCACATACAGGTCCCTTTCCCTTCTTTAGTATCTCTTTGGGGTATAAGCCCAGTAGAGACACTGCTGGATCAAAGGGTATGCACAGTTTGATAACTTTTTGAGCATAGTTCCAAATTGTGTGAGGAACACTTTTTGAAAATTTTATTGATTTTATTTATAATTTATGGAATAGAACAAACATTTCTATAATATAGTACAACAATCACATGAAATTGCAAATTCATTGTGTATGATTTGCTAATCTTGTTAAATATATAATAGTTATCATTTAAATTCCGTTTTTGCTTTCTTTCCCCTCCTCCATTCTAGAGATGGCTACCTTTAGACACAATATTTAACTAAATCTTTATCTATGTGTGTGTATATGTGTGTGTGTGTGTGTGTGTGTGTGTGTGTGTGTAAAATCATTCAATACATACTTCTATTTTTCAATTCCTTCTCTGGATGCAAATAGTATCTTCATTCATATGTCCTTTGAAATTAATTTGAGTGTTTATAATAGTCAAAAGGATTTAGTCATTCAATGTTTTCCTTAAAACAAAATTCTATCTTGGTTCTTCTCACTTAACTGTTATGGGCCAGAACTCTAAAGTTGAAACAAAGGATTCTTACAAGGTACTAAGTTAGCATGATTCAGTATGATTGATTTAATCCTACAAGGAGATGTTATGGGCCAGAACTTGAAACAATGGTTAGCATTGATTTAATCCTACAACAAATAATGGTTTCCTAGTGATATAATGATTGGTGTATACTCTTTGTGGAACATATAAGCTAAAAACTCTCAGGGCCACAGAGCACAAGTGCACTAGAAGCTCTCTGAGGCTGAGACAGATTCATTCCATCTTCCACCTTTGTGGTGGTTGTAGGCTAAAGCACAAACCTTTGGTGTCGGGGAGATTCAGAGGGCAGAGAAGGAAGGCAGGAACTCAAGTTCTTGGTACCAAGGAGAAAGATAGGCCCTCAGAAAAATTAGCTGAGTCCCAAATGAAGGAGACAATAAAGGATTTGGACTTTACCCCCTGGATGCATTTAGGTAATTACTGAACTGAAACGAAGGCTGCTCCCAGAGACCCCAAGAAAACCTCAACAGAGAACATTACATTTAGAGAGAATTTTACACTTGACTCTTTGTTATTTTGTGCAAGTCTATCCATATTTTTTCTAAAATATTTGAGTTTATCATTTATTTCACAATAGCATTCAACCCAATTATATACCATAACTTATTCAGCTATTTCACTATTGATGGACCTCCTTACAACTTCCAGTCTTTATTACTTCAAAGAGAGCTTCTAAAAATATTTCAGAACATATAGGTTATTTTCCTTTTCCCCGTAATCATCTTCAGAAATAGATTTAGTAGGGGTATTTCTAGGTAAAGGCAATTTTAATAATGCTTGGATCAATTCACAATTCCACAAAAATGTTGATGTCCCAATTTTTCCATATAACATTGGTTGCTTTTCCCTTCAATCATATTAGCCAATCTGATAGCTATAAAACAATATCTTAAGGTTGTTTTAATTTGTATTTTTCTAACCAATAATGATTTAGAGCACTTTTATATTACTAAAAACTATTTTGATTTCTTCATCCGATATAACTTCCAGCAGCAAATAAATATAGAACTCTTGTATTGAATTATTTTGTTTATTTTTCTTTGTTGTATCTCTCATAGTACAAGGGACATGGTCATTTATTAATGAAATATTTTAAAATTAAATCAAATTGAATGAAGGGCCTTACATTATGCTGTTGAAGGAAATAAGCATGATTAGCTAAGAATTGTTTTTTGGGAGGACATAATAGCTATTTTTGAACATCTGTAGGATTGAGATGTAAGAGAGATTAGTTTTTGTTCTACTTCTTCCTAGAAGATAGGAGCATAAAAAATGGAAGTTGAAAGGAGGAAAATGCAGGATTGATATAATAAATACTTAGAACTCTCCATCAGTAAAACATGCTGTTTTGAGAGGCAATGAATTCCCTTTACTTGAGGAAAGGTTGCACTATTACTTTTCAGAGATTTTATAGAGGGCATTCTTATTAGATATAAGTTGAACTAATAGTCACTTTCAAAACTGATATTCTGTGATGTAGACTGGCCCCAGAGTTCAGAAATATGATTAGCTTATAGAAGTCATGAAGAAACAAATTTAAGCTTCACATGAAGAAGATCTTCCTTACAGTTCAAGCATCCCAATTTGGAATGGGCTGCCCTTGAGTATTAGTGAAAGCCCCAAATGGCTATTTGGTGAGTCTATTTCATATGAGTTTGTTCATCATCAGTTGAATTAGATGGTCTCCGAGATCCCTTTTGATGTTGAAATTCTGTGAATGTAACCATTAATTTGGTTGTCAGTTTTCTTTTTAAGGGTGATTAGTTTAGCCTAAGGGAGATAATTACATAGTTTATCTTAAGAATTAATATTTACTGTTGATAAATCACATAATATTCAGCAAGAACTTAAATTACTCTGCTTTTCCCTGAGAAATAAATTAACTTTTTAGACTTCCAAAGTAGGAGAAGAGAATTTATTCCTATGTATCAAGTTCTGTGGACTTTTACCAGTCTCTGATTTGCTACCAACAACTTCTAGTTTCCTTGATCTAGGGTGGATATTTGATTTTCCTTCCCCCCACTTATCCCATCCTTTTCTCTCATTTCTCACTGAGAGTTCATTGTTGCCTTTGCTTTTTGTGTCCACCATCTGTCCCAATAAGCCTGCATAGTAACCCTGTAAATAAGTGATGCAATCTTCAACTTGGCATCCTGCCAAGAAATACTGTCATTTTCATTTATTTAATACAGTATTACAAAACCTGAAATGAATTACAGCATAATCATAGGGATAAAAGATACCCCTGTGGCCTGGAAAACTTAATATGCCTCAAAGTTACTCTCTTGTAAGTAATGGAGGCACTGGGATTGTCAAGCTCAACAACTTTAAATTTTCCAATTTTCTTTACTGTCAAGGTTATATTTGATAGTGTAAGTTCTTAATTAACCAACGCATTTTTATTAAAAATGCCAATTATCATAATATAATATACAGATCTAAATTGTAATGAGGTTTATTAACATGCAACTTATGGTTCTGTTTTTCCCTAGAGTATGAAATATTATGTGTGAATAAATAAATGCTGCCCAGAATGAATATCATTTATTACCAGGAAATAGACAGTGGAAAAGGTTAATGAAATCTGAATGTATTAGCAAATTTGAACTGAAAATGAATTATTTTAAAACAAAAGATAAAAGAGAGATTGAATTTTTATTATCTCGCCAATATTTGGTAAGGTTAACTGAAATCTTGAATTCCCTTTGGGAAATCACAGATAAAGCTTCTACCATTCCTTATTGTCTCTAGTTGGAATTCATCTCTTCATCTGAATGGACTCAGAACTTTGTACTTTCCTTATTTATCTGTATTCCATTTTGCACCATAATTGTGCACATCCCTGACATCTCCTCTATTTCATTACTGGTTTCTTGAGGACAGGGACTATTTAATTTATCTTTTTGTAGCATCTTGCCTATAGCAAATGGTTAATAAATGTGTGTGAATGAATGAATGGATAACTGAATAATATACACTATTTACTTTGAATATACTATAGGCTAATATTTTTCTAAATTCTCTCTCTAATCCCTCATTATGGCATAAAGGTGTCTCTGTGGTCTTGAAGGTTATATATGGTGCAGGAGCTCTGGTAAGTTAAGTTGGGAAGACTTCCCTTATTGATCTGACAATGAATGGTTTTCCACCAATTTATTTATGTGGAAAGACTCATCCTAATACCAGAAAGTTGGTCAAAGTTTATATATATATATATATATATATATATATATATATATATGATTTGGTAGATATAGATATAGATAGATAGATTTATATATATATTTTTTGTGGTTACAGCAAATCATTAAACTATATAGTAAGAGATTAAGTACTACAATGTTTGGGGAAGGATTTATACAGATGAAATTATGGATCTTAGGAGGCATCATTATAGGCTTCTTTATAGACATAAAATAATATATAGTCTCTGTTGCTTGTAGAAATCTGGTTTTGTGTATTCAATAGTCATAAGTCAGATTGCACACCTGAACTGACTTTACAAATGACTTGAAATCTATCTATGGTGATAATAATCAAGAGAAGTCCTTTAAGTAGTTAGTGAGAATTTAGTTATTACAATGGTCAAATTTTACATAGAGCATTGCTATTAGAATTTTACAAAAATAATCACTACCAATCCTCATAACCATCCTGTGATATAGGTGGTATAATATAAAAATTTCCAAGGTTTCTATGTGGTATCTCATTTGTCTCTCACAACAAGCCTGAAGGGAGATTCTATTATTATCATCTGCTTTTAAAACTGAGAAAACTGAAGCTCCTAGAGATTAAGAGCCTCCCAAAGTCATATACCTAGTAAGTCTCTAAGGCAGGATTTGAATGCAACTCTTTTTTTTTTTTAATTTTTATTTAATAATTACTTTATATTGACACTCGTTTCTGTTCCAATTTTTTTTCCCTCCCTCCCTCCACCCCCTCCCCTAGATGGCAAGCAGTCCTTTATATGTTGGATATGTTGCAGTATATCCTAGATACAATATATGTTTGCAGAACCGAACAGTTCTCTTGTTGCATAGGGAGAATTGGATTCAGAAGGTAGAAATAACCCGGGAAGAAAAACAAAAATGCAGATAGTTCACATTCGTTTCCCAGTGTTCTTTCTTTGGGTGTAGCTGCTTCTGTCCGTCATTTATCAATTGAAACTCAGGTCTCTTTGTCAAAGAAATCCACTTCCATCAAAATATGTCCTCATACAATATCGTTGTCGAAGTGTATAATGATCTCCTGGTTCTGCTCATTTCACTTAGCATCAGTTCATGTAAGTCTCGCCAGTCCTCTCTGTATTCACCCTGCTGGTCATTTCTTACAGAACAATAATATTCCATAACATTCATATACCACAATTTACCCAGCCATTCTCCAATTGATGGGCATCCATTCATTTTCCAGTTTCTAGCCACTACAAACAGGGCTGCTACAAACATTTTGGCACATACAGGTCCCTTTCCCTTCTTTAGTATTTCTTTGGGATATAAGCCCAATAGAAACACTGTTGGATCAAAGGGTATGCACAATTTGATAATTTTTTGGGCATAATTCCAGATTGTTCTCCAGAATGGTTGGATTCGTTCACAACTCCACCAACAATGCAATAGTGTCCCAGTTTTCCCGCATCCCCTCCAACATTCATCATTATTTTTTCCTGTCATCTTAGCCAATCTGACAGGTGTGTAGTGGTATCTCAGAGTTGTCTTAATTTGCATTTCTCTGATCAATAATGATTTGGAACACTCTTTCATATGAGTGGTAATAGTTTCAGTTTCATCCTCTGAAAATTGTCTGTTCATATCCTTTGACCATTTATCAATTGGAGAATGGCTTGATTTCTTATAAATTTGAGTCAGTTCTCTATATATTTTGGAAATGAGGCCTTTATCAGAACCTTTAACTGTGAAAATGTTTTCCCAGTTTGTTGCTTCCCTTCTAATCTTGTTTGCATTAGTTTTATTTGTACAAAGGCTTTTTAATTTGATGTAATCGAAATTTTCTATTTTGTGGTCAGTAATGGTCACAAATTTCTTTCTCCTCCACAAGTCTGAGAGATAAACTATTCTATGTTCCTCTAATTTATTTATAATCTCGTTCTTTATGCCTAGGTCATAGACCCATTTTGATCTTATCTTGGTATATGATGTTAAGTGTGGGTCCATGCCTAATTTCTGCCATACTAATTTCCAATTATCCCAGCAGTTTTTATCAAATAATGAATTCTTTTCCCAGAAGTTAGGGGCTTTGGGTTTGTCAAACACTAGATTGCTATAATTGACTATTCTGTCTTGTGAACCTAGCCTTTTCCACTGATCCACTAAACTATTTCTTAGCCAATACCAAATGGTTTTGGTGACTGCTGCTTTATAATATAATTTTAGATCAGGTACAGCTAGGCCACCTTCATTTGATTTTTTTTTTTCATTAATTCCCTTGAGATTCTCGACTTTTTATTGTTCCATATGAATTTTGTTGTTATTTTTTCTAGATCAATAAAATATTTTCTTGGAAGTCTGATTGGTATAGCACTAAATAAATAGATTAGTTTAGGGAGTATTGTCATCTTTATTATGTTCGCTCGGCCGATCCAAGAGCACTTAATATTTTTCCAATTATTTAAGTCTGACTTTATTTGTGTGGAGACTTTTTTATAATTTTGCTCATATAATTCCTGACTTTCCTTTGGTAGATAGATTCCCAAATATTTTATGGTATCAACAGTTATTCTGAATGGAATTTCTCTTTGTATCTCTTGCTGTTGGGTTTTGTTGGTGATGTATAAAAATCCTGAGGATTTATGGGGATTTATTTTGTAGCCAGCTACTTTGCTAAAATTATGAATTATTTCCAATAGCTTTTTAGTAGAATCTCTGGGGTTCTCTAGGTATACCATCATATCATCTGCAAAGAGTGACAGTTTGGTTTCCTCATTGCCTACTCTAATTCCTTTAATTTCTTTCTCGACTCTTATTGCCGAGGCTAGTGTTTCTAATACAATATTAAATAATAATGGTGATAGTGGGCAACCTTGCTTCACTCCAGATCTTACTGGGAAAGGTTCCAGTTTTTCCCCATTGCATATGATGCTTACTGATGGTTTTAAATATATGCTCCTGACTATTTTAAGGAAAAGTCCATTTATTCCTATGCTCTCAAGTGTTTTTATTAGGAATGGATGTTGGATTTTATCAAATGCTTTTTCTGCATCTATTGAGATGATCATATGGTTTTTGTTTGTTTGGTTATTGATATAGTCAATTATGCTAATAGTTTTCCTAATATTGAACCAGCCCTGCACTCCTGGTATAAATCCTACTTGGTCATAGTGTATTATCCTGGGGATGATTTTCTGTAATCTTTTTGCTAATATTTTATTTAAGATTTTAGCATCAATATTCATTAGGGAGATTGGTCTATAATTTTCTTTCTCTGTTTTCAGCCTACCTGGTTTAGGTATCAGTACCGTGTCTGTGTCATAAAAGGAGTTTGGTAGGACTCCTTCAGTCCCTATTTTTTCAAATAGTTTATATAACATTGGAGTTAATTGTTCTTTAAATGTTTGGTAGAGCGACTTCCGGCCAAGATGGCTGAGAGGAAATACACTTCTGTGTAACCTCCGTGTTTTTCTCTCACTATTCATTTCATTTCATGCCTCTGAATTAATGCTCGACTGAAAAAAAACCATACAATTACTTACCAAGAGAAACCATCCTTGAGACTCGTCAAGAAAGGTCTGTTTTTGCGCGAGGGCGGGGACGGTATTTGGAAGCAGTCTGCGGGCAGCAGCAGCTGCAACCAGAGCACAGATAGCAGCTCAGAACCGAGTAGAGCGGAGAGGGGGTGGGGCGCGATCGCAGCCGTCTCTGCGGGGAGAGCTTTGCTATAGGAGCAAGTCAGCAGCCCAGCAGAGAAGCTAAAAACACCGGGGGTGAAGAATACAACCCCAAACAGCTGGAGTCTCTCGGGACCTGGCCAACCCTCCCCCATAGTGTCTTAGCCCGCTCGGATCTCAGAGCGCTCGGATCTCAGCGCGCAGGCGCCATAGCACAGTAGGACCCGTGCCTCACGAATACCCTGCCCCTCCCCCAAAGAAAGCAGCCTCCATTCAAGGGGTTTTTTTCCTTCTGTTTCTTTGATAGTTTGTCTTTGATAAATAGACAGAATGAGCAAGAAACTGAAAAAGAATTTAACCCTGGACAGCTTTTATACAGATAAAGAGCAGACTCCAAACCCTGAGGAGACTAAAAACAAACAGTCCCCAGGTGAATCCCCGAAGGAGGAGACCTTATGTCCCTCAGCACAGATGAATCTCATGGAGGAAATTAAAAAGGCTCTCACAAGGGAGCTAGAAGAAAAATGGGAAAAGGAGAGGGAGGCTCTGCAAAAAGAGAGGGAGGCTTGGCAAAAGAGCCTGGAGAAGTCAGTTAAAGAGAGAGTGGATAAAGAAACCAAATCCTTGAAAAATAGGATTGGTGAACTGGAAAACAAAATTGGCGAAATGGAAAAAAATTCCACAGAACAAAAGAACTCAATTGGACAATTAGAAAAAGATCTTAAAAAAGTGAGTGAAGAAAATACCTCACTGAAAATCAGGGTCGAACAATTGGAATTGAATGACTCGAGGAGACAAGAAGAATCAGTCAAGCAAATCCAAAAAAATCAAACAATGGAAAAGGATGTGAAATACCTTCTGGGGAAGACAACAGACCTGGAAAACAGATCCAGGAGAGACAACCTGAGAATCATCGGACTTCCAGAAAAGTATGATGAAAAAAAAAGCCTGGACACTATCTTCCAGGAAATTATCAAAGAGAACTGCCCAGAAGTCATAGAAATAGAAGGTAAAATAGACATTGAAAGAATTCATCGATCCCCTACTGAAAGGGATCCTAAAATCAAAACACCAAGGAATATAGTGGCCAAATGCCAGAACCCTCAGGCAAAGGAAAAAATACTGCAAGCGGCTAGAAAAACCCAATTCAAGTATCAAGGAGCCACAATAAGGATCACCCAGGATCTGGCAGCATCCACATTAAAGGATCGAAGGGCCTGGAATATGATATTCCGAAAGGCTAAGGAACTTGGTATGCAACCAAAAATAACTTACCCAGCGAGATTGAGCATCTTTTTCCAGGGAAGAACATGGACATTCAACGAAGTAAGCGAATTTCATCTATTTCTGATAAAAAAGCCAGAACTTAACAAAAAATTTGATCTACAAGCACAGAACTCAAGAGAAATCTAAAAGGGTAAAGATTAATCTTGGGAACTATATTTTGACTATATAGATGTATAAAGAATACATGTATACCTTGTTCTAGAAACTAGTTGTGGAAAGGACATTGTACTAGAAAAAAGGGAAAGTGGGGGTACTACATTTCATGAAGAGGCAAAGAAAACCTAGTATATCTGAGAGAAAGAATGGAGAGGGATGAAAATAGTGAGTATTTTACTGCTTTCGGAATTGGCATTAAGAGAAGAATTTTAGACATATTCAATCTATGGTGAAACTTCTCCCACCTCATTGAAAAGTGAGAAGGGAAAAGTGAAAAAGGAAGGAATAAGCTAAGTGGAAGGGAATACGGTAACTGGGAGGGAAAGGGGCAAGTTGGGGGGGGGAACTCTAAGGGGGGGGAAGGGATACTGAAAAAGGGAGGGCTGTGAGAAGCAAGGGGAGCTCACAAGCTTAATACTGGGAAGGGGGGGAAGGGAGTAAGAAGGGAGAAAAGCATAAACCGGGGTTAACAAGATGGCAAGTAATACAGAATTGGTCATTTTAACCATAAATGTGAACGGGGTAAACTCCTCTATAAAGAGGAAGCGGTTAGCAGAATGGATTAAAAGCCAGAATCCTACAATATGTTGTATACAGGAAACACACCTGAAGCAGGGTGATACATGCAGGTTAAAGGTAAAAGGTTGGAGCAAAATCTACTATGCTTCAGGTGAAGCCAAAAAAGCAGGGGTAGCCATCCTGATCTCAGATCAAGCTAAAGCAAAAATTGATCTAATCAAAAGAGATAAGGAAGGGCACTATATCTTGCTAAAGGGTAGAATGAATAATGAAGAAGTATCTATATTAAATATATATGCACCAAGTAGTGTAGCATCTAAATTCTTAAAAGAGAAATTAAGAGAGCTGCAAGAAGAAATAGACAGTAAAACTATAATAGTGGGAGATCTCAACCTTGCACTCTCAGAATTAGATAAATCAAACCACAAAATAAATAAGAAAGAAGTCAAAGAGATAAATAGAATACTAGAAAAATTAGATATGATAGATCTCTGGAGAAAATGTAATGGGGACAGAAAGGAGTACACCTTCTTTTCAGCAGTTCATGGAACTTATACAAAAATTGATCATATATTAGGACATAAAAACCTCAAACTCAAATGCAGTAAGGCAGAAATAGTGAATGCATCCTTTTCAGACCATGATGCATTGAAAATTACATTCAATAAAAAGCCACAGGAAAGTAGACCAAAAAATAATTGGAAACTAAATAATCTCATACTAAAGAATGATTGGGTGAAACAGCAAATTATAGACATAATTAATAACTTCATCCAAGAAAATGATAATAATGAGACATCATACCAAAATGTATGGGATGCAGCCAAAGCGGTAATAAGGGGAAATCTCATATCTCTAGAGGCCTATCTGTATAAAATAGAGAAAGAGAAGGTTAATGAATTGGGCTTGCAACTAAAAATGCTAGAAAAGGAACAAATTAAAAACCCCCAATCAAACACTAAACTTGAAATCCAAAAAATAAAAGGAGAGATCAATAAAATTGAAAGTAAAAAAACTATTGAATTGATTAATAAAACTAAGAGTTGGTTCTATGAAAAAACCAACAAAATAGACAAACCCTTAGTAAATCTGATTAAAAAAAGGAAAGAGGAAAATCAAATTGTTAGTCTTAAAAATGAAAAGGGAGAACTCACCACTAACGAAGAGGAAATTAGAGCAATAATTAGGAGTTACTTTGCCCAACTTTACGCCAATAAATTCGACAACTTAAATGAAATAGAAGAATACCTCCAAAAATATAGCTTACCTAAACTAACAGAGGAAGAAGTAAATATCCTAAACACTCCTATCTCAGAAAAAGAAATAGAACAAACTATCAATCAACTCCCTAAGAAAAAAACCCCAGGACCAGATGGATTTACATCTGAATTCTATCAAACATTTAAAGATCAATTAACTCCAATGCTAAATAAACTATTTGAAGAAGTAGGGATTGAAGGAGTCCTACCAAACTCCTTTTATGACACAGATATGGTACTGATACCTAAACCAGGTAGGCTGAAAACAGAGAAAGAAAATTATAGACCAATCTCCCTAATGAATATTGATGCTAAAATCTTAAATAAAATATTAGCAAAAAGATTACAGAAAATCATCCCCAGGATAATACACTATGACCAAGTAGGATTTATACCAGGAATGCAGGGCTGGTTCAATATTAGGAAAACTATTAACATAATTGACTATATCAACAACCAACCAAACAAAAACCATATGATCATTTCAATAGATGCAGAAAAAGCATTTGATAAAATCCAACAGCCATTCCTAATAAAAACACTTGAGAGCATAGGAATAAAAGGACTTTTCCTTAAAATAGTTAGGAGCATATATTTTAAACCTTCAGTAAGCATCATATGCAATGGGGAAAAACTGGAACCTTTCCCGGTAAGATCTGGAGTGAAGCAAGGTTGCCCACTATCACCATTATTATTCAATATTGTATTAGAAACACTAGCCTCGGCAATAAGAGTCGAGAAAGAAATTAAAGGAATTAGAGTAGGCAATGAGGAAACCAAACTGTCACTCTTTGCAGATGATATGATGGTATACCTAGAGAACCCCAGAGATTCTACTAAAAAGCTATTGGAAATAATTCATAATTTTAGCAAAGTAGCTGGCTACAAAATAAATCCCCATAAATCCTCAGCATTCTTATACACCACCAACAAAATCCAAGAGCAAGAGATACAAAGAGAAATTCCATTCAAAATAACTGTTGATAGCATAAAATATTTGGGAATCTACCTACCAAAGGAAAGTCAGGAATTATATGAGCAAAATTACAAAAAAGTTTTCACACAAATAAAGTCAGACTTAAATAATTGGAAAAATATTAAGTGCTCTTGGATAGGCCGAGCAAATATAATAAAGATGACAATACTCCCTAAACTAATCTATTTATTTAGTGCTATACCAATCAGACTTCCAAGAAAATATTTTAATGATTTAGAAAAAATAACAACAAAATTCATATGGAACAATAAAAAGTCGAGAATCTCAAGGGAATTAATGAAAAAAAAATCAAATGAAGGTGGTCTAGCTGTACCTGATCTAAAATTATATTATAAAGCAGCAGTCACCAAAACCATCTGGTATTGGCTTAGAAATAGATTAGTTGATCAGTGGAAAAGGTTAGGTTCACAAGACAGAATAGTCAACTATAGCAATCTAGTGTTTGACAAACCCAAAGATTCTAAATTTTGGGATAAGATTTCATTATTTGATAAAAACTGCTGGGATAACTGGAAATTAGTATGGCAGAAATTAGGCAAGGACCCACACTTAACACCACATACCAAGATAAGATCAAAATGGGTCCATGACCTAGGCATAAAGAACGAGATTATAAATAAATTAGAGGAACATAGGATAGTTTATCTCTCAGACTTGTGGAGGAGAAAGAAATTTGTGACCAAAGATGAACTAGAGACCATTACCAATCACAAAATAGAAAATTTTGATTATATCAAATTAAAAAGCCTTTGTACAAACAGAACGAATGCAAACAAGATTAGTAGGGAAGCAACAAACTGGGAAAACATCTTTACAATTAAAGGTTCTGATAAAGGCCTCATTTCCAAAATATATAGAGAACTGACTCAAATTTATAAAAAATCAAGCCATTCTCCAATTGATAAATGGTCAAAGGATATGAACAGACAATTTTCAGATGAAGAAATTGAAACTATTACCACTCACATGAAAGAGTGTTCCAAATCACTATTGATCAGAGAAATGCAAATTAAGACAACTCTGAGATATCACTACACACCTGTCAGATTGGCTAAGATGACAGGAAAAAACAATGATGAATGTTGGAGGGGATGCGGGAAAACGGGGACATTGATGCATTGTTGGTGGAGTTGTGAACGAATCCAGCCATTCTGGAGAGCGATCTGGAATTATGCCCAAAAAGTTATCAAACTGTGCATACCCTTTGATCCAGCAGTGTTTCTATTGAGCTTATACCCCAAAGAGATACTAAAAAAGGGAAGGGGACCTGTATGTGCCAAAATGTTTGTAGCAGCCCTGTTTGTAGTGGCTAGAAGCTGGAAAATGAATGGATGCCCATCAATTGGACAATGGCTGGGTAAATTGTGGTATATGAATGTTATGGAATATTATTGCTCTGTAAGGAATGACCAGCAGGATGAATACAGAGAGGCTTGGAGAGACCTACATGGACTGATGCTAAGTGAGATGAGCAGAACCAGGAGATCATTATACACTTCGACAACGATATTGTATGAGGATGTATTCTGATGGAAGTGGATTTCTCTGACAAAGAGACTTAACTGAGTTTCATTGGAGAAATGATGGACAGAAACAGCTACACCCAAAGAAGGAATACTGGGAAATGAATGTGAACTATTTGCATTTTTGATTTTCTCCCCGAGTTATTTTTACCTTCTGAATCCAATTCTCCCTGTGCAACAAGAGAACTGTTCGGTTCTGCAAATATGTATTGTATCTAGGATATACTGCAACATGTTTAGCATATATAGGACTGCTTGCCATCCTGGGGGGGGGGGGAGAAGGGAGGGAGGGGAAAAAACGAAACATAAGTGATTGCAAGGGATAATGTCGTGTAGAAATTATCCTGGCATGGATTCTGTCAATGCGAAGTTATTATTAAATAAAATAAAATTTATAAAAAAAATAAAAATAAATTTTTGGTAGAATTCACATGTAAATCCATCTGGTCCTGGGAATTTTTTCTTAGGGAGTTGATTGATAGTTTGTTCTATTTCTTTTTCTGAGATGGGACTGTTTAGGATATTTACTTCTTCCTCTGTTAGTTTGGGCAAGCTATATTTTTGGAGGTATTTTTCTATTTCATTTCAGTTGTCGAATTTATTGGCATAAAGTTGGGCAAAGTAACTCCTAATTGTTGCTATAATTTCCTCTTCGTTAGTGGTGAGTTCTCCCTTTTCATTTTTAAGACTAACAATTTGATTTTCCTCTTTCCTTTTTTTAATCAGATTTACTAAGG
Source organism: Antechinus flavipes (assembly GCF_016432865.1). NCBI lineage: Eukaryota > Metazoa > Chordata > Mammalia > Dasyuromorphia > Dasyuridae > Antechinus > Antechinus flavipes. The sequence goes on from NC_067400.1 coordinate 462,158,708, forward strand.
GTTTGTCTATTTTGTTGGTTTTTTCATAGAACCAACTCTTAGTTTTATTAATCAATTCAATAGTTTTTTTACTTTCAATTTTATTGATCTTACCTTTTATTTTTAGAATTTCAAGTTTAGTGTTTGACTGGGGGTTTTTAATTTGTTCCTTTTCTAGCATTTTTAATTGCAAACCCAATTCACTGACCTTCTCTTTCTCTATTTTATACAAATAGGCCTCTAGAGATATGAAATTTCCCCTTATTACCGCTTTGGCTGCATCCCATACATTTTGGTATGATGTCTCATTATTATCGTTTTCTTGGGTGAAGTTATTAATTATGTCTATGATTTGCTGTTTCACCCAATCATTCTTTAGTATGAGATTATTTAGTTTCCAATTATTTTTTGGTCTACTTCCCCCTGGTTTTTTGTTGAATGTAATTTTCATTGCATCGTGGTCTGAAAAGGATGCATTTACTATTTCTGCCTTACTGCATTTGGTGCATATATGTTTAATATAGATAGTGCTTCATTATCCATGCTACCCTTTAGCAAGATATAGTGTCCTTCCTTATCTCTTTTAATTAGGTCAATTTTTGCTTTAGCTTGATCTGAGATCAGGATGGCTACTCCTGCTTTTTTGACTTCACCTGAAGCATAGTAGATTTTGCTCCAACCTTTTACCTTTAACCTGCATGTATCTCCTCGCTTCAGGTGTGTTTCCTGTAAACAACATATTGTAGGTTTCTGACTTTTAATCCATTCTGCTAACCGCTTCCTCTTTATGGGGGAGTTTACCCCGTTCACATTTATGGTTAGAATGACCAATTCTGTATTACTTGCCATCTTGTTAACCCCGGTTTATGCTTTTCTCCCTTCTTTCCCCTTTCCCCCCCTTCCCAGTATTAAGCTTGTGAGCACCACTTGCTTCTCACAGCCCTCCCTTTTTAGTATTCCTCCCCCCGCTTTAGAGTTCCTCCCCCTACCTTACCCCTTTCCCTCCCAGTTCCCGTATTCCCTTCTGCTTAGCTTATTCCTTCCATTTTCACTTTTCCCTTCTCACTTTTCAATGAGGTGGGAGAAGTTTCACCATAGATTGAATGTCTTAAGATTTTTCACTTAAAGCCAATTCTGAAGGCAGTAAGATACCCACTATATTCATCCCCCTCCATTCTTTCTCTCAGATATAATAGGTTTCCTATGCCTCTTCATGAGATGTACTACCCCCACTTTACCCTTTTTCTGATACAATGTCCTTTCCACATCAATTTCTAGAACAAGGTATACATGTATTCTTTATACATCTATATAGTCAAAATATAGTTCCCAAGATTAATCTTTACCTTTTTAGATTTCTCTTGAGTTCTATATTTGTAGATCAAACTTTTTGTTAAGTTCTGGTTTTTTCATCAGAAATAGATGAAATTCGCTTACTTCGTTGAATGTCCATCTTCTTCCCTGGAAAAAGATGCTCATTCTCGCTGGGTAAGTTATTTTTGGTTGCATACCAAGTTCCTTAGCCTTTCTGAATATCATATTCCAGGCCCTTCGATCTTTTAATGTGGATGCTGCCAGATCCTGGGTGATCCTTATTGTGGCTCCTTGATACTTGAATTGGGTTTTTCTAGCCGCTTGCAATATTTTTTCCTTCATCTGAGGGTTCTGGCATTTGGCCACTATATTCCTTGGTGTTTTGATTTTAGGATCCCTTTCAGTGGGTGATCAATGAATCTTTTCAATGTTTATTTTTTCCTCTGTTCCTATGACTTCTGGGCAGTTCTCTTTGATAATTTCCTGGAAAATAGTGTCCAGGCTCTTTTTTTCATCATGTTTTTCTGGGAGTCCAATGATTCTCAGATTGTCTCTCCTGGATCTGTTTTCCAGGTCTCTTGTCTTTCCCAGAAGGTATTTCACATTTTTCTCCATTGTTTGATTTTTTTGGATTTGCTTGACTGATTCTTCTTGTCTCCTCGAGTCATTCAATTCCACTTGTTCAAGTCTGATTTTCAGTGAAGTATTTTCTTCACTCACTTTTTAAAAATCTTTTTCTAATTGTCCAATTGAGTTCTTTTGTTCTGTGGAATTTTTTTCCATTTCGCCAATTTTGTTTTCCAGTTCACCAATCCTATTTTTCAAGGATTTTACTTCTTTATCCACTCTCTCTTTAACTTTCTCCAGGCTCTTTTGCCAAGCCTCCCTCTCCTTTTCCCAAGCTTCCCTCTCCTTTTGCCAAGCCTCACTCTGCTTTCCCCATTTTTCTTCTAGCTCCCTTGTGAGAGCCTTTTTAATCACTTCTATGAGGTTCATCTGTGCTGAGGAACAGATGATCTCCTCCTTTGGGGATTCATCTGGGGACTGCCTGTTTTTAGTCTCCTCAGGATTTAGAGTCTGCTCTCTATCTGTGTAGAAGCTGTCAAGGGTTAAAGTCCTCTTCAGCTTCTTGCTCATTCTGTCTATTAATCAGAGACAAACTACCAAAGAAAAACAGAAAAAACTGGAGTCTTTCTTTGGGGGAGGGGTTGGGTATGTTATCGAGCTTCCTCTACAGACTGCAGGGGGCAGCAGTGAGGCACTAGCAGGACTGTGCTGCGCCTGCGCTCTGAGATCCCAGAGCGTGCTGAGTCACTGTGGGGGGGGGAAGAGGGGGATGGCCAAGTCCCAAGAGACTCCAGCTGTTTGGGGTTGTATTTTTCAGCCCCGGTGTTTTTAGCTTCTCTGCTGGGCTGCTGACTTGCTGCTGGAGCAAACTATCCAAACCTGTAGCGAAGCTCTCCCCACAGAGACGGCTGCGATCACTCCCCACCCCCTCTCCAGTCTGCTCCCGTGCTCTCACTGCCGCTGCCCTCAGCCTGCGTCCGATCTAAAACCGTCCCAGCCCTCCAGTAAAGACAGACCTTTCTTGGCGGATCTCAAGGATGGCTTCTCTTGGTAACTATATGTGGGTTTTTTTTCAGTCAAGCATTGATTCAGAGGCTTGTAATGAAGTGGATAGTGAGAGAAAGTGTGGAGCTTATGCAGCTGTGAGCCTCCTCTCCGCCATCTTAACCGGAAGTCCTGAATGCAACTCTTAATGACTCCAAATCTAGCTATCTATAAATATATATGCCTCATTAATTAAAGACATAGTAGATACTTGGTGATGGATTGATAAATTTAATTTTACAATGCAAAAAAAAAAAAATGTCCAAAAGATAGAGGTAAAGGCAGGTAATAAATGCTAAATAAAGACGGTGGCATGGTACTTTAAAATTTTGGTCAAATTAAGATTTTGGGAAAAACATAAGAAGCCTTGTTATACCACAGTTCCCTTTTATTGTCCTGACTCAGTTTCCCTAAGTTTCCTGACTCAATTTCCCTAAATTGTTTTGCCTTGTTTCCCTGAATTGTTCTGCCTCAATTCCTAACTGTTCTGCTCAATCCTGCAATATCAACCATCCATCCTAATCATCATGATCCAGTAAGGAGACAGACCTTCTATCTTGGACATCATGGCCCCAGACCTTCCCTCCTCATCAGAATGTCTGGTGCTTTCCCCCATTCTGTCATTATTTTTCTTTATTCCAACTTATCAGAATTTCCAGTGCCTCATCTCATCCTGTCAAAACTGGATTGATGGTCTGTTTCCACTCTCAGTGCTCTGATTTCATCCCTGCCTCAATCTACCCCTGTAGCTGAGTCACATGTGTATATATACTTCAGGAGAAGCACACATTAGCTGCTGGTTGCTTTGGACATCAGCCCTGGGGTCAGCATACCCCCAGCACAATCTCTCCCTTTCAAATAAATTATTAAATATTCTCTAATCTCGATCTTGCCTCAGTTTCTCCAGCATTACAACCTAACACAGAAGTGTGATATAGGAGTTTTTTTTTTTTTTAATTTGTTTGTAAACATGTTTTCTGATGAGCAAAGCAAAGAACAACAAAAAATAAAGTTTTGTAAAGCTTTATTTCTGCAATTATCTTATTGGAGAGTGTAAATGAATGTATAGAAGGCAAAAACTGCACTTTGCATCTCACTCTAATTTTCCATCTCCAATTCTCCCTTTCTTTCCCTCTTTCTTCCCTCCCTCTTTTTGTCTTCCTTCCTCCCTCCCTTCCTCCTCCTCCTCCTTCTTCTCTCTCTTTCTGTTTCTCTCTCTCTCTCTCTCTTTCTTACACACACACACACACACACACACACACACACACACACACATCCTTTCTTCCCTCCCTTCCTCATGTCCCCTTCTCTCCCCCTCCCTCCTCCTTCCATCCTTTTCTCCACCTCTTCTTCATCTTCCCCCCAATCTCATCTTGCATTCTCATCACTCAGCACACTGCCTGTCCCATAGTAGGTACTTAGTAAACATTTATTAAAGTAAAATGAAGAGGTTAAGCCAGTCCTTGGGGAAGATAAAACAATGGTAACTGATGATGAAGAGAAAGCATTTAGCTACCTCCTATTTTGTTTCTGTTTTTCTTCAAGGAGAATAATAGGAATTTGATCCAAAAGATAAATTAGGAAGTACATAGATCCCAGCTTCCCTTAATTAACTCAAGTCACATGGCGCAGATAAACTACATATTCTGATGATAACCAGGACTATTGTAGTGAGACTCCCGCTGCTAAATTCTCTCCTAAAATATATAAACCTGGAATATTTGTTCATTTCTAGACACCACCCTTTGGTAGGAATTAGTAACCAAGATGGTTACTTTAGTGTCATGGCATTAGGAATCTATTGAAGGCACTGATAATATCTATGCTGGAGAAATGAAAGCAGCCAGGTCATGACAGCTATTCATGTAGAAGGAAGATTGGAGGTGTTTTGTTTAGCTTCGGAGAGTACAACAAATTAGAATAGGTAGAAGTTGTGAAAAGGAAAATTTTGGTTTGATGTAAGAAAATATTTCCAATAATTAGAGGTTTTCTTAGGTATCCTACAAGTTTTTCCAGTAACAGCTAAAGAATTCAACTTAATTCAATAAACATTTATTAAGTGGATATTCTGCCAGGCATTGTGCTGAATCCTGAGGATACAAACAAGAAAAAGAAAGACATACCCTACCCTCGAGGAATTTATGATCTAATGGGGAAGACAACACAAAAAAGAAAAGAAGCTGGAAAGCTGGAGGATCCACAAATAATCAGCATGGGGCCATAATGGTTACTGGAGGACAAAACAACTTGAGCTGTAGATGGAAAGTAGAGAATTACTGTGTGCATTCAGGTCTTGTACTCAACAAGGAAAAGCTTTGGGAGTTGTTTAGTTCCCCAATAAGAGGGGAGGGGAAGCTGAAAGAGTTTGGAAGGTGTTAAAAAAAAAAGCTGAATTAAACAATATAGTAATTCAGATAGTCAACTTATTCTGGGTTGAGCATCATGTTCCTTGGAGTTCAAAGCAAGCGGAGCAGCTGATGTAAAGTATAGAGTTAGTTGGGGAGTCAAGATGCACCCCTCTACAAAAGAAAGCTTTTAAATGACTACTTGTCAAATATGTTATTGATAGGATTCTTAATCAATTATAATTTTGGCCCAGCTAGCCTATAAAATCCCCTCTCATTGTATTATACTATAGTTTCTTTAACTTTTATTGTATATTAAAACTATGATAGCTACAATGGACATAGAAGAAACACTCTCTTTCCTCTGGGATTTTATAATATAAGGGAATACTTATTCATTAAATATACTTATTCAATATTGAATACAATTCAGTAAATATTCACTTTAGAAATTTCCTCAGCCAAAGCTATGGATTGAGACATGTCAATATATCCATTACATAACAGCTTATGAAGATAAATATGTGGGTATTGCTTAATCACTTGGAATGAAGACAAAATCATGAGATTGATTTGGGTAGGTGATTGTTCCTCAATAGTTTAAATGAAAAGTGAGTTATAATTTGGTTTGGAGAAGCATATGTATATCTTTTCAGACAAAATTATATCAGATAAGGGTTACTAAGGAGTGTCCTTAGGTTCATTTGAAACAAAAATTAGGTGGATCATAACGAAATTAGAGCATGAATTAGAATGGAAGATAAAATACTTTTCATTTTAGTTTTGTGGTTTTCAGTTAGTCACAAAAGCAATTCAAACTATCAATAATAACCTACTGCCATCTCATCCATTTTAGTGGTTGGAATTCTGCTTTTATCCAGAATACTTCAGAACCCAGAGCATCCTTAGTTATCTCCCAATCCATATTCACAACTTACAACATTATACATTTTCCTTTCTACTCTTTGCAAACTTTGAAAGGCAAGAATCAGTGAGATTACCACATACCCTGTTTCCTGAATGATACTTTGATTGTCATGTTGGATAGCATGACAAAATCATTGAAAGGAACCAGAAATACTGGATACAGGAAAAGAAGATGTGAACTCCAAGTTCAGACACTCATTTTAGGCTATTAACAAAGCCTAAATGATTGTTCCTGTTTTTATGTTGATGCTAAATCAGAGGAAGATGGGAAAAGTAAAAATAAGAAGAAAATAATTGATGGGGTGTTCATATGGTCTTGATTGGAAGGGAAGTAGATTCAAGAGGCAATTGGGAACCACTGTAATCTTTTGAGAAGTGGCCAGAAGTGATCAAAAAGACTTTTGAAAAGTATTCTTAGTGGGGATTTTTTTTTCTGAGGCAAGAAAAGGATTCTTATTATCCTGGGTGGAATGGATTTGAGGGAAAAGAATCTGGAAACATCTCATCTTCTTTTACAATATTTCACCTGGTGATCTCATCATTGTTCAAGGATTTAATTGTCATTTTTATGTTAGGAATTTTCAGATCTGATTATCCAGTACTGAATTCTCTTCTGACCTATGATATCACATCTCAAAGTGCCTGTTATACATCTTGACCTGAATATCCTGTAGACATCTTAAACTGAACACATGCCAAACTGAACTCATGATCTTTTCCTCTAAATGTTCCTCCACCCCCAATTCTAAACTCCTTCACTACTGGTAAGGATAGCATCATCCTCCCAATTACCTAGGCTCACAATCTAGGTATTAGTCTTCAATAAACTTCACTGGCTCTCTCTCTGTTTCAAGTATCAAAAATAAAATCTTCTATTTGGCAGACCACTCCCAATTTTTTAATCTTCTTACATGCTGTACCCTACTTCCCTCCTTCATTAACTCTGTGATGAAATGACACCTGCCTCCTTGCTGTTTCCCACATCTTCTGACTTCATGCATTTTTACTAGCTGTTCTTCATATCTGAAATTCTCTATCTCCTCCTCCTTTTCCATCTCCTACATTTTCTGACTTCCTTTAAGTCCATGCCAAAATTCTATCTACTATAAGATACCTTTCTCATTCTTCCTAAAGCTTGTCCTTTCCTTCTATTGATTAGAACATATCTTGCTTGTACACAGATATTTATTTGCCTGTTGTCTCTCCCATTTTTGTTGTTTTTCCTTTGTTCTAGAAGAGGACCATGACATAAAGAAGGGGATGCCATGACATATTGGGAATTGGTTTTAAGTGAGGGAGGGCTGGGCAAGGTCACCTGGCTCTCTTTCTCCTCCAGAGCCTTCTAGGTCCAGTGGCAAAATATAGATCAAAATCACTAGAGATGGCTCTGGATGAAATGGGAGACATTGGCCTTTTTAAGCTAAGGTCTTCAACTGTTCTTTGTTTGACTGAGGCTATTAAATGTAGCTGGGACTAGGGTAGGCAGCAATTGAGGAAAATAATCTTTTCTTTCATCTACTTCAAAAAAATCCAAACAAACAAACAAACAAATAATAAATGTATCTGGGAGCAGAAGACTCTCAGAGTTTGTGGCCAAAGCAGAAATGATTGCTATTTATATTCAACCTGAATCAATCAAAACCCAAACAATGACCCAATGGGGATTGGCCTAGGACTTAGGTGGCCAATTAGAATCAGATTGATTTTGGTTTAAGGCCTGGTCCTTAAGAAAGAAATCTAGCCAGTAAACCCCAAGACATTTTGGGAGGGTTCAGAGATGCAAAGGAGATAAAAAAGTTCTTTTAAGAGCATCTGTAGGTAAGGGTATGATACCCTATTAGACTATAGAGAGCAGGGTTTATCCTTTGTGTTTTTTGTTTGTTTGTTTGTTTGTTTGTTTGTTTGTTTTTTTAATATCTCTAATGCTTCACACATTGCCTCTCACAAACTGGCCACTTAATAAACACCTATTAAACAGCTGCTCTATTTTTTTTTTTTTTCATTTATCAGCATTGTGGAAGTTAATAGATCAATAAACTGAATCCCCTTTAACCCTGATATTATCATAGAGTTAATATGCAAAGATGTTATTTTTAAAGACTAAACAACAAAGATTCAAAAATACATGCACACTAATCTATATTGTATGTATATTGTTTGAAGGACATATAAGTTGGCAGTACTGGCTTAATTTAAATGTCATTTAAAATTAAGAAAGAAACCTTTTAATATTTTGATCCTAAAGATTCATCATTCCACATGTGTTACATTATCTTTTCCTGAGACTCAATGGAATGAATGAATATGGTATCATGAAGTATAGCAACTTTGAACCCCAAATCAAGATGATAGATAACAATGACCAAGAAGAAAATGGGGAATTAATTTAATCATGTTTATTCATAGTCACTATGGAAAGAAAGTAGAATTATATATGGCTGGACTTTGTGCCAACATGGCTGCCTAAACAGGAGGCAGACCATCTACCTCCTACATATCTATAGTAGCAAAACCTTGAAGATCATACCACACCAAATAAGATGAAGAATTCAAACGTTACTATGTGGCTAACTGAAGAACATGCATAGTTCAGTGGCCTCTGTATTCATTTTAGTTTTACACTGCTAGTCTAAATGCTCATTTAGGGTATTTTATAGTGAGGATTCTTTTTCAAATCTAGGTTGGAGTAGAAGAATATTGAGTCTCCTCCCACTTCTAAAATTTTATAATTCTGCATTATACTATAAATCATATACTGTTAAGACACTGCTGGGCAATAGAGATACCTTCAAAGCAAGGGAAACAGCTTGTGCAGAGAAAGAAATAGGACACAGTTTGTCATGTATGATAATAGCTAACATTTATGTAATGTGTTAAGGTTTACAAAGCAATTTACAAATATTTTATATGATCCTCACATTATCCCACTTTTTGGCAAACTGAGGCAAACAGAAATTAGGTGATTTTCCATATACCTAGTGAGTATCTCAGCCTGGATTCCTGATTTCTGATCCATCTCTCTAGCCACTGAGCAACCCCGCTGCCCCAGGTATAAGTAAAAACAATTAATCCAGCTTGAGTACTTGAAAATGAGCAACGTGAAATAGTCTGAAAAGAAATAAGAAAATGGTCATTTCTAATTGGTTAGTTCATTTATCAACAAATTAAGTTTGGACTCATCTCCCACACTTGGAAGTGCAGTAACTATTTACAAGTCTAGTCCTGCATAAATTTGCAATGGACTTTGACTTGCTCCATTTTCCAACCTGGGTTGATTCATCTCTCCTTAAATAATCTAGTAGATCTCTCTTCTCTGCTTTTCTCCCTCCTCCCAATCTTTAAGGTTTTGCTATATTCAGGCAAAATTTAATTTGGACACTTGATTATTTTATTAGCTTATTTTATGGCAACTTGGAACTCCTGATTTTAAGAGATCCTCCAACCAAAGCCTCCTCAATAGCAGGGAATAAGAAATGTGCCCTTCAAATGAGTGAATTTTATGACATTTCTTATGTATTTAATATGCACATATAGAAACACACTTGCCACCTAAATATACATTTGTAGCACATACAATACATATATACATATATTATATATACATACAACATATATACACAACACATATAAGTATACATGCATGTGTATATTTTTGCACATGGATGTGAGAATATTGTGTTAAACATATATGTATATACACACATGTATTTTCAGGTATATGTATATATGTGTATTAGTGGGATATGTATATATACGTGTATGTATACCATTAATATAAATTCATTACTTTAGACTTTAGCTTAGACAATTTAGCTCAGAGGTGGTACTCCTATTATCAGGGAATCACAATCAATCAAGCCATAGCTGCCACAGTTGCATTAGGAAATGAATAGTAGTTCCTAAAGCTCAGTGCCTTTTAGCTCCCATCAAGTAGCAAGCCAGGCCATTTATTTTTCTTCTTGGAAAATTAGTTTTTTCTACCTCATTACTCTGCTAAAATTATTTACATAATGTCTATATTTTTTTGTGATTCATACAATGTTGGTGCCATTCCCTTGGATTATTATATAAATCCTTGAGGTGTGGAAATGTTTCAACTCTCAAGTCATTAAAATTGTTAAGATAATTAAGATGTGTGTGTGTGTGTGTGTGTGTGTGTGTGTGTATCAGGAAAGCTTCTCAAAATAGAATGGTCTCATACTTCTAAAGTAGAGGGATTAGATATTTTTCTTGATATCAGAGAACAATATAAAAAGTAATGGTGAGTTTTTGGAACAGGGAGCAGAGTGGGAACTATAATGAAAGAGATAAAAATTTTTTATCAACAAAAGGGAAAATTTCCAAGCAAATAGTAGAACAGGCATTCTCTTTTTCTAGTAAAATTATTTACTTTTATTACACATTATTGTATGAATTATGTTGGGAAAGAAAAATCAGACCAAAACGGAAAAAAAAAAATGGGAGAAATTAAAAAAAAACAGAAAAAAAATGAACATAGCACATGTTGATTTACATTCAGTCTCCATTCTTTTTCTGGATGCAAATGGACTTTTCTGTCCAAAGTTTATTGGGATCGCTTTGGATCACTGAACCACTGAGAAGAACCAAGTCTTTAATAGTTGATCATCACACATCTTACTGTCATTATGTACAGTGTATCCCTGGTTCTGCTTATTAAGTTCAATATCAGTTGATGTAAATCTTCTGGCCCTTTCTATGATCAGCTTGTTCATCATTTTTTATAGAATAATAATATTTCATTACCTTCATGTATCATAACTTGTTCAGTCACTCCTCAATTGATAAGCATCTATTCATTTTCCAATTCTTCACTACCCCAAAAAGAGCTGCTTCGAATATTTTTCACATTTTTTTTCCTCCTTTAAGATTTTGTTGGAATACAGACCCAGTAATAGCACTCTGAGTCAAAGGGTAAGCATAATTTTATAGCCCTTTGGGCATAGTTCCAAATTGCTCTCCAGAATGCTTGAATCAGTTCACCACTCCACCAAAAATGCATGTGTCCTAGTTTTTCCACAAAACCTCCTACATTTATCATTATCTTTTCTTGTCATCTTAGCCAATCTAAAAGGTGTGAGGTGGTACCTCAGAGTTTTTCCAATTGGCATTTGTCTAGTAAATAGTGATTTAGAGCATTTTAAATATAAGTATAGATGCTTTTAATTTTTGTCATCTGAAAATTGCCTGTTCATCTACTTTGACCATATACCAATTGGGTATAAAGCAGGGCTTCTTGAACTTTTAAAAAGTATTTCAATATTTTAACATAAATGATTTCTTTTATACTCCTATATATTTTATTTTATGAGTTTAAAAATATTCTTCTGAGAGGTCAAGCTTCACTTGACTGCCAAAGGGAGTCATAACACAAAAGAGGTTAAGAATGTGTAAAACACAAGCTTTTGCAAAGATTAATGCTTAAAAGTATCTTTGCATGTATTCAGAAAAACTAAAACACTATTTAAAAAAGAACATGTGAAATAGATAGTACCAGGACACTAGAAGTTTTTACACAAAGATTGGAGAAAAGGATGGCTCTTCCTGGAAAATAATTTTTCTTGACTCTAAGACTTACATTCCTGCTTGTGACACATATTGCTTGTTGAATTTTGAATTAATCAGTTGACTTAATGCTCCTGACAACCAACACTATAAATGGCAGAGAAGATGAAGGACTAAATTGGTAGAAAGTGGCAAGTAGCTGGCACAGAGGATAGACTACTAGGCCTAAGCCCAGGGAAACCCAAGTTCATATCTGGTTCTGACACTTAAAATAGTTTTGTGACCCTTGAGAATAATAAAAGTACCTTCCTCTTAGGGTTGTTGTGAGGATTATATGAAATAATATTTGTAAAATACTTAACACAGAGGCTGGCACTAATAAATGCTTGTTTTCTTCTTTCCTTACTATGCCCTATGTCTTTCCAATCCATGCCCACATCTAATTTCTATCCCATATTGGAAAATAAATATTTTCTTTTAAAATTGTGATTAAAGACAATATTAAATGTGCATTGTTTTGACATTCAGTTACACACTGAGTTAACTTTTGTTTCTAAAGTAAGCATAGGGAGGCACAAAATTGTATTAAATGCATTGCAAAAATTTTGCATTAATCAAACACACTGGTATGATATCAAATGTGTGCCATGAAACAGATGCAGGGTAATAGATACAGCTTTGCAACCACAAATCATGTTTGAGAATTTTTTTTAAAAATCATTTTAATAGGGGATAGAACCAGTGTACATCAAAGATAAAACCTCAGGACCATGTGGATACTTCTTCACAACTTCTTTTGTCTTCCAGAAAGTAAATATTGGAGGGGTAATCATTTGTCAGGTGTTGTGCTAGATAAAAACAATAGGTATTTTCATGATGCTTTTTGTATTGTTTTAAAGTATGACTGTTATATAAGATGTAATTATTGAGTATCTATGGTAGCTCTAATAATTATTGACAATTATTAGCAAAATTTACTTTAATAATGCTAATAATAACTGGTAATTACATAATTCTTAAATATTTTTCATATGCTTTATAAAGTGAGGAAGGAGACAAGAATTTATTAAGTACTTACTATGAGCTAACTTTGCATATATTATCTCATTTGACCCTTGCAAAATCCTGTGATTTAGGAATCACACTTATTATTCTCATTTTACAGATGAAGAAACAATTGGTAAGTGTCCCAGGAAGGATTCAAACTTATTAACTTTAACCTAGCTCTCTTACTTCTTTACTATTAATCAATAATCTATTGCCAAGTTTTTTTTTTTTAAGTCTACTTCATAACAGGGATTGTGTTCAGTCAAGAAGAAAGAAGGAAGCAGTGTTTACTTACAGGGAGCTTATACTCTGATGGGACAAGGACAAGAAAGTCATATAAAAACATGTATCCATGTGTGTATATGTATCTATGTATGTGTGTGTATATATACATATACATACACACAAAATGAATACATGTCAATATATACAAAGTAGATAAATACAAGGAGTTGGGAGCAAGAGGCCACTCGCTGGGGACTTCAGAAAAGGTTTCCTTTGGAAGATTCATTTTAAAGGAAGAGAGGGATTCTAAGACAAAGAGAAGGAAGAAGTATATTGCAAAAAATGTGGAATGGTCTGTAAAAATGCATACATATGTGAGATGGAAGATTCTTTTAGGAGAACAGAGAGGATAGCTAGATTGGATTGAAAATTATGGAGAAGAAAAAAAGATGTCCAAAGAAGCTGAAAAGAGAACTTGCCATGAAACAAATTCCTTTTTTTTTTTTTTTTTTTTGGATTCTATAATAACTTTACTTAAAGAATTTGCAATTTAGCTGGAGACACTAGTCAGAGAGCAATTGTATTTGAGGGGTAGCCATATGGAAGACAGTTTAGATGTTTTTTCTTCTTGATTCTGGGGGGATAGAATGAGTCACTATAGATTGGAATTACCAATGATCAAATTGTGTGTAAAGGAAAATATCCCCAAAATACAATTTTCATAATGTGGAATAAGTTGCCATTGGAAGAGTTTCCTCTCAATATATATCCTAAAGGAATGACTAAATGTTTATTTGTTAGATCTTATGGTAAAGTATGGTAATGATTGGATCCTATGTCCTTTGAGACTTCTAACTTTGAGTGTTTGTACTTCTGTGATGCATTGGTTTATAAAGTATAGATTCCACTCTCTCCCCTGTTCTCAACTTGCTTGCTTTCTTTTTTTCAAACCAGAGATTTTGTCTATTACTAATAGTTTTTTTTTTTAAAGACTGTGAAGGATGAAGAAGACCCTTACTCAAAATGACTACTCAGAGATCACTCAGTAGAAGGCAGAAAAGTTGTTTATTGAAAACCTCTGGAGGACGAGCCTTCCCATGGCAAGATAAGAAAGAGAAAGAATTCATACATTCCTGTAAGTTCTTCACCTTATCTCTCTCTCTATTCCATACAAGACAATTAACAATAGTTCAGTTGAAAAATTCATCAATTCTCTTTCAGGGCTCTGAGATGTTGTCTGGCCCTCATGACCTGAAATCATCTAGGTTACCTAAATGCATTCTCACTATTCATCTCCTTTACTTACCTTGAGAATAAAAAATTTTATGAGCTCTATGTACAATGATTTGGTTTTGTTTTTAGTCCAAAGGTTATTTAATTTACAGAGAAATCAGAAACAAAGTAAGAGTTGACTTCAATTTTCAAGACAAAACCAATTCATTCAATAATATTTTGTATAATATGTTCTCTGGTTCCCTCATAATATCTCATGCTTTGTGAGAGTGTGTTTTAGTTTATGACTGTCTTATCTGAATGTGACTTTCATTTGTGAACACAATACCATAACTGTGTGTCCTGACAAGAAAAGAATATGGTGGACACATTATTTCTTTTGTTCCATATAACTGAGAAAAATGATACAGCAGTAGATAAAAAGGGTTGTATTTGAGGTAAGGGACATGGTTCAATGGAAAGATTGCTGGATTATGAAGTTAGAAAACATGTATTCAAGATGAGGATTCTGGGAAGATGAAAGAGTAGGTCAGAAAATTCTTAGTGCTCTATATTTTCCCTATAAACAAAAGAAAATAATATTACAGGGTGAATATTGAACAGTGAAAAATAAATAAGTTGGTACAGAAGAGGAGTCCTCCTGGGAAAATCTGAAAAGATCCCCCAAAAGACCCAAGGATCATTATTCAGTATAAAGGGTAAAAATCTTCATACTAGTTCCATAGAAACAGCAAGCAGGGAGCCTTGGGAACAGTTGGGTATGAAAGTAGCCTCAGCCCAAACCACAGAAAGTTTCACCTCCTGAGCTGCTGAGACATGGCCCTGGGCAAAAAGGAACCAGCACATCTACTTAAGTGCAGAAGCACTGGGGCAGGGATGAGACTGCTGGTTGTAGTCACTTAAAACAGGGTGGGATTCTTAGTTTTGAGTTGCAGGCTACTTACACAAATAAATTCCTATTTAAAAATGAGTAGGCAGGGGCAGGTTAGTGTCAGTGGATAGAGGAGAACCTGAGTTCAAATTTGGCTTCAGATACTTAACACTTCCTAGCTGTGACTCTGGGCAAGTCACTTAACTCCAATTGCCTCAGAAAAAAAAAAAAAAAGAGTAGGCAAAAAAGAAAGAATTTAGCCATAGAAATTTACTATAGGAATAGTAAATAGACTGGGTTCATCTTTGGAGGAGGACATTTATGAAAAAAAAAAAAAAAAGCCTTTCCTACCCCAAAGAGTAACATTAAATTGCTATCTGCCCAGAACGAATTCAGAGAACACAAAAAAGATTAAAAAAAAAAAATGAGAAGCATTGAAAAAAAAAAAAAACTCAAAAGAAAAGAAAAGACCATTCAAGAAAAACAAGATTATGAAAAAGGTCAACCAAATAGAAAAGGAGTTCCAGAGTCTCAAAGAATAAAATATTCTTTGAAAATTAGAATTGCACAAGGAGAAGCCAGTGAAGCTATAAGACACCAAGAAATAACAAAACAAAATATAAAGGATGAAAAAATAGAAGAAAATGTTAAACATAAGAAAAAAGAACTGACCTGGAAAAGAGATCAAGAAGAGAAAGCATAAAAATAATTATATTACCTGAAAGGTGTCGTGAAAAAAAAAAGAACTTTGACACAATTATACAAGAAATAATTGAAAAAAAAAACTTACCTTGACATAGATAGAACAAGAGAAGAAAGTAGAAAGAAGCAAAAAATATCTACCAATCACCATTTCAAAGAGATCCTATAAGAAAAAAAATGTAGGGATATTTTTGCTAAATTTTGAGACCCCTGTGATCAAAGAGAAAAATTTACAAGAAACAAAAAACCCAATTCAAATATTCTGAAGCTACAATAACAATTGTACAGTGTCAATCAGTAGCTACATTAAAAGAATGGAGGTCCTGGAATGTTATATATTGGCAATCAAAAGAATTAGGCTTGTGACAAAAATATTATATATGACAAAATTAAGCATAATATTGAAGGGAAAAAATGGACATTCCATGAACTTGCCAATTTTCAGGATTTTGTCTCAATCTAACCTGAACTTAATAAAAAAAAATTAACATATGAGAGCCAACATCAAACACTGATTTCAAGAGACTCAATAATGATAAACTGTTTTATATGTAGAAATGTAAACCACACATTTAAGTTTGACATCAGAAATTGTGTAATTCAAATAAAAGATTAGAGTGTATCTGAGTATGATTTTACTTTAAGAAGCAAAACTGTCTAGGGAAAGGTAAAATGAGTAATTATGCTATTCAAATTAGGTACAGAGGAAGAACTGACAAAATCATTAGAAAAGAAAGGAGACTTGGTACTTCTGAAAACTTACTTATATCAGAAATGGGTTAAATATGAAACTCTCTCTCTCTCTCTCTCTCTCTCTCTCTCTCTCTCTCTTTCTCTCTCTCTCTCTCTCTCTTTCTCTTGAAATACACACACAAAGATACATACATATATCCTTGTTTAACTGTAGACCTCTTGGTGGAGGGGGGACAATGAGAGGGGAAAATAAAGCAAAAATGCATAGAAGATTACAAAAGAATCACTTTCAAGGAAGCAAAGAAAAGATGGACAGTCATGAATACAATATCTTTTATTATTACTTATGCTTTCTGGAAATGGAAATTTACTGCTACATATTTTGAATCCTCCCTGATGTACTGCTGGGCACATGACAAAATGGTTCGTTTGATTTGTTTTATTTTTCCCTTTTTTTTTTCTGTCTTTCATTTTCTATTTTCTTTTTCTTTTTTTGTATTTAGTCTTAGATAAATAAATCAAAAAAGAAAAAAAAATGTGTTCAAGCCTCACCCCTGACTCTTATTACACATTTGGTCTTTAGCAAGTCAGTTCATGTCTCTGGGCCTCATTGATACATTATCATGGCTCTCAAAGCAGAACTTGACATAAAACTGGGACCAAGGGCCAATAACATATGATTCTAGCAGATCTTGGGTAGATATGAAAGAAATAAAATTCAATTCCAAATCCACTACTTTATTCTACAAATTCAATACCCAAGTATGAGGCAGAAGATATAGAACTAAAATATTGTTTCTGGGAGAGAATTTGAAGGTCTGGGTAGACAAAAAGTCAAATGGACAATAATATGACATAGCAATTAAAATGTATGCAGGCTCAAGTCAAATTAGTATAGTCACAGGATTACAAAATATTAGAAGTAGAAGACCTAAAATGAAATCTAGAAATAAGGCTATTATTTTACCGAGGTGGAAATTGAGGTCTAGGGACATAAAATGATTAGGTAAAGTTCATACAGACATGTGTATGTATGTGTATGTACGGGCACACAACAGTTTTTTCTCTCATTCTTCAAATGAATTTCTTCATGTAGGGAATTTTAATGATTAGAATGTCAATTTTATTATATTCATTTGGTATGTGAGTATACATACTTAGTATGTATAAAATATTTATTCTTTTTAAGGCAAGCTATTATTTTAGTGTTGTATAACATTGATAAAGTCAGGAAAAATTATATTCTGCTACTTAACTCTCAGAAATTAAGGCTTATTAATGCTTACTCCCTCAGGGCTGATGCACAAAGAATCTTCTCTATGAAGCACCAGGATATGTTTGAACCCTGAGAAGACTATTCAAAAATAAGGCATTTTATGAGTCATTGCCTATTCAAAATGATAAAGAAGATTCTCTCTGAAAAAATTCTGGACTGTTTTAACTTTGATGCTAATTTAAGGCATTGGTTCCAGGGCTAAGTGGCTCATACATGATCTAAGGCTCATCTGGAATAATCTGGATCCGTGTTATCTTTAGTCCTCCATAAAATAGATAATATCTCCTAAAAGGATGATGAGGATTGAAAAAGGACTATTAGGGGCAGCTAGGTAAAGCAGTAGGTAGAGCGCCAGCCCTGAAGTTAGGAGGACCTGAGTTCAAATGTGACCTCAGACACTTAACAGTTCCTAGCTGTGTGATCCTGAGTCATTTAACCCCAATTGCCTCAGCAAAAAAAAAAAAAAAAAAAAAAAAAAAAAAAAAATCATAGTCCTTCACCATCAAATTTATCTTCCTCTACTTCACACTCTAATTCATTATTGTCTTTTTTAAACCGTGGCTGTCAGACTTGTCTCCAACTTTAAATAGACAAATGAATGTCTTATTGGGTTAGTTACTCAACCAGTTTTCAGTTTCTTCTAAGAGTAGCATATCTTTTACATCTCTTGATCTTGTCCACAAAGATCATATAAAAGACTTCCGAAAAGGTTTTGCTGGATGTCACCTAGTTTTGAAGGTCATTTTCCTATTTTTTATTCTCTACTTCCCTTCATAAACAACCACAAACTACCACTTTAACAATTCTATCTATAATTTTACCAGAAATTGAAGTCAAGCTCACTCATCTATAATTTGTAACATCTAGTTTTGTCATTTTTCTTGTCTTTAACAGTAATCACCAGTCTCAGTTTATTATTAGAAAAACATGGTGCACTTTTAGAAATTCATATTCCATTATTTGATTTCCCCCATTGTCTCTATCTATCTATCTATCTATCTAAGTATGCTTCTCTCTCCTTTGTCTCCACCCACCTGTCATTTTTTCTTCCCCTTTCTTCCTCCCTCTTTACCATTTTAAAATCTAAATTGGTTAACTGTTTCCTTGTATATTTTCATTGATATTACCAGAGAGTTTCCCATGTTATTTCTTCCCAAATGCATCCATGTTTGTGTCATTATAGAATTCATTTCTCTCTGTAATGTCTTCTGTTGTAGAATATTACGTATTAGAATATCTCTAAGGGTTCTTAAAAATCAGCTTTTCCCAGACGGAGGGTATGTCAGACTACTGAGTTCAAAGATGGGATGGTCATTTCCTTCTGAGATATTTGCTCTTCTAATTCAGAACCAGTTTCTGCCTATCAGAATATAGAGATAAAACCTCATCACAACTTCTACTTTTTGGGGAAAAAAAGAAAAACCATTAAGACAAATAAAAAATTCACCAACTGCTCTGCTTTTGGCAGAACAAATACTCAGATATTGAGACTACTGAAGTCCCCCATTGTAATAGGCTGAGGCTTGAGATGATGCACTGAAGTCCCAAGCACATGAGGCTAAATAGTAATTGGACCATATTCTATTAATATATAAGCTTGGAGAAAGAATGGCCCCCACCCAATCTTTGTGCAAGTCCTGATGTGTTGTATAGGAAATGATGATTTTGGTGGGTGGAGACAGGGGAGTGAAAAAGGAAGGGAAGGAGAGACTGCTTGCTTTTGCCATTGCCACGACTTTTCAGCTCAGATTCCTCTTCTGTTAGCTGGCTTCCTGTCGCAGCTGCCCATATTGCTATCACAATCTTTCTTGCCTATATTTGCTATTGCAATCTTTATTCACGACTTCACTTCAATAAAGATTGAAGATTTTTCCCTTGACCTGAATTCCTGACTCTGGCTGATTTTAAATACGCAATCATTACAATTGGCGCCCAAGCGTGGGAACCAAGGACCCTACTTTCACTGAAGAAGTCTCCAGTGACCAGGAGCTTAGGTGATTATAAGACAAACAGGGAACTTATTTTCTTAAAGACTAAAATTAGTAACTTTTTTTTTTTTTGGCTGGAATGGGACAGATCCTAGGTAAAGATTCTACATCCCCCACCCCAACCCCCCCATCCCCAACCCCACCCAGGAGTGGTGCTATAGAAAGCCTGCTTAACCTGATAGAAGATCAAGGGCTACTTGTAACTTGGGAACAGGCAGCTAGACTTCTGAGTACATTAAAATGCACCTCCCCTTGGTTCTTAGAGGAAGAGCAAATCTCTCTAAAAAACTGGGCATTGGTTGGTCAACAGCTCTCTGCATATAACAATGAAAATGGTCCTCATTCAGTTTCCATCGAGGCATTCTATTTATACAATATGATACAGTTGGCCTTAAGATACTGTATAAGTTCTAGGAGAAAAGGTAAAAATTCTAGGAATAGCCAAATGGGGAAGCCTGAGATAAAGGAGGAAGACAAAGAACAGATTAATGGCCATATCCCCACAGGGCATGGAGACTTAAGTGAGGCTCAAGGGCAGGGTGAATCTGAGGCAGCTTCAGCCCCACCTAAGGAGCAGGTAATTGACTCTGCTCCATCAACTCCACCCTCCGGAATGGAGGGAGGAGGTAGTGGGGGGGGGAGGGGCAATGACAGCACCAGCACCTCCCCCCCCAGCATCCAGCACCTCCCCCTCAGCATCCAGCTGCTCCTATGAGTAGATTGCAAAAGGGACTAAAGGGAAAAATGTATCAGAATTTCAACACCACATTTTTCCTGTAATTCAAAAGTGTAATTCTTCAGGTCAAGAAAGTAGAAGATACTCTCCTTTTGATATAGAAATCCTCAAAGACCTGATAAAGCTTGCACTCTTTATGGGGCTACATCAGCTTATGTTAAGATGCTATTACAGAATTTGGCTTTTGAAACCTTGACCCCTAATGACTGGAAATCTATAGCAAGGATATGCCTAGAACCTGAACAAAACTACTTGTGGCTTTCTGAATATAGTGAGCTTTGTAGGATACAAGCCCAACAAAATAGTCAAAGTGGAGTTCATACTGCAATCACCTGTGACCTACTAACAGGTGTAGGTCCTTATGCAGATGTCGCAGTACAAATGAATTATTCTGTAGCAACATATCAGCAAATTGCTGCTAATGCTATCAAAGTGTGGGCTTCTCTCCACAATAAAGATGAAAAGGGTGGGGCCTTTACAAAAATAACACAAGGGCCAAATGAACCCTTTGCTGACTTTGTGGGACTTTTGCAGACAGCTATCACAAGAACAAATGGAGAAAATCCAATAACAGACATTTTGATAAGGCAACTTGCTAAGGAAAATGCTAATGAGGTTTGCAGAAGAATTATACTAGGACTGCACAAGGATGCTCCTTTAGAGGAGCTCATAAGACGCTGTGCCTCAGTGGGCACAGATGCCTTTTATAGCTAGGCTATGATGCAGACTTCCCAAAATCCAAACATGGGAAGACAGAGTCCCTCGTGGCAAGGGACTTCCAGAGAAACTTGTAGATGCTTTCAGTGTGGAAAAGTAGGGCATCTGAAAGCTCAATGTTGGTATAGAGATAGAATGGGAAAACAGGGTGGGAGAATAAGACCCAATACCCCATGTCCAAAATGCAACAGAGGCTTCCATTGGGCCTCAGAATGTAGGCAGATTCAGGGAAACGGGATGAGGGGCTCAGCCCAAGGGCCCAAGGCAAAAAACACTTGGGGCATGATAGCAGCCAATGTTGCACCCAGAGAGTGCCTAGAAGTCCAGTACCCAGACATGACCAATCAACCAGAAAGCCATATGATGGGAGAAGGGGATTACACAGTCAACCAGCCAGAAAGCAACCTGATGGGAGAAAGGAATTACAATTGGGGAGAATAGAGCTGTATGTAGCTGGGACAACTGAGATACCCCCTGGAGAGGTGAAATCTGTTCCTCTCCAGCCTATGGATCCCTTACCTCCAGACTCAGTAGGCTTGATCATTTCACCTCCTTTTTGTATGTACAAAACAGTGTCCATACACACACTGATGTGGGAAACTGGGGAATGTGTAGATAATATCCCAGTCACTAATACAGGTAGATAATGTGTGACTTATCACCCAGGAGAAATAGTAGCATCAGGTTTACTCGTACAGAATCCTCATAAGCAACCTGGTGATAGTCACCCAGATTCTGACTCCAGACCACAAAATCCAGGAATATACTGGACAGCACCTGTAACAGCTGACCGACCTATGCTCACGATCTATATAAATGGCCTACCATTGGAAGGATTGGTAGACACAGGTGCAGATCGTACAGTTATTAGAGGTGCCAGTTGGCCCAGTCACTGGCCAAAGATTAAAGCAGACACCTATATGTCTGGAGTAGGAGGATCAATAGCAGCTGAAGTTAGTGCTGCCCCTATGAGATGGACTTTTGAAGGCAAAACAGGAGTTTTTACTCCTTTTATAGTTGAAAAAATACCCATCAATCTGTGGGGAAGAGACGTTTTACAACAATTAGGGTTAAAAATGAGTACTTCGGTTTTTTTAAGCAGGTTTGCTGTTGAAGGCCTGCCAACACTTTCACCTGTTCCTATCCAGTGGAAAACTGATACACCAGTGTGGATAGAACAGGGGCTCTTAGGTAGCGTAAAATTCAGGCCTTATTAGATATAGTACAGGAGCAGCTTGAACAAGGGCATTTACAACCTTCTCTAAGTCCTTGGAATTCCCCAGTGTTCGTTGTAAAAAAGAAATCGGGAAAATGGAGGATGCTTTAAGAAAAGTGATTTAAGAAAAGTGAATGAACAGATGGAAACTATGGGAACTCTTCAGCCTGGACTTCCATCTCCTACTCAATTGCCTAAAGAGTGGCCTCTTTGGGTCATCGATATTAAGGATTGTTTCTATTCTATCCCTCTGGATAAGGAGGATATGAAAAGATTTGCCTTTTCAGTGCCCAGCGTTAACTTAGCTGTGCCTTATAAAAGATATGAATGGACAGTTTTGCCACAGGGAATGAAAAACAGCCCCACTATGTGTCAAATGTATATTGCTGCTGCTCTTGCTCCAGTAAGAAAAGCATTTCCAAAAGTTAGGCTATTACACTATATGGATGATATATTGGGATGTGCACCTGAGGAACAAATGCTAGAAGCATGTCTACAAAAGACCATAGAAACACTAAGATACTACAAATTATACATAGCTGAAGAGAAAATTCAAAGACATGCTCCTTTTCAATATTTAGGATATGAAGTATACCCTAAGGTGTTTACAGTACAAAAACTGTCCTTAAGAACAGAGAAGCTAAACACCTTAAATGATTTTCAGAAATTGATAGGAGATATCCAATGGATGCGACCAGTGTTAGGCTTGACTACCTATCAGTTACAACCATTATATGACATTTTAAGGGGAGACAGTGCTTTAAATTCACCACACCAGCTTACAAAAGAAGCTCAAGAGGCTTTGAGAGAAGTTGAACTGGCTTTATCCAATGTGGTTGAAAGAGTCACTCAAAAATCCTTAGAAATATCAGTTTTTGCCACACAAGAGGCACCCACAGCAGTCCTTCATCAAGGAGACAGGGTGATAGAGTGGGCGAACCTCCTGGCACAACCAGAACAAAGCCTTACTCCTTACCCAGTGCTTGTGGCTAGAATTTTGTTAAAGGCCATTAAGTGAGCAGTACAATTATCTGGGGCAAGCCCTGATAAGATATACACCTTTTACACCGATACACAAATTAATGTGTGTTGTGAGACCATCCCAGAGTGGCAAATTTTATTAGCCATGGCTCCAAATTTTACACATGAGTCTCCATTAAAGATAACCAGACTTTTACATAATTGGCGATGGATTCTTGAAGAAAAAGTTTCTAAAGTTCCTCTTAAAGGACCAACTATCTTTACAGATGCATCCAAACACAATATTTGTGCTGTATACTCTCATGACATAACTATAAAGAGAGTAGTCAGAACTCCTTTTCAGTCCACTCAGCAGAATGAATTATATGCAATCATGTTAGCTCTCACTTATTACCCAGGAGACATAAATATAATATCTGATTCAGTCTATTCAGTAGGTGTGGTACAAAGAATTGCCACAGCCCAAATAAAACTTGCAGCTTCTAATATGTATCAGCTCTTTAAGGAACTTCAGGAGCAAGTGAGAAAACAGCCAGGTAAGATTTATATCTTGCATGTCCACTCACACAGTGGACTCCCAGGTCCTAGTTTTGATGGGAATTCAAAGCCAGATAGCCTTTTAAGTATGTTAGCCAGTACGCCTTTATTTCAGGAGGCCCAGGAATCCCATTCTAAATACCATCAGGCTGCTCGAGCTTTGAGTTTACAATTTGGGATTACAAAAGAGGAAGCTAGGAGCATAGTAAAAAGCTGTACAGCTTGCCTTCCTTTACATGCTCCTACACTGCCTCCAGGGAAGAACCCTTGTGGTTTGAGACCCAATGAAATCTGGCAAATGGATGTGACCCATTATAAATCTTTCGGTCGTCTGTCTTTTATCCATGTTATGGTAGATACCTTTTCAGGATTCACTTTTGCCATACCAGCAGCAAAAGAGACAGCCCCAGTGGTCACTGAATTCCTCACGCAAGCATTTGCCATTATGGGTGTGCCACAAGCAATAAAAACAGATAATGGTCCTGCATACACCTCCAAACATTTTGCACACTTTTGTGCACAGTATAAGATTTTACATACCACTGGCATATCCTTTAATCCTCAAGGACAGGCAATAGTAGAGAGGGAAAACAGAGACATTAAGACGCTGCTCCAAAAACAAAAGAAAGGGGGAGCCACAGGTAACCCTAGAGAGCTTCTAAATCTAGCTCTTTATACTATTAACTTCTTGATTTTTGACAAAGATGCACTGGCTCCAGCAGACAGGTTTTATAACCCACTGGAAGGGCAGTGTCCAGTGCGAGCAACTCCACTATCTTTAGATAACACCAGGTGATGTGGAGAGACCCAGAAAGTGGTGAATGGAAGGGACCAGATAGGTTAACTGCTTGGGGTCTCTTGGGTTTGCTTGTATCTCTATAGGTGAAGAAGGAATCAGATGGGTGCCAATGAGCCGTATTCGCCTAGTCCATCGCAGAGAGACGAAGCAGACCCTTGAAACGAAGGAGAAGACCAAAGAAACATTGGGTGGTTCTGTTGCTGATTGTGCTCACCATTGAAAGAGTGTGGCAGTTATGACGTTTGACTCATGGACATAGAAAATCATTGGACTTCAAAACCCTCAGAAATCATTGGATTCTCTGAGACATTAGATTGTTGTAAGACTTTAAATCCCTCAGGAATCATTGGATTCTTTGAGACATAAGACTTGAAAGCCCTCAGGAATCATTGGATTTTCTGAGAAATGATAAGACACTTCAGGACTTCAAAATCTGCTGGAATCATTGGATTCTCTAAGACATAAAAAGACTTGCTGGACTTCAAAAACTTGGGGGGATCATTCAATTCCCTGATATGTGAAACAATGGACAATAGATTGGTTTGGACTATCTCTTGGCTGCTGAAGAAGGTGTATGTGTGACTGCTGTTTACATACTCTCCTTCTAGGACTTCTGCCAATCTTTTAAAACACAATGTTGATTTATATTGTTTGTTATACTGTTACTTGGGTTCATAATTCATGTTTGTTACACCATATCAAGCCTGCACTGACTGTGGGGAGAGTCATCACTAATAGCCTCTGCGTTATTGCTATGTGCTTGTGTAATCCCTCCCATGCTGATGGGTTTGTGATAATAAGACTCTTTAGCCCAGAAACCCGCTAGCAACCCCCACTTCCCTTTGGTGCTTTTCATCTCCCTTCCTGAGATGTCAGGGAGGGCGTGATTATCTCCTTTTTAATGCTTTTACCTCCCTTCCTGAGAAGTCAGGGGGGTCCTGATCACCCCCTTTTCAGTGCTTTCACCTCCTTTCCTGAGAAGTCAGGGAGAGTATGTTCACCTCCCCTTGGAGGCTCTGACCTCCCTGAGGAGTCAGGGATGGCATGATCACCTGTGTTCTAAAACAAAAGAAAGCGGGAGATGTAATGGGCTGAGGCTTGAGATGATGCACTGAGGTCCCAAGCACATGAGGCTAAATAGTAATTGGACCACACTCTATTAATATATAAGCTTGGAGAAAGAATGGCCCCCACCCACTCTTTGTGCAAGTCCTGATGTGTTGTATAGGAAATGACAATTTTGGTGGGTGGAGGCAGGGGAGTGGAAAAGGAAGGGTAGGAGAGACTGCTTGCTTTTGCCATTGCCACGACTTTTCAGCTCAGATTCCTCTTCTGTTAGCTGGCTTCCTGTCACAGCTGCCCATATTGCTATCGCAATCTTTCTTGCCTATATTTGCTATTTCAATCCTTATTCACCTCTTCACGTCAATAAAGATTGAAGATTTTTCCCTTAACCTGAATTCCTGACTCTGGCTGATTTTAAATACACAGTCATTACACCCCATCAATGCTATAACACGTCACCCTGTTAGGCTTGATCTGGTTTCAGACTCTATATCTATATTTTACTCCTGTCCATGTGGTCTATACTAGACTCACAAGGAAATATCATTTCTGTTTCTTCTTTCCTTCATTCTAATGTATTTCCCCATAGGAATTTATTCCTTTAATTTTATTTCACATATAGCACAGTAATCCCTTTTAAATATCTAATTTGTGAATCCTATTCTACCAAGTACTAGTGATTCCTACGATGTAAACTTATCTCTCTCTCTAAAGATCTCTAAAGGGTTATCTTAACTGTACTTTTTAAAAATTGTATTGTTATTTTTCCCCAATTATGTCAAGAAAAATTTAGTATTCATTTTTACAAAACTTTGAGTGCCAAAATTTTCTCCCTCCTCTTTCTAAGATGATAGTCAGTTTGATATAGTTTATATTATTATGGAAAAGATATTTCAGTATTAGTCACAGCTATGAAAGAAGAAATAGCTCAAAAAGAAAACAAAACATTAAAAAGAAATAAAAGCTAAGTGAAAAACCTGCCTTTTGATTTACATTCAGAGTTCATCAGTTCTTTATGTGGATACAGATAGCATTTTCCTTCATGACTCCTTTGTACTTGTCTTGGATCATTATGTTGCTGGGGAGAGCTTAGTCCTTCATAGGAATCATAGATCATAACTGATCATAATACAATGGTTCTGATATTATGTATAATGTTTTTCTGGTTCTGCTCATTTCACTTTGCATTAGTTTGTAAAACTATTTACAGGTTTTTTCTGAAATCTGACTATCATTTCTTATTGAATAACAGTATTTTATTACATTAATATGCCACAACTCATTCAGTCATTCCCCAATTAATGGGAATCCCATCAATTTCCAATATTTTGCCACCATTAAAAGAGCTGCTATAAATATTTTTGTATAGTATATCATTACTCCTCTTTGATGATCTTTTTGAGATACATATCCAGTAGTATAATTGCTGGGTCCAAGATCTGTATAAAGGGTTCTCAAAGGGTTTCAGTTGGTCCTTTGGGTATAGTTCACAATTGTTCTCCAGGATGGTTGTATCAATTCATCACTACACCAACAGTGCATTAGTGTACCAGTTTTCCTACAATCTTCCCAACATTTATCATGTTTCATTTTTGTCATATTAACCCAGTCTACCACACTGGGGCTCAGGCTCTCCCACTTGTTTGCTGAGATGGGGCTTGCTGCTGGCTCACTGGGAAGCTCCCTGTCTTGGACTGCACCCCCATACCCACATCTATATTTTACTAAGAAAAACTCCTCCTTTGGTTAGAGAAATGCAAATTAAAACAATTGTGAGGTGCCATCCCACACCTCTCAGATTGGCTAAGATGAGAGGAAAAGATAATGATAAATGTAAGAGGGCTTGTGGGAAAACTGAGATACTAATGCATTGTTGGTGGAGTTTTCAAATGATCCAACCATGCTGGAGAGCAAATTGGAACTATGCCCAAAGGCCTATAAAACTGCATACAGTTTGACCTAGAGTGCCATTACTGTGGCAATCTTAAAGTTGGGAAAAAGACACATATGTACAAAAATGTTTGTAGCAGCTCTTCTTGTGATAGCAAAGAATTGGAAAATGAGTAGATGCCTATCAATTAGAGAACAGCTGGCTAAATTGTGATTTATGAAAATAATGGAATATTACTGTTCTATAAAAAATGATGCAGAAGATAATTTTTGAAAGGCCTGGAGAGATTTACATGAACTGATGCTGAATGAAACAAGCAGAGCCAAAAATATATTGTACATAGTAACAGGAAAAATGTGCTATGGTCAACTATGAGAAACTTCGTTCTTCTCAGTGGTTCAGTGTTCAGTGCACTAATGCCATTGTTCCAAGGCAATTTGGATAGAAAATAACACCTGCATCTAGAAAAAAGAACTATGGAGATTGAATATAAATCAACATATGCTATGTTCTTCTATGTTCATTTATTTTTTCTGTTTTTTTCTCCCCCATGATTTTTCCCTTTGGTTATGATTTTTCTCTCCCAGCATGATTCATAAAGCAATGTGTATTAAAAAAATAAAATAATGTTTATTAAAAGAGAAAGATTCCTCTTGTTGATTTTGTAAATCTTTTGGGCTAAAAGATTGCTTACACTATTTCCTTGCTGGTTCTGCTATTCCAGCACTTGTCTTAGGGTGCTATTTTATGGTAGTGTGGAAGTTTACCTCCACATGGGAAAATTACAGTAGTTTGTTGCTTATTCTGTTGTATTGGTTCCTTGAAGTCTGATAATTACATGTACTTAGCACCTTTGCAAAATGACAATTGATTTGAGTTTTATTACTGGTTCTCTTATTATTACTATTATTGATTTGGACCTTGTCTCTTATTTATTAAATTCTTTGTGCTGACATTTTTCTTCCCAATGTTGTATCTTCTCCTCTATGTGGTATCTTTTTTGACAAAAATATGTGGGCCAGTGTTATAAGCTTCCAATTTCATCTTAAATTTTTCTTTAAAAATATATAAGATGTCAGGAAAATATGATTTTACTAGGTCTTATTCAGTAAATTGTATTTATGACCAAATTTGAAATCCAACTTTTATTCTTGAGTACCAACTTCTCCAGTAGCTATTCACTTATAAAACCTGTTCCTGACTGAAGACTCTATAATAACACTGATAAAAGCACCATTTCTGTCTCCTTCAGTTAGTGTTTCAGTATTTTACAGCTCTTAGCGATGTATCCTAGGTTCCTTCTGACACTGTAATTGGTCTCAATATGAATTATCAGGAGGGAATGTTCATTAATTATGACAAGTATCAGGAGACTTTTCAGTTACATCCTGGATACATGATCTAGGAAGACAGAAGCTTTCTATGGTTAATTTCAGGTCAATGAATGGTGCAATTCAATATTGGGTCCTTCAGTGTACTTTTGCAGGGAACCACAAGCTATCATTATTCATCTCTCTTTTTACTGTCACTGTATCATCTTAATCCTGTTATATTCCTAAATTTATATCATCATTCCTTTAAACATACAAATCTGATTAGTTTTTAGAAGAGTTCCTTTCCTTCTCTATGACAAGTATTGTAGATGTATCTACAGCACCCTTTCAGCTCACGTTTGATATTGGAATGAAATAAGGCATTTACAAGTGAATGAACATTTAACAAAGGAGGAGGTTCTATATTGCCCTAACACCATAAAGATATTCCACAAAGATAGTGATTTAGCATGTCTGGACATGATTTCCTCAGCCTCCATCTGGAACACTCACTAAGTCTGAGAAGCATTGAATACATTTAGCTGTGACCTTTTATACTTCAGATAAGGAAATGGCTTAAGGAAGCCACTGATTCTATCTTCATGAGTTCAAATTTGGCCTCAAACACTTACAAACTGTGCAGCTCTGGGCAAGTCACAAATCTGTTTGCTTTTATTTCTTCATCTATAAATTCAGTTGGAGAAGAAAGTGGCAAACCATTCCATTATCTTTGCCAAAATGATTCCAAAAGTGGTCATGAAGAGTTGGGCACAACTGAAAAAATGGCTGACCTACAACTAAAGTGATTACTTGGCACTAAAACACTTAGAACACAATATATTTTCCCCAAATAATTATGAAATATTGTCCTTAATCTTTCCTGAAACAAGACCCTCATTCCTAGGGTATTCCTATTGATATCTTTTGTGAATATTTTTTATAATGATTGACTATGAAATTTGCCTGATTTTCACACCTATTAATTAGCCTAAGGACTTAGTCTACATTGGTTCCTGAATTAGACCTGATTCATTTGCCAGATAATCACTTTAGCTTCCTCAGTGGTATTAGTAGATCACTACTAATACATTCAGGCAAGTAAAAGGCACAGGGAATAGACCATTGGAGTCAGAAAAATCTGAGTTCAAATCCTACCTTAGTAAAATACTAGCTATGTGACCCTGGACATTTCACTTAACCACTCTGCATCAATTTCCCCATGTGAAAAATGAGCATCATCATCAACATCATCATCATCATCATAACACCTTTTAGGCTAATGGTGAGAATAAAATGAGATATTTATAAATTACTTTGCAAACCTTAAAGTTCTTTATAAATGCTAGCTATTACTATGACCAAGCCTTAATAAAAAGAAAAGCTAATCAAGAGAGGATGGGAAGGAGGGAAGAAAAAAGAAAGAAAAGAAAGCGCTTACACAGTATAAAATAGTATCCTAAAAGCTGGAGAAATAATGTGCTAAGTGCTGGAGCTACAAATAAAAAAATAAGACAGCCTCTTGTCCCAGGAGCTGTACTTACATTTTAATAAAGAGACAATATAAATGGAAACTGTGGATGAGGAAACATAGGATAAGAGAAATTACATGGCTTACCTATGGATATATAGCTGTCTGGCAAGCACCAGAAGTAGACTTAGTTCCATAATTGTCCTAGAAGATCCTAAAATATTCAGTGGCTTTTTGTATATCTCATGCTTTCTTTATAAAGTAAATGAATTGTTTGAAAATTATTTCCAATGTCAATCCCTTTTAACTTTAATAATCTAAAATTCTACAATTTGATTAATTAATTATTAAGTAGCTAAGTAGTAACAGAAAGTGGATTTAAATTGAGATCTCTGAATTGTCTCATTTTCTAGTCAGGAGACCCGTTAAAACTATCTTATTTAGAGATTGACCAAGCAAAGATTTCTCTCTCTCTTTTTTAAAGGTAATGCATTCCCTTGGTACCTTAGTTAGTATAGGGAGCCAGCTTTTCAAATGCTCTCATTTTGTTCCCTATTTGGGATACAGGGCCCATAAGCCCAAGGCTGTTATTGTAAATTAGGGAAAGTAATGTCCTCAATGGTGTGAAGGGTTAGAATGTTTCCCCTGACTCATGTTTTATTTTATTTTTTTTCCCCTAAAGTATATGTCTCTTATATCCCAGAAATTCAATATTTGCTGTCTGAACAGTCCTAAAATTCAGCTTAATGAATTTCTTAGGTAAATCTGAAATGTTTCACCATCTGCCTACTCATTATTTTTATGTATTTAAATAGATTAAATAATTGATTTTAGTCAGATTTGGATCTTACAGCCTATTGAGACATTTTTCGTTAAAGTTTAGTCTGTTAGTCTTGAACAATTAAATTCCTCATTAGTTTTCCAAGGGACAGTTGACATTAAGGAATTAGTTAGTAATTATAATTTTATTGCCCATGTTATTGCTGTGTAATGTTCATTTGGAAAGGAGCTCAATGTCCTGCTTAAGCATATTGCATTTAAATTATCCTCTTTATTCCATTCTGAGAAGCATTTGCATGATGAGGAATGGATGTAAACTAATGATTTTCAAGGGAGTTCTGGATCTACCCTTGAGCATGAGACTTGAAGGCTAATTTGAGACAGTGGAATCAAGAAAGTTGTCCATGACTGGCTAAGTCAAAAGTATTTTCCTTAAAGGTAGATCCCTTCTAGCAGCAAAGCACTATATAAAAACAAAATGGGGAAGTAGGCCATATGTTGGACAGAATTGGTACCCTTATTGTAGATCTGTTACCATTTTTGTGCTTTAGTTATAGGCACAACTAAGTAGGAGAACATTTCTTTAGAGAGTTTGAGTGAAAATATGTAGTACCAGCTATCTATTCTTTAAATCTAGAATGGAAACTGCTTGGTTTATTTATCCATTAACAGACAGAATGGTTGGAGGAAAGTTAGTGAGTTCTGGTGGATGGAAAGTTGGTCTGTCACTACAGAGGTTGGGGTTCCTGAGTCTTCCGAGGGCTTATTCAAAGTAAATAATCAGAAACTATTTCCAGTGTCTTATATGTCCCTAGTATTATGGCAGGTGCTATATAGGGTATAAAAGAAGTATAAGACATCATCAATTTCTTCAAAGTGTTTGTGATCTTACAAGAAGAGTAATATAAAGACACAAGAAACAATTTGAGAGTAATGACATAATAAAGTTGGATTCGATTTACTCTAAATAAAATTGGAGTTTAGAAAAAGGAGGGATGGGTTGTGTCTAGAATAATCAGATAAATAAGCATAGAGGGGTCAAAGCTTGAAAAGACTATGTAATTAAATGTCTTATTACAGGTGAATAAACTGAAGTCATATATCTAGTGAGTAACAAAGCTGACAGTGGAACTCTAGATTTTTTATTCCTAATCCAATGTTCTTTCTACTACTACACTGAACTGTCTTCTTTTTGACTTTGGAGACTTGGGAAGGGAGGATAATAGCTGTCTTAGGAGAAGCAAAAAAAAAAAAATGAGCAAAGGCAAAAGGCAGGAGCCTAATAAAGTTGGAGAATTTCTAATGGAGAACATTGGAAAATACATTTGTATAGGTAGTGGGGAATAAATTGTGAAGAATATGGAAAGTCATGTACAAGAGCTTAGCTGTGACTTAGTAGGCTAACAAGGAGCCTTTGTAGATTCTTGAGCAGAAAAATGGCATGATGTAGTTAGTATTTTTTTTTTTTTTTTTTTGCAGATTAGTCAGGTAGCCATATTCAAATAAACCAGAGCTAGAAAAAATGAATGTAAAGAAACCATGTAGAAGGGTATTGTAGTAATTTAGTTCAAGGTTGATAAGGACTTGGAGGAAGGTGCTAGCAATATAAGAAATGGTAAAATTTGAAAAGTGTACCAAAAAAAAAAATTACAAGCTCAAAGTGATTGATGTGCTCTGTGGATTTATGTGAAGAGATACCGTACACATATGTAAATAGAGCTATACTCAAACATATCACACCTTATCATATAGAAATACTTCAGAGGTATTCCTTTGCAGATTGATAAATTCAGGAAAGTGACATTTCATTAAAATATTTACAAAGATTTTTATGTGTCCAAATATTAATCATGACTTTCATTGAACCTTTGAAGAGAACAGAAACTAGAATCACTATGGTTTTCCTTTCAATCAATAGAAGTGCTTCCATTGGATTGCTTCAGACCATGGAAATTGTGAAGTGCAATCTGTCTTTTCAGTCATTTTGGAAAGAAATTTGATGAAAAAGTAGGTTCACATGATGTCCTTCAATAAGCTGCCCTAGCACAGGCCCGGCAATAGGCAATGCTGATGGCACTTCAGATTGCTTCCAATTGATAGCTCCAATTTGAGGTACTTGCTGAGATTTGTCATGGACTTTTCTACAGCTGGGGCCTAGGCTCCAGGGAAGCATATGAATTTCATGATTAGGTCTCTCGGTCTACATGCAGGGATAAAAGAAAATGATGTTCTAAAGTCAGACTTTGGGAGTGAGGGAGGTGAGGCATGGTCTTTAGGGATCAAAGCCACTGGAATCTCTAGTAAATAGTGCTGTCTATGACCATATCAATTACAAAAAAAAATAGTTACATAACTGAAAAAGGACCTCAGAGGTCACCTAGTCTTATCCCCTCATTTTGTAGTTGAGGAAACTAAAGCACAGCTAGGTTAAGTAACTTCCCAAGGTATATCTATAACAATCACTTGGCTTACTAAACTAAAGATTAAAACTAAAGAATTTTGTGGGCTATATCTACTTGATTAGTGGTCATTAGGTATGGCTTGACATCCTGGCTAGTACACAAAAGCAATGCCGTTGATTTATCTGAGCCATATTCCACTGTTGTATCAAAAAGTAAAATCCATATTAATCCCTGAAAAGAGAGAAAAATCAGCTATAACTCAGATTCAAGTGAAAGACTTGGAAATTAGTAGAAAATTGAAATTTAAAAAAAAAGTTTTTATTTTTTCTAATTAAACTCTAAACCCAGTGCTAACATCTCTTCTACAACATTTCTGACAAGTGGTCTTCCAGGCTATACTTAAGCATTCCCAGTAACTAGGACTCACAATTTCATGAGGTTATTTATTTCATCTTTGGATAGCTCTAATTTTTAGGTTATTGTCAGGAGAAATCTGATTTCTGTAAACATAGAATGGAGTTAAGATGGATTAGCACCAGGACAGAGAAACAGCAGAGAAAAGAAATTGTCATCTTGGCAGGTATCACTTCTGAGTCAGAAATTAAGAGAGCAGAAGATGAGAATTTTTGAACTTTAGGACAAAAAGCATTCCAGATAATCAAATATGTAGGAGGAGATAGGAAGGAGTTTTGTTTTGATTAAGGTGATAAGATAGTTTTGTCTGGTGAACAAGATTACTCATCCAATGTAGCCTTTGATAACTTTGTTCCACAGTCCCTTTCTTTTTTTGTTTTTTATTATAGCTTTTTATTTACAAGTTATATGCATGGGTAATTTTACAGCATTGACAATTGCCAAACCTTTTGTTTCAATTTTTTCCCTCCTTCCCCCACTCCCTTCCCCAGATGGCAGGTTGACCAATACATGTTAAATATGTTAAAGTATAAATTAAATGTAATATAAGTATACATGTCCAAACAGTTATTTTGCTGTACAAAAAGAAATAGTGTACAATTAGCCTGTTAAGGAAATCAAAAATGCAGGCGGACAAAAATAGAGGAATTGGGAATTCTATGTAGTGCTTCATAGCCATCTCCCAAAGTTCTTTTGCTGAATGTAGCTGGTTCAATTCATCACAGCTCTATTGGAACTGATTTGATTCATCTCATTACTGATGATGGCCACGTCCATCAGAATTGATCATCATATAGTATTGTTGTTGAAGTATATAATGATTTCCTGGTCCTGCTCATTTCACTCAACATCAGTTCATATCTCTCCAGGCCTTTCTGAAAGCATTCTGTTGGTCATTTCTTACAGAACAATAATATTCCATAACATTCATATACCACAATTTATTCAGCCATTCTCCAATTGATGGGCATCCACTCAGTTTCCAGTTTCTGGCCACTACAAAGAGACCTACCACAAACATTCGTGCACATACAGGTATTTTTCCCTTCTTTAAAATATCTTTGGAATATAAGCCCAGTAGTAACACTGTTGGATCAAAGGGTATGCACAGTTTGATAACTTTTTGAGCATAGTTCCAAATTGCTCTCCAGAATGGCTGGATGTGTTCACAATTCCACCAACAATGTATCAGTGTCCCTGTTTTCCCACATCCCCTCCAACATTCCGCATTATCTTTCCCTGCCATTCTAGCTAATCTGACAGGTGTGTAGTGGTATCTTAGAGTTGTCTTAATTTGCATTTCTCTGATTAATAATGACTTGGAGCATCTTTTCATATGGCTAGATATAGTTTCAATTTCTTCGTCTGAGAATTGTCTGTTTATATCCTTTGACCATTTATCAATTGGAGAATGGCTTGATTTCTTATAAATTAGAGTCAATTCTCTATATATTTTGGAAAGGAGGCCTTTATCAGAACCTTTGCACAGTCTCTTTCAACATATTTCCAATGAAAGAGACTCCAATGAAAGGTCATCAGCACAGATAGAGAAAATGTAGGAACAATTTCTTTTATATTCTACAGTGGAAGCTCCCCATCTTTTTGGATTCTTGGTTATGATGGATAGCTAAAACCAAAGTTTCTATAGACTCAAAGAGTCTTAGTCAAATGGTGTACTAAAATCAACATGCCCGAAGTTTCCAGCATTGATCATATCAAGCAAAATTCAAAATGGGGTCATTTTTGTCATGATTAAGTTTTCATGAGGTGATGCAATGTATAGAGTTCCCAAAATTCATTCAGGATTATATGAATTCAATCCTAGCCTCAGACACTTAACTAGCAGTGTAATTCTGGGTAAGTCGCTTAATTTTGTTTGCCTCAGTTCCTCATTTGGAGGAACTTGAGATGGAAAAGGAAATAACCAGTATCTTTGCCAAACAACAACAACAACAAACAAACAAACAAACAAACAAAAAAACAAACCAAAAAAAAACAAAAAACAAAAAAACAAATAGCATCACAAAGAATGAGACAAGAACAAAATGAATGGACAACCACAACCACAACCACAACCACAATCTTTGTGAATGTGTGCTGATTCCTGGTGATTACCTTTTTCTAAGTCCACAAATCAACTGCTTAATGATCCATTTAGAATTTTGTGAAACTAGTCTAATTTTCAGAAGCCCCTTTTGGGATCCATTTTTGAAAACTAAGACATTTGTCTAACTGCAGGCTTCTGACCCCTTTAATGTTCTTCATTTCTCAAGTGTTCCTGATGATTTTTCCTTAAGTCTTTCCTTTAACTTTCTTCTCTAGAAAAGAGGTCTTTTTAAATCTACAGCACACAAAATTCTTGGCCTCTCATGAAGAAACACATACATAATATATACCCTGTAGGGAACTAGAAAAGATTTCTGCATGTTCATAGCTGCCAGAAATTAAGATGAATTACAGTCTTTTGTGACTTCTCCTTGGAAATTCTCCCTGCAAGCTGCTATGGCAGTTTCTTGTTTCTGTTCTTGTTCCCAAAGCTTCTGGAAGAGCTTGCTTTTATATTTACTTAGCCAAAGCTTCCCTACTGGTTTTGGAATGTCAGTAATTAACCAAGTGTCAAACACTGCACTAGTTCCTAGTCCTACTCTTTCACATAGCAACTGATAGAAGGCTTTGACAGGGGCTCCCAGCAGAATCTTCCACCTTTCTGAGATTATGGTACCGACTAATACCTTGGTTTTTCTGACTCCCTGATTATCCTTCTGATTCTGGCCTCTCATACCATACTTGGAATAGAAGATTGTATAATAGCAATCCCTGATAGCTGCAAAACTGAGAATTTTGGTGGCATTTCTTTTGTATGAATTCATCCTTTCTTTGGCAACTTTAGTCCCATTTCTCTTGTACTATTTTCCACAGAGATGAAAAACTGCTGTCATCCTTTCCTATATGATAATTCTTCAACTTTATTTTTGTACATGTACCCTTCTAGGTCAAATCATCCTTACAGGTTAATATTAAATGATTCATAGAATGATGTTTGTAAAATAAGAAGATATTTTATAGTTCATCTTGTTCAGATATATCATTTTTACAGATGAAATTTTTTTAAAAAACGTATGGAGAATTGAAGTGATTCATTGTAGATCACTCAGTTTTATGACAGGATTTAAAACAAAGGCTTCAGCTCCCAAATCCAGATTTCTCTCCACTTCATCATGCTGTTCATGTTCTCTGTCATGTTGTCCATGTTATTGCCATAGACTCATGTTCAGATTCAATCCTAGTAATTTTCTCCAACTAGTGTGCTTTGGGTTACAGGTATCAATACCAGCCAGCAACTTGTAGGAAGCCATTGGTGGCTGGTGTGGGCTTGAAAAGCAGATGACTCTTAGCAGCCTTTGTATAAGCAATCTTATTTTGCTTCTGGTGTGCTGCATGGAATCCATCTCTGCTCTGTTCAGTTTCCAGTTTTTTCAGGGCCCACTGGGCTAATTGGAAGATGAGCCTGGGTCTGTTTTTTATACCTAAGTTCCCATTCAATTTATTTTAAAATAAGTTGTATTGCTATCTTTTGTTTTTATGTCATTGTATTTTCTAATATATTGCTTTCACCTGTGAAAAGAGCCATTCCTTATATTGAAGAAAAGAAGAGGAAAACATTTAGGAAAACTAACACATAAAAAAATCTGACATCATTGTTCCTCATTCATGGTGCTCCACTCCATAAGGAAGATGGGGCTTCACCATCAAGTTTGGTCATTATACTTTCATAATATTTGGTTATTTTAATAATAAAAATAACTAGCATTTATAAAGTGCTTTAAGATTTGCAAAGCATTTTTCATATTTTTATTTGTGTTACTCTTTTGCTCCTTCCATTTATACTGTTTCAATCATTGTTTATATTGTTTTATTTCTTCTGCCTACTTTATTCATGATGCAACATTATGCAAGTCTATTTTTCTTTACATTTATTAAATTTATTCATTATATTCATGTATCACAACTTGTTGAACCATTCCTCAATTGATAAATGTCTACTTTATTTCTAGTTTTTTTGCTACTTCAAAAAATACTGTTGTAAATATATTAGTGCTTATAGGAACATTCTTTTGTTATCCTCCTCTTTGATTATATACATAACAAACTTCCCTTTCTATTTAGATAAAATCCTAATAAAAGACCCTTAGTTGGACTTGGCAAAATACACACACACACACACACACACACACACACACACACACACACACATATTTGCTATTTTGTATTTTTCACCTCCGAAGCCGTTCCCTGGTATCTTGGAAAAGCTCTTTGCTAGGCCATGACTCAGACTGTTGATAAGCTTTTTCTGCTGCAATAGGTTGGCCAGGTCATTACAGCAGGAGTCGCAGCCTGTTGTCAAAGCAGCGATTTTAATTTTGGTCCAATTAAACATTGATCTTATAAGGCAGAACTTTTAGTTTCAAAGGTATAAAAACTGTCTGCTCATGCATGTGAAAATCTATCTTCAGTCTTTATTTTGAGAATGGCAAAGAAATTCATTGAGAAGCCTCTTTTCTACATTTTCTATACAAATTTCATTTGAGGAGCTTAGAGACTGCTAGTAGAAATCCGGTACTATATCATCATTCTATAGCTATTTTGGCTTTATAGAAATTCCAAGGAAGTACAAGTTACTAAGTTTATTGTTAATGTTTTCCAATAAGTGTAATTAGTCTTCATCTTTCTGTAGAGGAAAAGAGCAAGATTTACTAAATCTTATCATTTATCTACTTACCCTCAGCTAAGTTTCTTACAAGTTGCTGGCTCAATGGCAGGTTCTCTTCCTAGTATACCTGGATCAGAGATATCATACCTCAGGCCAGAAAGGATGGAGATTGCAGGGAGCCTAATATGTAATTAGCCCCAAAGCCTTTTATTGAAAAACCTTAGTAGTTGAACAAATCCAGCAAAATTCCAGATGTCAATTAATTTTATTTTTTTATCTCAAAATCATTTCTGAATCTCTGTCCTTTTCTCACCCATATTCACTGAGCTATCCCTTAGGTCCAAAAATAAAATGTAAAAATGTAGCTTAGAAAAAATTAGCTGAGTCTGACAGTATATGTAATGTTTCCCACCCATAGCCTCCTACCTATATATGTCAACTTAACAAATATTTCCTGAGCACATACTATATGTAGGCACTCTGCTAGATGTAGGGATACAAAGATGAAAAATAAAAAATTCCTTTGCTTAAAGGAATTTAAAAGCAAATGATCTAATATATCTATCACATACAGAAAGAAGAGCTCAATGATCTCCATGGCATAAAGAATTACCAAAAGCTAATAACTCAAATGAACTTTCAGAAATCATGAATTGTT
The DNA here is from genome assembly GCF_016432865.1 of Antechinus flavipes. Taxonomy (NCBI): domain Eukaryota; kingdom Metazoa; phylum Chordata; class Mammalia; order Dasyuromorphia; family Dasyuridae; genus Antechinus; species Antechinus flavipes. The sequence continues at coordinate 462,198,130 of NC_067400.1, forward strand.
AAGAAAACCAAATGCTAGATTATAATTTTTGTCAATTTTACTGAAGACAGTATTTTGAACAACAGTGAATTCAAAGGGAATGGAATGGAATTTTTTCAGGGAGACAGACTGACGTGACTAGCTCTTTAACTTCTTTTGATTCCTGGATTACAGTTTTTCTGTGCTTCAGGGATTGCTTTGCCATCAAGTTTGAAGTCTTCGAGTTGATTAGATCCTGGGACCAGAATGCCAAATGTAGAGGCAAATGTTGTCATAGCAAGCACAGTTTCCTTCCTGGGAACCTGAAGCCTCAAATGTGAAATTCTCTCCCAGAAAGAGCTTCACTGAGAGCAGAATAGAATTCTCCCGAATATATAAATCTTTTGCTCCCATTCACTTGGCATAATTCCATTTACCATGATCTTTTATTTGAGGAAGTCTCTACTCTTCATTGTCCCTAATCTTTGCTCAAATTTGTTAAGAAAACATCTTTAAACCACAGAGCAGTGACTATCAGAAATAGGGCTCTGAGAGGCTTGGGCTGCAGTCTGTTCTTATCTAAGATTTTTCCTTTTTTTCTCAAACAGTCTAAGGATGGCATTAAAACTGCTCTTTGGCTGTAGTTTATCAATTAAAAGCACCTGAATCAAAATCCACTTTCTAAAGCTGCATTTTTTTTCCTTTTTAATTTTTTTTGGTTGTTGTTGGTGAAATTTCTGCAATTTGAATGCCTAGAGATGAGTTGATGTGTTTAACTTTCATGGTTAATGATCTCTTTGTTTCTGCTTTTAATCCCTAAGTATTCAACTAATGGACTAAAATTACTCCAATGTTGGAGAGGCCATTAAATTTTTTTTCCTCCTAGGCCATGGGAAGCTAATGATGATTCACATTTAAGGGTTATCTTTTTCATGGATTATAGGCACCATCATATTAGCTACATCCTATTTTGAAAACAAAAGTTAATCTAACTAGAGAAGTACTAGAGTTGTTTATGGCATCACAGTGGAAATTCACCTAAAACTTCTTAGCCTGTTTCTTCATTTGACACATAAGATGGGTAAACTAGATAATCTCTAACATCTTTTTTAAAATGATTATACTCTAGTCAGTGTGTCCTATAGCCCTTTGTTAATCTGGTAAAGTTTATGGATCTCTTCTCAGAATGTTTTTAAATGTATAAAACACAAAAGAAATCATCACAAAGGAAATCAAAAAGTTCATGGATATCTTGAAATATATCTATAAATTTCTTGGGAATCCCTCAACCTGCATTTTAGAATTCCTGCTATGATGGAAAGAGACTTAGATTTAGTTGTCAGAAGATCAAATCTAATTCTGGCACTTTTTGGCTCTGAGATCATGGATGAATTTCTTAATCTGTCTAATCTTTGGTTCCCTTTGTAAAATAGGGATATCAGTCACACTACCTCTCTTCCCAGATCATTGCCTCACGATGGTAAGAACCAAAGATTACAGTGGTTCTCAAATTTTTGTTTTCAGTATCTTTATCCTATTAAAAATTATTGAGGATCTCTCCAAAGCATTTTTGTTTATCTGGGTTATATTTATAGACATTTACCATACTGGAAATAAAAACCATTTTTGAATTTGTAGACTCTCTAAAAGGGTTTCAGAGATCCCCAGTATTTGCTAGACCATACTTTGAGAACCACTGGATTAGATAGATTGGAGAAAGAAATAGCAAACCACTCCAGTATCTTTGCAAAAATAAAAACAAAACAAAACAAAACAAAATTAGACATTATTAAAATGACAACAAAAAAGACATGACACTAGAAGAAAGCCCTCAGGTCAGAAGATGTCCAACGCATTACTGAGGAGAGAAGAGGACAACGACAAGTAGCTCCAGAAACAATAAAAGGGTTGTGCAAAAACTGTCTAGTGATGAAAAGAAAGTCCGATTTTTATATTCTGGGGCTCAAAGATCACTGCAGATGGTGATTATAGGCATGAAATTAAAAGACACTTGCTTCTTATAAAGAAAGCTATAACAAATCTGGTCAGCATACTAAAAAGCAGAGACATCGCCTTGTCAACAAAGATCCTGATACTCAGAGCTAAGGTTTTTCCAATAGTAATGTGCAGTTGTGAGATTTGACTACAAGGAAAACTGAGTACCATGAAATCAACACTTTCAAATTGTGGTGATGGAGAAGACTTTTGAGAGTTCCTTGAACAACAAGAAGATCAAATTAGTCAATACTTTAAAAAAATTTATTCAGACCCTTCTTTGGAAGGACAAATGTTCAAACTAAAATTTAAATGCTTGGTCATAGAATGACAAGACAGGACTCATTGGGAAAGACCCTGATCTTGAAAGAGATTGAAGGCAAAAGGAAAAGGAGATGGTAAAGGAGGAGATAATATCAAGAAAATAGTGAAAATGAGCTTGGACAGAATTTTAGGGATAGTGGAGGATAGAAAGGTCTGCCATGCTATGGTCCATGGGTCACAAAGTGTTGGACATGACTAAATGGAAACAATAACAACCTATCTCATCAGGTTTGGGGGATGGAAGTGCTCTGGATATTCTTAAGCAGGACAAAAATCCAAACTATTATTCTGGCACTTACATTTTATAATTCTTCTAGAGTCAAGTAAAGTACAGCAGAGAGCTAAGAACTGTGTGTGTATAGACTGAGTCTTAAGGGGGAAAATATGATATAGTCAAAGGCTTGGTCAACCATCCATTTTCATCTGCCACTCATTCCCACTCTCTAAGGTACTTCCTATTGAACCAATCCAAAGAATAGTCAGGAGTAATGTGAAGTGTGACATAGTTTGGAGGAAACCTGATGTGCAAAGAACAATGAATTGAGACTTTAGAGAACCAAAATCTAGGCTCAGCTTTGTTATCTTTGTTATCTTTCTCTGAGATTAACAACCATTTGCACTATATCTATCTTTTATAGGTATAGTTTCTTCTATGTACTCTCAATTAGGTGAGCTCTGTAAATTCAGATACTGTCTTTAGTATTTAGCAAGAATATGATGCTCAATATATGTTTGTCGACTGTCTTGTGACTTGCGAATGTCACACATCTATTTCTTCATGTGTTAAAGGAAGATATCATATAATGTTATGAGAAACTTTTCTATTTGATTATTGTACTTTTCCTCATTTCTATAATAGTGCTCCACACGCAGTAGATTTTAATGAATATTGGCTGGTTAGATTGTTACACTACTCATATTCCCTTTTAGCTTTAAAAAATTCTGGGATTTTAATCCCAATCAGGCCTTTCCTCCCCATTTCTTGAACATTCTTCAGCTTAAAAAATCTAGACTATCAAGGACCCTAGCTATTATTTTGTCTAACAAGCTAATTTTACAGAAAGAGCATCAAGGAAGAAGAAGAAAGTAAAGAGATTTTATTTATAGTCACAGGGCAACATCTAACATAACATAGACTCAAGATCTGACCCATCTCATAAAAAAAATTTTCAGATTTTCTAGCACCTTATTTCTTCTTTCCAAGGTAATAAAGCTGCTAATTTGGTGACCTAATTCATATTTAGTCCTTTCTTCTTAGTGGTTTCTTCCTTAATAATGATTATGGATTGGAAGTATATAACTGATGGTCTGAAGAATACTTCTCCTCCTGGGCCTTTTGAATCTTTATGTCCTGTGCTACATTATAACATATAGTATATTATATACTTATATTGAAGATGGTATCAACGTAATGGCTGTTGTCTGAGTACTAAAAGATGTTTCCTTATATTTATCCATCAGGACACTTTGCTACTTCATTGATAGCAAAGATGAAAAAATGGGTTACTTCTTTACTTTCAGGAAAAAAACATCCCAACTGACAGGTTAATCCTCTGATATTATGGAATCAGCAGATTATTCTTCAGTGCTGGCCATGGCCATTGAACGTCTAGTGATTTTTCTCACCTTTTATAATTGATAGGTACAGAGCTGGTTGTTTCCATTTTTCATATTTATTCCACCTAAGAAGAAGTGAATAAACAAAGGAGGGATAGAAGAGATACCAACAAATCAATTAGAATGTTCTTGTAATAATGGAGGCAAAAAGTGATGAGGGTCAGATCTAGGATAGTGGGTGTGTGAGTAGAGTGGAAAATCATAGGAGAAATGTTGGGAAGGTTATGGTAGCAAGAGCTACCAACATAATAAATTTGTGACTTAAGAGTCACTGAATTGATTTCATTATTGAATTAATCGGTCAGATTAGAAGAGAGACTCTTCAATTTCCTCTACTATTATTACTGTCTAGGGAAGAGTGTGAAGTCTCTGAATGGTAAAAAGAGAACACTTAAAAAAAGTTTCATTCAGTCACAGAAAGTGACAATGCAGAACACTTAAAATGGGGCCTTTAGAGACTGTGGAGGATTGTAAACTATTGAAAAAAAGTGCTGTGATTTATTTTTATTTATTTATTTATTTTTGCTTTGAAGCATCTAATGCTATTGATTTTCTTTCTTTCTTTCTTTTTTGTTGTTAAAACTTCTTATTTTCAAAACATATGCATAGATAATTTTCAACATTAATCCTTGCTAAACCTTGTATTCCAAAAAATTTCCTCCCTTTTGCTCACCCCCTCTCCTAGATGGAAGTAATCCAATATATGTTAAATATGTGCAATTCTTCTATACATGTTTCCCCAACTATCAGGCTGCACAAGAAAATTGATTTTATTTTTAATAAAGTTATCACTGACATATTATAGAATTTTGAAATTTATTCACATTTTCTTTTTACACATATTTTCTTATTTGAATTTCACAATAGCAGGAAACTGAGATTAGAAGGTAAAATGACCTGCCCAGGACACACAGCTAGTAAGTTTCTGAAGTAGGATTCAGACTCAGGTTTTCATGCGGACCTAAACCCAGCATCCTATGTCATCTATATGCTTCTGTAATGATTATGGGTAGGAATTTGGTGTTGGCCTTTTGTTTTGACCAATGTAGAAATTTTTTCCTTGCCATTTGAGTTGATGTTCCATTCCCTAGAACTATAACAGAAATCAAATGACTTGCTCATAGCAGTGCTGCTGGATGTCAGAAATGGGATTTCAGCCTAGGTTTCTCTACTTACTAGAACTAGCACCTGTTCTATTATAGTATGATCAGTTCAGGAAACATTTATTTTATAATTATAATTGCAAGATACTTAGGAATATTTTGACACAACTCATTTCCTCAAGGGAATTCAAAATTTCCACTGAGGGTAGGATTGGAAGAAGAGAATAATGATTCATATTCCTAATATAGAGGATTGACCAAGGCATTTTTCTGCTCAAAAAGTATTACTGTGATTTGCTCCACCCCAACAAAATATAAACTCTTTGAAATCAGGGATGGTTTTATTTTTATTTATAAAGTCAAGAGAAGTTTTCTGGCAAATAGCAGACATTTAATACATTTTTATGGCATGGAAGTTAAATTCTAAGTGGCCTGGTAGAATGCTGGACATGGAGTCAGGAAGATCTGGCCTCAGGTATTTCCTAATTATCTAGGAAATCTTAGCCTCTCTCAGCCTTAGTTTTTTTTTTTTTTAATCTATAAAGTAAAAATAATAATAATAATATCTATTCTAAAATGTTGTTGTGAGGATAATATTAAATAACATCAGTAAGATGCTTTGAAAATATTCAAGGTAAATATAAATGTTACTTGAGATTATTCTGTAATTTTTAAAAATTGAATTGAATTAATGTGCTTTATAATCTTCTGGGAGCCAGTACCCAGTGGTTTCTTTCTAACATGGACTGCTAGAAAAGGTATGGGGAAGAGAAGCAATAGATGCTTAACAAATCAATGATTACAAATAGAAAACATTTTGCCAATGAATTATCATGAGAATCCAGAATTTTCAGAGTTTTGTCTTAATTACATTTTATGAAATGAAATCTGAGCTTTATAATCTCTACTTCTCAGTCATTCTTGACAACTTCTGTGGCAATCTGGTATATGGGAAAGGATACAATAGGCCTTGGAAGACCAATGTTTTTAGCAGGATGGAGATGACTTTAATTCTATTTGTAAACCACTGGGTGAGCCTGGGCAAATGCTTTTGACATCTGTTTATGCCTCAGGTTTTTCATTTGCCCTTGTCCTTTGCTACCTCATAGGAAATAGAAAGTTAATGAGATCATGTCTGTTTTTATACCATTTAAAAAGGAGTGTTTCTATGAATAAATATAAGTTGCTTTTATTTTTAGACATAGAAAATTTTAGAGTGCAACATTTTTAACATTGTTTGCCTGATTTTGAAATGAAAGTAAATTAACTCATCAACTAAAAACAATCTTTTCCCTAGTAATATAAAGAAATACACATATTTATAAGTAAAAATACCCAGTTTTTTCACTCTCCAAAGGATAAATTATCACAGTGGTAAAAAGTACCTGTAACACCCATATAGAATATGCTAACATTATGGATTGAGTCCCCTGAGGAACAAACATTAACAATACTAATAAGATTCATAACATGTTTTAAAGTTTACAAAAAACTTTGACATATTTTTTGATGACTGTTCCATGCTGAAGCTTTCTGTGGATCTGTACTTCTAAAATGATACCTCATTTGCTTCTATGATTATGTTTACCTTTAAATATTGTCATTAAAATTAGCTTAAAACAAACACATGTGTAAAAATGGCATAATATGAAAAGTAGTAATAAAATACCCTTCCCGATAAATCTAAGACGTTCTTTCTCACAAATACATACATCAATGATATTAGTCACATACATACCACACACATAATGAAGATGACCTCATTTAGAGAAAACACGTAGCCAAATCAAATCATACCAACAGCATTGCATTGTTGCAATGTTGTTGTTGTTGTTGTTGTTGTTGTTTTCTCTTCTTATGGTGACTCATTGTGCTAAGCAGGTTGTTTCAAGAGGTTCCCTGGAGCTGATACTCTCTGCACTTTAATTTGAGGGCTGGGCTGTTTCTTTCTCTTTCTTATTTATCCCCATTGTTGTCATTAAAGTTAGTCACTGTGAGGGTTTCTTTGATGCAATACAACATTTACCATTGTGTTGGTAGGGAGAGGAGAGAGAATATTTTTTCTATTCTCATACTCTGGAAAAGTTATAATGTAAAATCCATTTATTTCAATGATACTTTATTAAAGATATTTTTATTCCATTGTGCTCAGGACTTGTAAATAATACTTCTGCTTTTCTGCATATAATTGTGAGGTTTTATGCCTTAATATGGTCAATTGTTGTAAAGATGATATTGTGTTGAGATATAAGTATATTCAACTTAATTCCCATTTAATAATCACTAAATATTGAGTTAGCATATAGTTCTTGTTTATTTTGATTAGATTTGTATTGATATGAAAAGGGTACATTGTAGTACCCCTTTTAATACTTCTTCCCAAGTGTTGAATATCATCACCTCCCCCCAAAAAGTCAGATAATTAATCATTAGCTTCATGATGTACCAATTAATAGCTTAAAATTAGTTGCTTCTAGTATAAATGTACCTCCTCTCTAAGTGATCTAGACTAGTTGTTCTATCTATGTTTTATTTAGCACATTTCAAAATTTCTCACATAGCCTATTATTTTATTTTATTTTAGATTATTTTAGATATTTTATTTATTGTTTTAGAGTCAAAGGTGACAGCTCATTATCATTGACAGGGAAAAACATTTTTTCAAGAGTCTTTGACATACTGGGGGCAGCTAGATGGCACAGTGGATAAAACACTAGTCCTGAGCTCAGGAGGACTTGAGTTCAAATTAGACCTCAGACACTTAATATTTAATACTTATCAGCTGTGTGACCTTGGGCAAGTCATTTAATTCCACTTGACTCAAAGAAAAAAACCCCAAAAGTCTTGACATATATTTTCCATTTTAAAAGTTGGCAACTTCAGGAAAAAATAATGATGAATGTTGGAGGCGATGTGGGAAAACTGGGACACTGACACATTGTTGCTGGAATTGTGAATGGATCCAACCATTCTGGAGTGTAATTTGGAACCATGCTTACTACTGGGCTTATATCCCAAAGAGATCTTAAAAAAAGGGAAAGGGACCCAATGTGCAAAAATGTTTGTGGCATCCCTTTTTGTAGTGGCTAGAAACTGGAAATTGAATGGATGCCCACCAATTGGAGAATGGATGAATAAATTATTGTATATTAATGTTATGGAATATTATAGTTCTGTAAGAAATGACCAACAGGATAATTTCAGAGAGGCCTGGAAAGACTTACATGAACTGATGCTAAGTGAAATGAGCAGAATTAGGAGATCATTATATACTTTAACTACGATACTATATGATGATCAAATCTAATGGGCGTGGATCTCTTCAACAATGAGATGAACCAAATCAATTCCAGTTGTTAAGTAATGAAGACAACCAACTACATCCAGCAAAAGAACTCTGGGAAAAGACTGGAACACAACATAGCATTTCCATTCTATCTGTTATTGTCTGCTTGAATTTTTATTTTCCTTCTCAGGTTATTTTTACATTCTTTCTAAATCCCATTTTTCTTGTGTAGCAAGATAACTGTATAAATATGTGTGCATCTATTGTATTTAACATATACTTTAACATATTTCACATGTATTGGACTGCTTGCCATCTAGGGGAGGGGTTGAGGGAAAGGAAGGGAAAGTTGGAACAGACTTTTGCAGGAGTCAATGATGAAAAATTACCCATGCATATGTTTTGTAAATAAAAAGCTATAAAATTAAACATACATACATACATACATATATATATATATATATGTATACACACACACACACACACACACACACACACACACATATATATATATATATCAGGTACTGTGCTAAACACTGGCAATAAAAATAGGAGGAAAAAAAAGACAGACTCTGTCCTCAAAGAGCTTGCATTGTGAGTAGGGACAACACATATAAGGGAACTGAAAAATCAATGGGAAGGAGAAAGTGGGTGGACATGGTAAAGAAAGTCATGTGGAAATAAGAAAGCAGTGAAGCCTTGAAAACAATGATGGCATTTTTGTCTTGGGTTTATTCCTTAACTTGCAATTTCTGAGAGAAAACAGTTAATTAGAAAGTGAATCTTTATGGATGAAAAGTACTTCCAATTCAAGATGTAATAGAATGACATTTCAAGGTGAAGTGGTTTCTATGACATGATAGAAAAAGTCCTGAGGAACTGTGCATAAATATTCTGAGCTGATGTTGCCTGGACAGCCATATTTGAAATAAGTTATTATTAATAACCAATTATATGAGTGAGCCAGATTTTCCTTGTATTATTTACTTGTTAAAAACCCAACTTCTGAAGGACATTACTGACCTCTGCCAAAATTTTACCCCTTCTAGATCATTATATTCCTGCCCATTGTATTTCACTCAAGCAAGTCTGGGTGGTGTACATCCTTTTTCTAAACTGTCCAAAGCTAGGGTTGGTCTTGGTGTAGATATAGTTACTTTGTCCAAAAGTCATATGATGTCACTCTCTCAGTCCTTCATTATAATATTCTTCATTAATTAAGCAATCAAAGTTGATTAGTACCTTCAGGAATATCCACTTTTTCCAAGGCATATAAATTGTGAGCTCACTGCCATAAGGGGTCTTTGTTATTCAAGAGCAATACTGACTCTTTTATTAATAAAAATGCCATCATTATTAATAAAATGATTAATTACCCAGAAACTATGTCTCTCAAATTTTTAAAATGCAACTCATTTCTATATTTGATAGGGAACTCAAGAAGTTGTTACTTGAGTTGGATTTGAGGTTCTTTAAGTACTTCCTGATGGGAACTGATTTTTGTCAATAAAGTTGTTTAAAAACATATTTATGACCTGAATCAATGTCTGTCTCTTTACCTCTCTCTTTATTTTTGATTTTTCATTTCTATTTCTTAGAATATTTGTTTTCATACCTTGTTCAAGCCAGGTATTACCTTTCCTGTGAATCTTTCCCTGATCTTCCTCACTTGCAAATCTTTTTCTCCCTTATCAAAATACCTTATATCATATTTATGTGACAATTTTATCTCCCTCAATAGAAAGGAAATTTCTTGAATTTTTATTTTATCATTGTATTTGTATTCCTAAGACTTTCAACACAATAAGTGTGAATGCAATTAGATGGTGCAATAGATAAAACAATAGATTAGAAGTAAAAAAAAATAGTTATTTCAAATTTAATTTTTTAAATTTTTTTATTTTTAAAACATATGCATGGATAATTTTTCAACATTGACCCCTGCATAGTCTTGTGTTTCCCCTTCTTTCCTCGACCCCCTCCCCAAATGACAAGCAATCCAATATGTTATACATGTTAAAATATATGTTAAATCTAATATGTGTAAACATATTTATATAATTCTCTTGCTGCACAAGAAAAATCAGATCAAAAAAGAAAGAAAATGAGTAAGAAAACAAAATGCAAGCAAACAACAATAAAAAGTGAGAATGCTAGGTTGTGGTCCACATTTTGTCCCACAGTTCTAGATGGCTCTCTTCATCACAAGATCATTGGGACTTGCATCAATCATCTCATTGTTGGAAAGAATCACATCCATCAGAATTAATTGTCATATAATATTTATGTTGCCATGTACAATGATCTCCTGGTTCTGCTCACTTCACTTAGCATCAGTTTATGTAAGTCACTCTAGGTTTTTCTGAAATCATCCAGCTGATCTTTTCTTTTACAGAACAATGATATTCCATAACATTCATATACCATAACTTGTTAAGCCATTCCCCAAATGATGGGCATCCACTCAGTTTCCAGTTTCTTGCCACTATAAAGAGGGATGCCACAAACATTTTTGCACATGTGGGTCCCTTTCCCTCCTTTAAGATCTCTTAGAGATATAGGCCCAGTAGACAAACTGTTGGATCAAAGGGTATACCCAGTTTGAACACTCAATTCTAATACTACAGATGAGAAGAGTGCGGCTCAGACAAGTTACATGCCATGTTGAGGGTCATGCAACTATTAAATTGTGAACTTGACATTCAATCCCAAATCCTCTGACTTCCACACTAGTATCCTGTCCACTTCATCAGGTTTTCTCCCATTCTTGTTATTTCAAAATAGATTAACAAGCTGGAAGGAATTCAGAGTGGAGTAGTTATGACGGTGAGTGACTCTTGAATATGTCAGAAGAGATTCAACTCAAAGAATTAGAAGTATTTAGAGAAGCATTGATTTAATGAGAACATGGAAGCCTTTTTCAAGTAGTTGAAAGGTTGTCATATGGAAGAGAAAAGTACATTGTATTTACTAAATCTTGAAGGACAGGATAAGAACCAAAAATGGACAAGTCACTGGGGGAATATTTCAGCTCCATGCAAGGACAATTCTAATTCTTAAAGCCATTAAAAAAAAAAAAAAAAGGAAATGGCTGATCAGGGAAATAGGGAGAAGTTTTTTTTTTTTTTTAATTACTTGAAGCCCTTAATTAAAGACTGAATAGGTAATTTTTCGGACAGTTGTAGAGAAGATGATTCATATTTTAGATAGATTAAAAAGAGACTGAACTTGTGATTTCATTGATATGTAGAATTCCCAGGTAAGTCTTTCTATGAACTAAGATCAACACCTTTTCTGCAACTTATAGTCAGAATGGGATGAGTACTAAAGGGTTCATTTAGAGACTATTAAGTGGCTATTAGGTGCCAAATATTGTACTAAATGCAAGGGATGCAAAGATAAATACAATACAACCCCTGTTCTCAAAGATTTCATAAACAAATGAGAGAGACAAAATGCAAACAATTATATAAAAACCAGGAAATGGAGATGAGGAGGGAAAGAATTCCAGGCATAGGGGACAACCAATGAAAATGTCCAGAATTAGAGGATAGAGACAATAAGCCAGAGAAATTAGGAATACTCCAAAATCTACCTGGGTTCTTTCTTTGTGAGGATCGTGATGGAGATACTGGTAAGAAAGCCCTTAACAGAAAAGCAACTTTATTGCAAGGTTAGCCATCAACTTGACCAGTTATATTTAATTTTTCTGGGAAAACAAGAATATTATGCATAAATGAAGAGACAAAGAAATAAGGACTCAGTGAGAGCAACTGGCATAATGAACAGAGAGTACAGTCTGGATCTTAGAGAACCACCAACAGTTTCTTCCATCTGTGCAGGTTAACACATTTTTAACGAGTATAACAAAATCTTATCTTTAACTGTGCCCAGAACTGTTCTGAAAAATCAATGTAATGAAAACAGTCAATTAGTAAGTCTTTTCTCTATTTTTTTAGAGAATGCTAATTGCCACTAAAGCATACTATAGTTTCACACACCCTAAAAAGACATAGGGAATATATTTAGAGGCTTCTCTGTCTGCTAAAGGAGATTTTCCACAATGCAAAGCCAAAACATTAAAAAAAAAGTATAAGACTTTGTAAATAATGAAAGTGAAGAAATACAAAAACATATGGCATAATGGTTCATTTTGTGTGCATCAAAACACAGGATAAATCTAGTTTGCTATATACGCACAGAGACACATACTCACATAGTTCTAATAGCTAAAACTCATCTAAGATTTTTGGGATACTTTATATATGTGTCATATATACATGAATGTATAAGTGAAATTATAAGATAAGAGATAAATTTACTACATCCAGGCCAAAAACTAAGGCAGGTGTTCTTAATGTTTTCTGTGTTCATGTACTCCTTTTGTAGTCCCAAGAAATCTATTGAACTCTTCTCAAAATATTTTTTAAAACAACTGAAGGAAATGCTAATTTTTGTTAGTGTTTAGTGAAAATAGAAATGTATTTTTTTTCCATTTTCAAATCAAGATCACATGAAATTTACCTGAGGATACCTTGAGTATCTATGGACCATATGGGAAGAGTCTTTCACTGGAGCATGAGTATCACAATCAACTAGCTGGCTTGTGGTCTACAGTACTCTCAAATCTAACTGGGAATTAGTTAGTAAAATAAATTAAAATGTAATAGAATATAGATGATGTTAATACGTAATTTTCTCAGTCAATATTGAAACGACTAAAAAAATTCTAAGGAACATAGTTTCTAGGTAATTTAATTTTGCATTAATAAGACCAGCATGTTATTAATAAAAGTATGATCATTTGGCTGTCACTCTCAGACCAAAGACCCTCATAGTGATGGGTTCATAATTTATATACTCTTTGAAGAGTACGTGTTCCTGAAGGGTGGTATGAAAAATTAATGCAATGGAAGGAGTTCTATATTAAAATGAGAGTCTTGGGGGTATGATGACCTGATTACCTGTCACCCAAATCTTGGTCAAAGAGACATCAATTTCTACATTATATGTCTGACAAAAGGGAGGAGACACATTTCCCAAATCTTTCTGAACAAACACAATGATCAGGAATATACCCATAAGCCTAAAAGTCACAATTTCTTTTACCATCTAAATAGATCTTGACCTAGGTAAATCTTTAAGAGAGATTTTCCATACTTGTTGGTTTCTGGATAAGGAAGTAAAAAAGATGGAAAACCTTGGTTCTAATACAGTAATTAGTTATTAAGTACAAGAAAGAAATATTAATTTTTCACAATATACAGGCACAGGAATCCTTGTATAGATTTGGAGGCCCCAATTGTATTTGAGTTTGATCCCATTTCATTAAGTGAATCACAAGTGTATACCTTTTTACACAGTAAATATGTGCCTAAAAAAATCACAGAGACCCAGAATGTTAGCATGAGAAATAGCCTTGGAGATCATCTGGTCAAACTGCTTCATTTTATAGAGAAGGAAATTGAGGTCCAAAGGGATGCATTAGATCAGGCTCTGATATGTAAAGTCACAAAAGGCTTAAGGGACATTAAATTCAACTCTTTTTAAAGATGAAGTAATTGAAGCATAGAAAGATCAAATGACTTGGCTAATCAGTTTTTTTGTCAATTAAACATTTTTAGTAAATATTGATCTAAATGATCTAAGTTGTCTAAGGTTTTTCAGACAGACATTCTCTTGGATTGATAAATTTAAAAAACAAAACAAAACTAAACAATTATTTCCTATTTTACCTTACCTCCTTTTCAAGTTTCGATTGTCACTTGTAAGGGAAGAGAATCTGTAAAACTATAGAAAAATCAAGGATTTTGGAGTCAAAGCCAATTGTGGAATTATCAGTGTAAATATTTGTAAATCAGAAATTGGGAATCATGACTTTATTTTTTGTTGAATGTCCAAACTTAAGAAAATTATGGAGAAAATCTAAAGAATGAAGATTAAATTTAAAAGGTGTTGATGAGTACTTTTTTTTGGGGGGGGGTTGATTGTTTTGTTTTTAGTTTTATGACAGAGCTGATTGTTAAACATTTATTTTGTCTAGTTTCTACTTTTAAATCTACTATTTAGTACATGTGTGCCTAGAGTAAGTTATTTTACATTCCTGGCTTTTGTTTCTTCTTTTTTAAAATATGGAGTTTGAATCAAATGACTTTTGAAGGAAGGTCTCTTTCAATTCTAACATTATGTTATGATCTTTGGAAAATAAAATACAGCTTGTACTGCTGAGGTATTCAAATACAAACCCCAAAATCATTAAATAGAGGCTCCACATTAGAGGATAGATTGCAGACTAGATACCTATCTGATAAGATGGTCTCTGAGATTCCTCTTACTTCTTAAATTTGTAAAGTTAATTAATTTATAGTGATGGAACTGCTGACAAAAATATGAAAAACCCTATTCAGCAGAGATTCTCACTTATTTCAATAAAGAGTTTGAATAGCCAATTTTAAGTAATTCCCTTAATCAATTAAGGGAATGTTTGAAACCTGCCACAAATTCTCATATCCTCCATCCAAATTCCCTTTAGCAGTTTGATGATGATATAAACTGGTGGACAACTTTATTTAAAACAGATATAACAAAATGAAAAGATCCTGATTAAAAAAAAAAAAACAAACCAATAAACAAATAAACAAACAAACAAAAAAACAAGCACCATTCAATAACTCCTGGAGGATGAGGGAACAAACGAACTGATAAAAACTGGGAGGAAAGTGTTGAGAGTGAGCTAGTCTATTTCCATAGAATAGGGAGTCATTTTCCTCAGTAGGGGGGAGGGGGCATTTGCTGCTCTAGTATAGTTCCTGCTGGGTTGGATGACTAATGCAGTAATGGCTGCCTGCTGGAGGTTCAGATAAACACCTCTGATCAATCAGACCTGGCCACTTATTGGAACTTTTCTCATGGTGGCAGAGGGACTTTTTTTCTTTTAAGGATACCTTGGTGTAATTTAAAAACCAAAATGATTTGCAAATCAGAACCGTTTAAAGAAAAACTACAGAAGAATTTGTTTTCTTCAAGGTTTCAGAGATAATAGGATGGTGCTATTTTTTTTTCCTTGCTTGCTTCAATGACTTCATTCACTGGTCCCTGCCTTCTTTCCAGTGAATGTTGACAATACTGATTTGGTGAATATATGGTGGTATGTGGAAAAAACAGCTACTATCCATTTTATTTTCCTACTTTATACCATCCTCAGAAGCAAGCTCCCTCAGCTTTGCATACAGAAGGCAGTCCTATCTACTTTAGAAAAAGTGTGTATGCAACACAATTCCCCCAGAAAACAGTTAGTGACATATGGTGGGAAATGTTATCCCATTTCCAGAGACGACAGAAGCAGGTAACAAATATGGTTTAATGTATAATAACAGTTTGCCTTAGAAGATTGATCGCTTAGTTGTCTAGAGAGTTAATGAGGTCAAGGAAGACACGTTTAATCCCTGTGGGGAACAGTTCATAAAAATCTCTTTGTTCAATAACCCCACATCATACCTTTAATATCAACTACAGTTTTAGAAACCTGAGCTACGGGTCACCAAGGGAACTGACTAAGAAGAGTAGAAGGCTTAGCTCCAATCTGAGAGTACTGTTGGAAACTATTCAGAAGATAAATCTCTTCCTGGGGTGAGTTAGTAGTACCAACTTTGTATATGCAGGATAAAACTCTGTATGGTAACTTTTGCTTAAGAAATTCAAAGGACATATGTTAATTCATCTTCTCACATGACTGAGCTCTTCATAATCATCTGCTTCCAAAAAAACAAAACAAAACAAAAAACAAACAAACAAACAAAGAAAAAAAAAAAAACAATGTCACAAAAGGAAAAGTACAACCTATGGAATGATTGAAGTTATAAACATTGTGAGAACCATAATACATTTGAAAGAGCTCTAGATAAAAAGTCCTGGGCTCAAATCACATCATGACTTTTATTACCTATGTGACTCTTGGCAAATTACTTAATGTCTCTGGGCCTCAATTTCCAAATTTGTAAAATGAAAGGATTAAATGCCATCCATTAGGTAATTAGATGAAATACTTTCTAACTAGAATGGTAGATAGAAATCCTAAAGTTTTGGGGACCTTACCTGGCAGTTGAGGAGAGGGCTCATATTTTTCTGGTGGAAGCAGCTACTGACAACTGCACATTTACTATACCACATCTCTAAGCAAAAGCTCCCCCCAACAATGTCATGCATTTCACATCTGATTAGTGAATAAGCAACATTGGATTTGAAAAGACTCTAAATTAACAAATAATATTCTAGTCCTATTAAATTAAGGAAGTTATAGTAGGTTTGGGTGATGGACATTTCTAAGTTATAATTTTGTAATCCACTGAAAGTACATCTATATGGTGCAAAAACTCAGGTGAGCTCTCACTGCTAACTTGCTGATATTTCTGGTTTGTATTTCTGTTTTACTTTTATTGAATCCCTATCTAATTTCCCACCATAGTTTCAAACATTTTCATCATTTCTAAAGCCCCTGAATGCACTATCCAGATCTCAAACTTACAGGATGTGACATGACTTCCTTTTTTTTTTTTCCTCTGAGGATATTGAGGGAAATCTTGATGGGAAATTCTTCACTTACTCCTGAAACTTAGCATAACCACTTTTTTTCTTCTAGCTCTGAAGTTGAATTTCCCTTCACTATTATTCAGTCATTTCAATCTTGTCCAACTCTTCCTGACTCCTTTGTGTAATTTTCCTGACAGAGATACTGGAATAGTTTGGCATTTTCTTCTCTAGTTCATTTTACAGATAGGAAAACTGAGACAAACAGGGTTATGGGACTTGCCAGAATCATACACTTAGTGTCTGATAAGTCTCCTTATCTTAAATTTATCTTAAATTTAATCCCTTCTCCTGATACTTTTAGGAATTACCCTGTCTCATTTTCTTATTCATTCTATTTTATTTATTATTTCATTCATCCTTTTTAACACACTTTTCTCATCTTTCTTCTTCATTATTCTTTCATTTTTTATTTTCTCTGTGAATCTTTCTCTCTTTCTCAGTCTCATCCCTTTTCTGCCCCTTATCCTCTCACCCTCTTTCTTCCCCTCTTCTTTTCTGCGTACAGATATGTTCAGATCCCTCCAATTCTTTAAAAACTTTTCCTTTGACCCTTGTTCCATCTCACTCTTCCTCCTTACAGTTTTCTGTTAAAGCTGCTCATACCCAATGTTTATCCTTTCTATTGATTCTTTTCTTTGTCATTTGCAACTTGCCTTTTACCGCTCCCCCCCCGCCCCGAAATTACTGTTTAAAACATTATTTTTCTTTTCATTTCCTCTTAAATCAGTCTAGAACAGATCCTTAATGTATGGTTTGATAAAATTACCTTCTACTGGGCATTCCCACATCCATTCTTATCATATTTCAATGCAACATTCTTGCAAATACTAGACTAATTTTCACTTTTCAAAGATTTGATTGTATCACTATCTATTAAAAAACATCTTTAGCAGCTCCCTTTAGCCTATTAAAAATCAATTTGCTTTCTCTATCATTCAAAATCACCTAAAAGCTGTTATACCACTATACATTTTTAACCTTTTTTTTCATAACATTTCCATCCATGAATTCAACACTCTTAAATACACTGTTATACTCCCCTTGATGTATTCTCCCCATCCCCAAAACCTTTGATTTTACTCTATTTGGGCTTCACATGATCATTTATTTATACATATATCAAGCATTTATTTTGCATTACTTTGTAAAACCCCAAATAGGATCATGACTGACATAACTGAACAAAACAAAAACTCTGTGTCATATCCCTTACTAGAAAGTAGGCTTTAGAGGGGCAGAATTTTGAATCACCCACAATATAAAGCATCTCAGGCATCGTGTTAAGATCTGGAGACACAAAAGAAAGCAAAATATAGTCTGTGTCTTCCAGGACTTCATATTCTATTGGGGACACAACATACAAATAGCTATGTGCTAACAATATATACAGGATAAATTGGAGATAACCAATTGAAAAAAGACACTAAGAGGGAATGAGGGGGAAAAAAAACATTATAGAAAGTGAAATTTTTAGCTTAGTCTTGAAAGAAGCCACAAGGTAGAGAGATAGAGCAAGAGAATTATAATCATGGAAGATAGTCAAAGATATTCTGAGTCAAAAAAAATTGTCAAGGAAGGAGTTGAAATGAAGAGGGAAATTGTTAGTCACATGCTATTTCTTGAGAATGTCAGAAGAATCTTTATATTAAAAGATGAGCTACTGGGATGTGGATTGGGTGATCCATTTGGATAGAATGAACTACAAAGAAAAGAAGTTCCTGAGTGATTGTTGCAAGGGAGAATCTAGAAATGGTAATGGGAAGCAATGGGTATTCCAGTTCCTCTCCTGGGTGTATTAGAAGATTGTGAAAAGAACTACAAAGAAGTCAATGTCATTGGATCATGGATACATGGTAGGGTGAGGAGAGATGCTGTAAAGTATAAAAATATTGAAAAGATGGAAAGGGGTGAGGTTATAAAGGGGTTTTAAAGGTAAAAAGAAATTTTGTATTTGAACCTGGAGTCTTCTCTATTGGCTTTTCTACTACTCCTAGCTTTAGTCATTGCTATTAATATGTTCCAGCTTGCTCACCTAGTGTTCCTTTTCCTGCTGAGAGCATATGGGGAGTGCCCCATCTGAAAGCATGACAAGGGTGGTACTGTACTGAGACCACTAAAAGAGTGAAAACAGTTGAGACTACTGCATGGGCAGAGGAAGTCAAAATTCCTGGAGGCAGAGTTATGAGGTGGAGTTGAGAAGAGGAATTTTTCCTTGTCTGTTTTCATCACTAGGAATGCTCCTAAGGACTGGATTCATTTTCTATAACTAGCAAAGTGCCACTACCTCTTGTTATCCAGCTGAAGATGCTGAATCCTGGGCTATCTGTGAGTAACCCAATCCTATCATTAATTCCCTCTATCTTATCCCCATTCACCTTAACTCTAGCCTCAGATGCCCCTTGCCCCACATCAGCTTCTTGCCTGGACCAGCTTAGGAATCCTCCCTAGATTCTGTGAACTTCACTTATACTCCAATGTCTTCCTATAACATTCAGGAATAAATATAAACTTCTATTTGGCTTTGAAAGTCTTTCAGAGCCTGGTTCCTTTCCAACTTTCCAGGTATTTTGCATTGCCTGCTCTCCTCTACACTGAATTTAATGATTCAGCATTACTGGCCTTCTTGATATTCTCACACAAGGCAGTCCATCGCACTTCCAATCCTAGTTCATAAGGCAAAATCTGTGAAATAAGGCTGTTCCCTGAAAAAAAAGGGAAAATTACCCCCTGCAAAAACAAGAGGCCTTGTGCTCTAAGGCCTAGAGCAACATAGCAAGCTTGGAGCAATGCCCTCTTTGCCCCAGGAGCAGAGCTCAAAACATAAAAGTAAAAAAGGAGGGAATACCAAAAGTAAAGGAGAGAAAATGAGCAAGAAACAGAAAAGAGCCTTGACCACAGAAAGCTACTATAGTGTGTTGTGAGCTTTTTCTTCTCAAAACACAGCCAGGTGATAAAAGTTCAGATCTTTTATTATCTCCAATATAGCCCGGTTAGCTTAGAGGCCTATCTCTCTGCTTGGTTCCAAGAGCTCTCTCCGAATGTCGCCAAATCCGAAGGTCTGGTCCTTCAGCCTCTGCCTCTGCTTTCTTCAGCCTCCAGCCAGCTCCAACTCTTCATGCCATTCTGGTGAAAATCTCGACTTGTAGCGTCTTCCTCTGAAGAACTCTCCGACTGGCCCATTGGCCTATTTATGCTCCTTCCAGAGAGAGGGATTATGGGTAGTTCTACTTAGTACCTTGTTTCAGGTTCTGCCCAAAACATCTTCTTGTAAGATTAGATCAACTCTAATTAGTTAGCAGTTAGTAAGGATTCCAACAATAGTGACAGGGCAGATCAAAGCAACAATTCAGATAAGGACAGAATGTCCACAGAAGACATCTTTTTTCCTTATTTTTATTTTCTATTTTTTATTTTACCATTTATTGACAGAAAGAAAATTATTTTTGATTCCCTCTTTTTAAATTGAATTTTCTTTATTTCAATTAAAATTCTCATTCTCTCCTTCCTACTGCTATTCCACATTGATAAAGAAAGAAAAACAAAACTTCTGGGAAAAACATAATCAAGCAAAACAAATTCCCACTTTAGCCATATTTTTAAAAAAGTCTAAAAAGTCTTTTTAAAAAGAGCCGTCACTTTTCACCTGGAAAAGGGGTAGTATGTCTCATTGTAAGTCCTTTAGGATCATGTATGGTCATGGAGTTGATCAGAATTGATAATTTATCAAAAAAATAATGAATGATTCATTATATCCATTTAAATTCATTCCTTATATATCTGAGAAATGAGATCTTTATATTTCCTAAATGATAAATAGTCAAAGGATATGAATAGGCAGTTTCCAAAAGAAAAAATCAAAGCTATCAGAAGGCTTGTAGAAAAATTCTCCAAATTCCATTGGTCAAAGAAATAAAAATCAAAACTCCAAGATATCATGTCACACCTATCAGATTGGTCAATATGGCAGAAAGGAAAACAGCAGATGCTGGAGAGGGTGTGCAGAAGAAATCTTAAAGAGTGATGTGAATTGGTCTCAAACCCAAAGATACTTCTTGGAAATGTTTACAATAAACTTTAAAAGAAAAAAAAATAAAAGAGGTAGAAGAAAAAAGAAAAGAAATTAGAGGTATGTTTGAGAGAATCAACATCTTAGAAAAGGAAGGGAAAAAAAATGCCCGAAGAAAAGAACTAGTTAAATGGAAAAAGAGATAGAAAAAATAACTGAAGAAAATCACATATTTAAAACTAGAACAGGGCAAATGGAAGCCAATGACTTTGTGAGATACAAGAATTCCAAACAAACTAAAAAGAATGGGAAAAAAATAGAAGAGAATGTGAATTATCTCACTGTTAAAACAGCTGGCCTGAAAAATAAATCCAGAAGAGACAATTTAAAAATTATTGGCCTGGCAACAAGAAGACTATATGATGATCAATTCTGGTGGATGTAGCTCTCTTTAATAATGAGATGATTCAAATCAGTTCTACTTGTTCAGTGATGAAAAGTGTCATCTTGAGAACCATGGAAACAGAGTGTGGAACAAAATATAGCATTCTCACTTTGTTATTATTTGCTTGCACTTTATTTTCTTTCTCAGTTTTTGTTTTTCTTCCTTCTTGATCTGATTTTTCTTATGCAGCAAGATAACTGTATAAATATGTATGCATATATTGGATTTAACATGTATTTTAACATATTTAACATGCATTGAACTACCTGCCAGCTGTGTAAGGAGTGGGGGGAAGAAGGGGAAAATTTGCAACAAAAGATTTTGTTAGCATCAATGTTGGAAAATTTACCAATGCATATGTTTTGTAAAGAAAAAGCTTTAATTAAAAAAAAATCATTAATTTACCTGAAGGCCATATCCAAAAAAAAAAAAAAAAAAAAAAAAAGAGCCTGGAGACCATTCTACAAGATATCATAAAGAAAAACTGTCTCAATATTCTAGAAACAGAGGGGAAATACTCATTGAAAGAATCCATTGATCACCTCTGGAAAGAAATCCCATAAAGAAAATCCCAAGGAGCATTGTTGAGAAACTCCCAAACTATAAACTCAAGGAAAAAAATACTGCAATCTGCCAGGCAAAATATATTCAAATATGAAGGAGCAACAGTCAGGATTATGCAGGATCTGACAACTTCTACAATAAAATATTGGAGGTTCTGGAATACCATATTCCAGAAGGTAACACACCTAAGTTTACCACCAAGAACTAACTACCCAGCAAGCCTCAGCATCATATTTCAGGGAAGGCAATACATCTTCAATGAAGTAAAAGACTTTCAATCATATCTATTGAAAAAAAAACAGAATTAAACAAAAATTTTAATCTACAAACACAAGACTCAAGAAAATCATAGAAAGGTAAACGGGAAAATATATATTATTTAAATGTTAAACTGTTAATCTCTCTAGCTGGGAAAAAATATATGTCTATACTTCTTGAAAACTGTATCAATCACTGGAGCAGACAGACTGCATGGACTAATAGAGTGGTTGTCAATGGACTCTGATATGATGACAAGGGATGGAAAAAGAAGGAAGAGGAAGCATAATGGGGCAATTAGTTCACATGAAAAGGTACAATTTAAAATCAAGGGGAAAAGGGGAAGAGGATGAGCATTGTCTAAGGCTTGATCTCATCAGTTAGGGCTCCAAGAGGGAGTAACTTAATCATTCAGTTGGGTATAGAAATTTGTTTAACCCTATAAAAAAGTAGGAGCAGAACAAGAAAAAGAAAAGGGTGGGGAAAAATAGAAGGGAGAGCAGAAACACTAGGGAAAAAATGTAAGAGAAGTGGGGAAGGCATGATAGAAGATAATGAGCAGGTTAAAAACACTACTAAGAGAAGGATGGAGGTGATAGGATATAAGATAGTAGATGGGGTGGGTACAAAAGAAAGCAGTAAGAGAAGAAGAGAGGGTTGATAGGACATAAAGTAGTGAGTGGAGGGGGTATGAAAAGAACACACACAACTAAGGACAGGATGAAAAGAAAACAAAAGTATACACAAGGAGGAAAATAGGAGGGAGGGAGATACAGAGCTGGCAAACATAACTGTGAATGTGCATGGACTCACACTTAACACCGTATACCAAGATAAGATCAAAATGGGTCCATGATCTAGGCATAAAGAAGGAGATTATAAATAAATTAGAGGAACATAGGATAGTTTATCTCTCAGACTTGTGGAGGAGAAAGAAATTTGTGACCAAAGATGAACTAGAGACCATTACTGATCACAAAATAGAATATATGATTATATCAAATTAAAAAGCCTTTGTACAAACAAAACTAATGCAAACAAGATTAGAAGGGAAGCAACAAACTGGGAAAACATCTTCACAGTTAAAGGTCCTGATAAAGGCCTCATTTCCAAAATATATAGAGAACTGACTCAAATTTATAAGAAATCAAGCCATTCTCCAATTGATAAATGGTCAAAGGATATGAACAGACAATTTTCAGATGATGAAATTGAAACCATTACCACTCATATGAAAGAGTGTTCCAAATCACTATCGATCAGAGAAATGCAAATTAAGACAATTCTGAGATACCACTACACACCTGTCAGATTGGCTAAGATGACAGGAAAAATTAATGATGAATGTTGGAGGGGATGCAGGAAAACTGGGACACTGATGCATTGTTGGTGGAGTTGTGAACAAATCCAACCATTCTGGAGAGCAATTTGGAATTATGTCCAAAAAGTTATCAAACTGTGCATATCCTTTGATCCAGCAGTGCTATTAATGGGCTTATATCCCAAAGAAATAGTAAAGAAGGGAAAGGGACCTGTATGTGCCAAAATGTTTGTGGCAGCCCTGTTTGTAGTGGCTAGAAACTGGAAATTGAATGGATGCCCATCAATTGGAGAATGTTTGGGTAAATTGTGGTATAGGAATGTTATGGAATATTATTGTTCTGTAAGAAATGACCAGCAGGATGAATACAGACAGGCTTGGAGAGACTTACATGAACCGATGCTAAGTGAAATGAGCAGAACCAGGAAATCATTATATACTTCAACAACGATACTGTATGAGGATGTATTTTGATGGAAGTGGATTTCTTTGATAAAGATACCTAACTCCATTTCAATTGATAAATGATGGACAGAAGCAGCTACACCCAAAGAAAGAACACTGGGAAATGAATGTAAGCTGTTTGCATTTTTGTTTTTCTTTCCGGGTTATTTTTACCTTCTGAATCCAATTTTCCCTGTGCAACAAGAGAACTGTTTTGTTCTGCAAACATATATTGTATCTAGGATATACCGGAACATATTTAACATATATAGGACTGCTTGCCATCTAGAGGAGGGGGTTGAGAGGGGGAGGGGAAAAATTGGAACAGAAGCGAGTGCAATGGATAATGTTGTAAAAAAAAAAAAATTACCCTGGCATGGGTTCTGTCAATAAAAAGTTACTATAAAATTAAAAAAATAAAAAATAAAATAAAATAAAATAAAAATGTAACTATGAATGTGAATGGGATGAATCATCCCATAAAATGGAAGCAAATAACAGAGTGGATTAAAAAATAGAATCCTACAATATGCTGTATACAAGAAACACATTTGAAGTACAGAGACACATACAAAGTAAAGGTAAATGGCTAGAACATAACTTACTATGCTTCAGCTAAAGCAAAATAAAAAGTAGGGGTAGTAATTCTGATTTCAGATAAAGCAAAAAAAATATATATATATATCTTATTAAAAGAAGGAAGCAAAGTACATCTTCACAAAGGGTACTATAAATAATTAAATAGTAACTATATTAATTGTATTTGCACCAAGTGGTAGAGCAGCCAAATTCCTAGAGAAGATTTTAAGCCAGTTACACGAAAAAATAGATAGCAAAACTATTCTAGTGAAGGACCTCAACCTCTCCCTCTCAGAATCAGACAAATCTAACCACAAAATAAACAAGAAAGAAACTAGGAAGTTTTATAGGATCCTAGAAAATCTAATTATAATAGACCTCTGGAGAATATTGAATAGGGACAAAAAGAAATACACATTTATCTCAGAAGTACATGGCACCTAGACAAAAATTGACCCTGTATTAGAGCATAAAAACCTCACAATCAAATGCAAAAAGGTAGAAATAGTAAATACTTCCTTTTCAGACCACAATGCAATAACATTATATTCAATAAAGAGCCAGGAAAAGATGAACTAAAAATCAATTGGAAATTAAGTGATCTAATTCTTAAAAATTGGGTGGATCAAAGAAAAAAAATCACAGAAATGATCCATAATTTCACCCAAGAAAATGAAATAATGTCAACATGTGGAAACCTATGGAATGCAGCCAAAACAGTTCTTAGGGGAAATTTTATATCTTTAAATAGTTATATGAATATAATAGAGAAAGAAGAGATCAGTGAATTGGGCATACAAGTTAAAAAGCAAGAAAAAGAACAAATTTAAACCCCCCAATTAAATACCAAATTAGAAATTCTGTGAAGGAGAGATTAACAAAATAGAAACTAAGAAAACTATTGAACTAATAAATAAAACAGAGTTAGTTTTATGAATAAACTAACAAAATAGATAAACTTTTGGGTTAATTTGATCAGAAAAAGGAAAGAAAAAACAAATCACCAGCACCAAAAATGAAAGGGGTGAACTTATCACCAAAGAAAAAAAAAGAATTAAAGTAATAATTAGCAACTATTTTGCACAACTCTATGGCAGCAAGTTTGACAATCTAACTGAAATGGATGAATATTTACAAAAATATAAATTTTCAATATTAACAGAAGAGAAACTAAAATATCTAAATAGTCCCCTTTAAGAAAAAAAATTGAACAAGTCATTAATGAATTCCCTAAGGAAAAAAAAAAATCTCTAGGGCCAGATGAATGCACAAGTGAATTCTACCAAATATTAATGAACTTTAATTCCAATACTATGAAAACTATTTGGAAAAATAGGTAAAGAAGTGCTACTAAATTCCGTGTATGACACAAAATGACACTAATTCCTAAATCAGGAAGGGGCGAAACAAAGAAAAAAAAATATAGACCAAGCTCCAAAATGAATATTGATGCAAAAAATTTAAATAAATATTAGAAAAGAGACTATAGCATAATAATATGCTATGACAAAGTGGCATTTATACTAGGAATGTAGGGCTAGTTCAATATTAGGAAAACTATTAACATAATTTACCGTATCAATAATAAAATCAATACAAATTATATGATAATCTCAATAGTTGCAGAAAAAGCTTTTGAAAAATACAACACCCATTTCTATTAAAAATGTCTAAAAATATTACAGATAAAGAGAACTTCCCTTAAAATAATAAGCAGTATCTACCTAAAATCCATAGGAAGCATTATTTGTAATAGAAAGAAGCTAAATGCATTCCCAATAAGATCAGGGGGTGAAACAAGGATACTCATTTTCACCAATATTATTCAGCATTGTACAAGAAATGTTGACTTTAGCAATAAGAAAACAAACAAAAAAAAAGGAATTAAAAGAATTAGAATGGGCACCAAGGAAATAAAACTATCACTCTTTGCAGATGATATGATGATATGCTTAGAGAATCCTACAAAATTATCCAAAATCCTACTGGAAACAATTCACAGCTTTAGTTTCAAGATACAAAATAAACCCATACAAATCATCAGCATTTCTATACATTACTGACAAAACCCATCAACAAGAGATAGAAAGAGAAAATACATTTAAAATTACTGTAGACAAAATAAAATATTTGGGAGTCTTCCTACTATGACAACTCAAGAACTATATGAAGACAAATACAAAATATTTCTCACACAAATAATGTCACATCTAAACAATTGGGAATCAATTATTCATGGCTAGGTCGAGTTAATATAATAAAAATGACAATTCTGCCTAAATTGGTCTACTTGTTCAATGCCATTCCAATTAAACTGCCTAAAAATATTTTATAGAACTAGAAAAAATAATAACAAAATTCATCTAGAAGAACAAAAGGTCAAGAATATTAAGGGAATTAATGACAAAGAATGGTGGCTTAGAAGCAACAAACATTAAACTATATTATAAGGCAGCAGTAATCAAAATAATTTTTTACTGGCTAAGAATCAGTGCAATAGATTAGATACATAAGATCCAGTAATCAAGGCTTATAACAATCTAGTATTTTATGAATCCCTAAACTCCAGTTTCTATAATAAGTACTTACTATTTAACAAAAAATGCTGGGAAAAGTGGAAAATAATATGTCAGAAATTCAGCATAGATCTACATCTCATACTCTATACCAAAATAATCGATACATGTTTTGATACACAAATTAGGAAAACAAGTGATAATTTAATATCAGATCTTTGGAGAAGGAAGAGCTTATGCTCCAAGAAGAACTTTGAATAGATTAAATTAAAAACTTTTTTGCACAAACAAAGCCAATAGAAACAAAATTAAAAGGAAAGTACAAAGTTGGGGAAAAATCCTGATAGCTGATATTTCTGATAAATGTCTCATTTCTAAAATATATGAAGAACTGTGTCAAAAGTATAAAAATACAAGTCATTCCCCAATTGATAAATGGTCAAAGGATATGAACACATAGTTTTCAGATAACAAAATTAAAGCCATCTATAGTTATATGAAAATATACTGTAAATCACTCTTTATTAAAGAAGTACAAATTAAAACAACTCTTAGGTGTAATGGGCTGAGGCATGAGTTGATGCACTAAGGTCCCAAGTGAGGCTAAATAATAATTGGACCATACTCTATTAATATATAAGCTTGGAAAAAGAATGGTCCCGGCCCACTCTTTGTGCAAGTCCTGATGTGTTGTATAGGAAATGACGATTTTGGTGAGTGGAGGCAGGGGAGTGGAAAGGGAAGGGGAAGGAGAGACTGCTGGCTGGCATCTTGACACAGCTGCTTGCATTGCTATCACAAGGCCAGCAGTGTTTCTACTGGGCTTATACCCCAAAGAGATACTAAAGAAAGGAAAGGGACCTGTATGTACCTCAACAACGATACTGTTTGAGGATGTATTCTGATGGAAGTGGATCTCTTCGATAAAGAGAGCCTTAATTGATCAAAGATGGACAGAAGCAGCTACACCCAGAGTAAGAACACTGGGAAATGAATATAAACTGCTTGCATTTTTGTTTTTCTTCCCGAGTTATTTATACCTTCTGAATTCAATTCTCCCTGTGCAACAAGAAAACTGTTCAGTTCTGCACACATATATTGTATCTAGGATATACTGCAACCCATTCAACATGTAAAGGACTGCTTGCTATCTGGGGGAAGGGATGGAGGGAGGGAGGGGAAAAATCGGAACAGAAGTGAATGCAAGGGATAATGCTGTAAAAAATTACCCTGGCATGCGTTCTATCAATAAAAAGTTATTAAAAAAAAAAGAATCACTGAACAGGAGATCATTATATACTTCAACAACAATACTATATGATGATCAATTCTGATGGACGTGGCCATCTCCAGCAATGAGATGAACCAAATCAGTCCCAATAGAGCAATCTAATGAATTGAACCAGCTACACCCAGCAAAAGAGATGACTATGAACCATTACATAGAATTCCCAATCCCTATATTTTTGTCCACCTGCATTTTTGATTTCTTTCACAGGCCAATAGTACACTATTTTAAAGTCTGATTTTTTTTGTACAGCAAAATAAAAAAAGGACATGTATATTTGTATTTAATTTATACTTTAACCTATTTAACATGTATTGGTCAACCTGATATCCGGGAGAGGGGAAGGGGGGAAGAAGGGGAAAAATTGGAACAAAAGCTTTGGCAATTGTCAATGCTGTAAAATTACCCATGCATATAACTTGTAAATAAAAAGCTATAATAATAAAAAAAAAAAAAAAGAAAAAAAAAAGAAAACTGTTCGGTTCTGCACACATATATTGTATCTAGGATATACTGCAACCCATTCAACATGTAAAGGACTGCTTGCCATCTGGGGGAAGGGGTGGAGGGAGGGAGGGGAAAAATCGGAACAGAAGTGAATGCAAGGGATAATGCTGTAAAAAATTACCCTGGCATGCGTTCTATCAATAAAAAGTTATTAAAAAAAAAAAGTCTTATCTACAATAAGCTAAAAAAAAAAAAAAAAAAAAGCATTTGCCATTATGGGTGTGCCACAAGCAATAAAAACAGACAATGGTCCTGCATATACCTCCAAATATTTTGCACACTTTTGTGCACAGTATAAGATTTTACACACCACTGGCATACCCTTTAATCCTCAAGGACAGGCAATAGTAGAGAGGAGAAACAGAGACATTAAGATGCTCCTCCAAAAACAAAAGAAAGGGGGAACCACAGGTAACCCTAGAGAACTTCTAAATCTAACCCTTTATACTATTTACTTCTTGATTTTTGACAAAGATGCACTGGCTCCGGCAGACAGGTTTTATAACCCACCAGATGTGAGCAGCTCCACTATCTTTAGATAATTGCCAGGTGATATGGAGAGACCCAGAAAGTGGTGAATGGAAGGGACCAGATAGGTTAACTGCTTGGGGGAGAAGGTTTGCTTGTATCTCTACAGGTGGAGAAGGAATCAGATGGGGGCCGAAGAGCCATATTCGCCTTGTCCATCGCAGAGAGATGGAGCAGACCCTTGAAACGAAGGAGAAGACCCAAGAAATATCGGGTGGTTCTGTTGCTGATTGTGTTCATTGGCGTGGCAGTTATGGCATTTGACTCATGGACATAGAAAATTGTTGGACTTCAAAACCCTCAGAAATCACTGAATTCTCTGAGATATGATAAGATTGTTGTAGGACTTGAAAATCTTCAGGAATCATTGGATTCTTTGAGACATAAGACTTGAAAGCCCTCAGGAATCATTGGATTTTCTGAGAAATGATAAGACTGTTGCAGGACTTCAAAATCTGCTGTAATCATTGGATTCCCTAACACATAAAAAGACTTTTGCAGGACTTACAAAAACTTGGGGGGGATCATTGGATTCCCTGACATGTGAAGCAATGGACAATAGATTGGTTTTGGACTATCTCTTGGCTGCTGAAGAAGGCATATGTGTGACTGCTGTTTACATACCCTCCTTCTAGGACTTCTGGCAATCTTTTACAACACCATGTTGATTTATATTGTTTGTTATATCATTACTTGCATGTACAATTCATGTTTGTTACACCACATCAAGCCTGCACTGACTATTGGGAGAGTCATCACTAATAGCCTCTGCATTATTGCTATGTGCTTGTGTAATACCTCCCATGCTGATGGGTTTGTGCATACCTGTTTCTAATAAGACCCTTCAGCCCAGAAACCCACTAGCAACTCCCACCTCCCTTTGGTGCTTTTCATCTCACTTCCTGAGATGTCAGGGAGGGTGTGATTATCTCCTTTTTAGTCCTCTTATCTCCCTTCCTGAGAAGTCAGGGGGGCATGATCACTTCCCCTTGGGGGCTCTGACCTCTCTGAGGAGTCAGGGATGGCATGACCACTTGTGTTCTAAAACAAAAGAAAGCGGGAGATGTAATGGGCTGAGGCTTGAGTTGATGCACTGAGGCCTCAAGCACGTGAGGCTAAATAGTAATTGGACCATACTCTATTAATATATAAGCTTGGAAAAAGAATGGCCCCGGCCCACTCTTTGTGCAAGTCCTGATGTGTTGTATAGGAAATGATGATTTTGTTGAGTGGAGGCAGGGGAGTGGAAAGGGAAGGGGAAGGAGAGACTGCTGGCTGGCATCTTGACACAGCTGCTTGCATTGCTATCACAAGGGCCCTTCATCTCCGATCCCCCTCTGCTAGCTGGCTTCCTGTTGCAGCTGCCCATATTGCTACCGCAATCCTTCTTGCCCATATTGCTATCACAATCCCCCCTCACCTCTACTGAGGATAAAGATTGAAGATATTTCCCTTAACCTGAATTCCTGACTCCGGCTGATTTTAAATATATAGTCATTCCACTTAGGTACCATCTCACATCTACTGGCTAAGATCCCACAAAAAGGTAATGATAAATAGTGGAGGGGTTGTGGGAAAACAGGGACACTAATGCATTTTTGGTGTGTGTGTAGTGTTTTTGTTGGGTTTTCTGAAAGTCTCTGGACCAAACTTCTTTCAGTTCAGTAATCACCACCAGAATAGCCAGGTATTAAAGTCTAAATCCTTTATTATCTCCTTCACAATCTTGTTTCCTTGCCTGGAGTCCAGTTCTTGAGAGCTTTTCAAACCAGCCTTGGTCTCAGTGAGGGAAGCAGGAGGACAGGCCAGCCACAATGAGGCTGATGAAGATGGAATGAATCTGGACCCTTTCAAGTCTTTGTCTGACTCTTCTGAGTCTCTCTCTCTGACCCCTTTGAATCTGTCTCTGGCCCTGAGTCCCAGCTTATATGCTCTACACTGAGTATAAACCAATTATTATATCACTAGGAAATCATTATTTATTGTAAGATTAAATTGATCATAATGAATTTAGACAACTATTAATCACCATGCTAAAGTAGATAATCATTGTCTTATCAATTCCATTGACTTAATACCTTGTAAGAATCCTTGTTTTAAGTACAGTTTTCTGGCGCATAATAGTGGAGTTGTGAAATGACCCAACCATTCTGGAGAACAATCTAGAACCTTATCCTTTATCCTAAGGAAATCATAAAGGAGAGAAAAGAACCCATATATGCAAAAATGTTTATAGCAGCTATTTTTGTTGAAGCAAAAAAATTGGTAAATGAGAAAATACCCATAAATTTGGGAATGGCTATAAAAGTTGTGGTATATGAAGTTAATGGAATATTATTGTTCTATTAAAAAAAGTGATGAACAAGTTGATTTTGGAATGGCCTGGAAAGATTTTCATGAACTGATGTTAAGCAAAACAAGTAGAACCAAGAATACATTGTACACAATAAAAACAAGAATGTGCAATGATCATCTATGAAAGGCTTGTTTCTTCTCAGTGGTTCAGTAATCTAAACAAATCCCAATAGACTTTGGATAGAAAATGCTATCAATATCCAGAAAAAAAAAGAATTAAGGGAACTGAATATGAGTTAACAATGCTATGTTCACTTCTTTTTTTTTTCTGTTTTTTAAAAAAATTTTTTCCCATGGTTTTTTTCCCCCTTTTTCTCTGATTTTTCTCTCCTGATATGATTCATAAAACAATATGTATTAAAAATAAGTAAATTTAATATAATAAAATAGAAAATAGAAAAAAGAACAACTTTGAACAATTAAATCCTTTTGGCTATTGTAAATAGTAAACAAAGATGCTTTCTGTATCCAGAGAAAGAAAGCATATATATAAACATTTTACAGATGTAAACACACATACACATTTGGGTCTAATGGTAACCATCTCTAAGTTGGGGGGGAGAGAAAAAAGAAAAACAGGAAAAAAAATGAAATTTACTTGTAAGCTACATAACAATGTATAGAGCTAACACCAAAAAAGATTTTATATAACTGTTAATATGCTAGGCACTATGTGAAGTGCTTCATAATTATTATTTCATTTGATCCTCATAGTAACTCTAGGAGGTAGGTATTATTATTATCAATGTTTCAGATGAGAAAACCGAGACAACAGAGCTGTAGTGATGTCTCCAGCATCATACATCTAGTAAGTGCTTGAGATTGAATTTAAAAGTAGGTTTTCCTGACTCTGACTCTATGTTCTATCCACTGTATCAACTAGCTATCAGGTGAATATAGCCAATGGCAAACTTGGTAAAAAGTCAAAGTGCAAATATATATCAAGAAATAAAATTAATAAGGACAAATTATAGCATTTTAGTTTTCTAATGGTTATCCTGGTCCTTCCAATAAACACACTGGAAATATCTCTACCCCTTTCTTCCTCTTTGTTTTCATCTTTTCCTTTTCATGAAGTTTATCTAAAGTTGTGTTGATAGCACTTCAAGGGTTACAAAGTACTTTCTTCATAATATCCCAGAGTAGTTGATGGTAGAAATATTACCATCTCCATTTTTTATGCCAGGAGATTGAAGTTTAGAAAGGTCAATTTGCCTGAGATTGAATAGCTAAGAAATGTTAATAGGAAATGAACACCCAGGGTTTGACCACAGGTTGATTTTAAATGCAGGGCTCTTTTTATGACACCGAAGCTACTTTTTCACACAGCCTAATGTTATATTCTCTTTTTATATTTCAAACTAAAGGTTTCTTCAATTCTCTCCATCTTTCTTTACAACCAGAAACTGAATGTAACTACGGGGTAGGACAATAAGTGTAAATTGAACCTGTACAGGCCTTAGGAGAAGTAATTTACATCTCAGAGGGTCACTCAGACAGGTAGTCTTTATAGTAAGCTTTCCCTGAAGGAAGAAATGAGTTTATCTTAGACCTTTTTTCCCCCTACAGATAAATATCGAAATTAAAGTTTCAGTTTCATTTTCTTCTTCATATTTGCATTCAATTCTGTCTAGGTAAAGAAAACCCACAGGGAAAAAAAAATGGAGAAAGGAAAGGAAAAAAAAAAAACAAATAGATGCATACACATATATTCTAATGACCTGATTTTAACTATGTACGGAAAATCACTTGGACAAAGAAAATAAAAGAACATTTTTTTTTTAACTGGACACATCTTATATGAGCTACAAGAAGAAAACAAAAAAAAATTTCAAAAATATTTTAAGAAATATTCCTTTTAAAATAAATATATACACCCAGATAATATAAACACATATTTATATTTATGTGTTTATATTGTGTATATATATATATGTATGCTTCCCAACTGCATTGAATCAAATGTTCAGCTGGGAGTTATACTTTGGAATGAATTGTAATTTTGCTCTACATGTTTTTGTCTTGTTTCTTTTATTGCCAGATGGCTCTTTATTATTTGTGGTAATTGAGGACAGAGAGAGCCTTGATTCCTGAGTCCACTTTTTAAAAAAAGGTTTTCATTTTCTTTCTTTCTTTCTTTTTTTTTTTTTTTTAATAATAATAGCCCTTTATTTTTCAAAATACATACAAAGATAGTTTTCAACATCCACCTTTACAAAACTTTAGTTTCAACTTTTTCTCTCTATTTCTCCTTTTCCTCCCTCCCCCCAAAAGTAAGTGATTCAATATAGGTTATATATGTGCAATTCTTCTAAATATATTCCCACATTCGCTCAGCCTATCCAAGAGGCTTAATATTTTTCCAATTATTTAAATCTGACTTTATTTGTGTGGAAAGCGCTTTGTAATTTTTTAAAAAAATATAACTTTTTATTGATAGTACATACACATGAGTAATTTTTTACATTATCTCTTGCACTCACTTCTGTTCTGATTTTTCCCTTCCTTTCCTCCATCTTCTCACTAGATGGCAGGCCGTCTTATACATGTTAAATATGTTATAGTACATCTTTGATACTATATGTGTGTGCAGAACTGAACAGTTCTCTTGTTTCACAAGAAGAATTGGATTCAGAAGGTAAAAATAACATGGGAAGAAAAACAAAAATGCAAACAGTTTACACTCATTTCCCAGTGTTCCTCCTCTGGGTGTAGCTGATTCTGTCCATCATTGGTCAATTGGAACTGAATTAGATTTTCTTTTTGTCGAAGATATGTACTTCCATTAGAATATATGCTCCTACAGTATTGTTGTTGAAGTATATAATGATCTCCTGGTTCTGCTCATCTCACTCAGCATCAGTTCATGTAAGTCTTTCCAAGCCTCTCTGTATGCATCCTGATGGTCATTTCTTACAAAACAATAATATTCCATAATATTTATATACCACAATTTACCTAACCATTCTCCAATTGATGGGCATCCATTTATTTTCCAGTTTCTAGACACTAGAAAAAGGACTGTCACAAACATTTTGGCACATGCAGGTCCCTTTCCCTTCTTTAGTACCTCTTTGGGATATAAGTCCAGTAGTGAGTGTTTTGTAATTTTGCTCATATAATTTCTAACTTTCCTTTGGTAGATAGATTCCCAGATATTTTATTCTATTGACAAGTATTTTGAATGGAATTTTTCATTGCATCTCTTACTGTTGGATTTTGTTGGTGATGTATAAAAATGCTGAGGATTTGTGTGCATTTATTTTGTATCCTGAAACTTTGCTAAAGTTGTGAATTATTTCTAATAGCTTTTTAGTAGAATCTCTGGGGTTCTCTAGGTATACCATCATATCATCTCCTAAGAGTGATAGTTTGGTTTCCTCATTGCCTACTCTAATTCCTTTAATCTCTTTCTCAACTCTTATTGCTGAGGCTAGAGGTTCTAATACAGTATTGAATAATAATGGTGATAGTGGGCAATCTTGTTTTACTCTTGATCTTACTGGGAATGATTCTAGTTTTTCCCTATTGCATATGATGCTTACTGATAGTTTTAAATAGATGCTCCTGACTATTTTAAGGAAAAGTCCATTTATTCCTATGCTCTCAAGTGTCTTTATTATGAATGGATGTTGGATTTTATCAAATGCTGTTTTTGCATTTATTGGGATGATCATATGGTTTTTGTAATTTGGTTATTGATATAGTCAATTATGCTAATAGTTTTCCTAATATTGAACCAGTCCTGCATTCCTAGTATAAATCCTACTTGCTCATAATGTATTATCCTGGGGATGATTTTCTGTAATCTTTTTGCTAATATTTAATTTAAGATTTTAGCATCAATATGCATTAGGGAGATTGGTAGGTATCGGTACCATGTCTGTGACATAAAAAGAATTTGGTAGGACTCCTTCAATCCCTATTTTTTCAAATAGTTATGTGGCATTGGAGTTGATTTTCTTTAAATGTTTGGTACAATTCATATGTAAATCCATCTGGTCCTGGAGATTTTTTCTTAGGGAGTTGATTAATAGCTTGTACTATTTCTTTTTCTAAGATGGGACTGTTTAACCAATTGACTTCTTCCTCTGTTAATCTGGACAAGCTATATTTTTGAAGGTTTTCTTCCATTTTATTTAAGTTATCGAATTTCTTTGCATAAAGTTGGGCAACGTAACTTCTAATTATTGCTCTACTTTCCTCTTCATTAGTGGCAAGTTCTCCCTTTTCATTTTTAAGACTAAAATTTTGCTTTTCCTCTTTTCTTTTTTAAATCAGATTTACTAAGTGCTTATCTATTTTGTTGTTTTTTTCATAGAACCAACTCTTAGTTTTATTAATTAATTCAATAGTTTTTTTTTTAACTTTCAATTTTATTAATCTCTCCTTTTATTTTTAGAATTTCAAGTTTAGTGTTTGACTGGGGGTTTTAATTTGCTCCTTTTCTAGCATTTTTAGTTGCGAGCCTAATTCATTGATTTTCTCTTTCTCTATTTTATGCAAGCAGGGCTCTAGAGATATAAAATTCCCCCCTTATTACCACTTCAGCTGCATCCCACACATTTTTGTACGATGGGTCATTATTGTCATTTTTTGGGATGAAATTATCAATTGTGTCCATGATTTGCTGTTTCACCCAATCATTCATTAGGATGAGAAAATTTAATTTCCAATTATTTTGGTCTACTTTCCCCTGGCTTTTTTTTTTTTTGAATGTAGTTTTTATTGCATCATGATCTGAAAGGACTATTTCTGCTTTTCTCCATTTGAATTTGAGGTCTTTATGTCCTAATACATGGTCAATTTTTGAATAGGTTGCAGGAACTGCTGAAAAGAAAGTGTATTCCTTTCTGTCTCCATTTAATTTTCTCCAAAGATCTATCATACTTAATTTTTCTAGTATTCTATTTACCTCTTTGACTTTTTTCTTATTTATTTTGTGGTTTGATTTATCTAGTTCTGAAATAGTTTTGCTATTTCTTTTTGCAGCTCTCTTAATTTTTCTTTTAAGAATTTAGATGCTACACCACTTGGTGCATATATGTTTAATATTGATATTGCTTCATTATCTATGCTACCCATTAGCAATATATGGTACCCTTCCTCATCTCTTTTAATTAGATCAATTTTTGCTTTTGCTTGATCTGAGATCAGGATGGCTAGTCCTGCATTTTTTACTTCACCTGAAGCATAGTAGATTCTGCTCCAACCTTTTACCTGTACTCTATATGCATTGCCCTGCTTCAAGTGTGTTTCCTGTAAACAACATATTGTAGGATTATTGCTTTCTATTCAGTCTGCTGTCTGCTTTCTTTTTATGAGGGAATTTACCCCATTCACATTTATGGTTAAGTGATTCAGGGCCTTTGATCCTTTAATGTGGACACTGCTAGCTAGATCCTGAGTAATCCTTATTGTGGCTCCTCTATATTTGAATTGATTTTTTTCTGTCAGTTTGTAGTATTTTTTCCTTGGTCTGATAGTACTGGAATTTAGCCACAATATTTCTCGGAGTTTTGTTTTTAAGGTCCCTTTCAGTAGGTGATCGATGAATTTTTTCAATATCTATTTTACCCTCTGTTTCTATAACATCTGGGTAGTTCTCTTTGATAATTTCCTGGAAAATAGTGTCCAGGCTCTTTTTTTCATCATATTTTTCAGGAAGTCCAATAATTCTCAGATTATCTCTGCTAAATCTATTTTGCATGTCTGTTGTTTTCCTAAGAAGGTATTTGACATTTTTTCCATTGTTTTTTTTTTTTTTTTTTTTTTTTTTTGGTTTTGCTTGACTGATTCTTGGTGGGTCCTCGAGTCATTTAATTTCTTTTGTTCAATTCTGATTTTTTTTATGACTTATTTTATTCACTCACTTTTTTATTTCTTTTTCTAATTGTCCAATTGTGTTTTTAAGTGAATTGTTTTGTTCTATGGAATTTTTTTTTCCATTTCATCAATTTTATTTTTAGATCCATTTTTTTTCCAATTTACTAATTCTGTTTTCCCTGGAATTGTTTACCTTTTCCAATTCCCTAATTCTGTTTTTCAAGGATTTGATTTCTTTATTCACTCTATCTTTAAATGAATGGGATGACTTTTCCAGACTCTCTTGCCAAGCTTCTCTTTCCTTTTCCCATTTTTCTTCTAGCTCTCTTGTGAGAGCCTTTTTAATTTCTTCCGTGAGAGTCTTGTGTGTTGTGGAACAGATCATATCCCCCTTTGGGTATTCATTTGGAGACAATCTGTTTTTAGTCTCCTCAGGGTTTAAAGTCTGCTCTCTATCCATATAGAAGCTATCAATAGTTAGTGTGCTTTAATTTTTTGGTCATTTTGTCAAAGTAGAATCAAAGAAAACAAACTAGCAAAAAAAGCAAATTCAGTCTGCTTTTTTTTTTGGGGGGGGGGTGCTGGGTTGGTATTACCAAACTTCCTCTACAGACTGCAGGGGATAGTAGTGAGGCACTAGTAGGACAGCAATGGCTGTACTGCATCTGTGCTCTGAGACTCTGAGAGCGTGCTGAGTCACTCCATGTGGATGTAGCCAGGTCCCAAGAGACCCTAGCATTTTGGGGTTATAGTCTTTACTCCCTGTGTTTATAGCTTCTCTGCTGATCTACTGACTTGCTGCCAGGGCAAAGTAGCCATACTGTGGTAAATTTCTCCCTGCAGGAATGACTGAGATCACACCCCACCACACTCTGGTCTGCTCAGTGTGAGCTGTCTATGTCCTCTCCCTGTCTGCTGTGCTCTTGCTTCCTGCCTTCAGTGTGCAACTGATCTAACTGTCTCTGCCCATGAGTGGGTTTTTTTTCAGTCAAGCCCTAATTTCGAGGCCTTGTCATGAAATAAAGTATTCTGAGAGCAAGAAAAAGCTTAGATAGATGTGTGT
Organism: Antechinus flavipes; assembly: GCF_016432865.1. Lineage (NCBI taxonomy): Eukaryota > Metazoa > Chordata > Mammalia > Dasyuromorphia > Dasyuridae > Antechinus > Antechinus flavipes. The sequence continues at coordinate 462,236,702 of NC_067400.1, forward strand.
ATCCTCTCTGTCATCTTCACTGGAAGTCGGATGTAATACCTTTTAAAGAAATATTAATCTAACCTGGGTAGGGCTCAATAGATAGAGTATTGCACTCATCACAACCTTCACTATTTTGTTGTTCTTTTCAAGTTAATCAGCAAGTATTTATTAAGTTTTTTTTTTTTTTTTTTATTGTTTGACACAATGCTTAAAGGCTTTGCCAAACACCAGTACAAAGAGAGATAGTTTTTGGCTAGAGTAGCTTACATTCTAAGAAGAAAGATAACATAAAAAGGAATGTGAAAAAGAGATAGTAACAAAAGTAGCTTGCAGGAGGACATAGTAGAAAAGATATGGTTGACTTGGGTGCCTGTCTTAAGCAAAGGTTCTGGGAGAAATTGTTGGAATCCTTACTAACTGCTAACTAATTAGAGTTGATCTAATCTTACAAGAAGATGTTTTGGGCAGAACCTGAAACAAGGTACTAAGTAGAACTAATTAATACAAGGCTTGTGTTCACACCTTTACTCATTGGAGTTCAATGAGTTCACACCTCCCTTGAAGCTCTTTGGGCCAGAGAGCACTATGGGAGAAAACCCATAATCCCTCTCTCTCGTATACCACAATTCCTCCCTCTTGGATAAAAGAAGCAGACAGAAGCTCTCGGTCAGATTTCAGTGGAGTTACGCCAGAAGCCCTCTCTCCGAGGCAAGGCAGAATATTTTCCACTTGGCTGGCTGGTGGCAGAAGAAGTTCTTCAGAGTGAAGAAGCTACAAGTTGAGATTTCACCGGAATGACATGAAGAATGGAGCTGGCTGGAGGCTGAAGAAAGCAGAGGCAGAAGCAAAGGACAAAGCGGCAAGAGCTCTTGGAACCAAGCAGAGAGATAGGCCTCTAAGCTAACTGGGCTATATTGGAGATAATAAAAGATCAGAACTTTTATCACCTGACTGTATTTGGGAAGAAGATCACCACAAGAAGTGATCTGAAATCCAGGAATAGACTTTCAGAAGTGACTGGTACTTCCAATGTGTGAATTCCAAGGTTGTAATTAAGCTTCAAGATGAGGAAGTTTCTATAGCATGGAAGAGAAAATCCAGAGTGTATTTAGAGTAGAATGATCTTTTTGATCAAAATCATTTCTGAATAAATAATAGGGCATTCTCATTTGGGGAGGGGTTAGGGAGGAGGAAAGAAAAAGAGATCCTACAGTTTAAGGAGCTGGACACTATATCACTTAGAGATCTTAGAACTAGTCTCAGTCCTTCAGTTTTTAAGCGTAGTAGTTAAAAATATGGTTACTTTAAAGTCTTTTTCCTATCAGAAAAAAAAAAAAGACTAGAATTGGTAGGTGATTGTGGAGAGATTTTATTATTGCTATTTATACATTCCTTAAAGAATGTAATCTTTAGAAGAGGGAATGTTTCATTTGTATCTTAATATCCTCAATGTCTAGCAGAATGTCTGAAGCTATTGTTTAATTGTTTCAGTCATGTTCTCTTCTTAATGACCTTGTTTATGATTGTCTTGGCAAAAATATTGGAGCAGTTTATTATTTCCTTCTCCAAATTACTTTATAAACGAGGAAACAGACCAACAGGGTTAAGTGGCTTGCTCAGGATCACACAGCTAGTAAGTGTCTGAGGCTGAATTTGACCTCAGGTCTTGCTGACTCCAGGTCACCTCACTAGCTGTTGATTATAGAGAGTAGGAAACTATAAAAATGAGAATAAAGACAAAATTTAAAACAAAAAAAAATGGCTATTTTTTCAAAAAAAGAATAAAATTAAATATCCAGGTTAGTTAAATGAAATGATACAGCAAGAAGAAAAAGAGAATAAAATTGGGATAAGAAGAATTATTTTTAAATTCTTGGTTGACTTTTAAAGAAAGCAAATCATCTTTATAAAAGTCCCAAAACTTGAAAGGAGAAGGAAATTGATGAAGGAACCAGAAGTCAAGTTTCCCAGAGGTCTCAGTGTATAATGTCCATTTCCAAGGTTTGTATTATAGTTCCTTCTTCTAATATTACCTAAATTCACCAAAAGTACCTGGCTTTTCCCTGAAGCTAAACTTATAGTCACAATCCATATGTCTTGGGCAATTTCTCTTCCAACAAGAAAAGAGGAGTGTTAAAGGCATTAATTAAGTATTGATTCTCTGGGTGATTTTACTTGGAGTAATCTCAAATGCCTTGAGCCCTAATTCTTTTTATTTTCCCATTTCCCTCATTGAATGGGTAAAAAAAAAAATTTAAAATGTCACAGAATTTATCATAGACTTTGTTGGAGGAGGTTTGGGGGATTTCTCCCTTATGAATTGTGATTCATTTGGAATTTCTATATGATCATTTTAGCAGCAATTGCCAGGAATTGTCAAGTCTAGGAGATGGTTTTTATTCTGGACTGCTAAGTTATCATATATCTCTACACTCAAAAAGATGCAAAAAGCTGATTTGGTATTGGTGTTATCCATCTATTCATGGATGTTTGTATATGTGTGTGGGGAGGAAAGAGTGTTGTAAATATTGATAGATTCACTACATTAGGAGATCAAAAATGCTAAAGGAAAATATCTCTTCCTGAATCACTTAAGAACCAGCTCACTCAGGAGGCAGTTAAAATATTCAAGAAGAAGCTTTGGCAAAAGCGTCCTTTTCTTATTCATTTATGTGGCAATTGGGAAAAGAACACTGTACCTTTCTGCTCCACTGAGTGAAATGGTTTTCCATTAGGAGAAATAGATATTCATTACTTTGTGACTGGGATTATCAGGCAAATTATCAGGGGAGAGAAGGCAACCAGTTAGAATAATGTGGACTCCAAGAGAAAAGAATGATTTGAGTAACTATATGAGTAAAGCAATAGTTTTTATCTGAAGTCTGGAGATAATTGGGATCATGTAAAATTTAGTTATGAATTCTCAGAAACAAACACAGCTGAAATACCTTAGGATTCTATTTAATAGTACTATTCTCATTTAATCCTCACAACAAATCAGTGAAATGGGTACGAGTATCATTTCTGTTATCCAGATGAGGAAACTGAGGCTAAGAGGTTAAATGACTTCTCATACATCACATATCAAGTAAATATTTGATGCAGAATTTAAACTCAATTTTTCCCATCTCCAGGGTTCATCATTCTATCTACTGAGTCACCTATCTACCAATATAATAAAGATTTTTTTTCCCCCTGAAATTATTACTGGCTTTTAAAATAGCTTGACTTTTCAACTGACCTGTAGATTTCAAAACATTTCATATTTTATGATTTTAACACATGATTTTAAATTTAGCCCTAGTACATATTTGTACATGTGGAATCAATATTTGTATATGTATACATGTATCTGTGTATATGTACACTTATGTGTATGTATTTATCGAAGAAAGTGTACACATTTGTATGTACGAATCTATCTCTATACTCACAGAGATTATATACACACATACATAAATAGATATCTATAAATATACACATATACACATGACATTCATACGCATATATATAAGACCATATTATTACTTCTTACTATCTTTTTCTGAGGGTAGGTAGCAAGTTTTTCCACATTTTTCTAAAATAACTAGCTCATCATTTCCTAACCCAAAGCAATATTCCAACCCAAACACATCTTATCTGACAAATTGTCTATGAAAATTCCCCTCACACCCTTCATTTTCTGTATTTATTCTAATCTTGGTTACATAGATTTTGTTTATAAAAAAATTAACTTAAATTTTTATCCTTTTTTATACTTCAACAATGCAAAGAAACTCAACCTTTTGTTTTTCTGAATGAACTTTGTTATTGTTTTTTCAAAAGCAGTAATTTTTTTTTTTTTTTTTGAAAAAGGCTGTAGCATTTTTTTTATTAGTAAGCACAACAAAAAACAACATAACCCAGGAGGGAGATGGGAAATAAATTCAGAAATGGAACATGAAAAAAACAATTATTATATTGCATCTTAGTGATTCTATAATAGACTAAGCCTGTGGCAGAATGTTTGACCGAAAGTAATAGTACTTGATGATCATTGTTAATGATCACTATTTGAGGAAGGACAGTTACTCCCAAAGAAATTACTACTAATAGGAACAGATTTTTAATTTTTTACAATTCAGCTATTGATAAGCAGTAATTTTTTTTAGCAATTTAATTAGTATGACATTGACTAAAATATATTAGGTAAAATTGTCATTTAAAAAATTATATTGGCTTCACCTATCCATGAATAATAAAAATATTGCTGTAAATTGAATCTGAGTTTATTTGTATATAAAGTGTTTTATGTCTATATTTATATAGTCCTTTTGTTTTGGCAGGTAAACACTCCGGTATTTCATACTGCCTAAATATTTTAGATGACCTAAAACAATATTGAAAAATATTGCTGACACATACCGTGTTTCCCTGATAATAAGACCTATCCCTAAAATAAGCCCTCCCCTTACTGTGTAAGATTCCTCTAAAATAAGCCCTCCCCCGAAAATAAGCCCTATTGAGATTGCTACTGTAGTGAAGGTTATCCCCTGCGCTACATGCTATATTATGGTACCCTCTGTATGCACCGTCCCCCTTCTCTCCCCTCTTCCCCCGGGGTGAAACACACACCGTGCTCTGAGCTGCATCCAATCAGAGCTGCAGCAGTGAGCGCGTCATCCTGTTCTTCCCCAGTGATTTGCTTGTTGGCGCCATTGAGAGCAGTGCCGCGGAGGAGAGCTGAGGCAGGACAACATAAAAACCCAGTATGTAAGCAGGAGTGAGGGGGCATGATGGAGGATAAACGGGGCATGATGGAGGATAAAAGAAGAACTCAGGGGGCATCATGGAGGATATAAGGAGCACTCAGGGAGCATGATGGGGTTAAAACATTATTGAGGGGCATGATGGAGTGAAAAGAAGGACTGATGGTCATAATTTTATTATTCTGTCTGCATGGGTCACCTGTGTTTTGGCAATTCGTTTGGATGGAAAGAAAGCCACACCTCTAATCATCAGTAAGGGCAAGAAAGATAAGAATGAATGTGTATCAGGCATTTACGTTCTTGAAACTGAAAAAGCCTGGTGTACACAAGCCATTATAAAAAAGTGGATTGATTTAATGATGCCACTTGTTATGCGAGGTAACCAAAGAGGTCTGATAATCTGGGATTCAGCCAGCATTCACCCGCGCTAAAGAAATGAAGAACTTCCTTGCAGAGAGAAGAATAGATCAAGTAATGATTCCTGCAGGAATGACTGCTTATCTCCAGACCCTTGATATTGCAATAAACAAGCCATTCAAGGACCATTTGTGCATGGAAGTCAATGACTACATTGAAAATAGAATGGAAAGAAATCAGCGTGGAAACTTTGTGAAGTTCTGTCTGCAAGAAGTTGTGAATTGGGTGAAGAAGTCATGGGATAAAATTACTGATAGCTGTGTCGCCAAGGCACTATGAGCAGGTTATCTGGACAAGACATGTTCATTTAAAGAGAGGTATATTGCTGGACATGACAGATTGGGTCCATTTCTTCTGAAGGAAATAGAGGCACAAGGCATCCAGGACGGAATTCAGGGTATGGACACTTATGACGATGTTGTTGAAGAAGATGACATGATCATTATTGAATAAAGGTACTTTTTTTTGTTCACATTTACCTGTTTATTAAAATTGCTGTCAATGTTCATTAAAATAAGCCCTCCCCTGAAAATAAGCCCTCTGGTGTTTTTCTGTCCAAAAAAAATAATAAGAGAGTATCTTATTATCAGGGAAACACAATAGTGTAGTTTCTCTATTTTCCTTTTTGATAAAATCTATTTTAATTTTAATTTTGTCTAAGATCATAATTAATATCCCTGCTTATTTTTACATACTCAATTCCGTTCCTGCTCTTTATTTTATCTTTGTGCATATCTCTCATTTTTATAATTTTCCTCCTGGGATCTCTTTCAAGTGGTGATTGGTAGATTTTTTTCTACTTCCATTCTGCCTTCTGCTAGAATTTCAGGGCAATTTTCCTTGATAAATTCCAATAATATTATATCAAGTTTCTTCTTCTTTTTCATGTAATTTTTATGTAGTCTTACTGCTCTTATATTATTTCTCCTTGATCTGTTCTCAAGATTGGGTTTTTTTCTGATTAGATATTTCACTTTCTCTTTAATTTTTCCATTCTTTTGATTTTATGATTTCTTGGTGCCTTAGAATTCCATTATCTTCCCTTTGCTCAATTCCAGTTTTCAAGGAATTATTTTCTTCCTTAAGTTTTTGATTCTCTATTTCTAATTGGTTGACATTCTTTTTATAATTTTCTCTTTTTGTATTATTCTTATTTTTCCCTTAATGTTTTTCTTGTTTTCTCTAATTTGATTTTAAAGATCTTTTTACCTTTTTTCAAGAACTCTCTCTCTCTCTCTCTCTCTCTCTTTCTCCCTCTCTCCCTCTCTCTCTTTTTTGGTTTAGGATCATTTGACATTTTTTATTGAAAAAAGGAAAGGCTTTTTAAAAATTTCCTGATCATCCTCTGAATATGAATCTAGATCTCCTCTATCCCCATAGTAACTATCTTTGCTTAGGTTCTTTCTCCTTTGCTTACTTATTTTTATTTATTTATTTTTGTGTCTTTTTTTTTCCTTTCTTTCTTTTAGCAGCTATGTGTATAATCAAATTGTAATCCTGAGATATGGGGACTTATTTCCCAAGATTCAGGTCCTTCATTCTATCATTTCCTGAGGTATCAGGCCTCAAACTTGGGCTTTCCTCTGTACTCCTAAATCATAGCTAGGGCTCCTAGCCACAATTTTGCAAACAATTTTGCTTCCTCAAGTTGCTCTAGTGGCTGCAAACTTTCTACCTCAGAATTGATACCAGTGACTTCACTTTATTGTAAGTGACCATAGCTAGAGGGGTCTCTGGCCCTCTGTTACTGACCCACTATGTGTGTCCTAGCTACTTGCCATTATTCAAACATGACATCTGACCTCCTGTCTTCACAAGACTGAAATTCTCTTCTCTCTCATCTCTGCTTCTTCACATTCTCCTCTTCATTCCAGATTCAGTTTCTATTTCCCTTTGAGTAAGACAGATTTCTCAGTCCCTCTAGCCATTACTTGCCCTCCCCTCTGAGATTATCATCCATTTATGTGGAGTACAAGCTAGTTCCTTGGAGGGCCTTGGAGAGTCAGGATAAATTAAAGTCCTTGGTTTTTAGGGGGAGAAGTGAAGGAGACAGACAAACTGCCACACGGCTTGCTAAAGCTGTATCCTCGATTCTCCAGTCCAAAGTTACCAAACTCTCTTCTCCTGGTCCTGCTGCAAAGTGATTCTGGCCTGTCTTACTCCACCCTCTAATCCTTGCCTATAATTATCTTAACACCAAGCATTCAGCAAGCACCAACTGTGAGAGGAGCCATCTATCCAAACATATGCTAATACAGTCATTGTCTTATATTGAATAGGTAATTAGCCTTAAGTGCTTGATTGTCTGATTTAAGTACACTTAGTCAAAGTTTCAGTCCTCTACACATTTACTCTGTATATGACTTGTATGTAATCAAGTATTTTTGCCTGCTATCTTCCCACTACAGTGTATAAAATCTGAGATAGCAAAGGTTATTTCTGCTTCCTCTTTATATCTCTAGAACTTAGCACATTCACTGGTATATGGTAAGCACTTAATTAATGCTGCTTGTTGAATGTTTGTTGAAGCTATTTTTCTTATATTGATGATACTTCCTAGTGATTCCAACCTCTCCTTCCCCCCCCCCCCCCAACTGAATCCTCATTTGTAATAAGGAAGTGAAGGGAACTTAAACAAAACAAATTAACATATTGGCCATGTCTGACAGCATATGCCTTATCCTGACCTGAAAACCAGTGCTTCTCTACAAGAAAGATCTGTGGAATGCTTTACTCTCCATCTTCTGAAGTAATGATTGGTCACTACATTGATCAGATTTCTGATAGCTTTCTGTATTTTTTTCATGATTGGGATTATTACATAAATTGTATTTCTGCTTGTACACTAGGATTTCTACTGGTTGCTGTCAGCTGCTTTTTTTTTCAAAAGACACATCTGATCTTATATATTTCACTCCTTTTTATAGTAGAAATATTATGAAATGGTTTTCTTCTCAGGGAAATTGCTTCAAAGTGAACCTTTAGTGTTGTTTCTATATAAGGTCCAAACAATGGTGAAAAAGTGACAAATTTGGCTAACCCAGTTTTTTGATGTTAGTGTACACCAGGAAAAAAAAAAAAAAACCCTTCCAATACCTTCCCCTCCCTTACTTGCACTCCTGATAAAACAAAACAGAATAGAATTCAGTTTGTTTCAATTGTATTCATAGACATGCCTAATTAAATCTAGCTTTGAAATAAATAATAAAATGAATGATGATTATGAGCTTAATTAAAATGAGAGGAAACAATGAATCAGTTGAGTTTCATTAAAAGATAGTTATATAGTGTTCTCATGTTTCTAAGATCATTCTTTTCTTCTTTTTCCTAGGAAGTGTTTTCAGGATACAAATGATTGATATGATGTTATAGAAAACTTTTAATTGGGTATTCTGAATGTTAATTATCTCTTAGACCCTGAAACAAATCATTGTTTAAAGGATTTTAAATCCTTACTGTGTCTTGAATACAGACAAAACAGAATGACATAGAGGTAAAAGCAGAGTTTGGAGTTAAAAAACTGTATTTAAATCCCAGCTCTCATACTTGCAAGCTGTGTGATCTTGGAATTTGGCATATCTGTACCTCAGTTTCCTTATTTGTAAAATAAGGCAATTGGACTAGAGTCACAAAAATTCCATGCAAAGCCTAAGTCTATGTTCCTGCTACGTTCTCATTTTCAGAGAATTCCTGAGCATATCTCCTTTCATCTTTGCTGCTGTAAAAATCATAGAATTTTGATAACCAATATTTCCTTATGTTTTCCTCACTCTATGCTGCAACTTTTCCAAGTTCCCTGTTTATCTTTCTTTTAATTTTTTTCAATAAACTTGTATCACTAAGAAGTAATGCAATAGGCACTGAAAAGCATATGATTTGAATGCAATTCTGTTTGCATAATCTTCACTGAGAAAAGAAATGTTTTTAAATGCTAATGAGAATTTTATTCCTACAGGTAATTTGAAGTTCCCTTGAGTGGAGGAATACTGGACTGTGACCATGATCTGTGATATAAAAATCCCAGTGGGTATTCCAAACATGCTTATTAATATTTTTAAAAGAAATGTATTTGTTGATGTCATTATCAACTTCCAGGGAAATTTTATACTCTTTTATTTATTTATTTATTTTTTTGTTTTGTTTTGTTTTGTCTAAGATTTTCTTGGCTGATGGAAAACTGTCTACATAGAGCTTGCCAAGTTTTCTATTTATGGGGTATATTGAGATCAAGACTCTCTAGTTGCTCATTTGGGTAAACCTGTTGGGAGTGCTTTTGATCCCAGTGGACTTTAATGAATGTCAGAAAATATGCTGAGATGTCAATATTCCTGCACTTTTATATAGGAATAGAGAATGAAAAAGCAGAGAGAACATTAGGCTATAAACACTGCCCTCCAGGTACAGCTCACATTATTGAATTCAAGGTTTAGTATTCAGCATTTATTGTACAGGGATTTCTATACTGCATGTAGTAAATAAGTTGAAGTAAAAAGATTTTAGCTAAAATGCATTTTTAATTTGGAATTTAGTAGACATCAATTTTACTATACTAATTCGTAATCTATATGTGCATATATATGTTTATAGGTATATTTGTGTTACATATGCATGTATATACATAGAAATACGTGCATACACTAATATAAACAGTTGTTATTCAGTTTTTTCAGTCATGTCTGACTTTTTGTGAGCCCATTTCAAGTATCCTTGGCAAAAATAAAAGGTACTAGGGTGATTTATCATTTTCTTTTCCATCTCATTGTACAGATAAGAAACTGAGGAAAACAGGACTAAATGATTTCTAGAGAGTCCTACAAATAGTAAGTGTCTGAATCAGAATTCTGATTTTAACTCATGAAGACAAGTCTTCCTGATTCTAGGCCTGGTGGTTTATCAGCTATATCACTTAGCTGTATGTATATGTATGTGTGTTTTTATATAAATATATTACTTATATATGTCATAATACATACATACATACATACATATATATATATATATATATATATATATATATATGTATATACACACACACACACATACCATATATCATATACATGGATATTAACACATGTGCATATTACACACAGCAAATTCCATTGCCATTATATTCCTCGGTTTCAAAGATGATTTTAAGAGTAGGAATACATGATTTTATATTAATATAAGAATTTAATAAAATAAATTTGCTATGTATTTAAAAAATATATTCAAGTGAATGATGTCCTCATGCTCAGTTTATTACTAGGAGTACATTTTCATTCTAAACTCCAAACTAGTCATGTTTCATGACATATCACAGTCTGTATTCAAATATTTCAAGTAATAGCTAAATGTTCTAAAAGAAAAAACCCTTAAAGGAAAAGGAAAATTAGTTTACATTCATAGATATAGATATATATACATCCATACAAATATATGTGTGTGTGTGTGTATATATATATGTATATATATATATATATATATATATATATATAATATATATATATATATATAATGTATGTACAGACTATATAAATGTCATATTGCATTTGCTTCATCATTTCACCTAAAATATTCTTTCTGAATACAAATATAATTTTCAGTATAGCATAGAAAAGATGTTTAGTATTGCATGTAAAAATGGTACTAAAGGATCAGGAATTAATTAATTAAAGAATATAAAAGCTTATATTAACTACTTACTGTGTGCAAGCTCCATACTAAACATTGGCATTACAAAACCAAACCAAAACCCCAAAGCAAACAAAACCCTGCAAAAAGAGATACCCCATTTAAAAATAACTCTAGCCTGTGTAAAAATACCTTGGAATACATCTGGTGAAACAAAGCCAGAAACTATATAAATAAAATTATGTTTAAAAAAACTTTTTTATACAAATAATATCAAATTTAAATAATTAGAGAAATTTTCATTGTTTATGGGTAGGTAGGGCCAATATAATGTAAACATAATAAAGGCAGTGATTATCAAA